>NC_140595.1:398034531-398634531 GCF_964204655.1 Triturus cristatus
ATCTTTTTGAATTCGGAAATTTTTAGTACAAGAGATGCAAATAACGCTCACCAAACCAGCAGTGTGAGGAGAAGCAGTACTGATGTCATGGTAAGAGACTCCTTCATTGTTTCTTGAGTTCTTGATTCTAGATAAATCCATCAGGATATTTGTGGTCAAATAGAAACAGAGAACTGCACCTTATCCTTGAATGTTTCTCAAAACTATCACGGAACCTTCCTTTCTGAATCAAGAGCAGGTGTGCAATGCATAGTAGTATAGAAACTTGCAAAAACATTTTCCCAAGTATACACTCTTCTCCAAATGGTACCATACCAAGTGGAACACGCATAGTTAAAATCTTATGTTTATGTTGGGATGCTGTGTAATGATAGACTGCTTCTTAGTTATTTTTCCTAGACATCCAAAATGGAATTTGTTAGTTTTTTATGTGTGCTTTGCTCTTGACAGCATTCATAGTCTGTGGACTAATTGCTTGCAATGTGGGATGTGCTTGCTGTACAAGGATGGGAACAGATCCTCCTGTAGCAGTCAAGTGTAAAACAAAGTCACCTATATATAGCCACTAACTGATTTAGTAAGTGTCTTGCTTCTAGTGCTCAAGTTTATTATGTCAGGATATAGCGTATACCCAGCTTGTACGAGTCAGGTAGACCTTTCATTGCTCAAGAGACTCATTTTAGTATTCTGAACTACATGGGGTGGCAGTCCACCAAACAATGCTTGATAATCTTAAAATTCTAACAGGAATTCTCATAATTGATCAGAACTGCAGCAGCTCTGTATGTATTACTGTTTCCAGGACTGGAATCTACAGCACTCCACCCATGAGTAAAATATTTCAACAGGTTATGCAGCATGTGCATTTTCTACAAACGTTACCTCACCAACTGTGTTAGAAAAACCCCTAGCCAATAGGTGCTGTGTAATTGGTGCCCTAAAATTTAGCCCTATTGGAATAGGTTGCACCATTCTAACACATATTCAAAACATGAGATTCCAAATGTAATCAAAAGGGTGAATAGCCTTTCACAAGTCAAGCACCTGGGAAACCCACATCAGAAATGGAGCACATGCCTGGACTCATGGAGGTAACCAATATAAAATTTGACATCTCTGCTAATAGTAATAGTTGGTATCTTGAGTGTGTCATCCAAGATTACTCAAAGATGGAGAAGATCCACATAATGTTGGGCACCATTGAAACATTTACTGGATTTTGTTTGGCAGCACACAACTTTGAAATAGGTTTTCTAGACCTTCTGGCACTAAGGACCTATGCAATATGCCAACCTCAGATAGACAACCAGGTGGACTGCAACCACCCCACAACCTACTGAGCATTACTTGAATGAGGTGTACTCAAGGTAATGATCAGCCCTATGGATTTCACAGGGATAGTTAGTGGAATGCAAACCCTCTTTCATCATGGACTGAGCACTCAAGAAGACTAGGCAAACAATATATTTTTAAGGTTTATTAAAATCAAAATCCAATTCTAGTGTACTCAATATGAATGGTAACTATTACACAAATAAACAATGTATGGCGATGACAGAATTGTAAATAATAATGTAACATTATAATGGTAGCATAAAGCTTCTTAACATCACTATTTCCAACCTCACCATCCTCTTGGCTACCTAAGCTAAACCAATCACCAAAAGAAGCCTACTTCAAGTTTCAATGGTTATTCACACCTACATACCCGTTCTGAACATTAGAGCCAATGTTCCACAAAGAAAAGAGCAGCTGCTATTCTCGTGAGGTCTGGGTGTGCCTTTCCCTATAGCCTGGAGCAAAGGAAGGTGACTACAGCTCTGTGTGACCTTCGGTCTTAAATCAATGGTATGACATTCTTCTCTCTGTTTTTCTGCTCAGTTTTAGTTTATATAATATGCTTCGACCTTTTCTTAACGGAGTTGTTGTGTAACAGAGGCGGACTCATCCCCCGTCTGAAGGCACCCGCCGTGGTTCGATGGCTTGGATGAATCGACGATGCTGTTTTATGTTTGCCGTCAGAACCGCTGCCACCGGATCCCCGTTGACCAAAGGACGTGGATTATACACATCCATGGTGCCCTACCATAGGAGGGATACCTGCGGAGATACTGGGAAGGAAATCGTGCAGCAGGCGAGGGAGTTAAACACAGCCGGTGTACATAATAAGAAGAAAGGAATGACTATAACGGGCGGCAAAAAGAAAATGGAATACAAAGGGCAATGATCAAAACCAACGTGGGAAAATAATTCTATATTTAAAATGCATTGTGGGACATTGATGCCTGTCTGTTTCCAAGCATACATTCTTGATGTAGGAGATGCCGCCCGTCAATTCGTCGAGATCCCACAAATAAGGAAAAACATTTTACATTAAAATGAACACTGACTGTGCTGAAGGTCAGGTTTGGTCTGCACTGAGGAAGGCTCATGCCGAAATGCATTTGCAGCAATAAACCGTTTCACAACTCCTGTGAGTGCTTCGACCTTTTCTTAATGGAGTTGTTGTGTTACAGAGGCGGACTCATCCCCCGTCCGAAGGCACCCGCCATGGTTCGATGGCTTGGATGAATCGACGATGCTGTTTTATATAATATGCCTGAACATTATCTAATTTTCTCAGAATTAACAACTAGTATTAAAGACCTTGCAGCATTTCACTTTCCTACACTCTGTAAAACATTGCCTGCTGTTTAAAAACAATAAGTGAGAAATTAAGATATACATTTTATGAAGCCATGTTCATTCTTTAAAAACAATCACTTCAAACAAAAACTCAAACCCGTCAGAAAAGACATGAATATTTTCAAGCTTACTTAATTATCATGTTAAGTATAAACACAAAGTATGCAGTTCCTAACTAAAAAGGCAAAACCAAGACAAATCCTAACTGTAACAAGAAATACCAGTGAACGACAGGAGAGTGATCTCCTTTTTTTGGAAAAAGACCCTCACACACCTGACAAGAAGGTGTCTTGCTTCATCATCGGGCCTGCTCCTACTCGGGCCGGCGCTGCAATGCCCGATCAGGAGCCCGTGATGGGGCCTACTTATCGGAGATCTTTTTTCCGAAGCCGTTAGGCAAGGTGCAAGTGAGGGTCTTGGTGTAGGTGAATGAGTGAGTATGTGGAGTGATTTTAAAATAGGGAAAAAAATCCAATCAAAACTATTTTAATGTACATGGTTCTTCCCCTAATTAAAATATGAAAAAATCGTGTATGTACACACAATGTTGTGTTTTTATACGCTAGTTTGTGTGATCAACATGTTTCATGCCTATTTTATCAAGTAGATGGCAATTCTTCAGGACCTAAATAATAATACTACCTACACACATTTTTTTGGTGGTGGACACAAATTATCATGTTGCAATGAGTAATGACATTTATAAATGTGCATTTATATTTGAAACATACTCTGAAATACACAGCATATGTAACTCAAGAAGGAAGGGTACTAAAATAGAAAATATATGATGGTTTTAACAAGGATATCAGTAAGATAAAAATCACAGACTTTGATGCTAATCACGGTTTTTCCCCTTTAAGAAAATCAAGAGGTGTATCAAGACTCAGGATCTTTAAACAATGCTTAGGGGAATATAAGACAGGGAGGAGATAGACAAAGCAATGTCGTTCCTGTCTCAGATAGCAGACTTTCTACAGCAAGAGATCCTGGCATCCTGCACTGAACCCCTTGGTTTGTGGCATATGGTACGGTCATATTTGGAATATCAAGAGAATAAAAAATATTAAGAAAGGGCAATAGTGCTGGATGACCAGTGTTTGGAAAAAGAGGGATTGAAATTATCCCCTGAATGAGTAGGATAACATCCAGGAACCAAATCAAGAGTCTGCCTCAATGGTTGATACATTTAATGCAAGAGTGACTTGGAAGTTGCTCAGTTGCACAGGAGAGAAGATTGACAGAATGCGAACCTCGGGGTTTGAGAGAGAAAAGCAACCTAAGCTGCCCTACTCACCTGAGGGGAACCAAAGAGGTAGAAAACATGAAAGGTGCTAGGAGATCTAATGATGCAAACTAGTTATATCTGAACAGAGACCCGCCAGCCACTGTTGCCATGAAAAGTGTAATACTGAAACTGGTGCTTAAACCCTCCACTGTCCCACTGACCAGGAAGTTCATCATTCATTCTTATGCATCCTACCTTTCCCTCGAAGTGATGTTCCATATCCCCCTGTGGCACCACCCTCCTTGCCAGTTGCAGGTGCTGGTGGCCAATCTGTCATATGAAGACATGCCAATGGTGCTAGATGACCAGTGTTTGGAAAAAGAGGGAATGTAACTAGCCCCTCAATGAGTAGGATAACATCCAGGATCCAAAGGCGCGAGCCCGCCTCAATGGGTGATACCTTAGATGCCAGAGCGACTTGAAAGTTCCTCAGTTGCACAGGAGCGCAAGTTGGCAGAATGGTAGAATGTGATCCTAGGAGTCTGAGAGAGAAAAGCAAACTAAGCTGCCCTAACCACCTGAAGAGAACCAAAGAGGGAGAAAACAAGGAAGATGACAGGAGATCACATGATGCGAAGTAGTTATATCAGAACAGATGCCACTAGCGGCTTTTTTTAAACTGGTGCTTAAATCATCCACAGTCCCATTGACCAGGAAGCCCACCGTTCATTCTTGTGCATCCTACCTTTCCCTTGAAGTGATGTTCCATATTCCCCCGTGGCACCACTCTTCTTCCCCTCCCCAGTTGCAGGTGCTGGCGCCCAATCTATCATAATTCCAAATGCGACCCTTAGTTAGCCTCTATTATGGATTTCAGAAAGCGGGATCACACTCTCCTGGTAACTGTTGTGACCTTTGTGGAATTACTGTTCTGTAATTCCTGACATGCTAGCACTTCCCCACATGCCTCTGGTCCCATCCTGCAGGCAATCATACAAGTATAGCCTGGATGGCCCTCTGCACCTGAGTGCATCTCAGATGGCGCTCCGGTGCAGTGTGCCACAAATGTTGTTGCAAGCTCTTTTCCATGTGCAATGGTTTCAGAGGGAATTATTTGCCTGTAAATGTCGCCTTTGTAATGTCCTGCTGGAACCGTTTTAGTGTCTCAGCAGACACTGAGTTGATTTGCCACTCCCTTGGGGGAGTGGACACACATGCACCCCACACCCATTCATCACAGGTGTCACAGGTGACATGACCCTGTTAATAAAAGGACCAGAGTGCACGTGCACGAGGCCAGTTCTAAGAACCATACACAGGGTGTCTGTGTCCTTAATTACCAAACATGTGGGCCTAGGGCACACAACTTTACAGCTTTCTCTGTGAACTGATCTGAAACGTGAATAGCACTGACAACAAAGCCAGGTCCAGAAAGTGGGTTGACCAGCTGCCCTCTCTATGTATGCTAATTGTGGCCGAAGAAGCTGATGTGGCTGTCTTAAAATCAATCCGTTATTATTTTTATGTATACAAACCTGTTTTGGACAGTGAGGCTGAGAAATGCCACTTCGATAAAGTCACGTGTTGTGGGTATTCCTTCTTGCCTTTCCCCAATGTGTGCCTTCCCTGTAAATAAACATGTTTACACCCAATTGCTCAATTTCCAACTCCAGAAATTTAAGCTAACTCGTATGTTTAATGTCGGCGCTCATTAATACCTACAGACCCTGATTCTGTGACAGAGGATGTCTGTTGTACACACACCTTTTAACACACCGAGGTGTCACTGAGTTGCACAGAAATCTTCTCTCAATCAAATCTCTTAAAACTAACCAAAAAAACGTGATAGAAGGCCTTCCTGGAGTTTCCGGATCTCTTAGTATCTCTTAACATTCGTGTCTCCTCAGTGCACTAAATTCGAGTTCCAGTGCCACAAGGCTTGTTATTCAAGGCGCCGCCAGCGCAACTGCACTCAATCAACACCAGACATCTCTAATATATCTCCAACAGATGAACAGGAGATTACAGGGAAGCATATCTTTGGCCAGGTTTTGAGAGGTTTTCAATCACGTAAATTGTACTCAAATCTATAGCTTTTCAGCTCATATGTTCTATGTTGTCACTCTTCTATTGGGATCATTATCCTAAACGTGCTTGGTTTTTATGGAATAAAGAAACAAAATAAGCTTCAGTGTCATTTGAAATTGCTTTACCAGTCAGATATTTGATGCATTCTTTAAAAATTTGCATTTTAGAAATGATAAGCCCTGTCTGGAACCCTGGAGGAAACAGATTTATAATAGCACTTACTCCTGTCATGTATATCAAATATTTCCATGCATTAAAAATGTTCTGTTCTTGGGGCACCACCCACTGGAAACCTGCTGTGCCGAGCTGTACACTGTGCAGTTCAACAAGACTCTAATCAAAAATGCATAATATATTTTTCTAACAATCAGTTATTTAATATTTGTAAAGTAAGATTAGCGAATCCCTCCCTCAGAAAAGGACATGAGGGTCTACCGGTGCAGAATATTGTAACACTGTGGTTTTCCTCTTAGGTGATGGAGTCTTCGTTATGTGATGTCTGAAAAAAGATCAGAATGACGCAGGGCACGTGTTTGTGCGAGAGGGTATTCAGACGACAAAATATCGAAACAAAAATATTGTGCTAGCAAAATATTGTATCCAAAATACTGTGATATGGAAATATCATCTGCAGGAATATTGTTGTCAAGAATATCGAATTAAGGTTCGTAATGTCGATTTTACAAATATCGAAGTCATTAATATCGTTTCCAAAAATGTAGTTCTTAATAATATCGCATTTTAATTAGTTATGCATTTTAGTATCTAATTTAAATGTATATGTTTTACATTTTTTGTATGATAATTGTTTGTTTTTTAATATTGTTGATACATTTTTAGTAGTTATTCAAATACATTTAATACATTTTTGTGATTTTTAGTACTGTAGCAGGTTGTTGGCTCATAGGGGTACAGGGTGAGAAGTAATATGACAATTATGTTAAGGTGCCAATTCCGATCCGGTAAAAACCGGGTACGAACCGTCGGACGGAGCCTTTTCTCCGTCCGACTCGTACCCGGTGCGAAATCCATCCGAAAATGCAAGTACGATTCATACGGAAACACCATTTCCGTACGAATCGAACAAAACACCGACCGAACAGAAACTAAACACAATTCCGATCCTGAAAGGCGCCGACGTGACGTCGGTACGCATCCAGCCTACGTTTCACGAACCAGGAAGTACGATTCGAACCGACGTCATCCCGCACGGAAAATATTTACCGGCTGCCAAAAACTGCCGGGAAATCAGGACGACACACGCAAGGAGCAGCTGGACGCGACGAACAGACATGGACCCGAACCTACGTGCCATCCCTGCCCTCCTAGCAGTCCACCTGGCGTACAGGAACCGACGCAGACGCCGCAGAAGGTCAGCACAACAACCAGGGGCAAAGGGGGGGGCAGGGGCAGGACCCACAACACCAACACATGGTACCAAATCACACATGGCCTGGACATACCTGACCATCAGGGCCTGGTCACTTCCAGGGGGTGGGGGCGAGGCCAGCAACGCAAGCGTCCGCCACAACGGAAGTGGATGGTCACGCGAACCGGTACGTACCCTACCCAGGCCGCAAGAGCATGGGTACGGAACGTACCACGCGTCCCCCTACGTCACTCCAACAATGGCGGTACGGCCCGTACCCACGTCAGAAATGCCTTGGTACGGCTCGTACCAGCATTGCTGGGGTCATGTAGGAGTACGCGTGGTACGACCCGTAGCCACGCCCCCAAGGCCTGTGTACGGTGCGGACCCCACGGCACCGCAACAATGGGGGGACGCACCGTACCCACCCACCAAAGGCATGGGTACGGCCCGTACCCAGGCACGCAGAGCGTGGGTAGGGGCATGTACGGACCGTACCCCCACCCGTGGAAGTACGGCCCGTACCCCCACCCGTGCATGTACGCCCCGAACCCCCACCCGTATATGTACGCACCCAAGCACCACCCGTGTATGTACGCCCCGAACCCCCACCCGTGTATGTATGCCCCGAACCCCCACCCGTGTATGTACGCCCCGAACCCCCACCCGTGTATGTACGCACCGAACCCCCACCCGTGTATGTACGCCCCGAACCCCCACCCGTGTATGTACACACCGAACCCCCACCCGTGTATGTACGCCCCGAACCCCCACCCGTGTATGTACGCACCGAAACCCCACCCCACCCGTGTATGTATGCCCCGAACCCCCACCCGTGTATGTACGCACCGAACCCCCACCTGTGTATGTACGCCCCGAACCCCCACCCGTGTATGTACGCACCGAACCCCCACCAGTGTATGTACGCACCGAAACCCCACCCCAGCACTGTATGTACGCACCGAACCCCCACCCGTGTATGTACGCACCGAACCCCCACCCGTGTATGTACGCACCGAACCCCCACCCGTGTATGTACGCACCGAAACCCCACCCCAGCACTGTATGTACGCACCGAACCCCCACCCGTGTATGTACGCACCGAACCCCCACCCCACCCTGGTATGTACGCCCCGAACCCCCAGCCGTGTATGTACGCACCGAATCCCCACCCGTGTATGTACACACCGAACCCCCACCCGTGTATGTACGCCCCGAACCCCCACCCGTGTATGTACGCACCGAAACCCCACCCGTGAATGAACGGACCGAACCCCCACACCCCCCCCAGCCGTGTATGTACGCCCCGAACCCCCAGCCGTGTATGTACGCACCGAACCCCCAGCCGTGTATGTACGCACCGAACCCCCACCCCACCCTGGTATGTACGCCCCGAACCCCCACCCGTGTATGTACGCACCGAAACCCCACCCCACCCGTGTATGTACGCCCCGAACCCCCACCCGTGTATGTACGCACCGAACCCCCACCCGTGTATGTACGCACCAAACCCCCACCCCACCCTGGTATGTACGCCCCGAACCCCCAGCCGTGTATGTACGCACCGAACCCCCAGCCGTGTATGTACGCACCGAACCCCCACCCCACCCTGGTATGTACGCCCCGAACCCCCACCCGTGTATGTACGCACCGAAACCCCACCCCACCCGTGTATGTACGCCCCGAACCCCCACCCGTGTATGTACGCACCGAACCCCCACCCGTGTATGTACGCACCAAACCCCCACCCGTGAATGAACGGACCGAACCCCCACCCCCCCCCAGCCGTGTATGTACGCACTGAACCCCCCCCAGCCGTGAATGTACGCACCGAACCACCACCCGTGTATGTACGCACAGAACCCCCACCCGTGTATGTACGCCCCGAACCCCCAGCCGTGTATGTACGCCCCGAACCCCCACCCGTGTATGTACGCCCCGAACCCCCACCCGTGTATGTACGCCCCGAACCCCCACCCGTGTATGTACGCACCGAACCTGCAAGAAGAATGGTGTGTGCCAAACACCCCCAGCAGTGCCCAGACATAGGAGGGGTGGGTGCAGAGTCCTCCCAGCAGTGCCCAGACACAGGAGGGGTGGGTGCAGAGTCCTCCCAGCAGTGCCCAGACACAGGAGGGGTGGGTGCAGAGTCCTCCCAGCAGTGCCCAGACACAGGAGGGGTGGGTGCAGAGTCCTCCCAGCAGTGCCCAGACACAGGAGGGGTGGGTGCAGAGTCCTCCCAGCAGTGCCCAGACATAGGACAATATACCCCATCAACAAGTTCAGTGACCAACAAGGGTGATACCCCAGATGCAGGCGGAGCCATCGCTGAGCCAGCATGGCTATATTGAACGGCAACCCTCACACATCCAGGAAATGTAGACACAGCACAGCACAGCATTTGGGAGACACCCTGCAGGGAAAATGGCCTGCTCCACAGAGGATGGAACACACCTTGGGACAATGTCACCATACAGTGAGAGCAAACATGACCAAATACCATTGGCAGAGACCTTTGTGATGGCACGCAGATGGCAGGGTACACCCCATGAGCAGCACACTCCAACATTTCACAGACCCCTAACACATTATCACCACCCCAACGCAGGGAGCACCAGCACCAACAGCAAGTCCAGGAAAGCATCAGTGTGCAAAACCAAAAGAAAATGCTTTATTCAGCAGGAAAATATCTCTGAGAAAATGTCCACTATGTACAAGGGCCATGGGCCAGCCCAGCAGCAAAGTCCGGGGGGGGTACACATCGGGACGTGTGTCCCCTAGCTTGCCTGCACAGTTCACAAGTCCATTTCATCCACAGAAGAGGGGGCATCAGGGGGGAGGGTGGAAACAGGCACCGCAGGGACAGGAGAGGAAAGGGTAGGTGTTGTGGGTGCAGGGAGGGATGATTCTGCCACAGGGGGGGTGCCAGCGCCAAAGGTGGAGGACAGAATGGCGCTGCACACATCGGCAAGTTCCCCCAGCGACTCCCCCGCACCCAATCCAACCACAGGCCCCAAGGAGGGGGGGGCAAAGGGATGGGTCGCAGCGCCACTGGGGGAGGGTGTGGACAGGGTGGGGGACTCAACTCCCCTGGCCGGGTCCCGCCTCCACCGCTTGCGGGGTGGTGTCATCCTGGGGCTGGGGGGCACACTCGCAGTGGATGATGCTGTCACCGACTGTTGGCCAGGAGAGCTAAGGGGAGTGGATTTGGAGGGAGTGGGTTGTGTGGAATGCGGACTCCCACTGTGGCTGCGTGTTCTACGTTTCCCCCCCGACCCAGTGGGTGTGCCTTCCTCACCCTGTGTGTGCGTGACAGGAGGTGTGCGCTTCGACTTCCCTGGTGGTGTGGTGCCTGTGTCTGTTGGGGTGCGTGCACGCTGACGTCTGGATGTGCGTGTGACAGGCACGGGAGTGGGAATTGTGGATGGGGCAGGGGTAGGGGGGGGTACGCAGCGCTGCAGGAGATCCAGTGCTGCAGTCAGTGTGGAGTCTATGGACCTCAGCAACTGCCATTGGTCAGACTGCGCAGCCGACATGCCCTCCATGTATGCCTCCATCTGGGTCAGCACCTGGGTGTGGGCATGGAGGACATTTAGCATCGCAGTCTGACCAACCTGCAACTGCCTCAGGATGTCCACAGACTCCGCACTCACCGCAGCAGTGGTGACAGGGGCAGGGGGTGCGGTGCCTGGCAGGAAGGAGACATGTGGGGACCGAGCACGGAGGGAAGGGCCACGAGCATGTGGGAGGCCGGTGATGGAACCTGAGGTGGCGGGGGGATGTGGAGGGCTGCCATCAGCTGGGGGGGCAGACTCCGCCACCTCTTGGAGCTCAGCCTCGGACCCCTCTGCGTCCTAGTCTGTGTTGGCAGTCGACAGGTCCTCTGCCTCACTCCCTTCGGCCTCCGTGCCACTCCATGTGCCAGACAGGACAGCACTGCTGGCACTGGTGCTCAATCCCTCCTCCCGGTCCGTGCTAGTGTCTCCTTCCGTGTCCCCCGGCGATGCTGTGGGCAAGGTGAAGAGACAGGAGATAATCAGACACCTGTACACATATGTCACATGAGTCAAATATACATAGGTCACATTGCATAGCCTGAAAAGCAACAGGAGGAACACCTACAAAACAATGTACACATGTAGGCCATGGAACACACAGTTTTTCGACCCACCATGCCACTGAGACACAATGGAGAGCATGACACAACAGCAAATCACTGCACCTGAAATTTTACAGAGGAGCCAGCCTCTGGGGACAAATGTGCACAGCACCTGCACCACACTGCGTCGTCAAAAAGGGATGAGCATGAATGATATACATTTACTCTTGCCGCATGCTGCAAAGGCAATACATGAAACCAGGCCAAACATGACTGGGTCACTGCACCTTGAGCGTATGTCCAGTCAAACATCACACACAGGCTAAACCCAGCAAGGAGGATGAAGCTCCTGACATGTAGGCCTTGTACGCACAAACCACCCACACCTGAGACAATCTCATTGAGACGGAGAAAGTATGTACACCTCTTACTCTGGGATGAAAACACATGGCCTCCACTAATTAATGACTGTACACACACAGCCCCTGGTGGGCATGTCCACACATCATTGACAGGCAAACATCATCAGATTGTCTCAACAACACACACAGGTAATGCCCACTGTGAGTATGCACAAGCAAAATGGGTCCCCCTGTACAGTGGACACATGTAGCAACCTGTCGGTCCTAACAGTTGAGCCCAGGGTACAATGCCACCCTACCCAACCCATGGCGAAGACACAGTGAATGGCCATATTGTTGGATGACGCACATGATACCTTGGAAGAGGTGCCCCAGGGCACAGTAGTGCCCACACTCCTCCATGGTCCAGGATGGACATGACTGCAAATTAAGCAACCGTCCCTGCACTTAGCAGGCCTCCCACTCAGGCACATCATGTCAGAGGGCACACAATTGGACATGCATGCTGGAAGGCTGTACAGTTTGGAGACACACCCCTATGTCGTGATTCACAATCAGTGCCAAGTGACATGGACACCACAATGACTGAAATTGGCCATGGCACACGCAAGGTCCCCAGACCTGTGGCACATCACCCCCACACATGATGCTGATGGCATAGGGCACCTGCATGAACTGCCTGCCTAAATAACCTTGTGCAAGAGTGGCTACAGACAGACCAGGGAACACATGGCAAGGAGGGGAAGGGAGGGAGTGAGAACGGCACTGTGCTACTTTGTTGAGAAGTTGACGCACTGCACAATCAAACCCTGGCAGTGTATCCATGCAACTGCACACTTACATTGGCTGGGGACACACAACTGACACACATGTACCTACCCCCTTCCTGCTGCTGCTTCTCCTGTAGGCGCCTGTCCATATCGGGGAAGACCACCGCCAGCACACGCTTCTGGATGTGGGTCAGACGACGGCGCCCACGGTTCTTACGGCTCACAGGTGAGTCCCCCAGCAGGACCCGTGCAATCCTCCTCGTCCAGCACCGGATGTCCTGCCAGCGTTTCCCCACCTGAGACAGGCTCCGCCTCCGACCCTCTGTACCCCTCACGGCACTGACGGCTTCCCTCCAGATCTCCCCCTTGGCAATGGCGCCTACCTGTGAGGATGCAAAAGTGAGAATACATTAATCCACATGAGCAAAGACACAGAGACACACATATAGAACAATCCTCTTTATGAACAGGCCATGGTATGCATGCAACTAATTGCACCTTTGTCATAGGGACATTATCCACTGTGGAAGGCCAAATGCACTACGTGCCATTGAAAGTACACGGGTGGCATGAGGGGTACCACACACTCACTGACCAGGGATCACACTGTGCCTCACAGGCTACACCAGGATTATGTACAGCACCTCACAGCAGTCACCTGCCCCAGCACACTGATGCTACCTCAGCAGAGTACACAGACACACACAGGTACAGGACAATCACATGGCATTGCCAACTGCGGGTACACACCTCACTCTGCCCATGTGCCAGTAGACGGGGGGTGTCACAGGTGTGGGGCTGGCTCAGCACGGCATGCACACAGCACTGCTCCCTGCTCACATCGGATGGCCAGGCTATATCCATCCCTCATGCTGCTTGTGTGCAACACTCCCCATATGCACTCACCCACATGACAGGGAACTTACACACACACCAATGTGCAGGGGACGAACACGGCCTTTGGACACTCACAGCACAGGTACACTGAACAAACACACATCCATGGGTACTGACACCTGTCACACTGGGGGGAACACAGGATCACATCAGGACTGTGGTAACAACATCCCCAGGAGGAGTATGCAGGCAGAATGTGGCATGCACCTTGCATTCATTGTCACAGTAGGCACTATGCAAGTGAGGAGTGCACACAGGAAACACAGCATGCTCTGCATGGGTGACATGAGGCCTTCCACACCCTGGGACCCACTCCAAACAACAGTGCATGTCTGTCACACATGGACACAATGCCAGAAGTCACTGTCACACAAAAGGGGCACAGTCTAAGCTAGTGGAGTCTGCACTCACCTGAACCCCTGGTCGACCATACAGGCTCTGGAACTGTGGGAGGATCACATCTATCAGGGCAAGGTTCTCCTCCTGGGTGAATGGCTGTGACCTCTCCACAGTCCTGGACATGGTGCCAGAGGAATCACTATCCGCAGCAGTGGTCATGGATGAATGGATGTGCAGGCAAGTGCTCTCTCATGGGACCTGGCTGCCTTATATATGCCTGGCTGGCCTGTTCATGTATAGGAGTACAGATTGATTGGTCAGTCACATTTGCATCCTACGTTTCATCCAATCCCTTCAAACCTACCCCAGTGTGTGGCTTTGCATGGTTTCAGTTTTGATGATGATGTCAAGTCAACATCCACATTGCAACAATGTAGATTCTTTCAAACTGACTTCTGCTGGGCACCTGGTGCTCAAATTCAAAAATCTAACTCAGTCTCCATGGCAACCATCATGCATTTAGGCCCTTATACTTGTCCCTCATGTGTCCCCTATGTGTTTTCATACATTTACACACAGGTACGGTGCGTTCCACGCCCTAGGGCACCCCACAAGCAGTGATACGGACCGTAAACGCTCTTGTACGGTCCGGATCACAATATGGGCACTGGCGTATGCGTACGCCACAGTAGTACGGACTGTACACGCGCTTGTACGGTCCGGATCACAATATGGGCGCTGGCGTATGCGTACGCCACAGTAGTACGGACTGTACACGCGCTTGTACGGTCCGGATCACAATATGGGCGCTGGCGTATGCGTACGCCACAGTAGTACGGACTGTACACGCGCTTGTACGGTCCGGATCACAATATGGGCGCCGGCGTATGCGTACGCCACAGTAGTACGGACTGTACACGCGCTTGTACGGTCCGGATCACAATATGGGCGCTGGCGTATGCGTACGCCACAGTAGTACAGACTGTACACGCGCTTGTACGGTCCGGATCACAATATGGGCGCTGGCGTATGCGTACGCCACAGTAGTACGGACCGTACAAGCGCGTGTACAGTCCGTACTACTGTGGCGTACGCATACGCCAGCGCCCATATTGTGATCCGGACCGTACAAGCGCGTGTACAGTCCGTACTACTGTGGCGTACGCATACGCCAGCGCCCATATTGTGATCCGGACCGTACAAGCGCGTGTACAGTCCGTACTACTGTGGCGTACGCATACGCCAGCGGCAATATTGGCCCAGGGACCCTATACACGCACTCCGAGCGTATGTACGGTGCGTTTCACAACTGTCAGTGGTGACAGGCGGCACACAGACAGGAATGGAGCGGTCAGGTATTGCCAAGGGTGGACACCAATGCATTGTCTGTGCAATACCACATGTGTGTGACACAGGTGTGTCAGGATGTGATGTGGCACTTTACCCCTGAGGTGTGGGCAAAGCACATGTACGATGAGCTGTGTACACATGTCGTGTGTGATGGTGCGCATTGTACCACACATCCCCTGCACTCCTTTGACATGTGTGCATGTCGTACACACTAGTGGAGCCATGAGTCACTTGCATGTCCCAGTCACGGACACCCGCACCTGTCCCCTGATGCCAGGTACACGGAATATTACACATGACATGTGTAAGGCTGCGTAGCACGCTGCAACCATGTCATGTGTGTGGCATGTTTTTCCATGATTTTGCTGTAGGTGTGTGGTCCAATGCATCAGCAGTTGCTGCTGCCAACATGTGTCTGTGTGTAGATGGCCATGGCACACTGTTCCGCACACCAGCCCACATATGTGATTTGCCATGAGGTGTGTATGTATGCAACTACACGGAGTATCAACACAAGTACATATCCACATGCTCTCTATGTATGTTCTGTCTCGACATGTACTCCTCCAAGGCAATGTGTGTGGCCTGTCCTATTCCTATGACATGTGACCAGTGCATATCGCATCCAACAACCTGTCTGTACCATACGCATACTACTTCTGCACATGTGTGGATGTCTGTGAATCCTGTGATGCATGTGCATGTTCACTTACACTGGCCCACAGCTAGTCTCATGCCATGTCATCGTGATCTTGCCCCCCTCAGTTAGTGGCTGTCCCTTGGTGGGAGTGTCACCTGACTGGCGTACGTGTCCAGGAAATGTGGCACAGACCTGACTCAGAATGTGGCATATGTGTATTGGCTGTGTAACATGTGCTCAGTGCATTGACAATGTCGTTGTACAGTGCTCACTCTTCGGTGTTCCTTCCATTTCACTGCAGGGCTCCGCCTCTCCCTCGACGTATGCCAGACATGGCTGCCCTGCATGAACGGGACTGTATACGCCGCTACAGATTCAGCCAACGGTTGATTGATGAGTTGACTGGCCGGCTGGAAGCACAACTCCTCCCGCGCCACAGGTATCCCAGTGCACTGACACCCAAGTTGAAGGTGATGGCAGCCCTACATTTCCTTGCCACGGGTACGTTCCAACATACCATTGCTGATGTCGGGGGCATGTCCCAGACGATGTTCAGTCGTGTTCTGCATGATTTCTTAGAGGCCATGTTGGTTCACCTGGATGAGTACATTAAATTCCCAATTCGTGAGCAGTTGACAGATGTCAAGCGTGAGTTCTATGCCCTGGGAGGGATGCCCCATGTCATTGGGTCCATAGATGGGACACATGTTGCATTGGTACCACCACAGGCACAGGAGGTGGTGTATAGGAATCGCAAACATTATCACTCCATTAATGCCCTTGTGGTGTGTCTGTCCAACATGGTGATTTCACATGTCTGTGTTCGCTTTCCAGGATCAGCACACGATGCCTTCATCATGAGGCGTAGCAGGCTGCCTGAAATGATGCTGCAGCTGCGGAACGAGCGAGCATGTATTGTTGGTGGGTAGACTCTGGCAGTTCAGTGTTTGGCGTCATCTTCCAATCTCACTGCCTGTGCTGACACACTTCTGTCCATGATGTTTCCTTGTAGGGGACGCTGGCTATCCCAACATGCCATGGCTGATGACGCCTGTCCGCAACCCCAGCACGGCTGCCGAGCACTGCTACAACAACGCACATGGGCGGACCAGGAGAGTCATTGAGAGGACGTTTGGACTTCTGAAGAGCCGATTCCGGTGCCTCCACAAGACCGGCGGAGCACTCCCATATGCCCCGGTGAAGGTGTGCAAGATCATCATCGTCTGCTGCATGCTGCACAACATGGCAGTGGAGGAAGCTGTTCCACTCATACTGGATCAAGATGACCAGGACCATCCACCCGTGGAGGATGAAGGCCTTGGTGACGGGGCAAGTGATGTGGAGGAGGAGGAGGCTGTGGAGGACATGCGGAGTCGGCTCATACGCAACTTCTTTGCTTAGTGGTGAGTTCCAGTGTCTGAGTGTGCACACATTGGGCCGTGTGTGGCATGTGTTGCAATGTGTGTGTCCATCTGCATGTCTGCCAAGTGAGTCAGTGGTGTGTATTGAAGTGTCACTCGAGTGATGGCGCAATGGAAGGATGTTGTCTGAGGGTCATCATTGTCACCTGTCATGTTGACAACATGATACGTGTTGAGTACATGCTTGCGGATGTGCTCCTTTGGGCTGACTCCTTGTGTGTCTCTCTTCCACAGGTCCATGAGCATGCTGTCTGCTGGTGGCATTGTTGTGCTCCTGCTACTCCTCATGAACACAGCAACATGTGCTGATTCTGCGTCACATGCACGGGCAAGTTTTGAAATCTCCTTAGGGTAAGGGATGCCTCACGGCGTTTTGGGTGTGTGAATTGTTTGTAGTCTGTGTGCACTTCTCCGGTTCATGTGTGTTCCATTTGCATACATGTGGATCCTACATGGGGAACATGACATGGGGCAGGCTTCACCTGGAGCCATGGTCAGACTTGGTGACTGTCATGTGGCAGGGGATTGGGGATTGTGATGAGGCCATCATTGTGTGTAACACTGACCTCGGAAACATACAGGTTGCACCGGGTTGACATGGTGTGTGATTGCCCCATCAGGGCCTCAATGGTGTATAGCGGCCTCTCCGTGGCAGCAGGGGGTGTTTAGCTGTTATCCGTCACTTGTGTGCCAGTTCAATGGAATACCAGCATCTGTGTTGCAATGGGGGGTGCCAGTGTTGCTCCCACATGTTCATCCACATGACCTGTGTATGTGTTGACAGAGTATCATTGTCATTCCAACACACATGACTAATAAATTTGTCACTCTGTCTCCAAGGTGCCTCTTCCCTGTCAATGGTGGCCTGTTGCCACTGTGCGTGCGGCATGTCTGGCATAGTTTTAAGAGGTGGTGCATATGTGTCTATGTGTAGAGTGACAAGATGCTAGGGGTTTGTCAGGGAGTGGGAACTGTATTATGCACAAGATGCACAGTTCCATCCACCTCAAGGCAAGAGAGACCATCCCCCAGGGCAACTACAACATCCGTGTCGAATCCTACCCTGCAGTCTACGGACATGTGCCTTACGACTCCCATGATACTTGTCCATATCCGGAGTGCATCTGCACAGCTCTGCTACTGCGTCGGGCAACCAGGCCACATCAACGTCCAAACGGGATGGGGGGAATGTTTCACAGCCAGCTGCAGGATGACCTTCTCGATCCACGCCCACACTCATGATGCAGCCCACAACCCCAACACAACCATGTGGCACTGTGATCCAAAACTGCATTCTGGCATCTCCATGCATCCAACCTTGGGCTAGCCACCATTCTCAACATCCGCCTGACGCAAGCATGCAGGACATTGTAGGGACACATGTCTAGACATACCTGGGAGCGGCAAGCCAGGTCACTCCACATGATCCCTGACCTCTGCGCATGACTGTTGCTCCCCTGAATGTGTCTGTAGCCACAGTTGTGCGGGAACCACTCAGCTGGTTGGGCCCAGCACAGGTGAGTATGGTACTCCATGTCTGTATCAGATGATACATTGGGACCCATGTGTGTCCTGGGCAAGACTGTGACCCCACGGTTTGGATGGTTGGAGTTAATTCTGAGATCAGGCATGCTTTGACTTTACGACACACACATGTATTGTAATAATGCAGAATCACGACATCATCTTGTAAGTGTGATTAATTTATTTGTGGTGGGGTACGGGTTTGTGGGGATGACAAGAGGTGCACAGCGGGAGTGTAGAATCCAAAGTTCACTGGGGGAGTTGGTATCCTTGCCGTTGCAAAATGTCAGAGTCCATGCCACAGTCTTCGTCAACATAGGTCAGACAGTGACCAGCAAGTCCATGTGGCAGGGAATGTCATGTGCTGCTATTGGGCCAGAGGGCCAGGTGCCAGGCCAGGTGACCTGGGAGATGGTGATGTTCTGCTGACTCTCACAGTCTTTTTCGTGGACGACCCACCTTCCTGCGGGGACCCTCGGAAGCAGGCCATGACGATGTCTGTAACGCTCCGTCGGATGAATCCTCCTCCTCCTGATCCCTCCCTGTGTCTGGTAATGGCCTTCGCCTGGTGCCACAGGGAGGGTTGCCCATGTTGTCGGCAATCCGACGGAGTACACCGGTCATTTGGGTTTGCACCGCCACGAGCTCAGCCTGTCTATCCTCCATCCTTCCTTGGTGTTACAGTTGACCGGCATGTTGCTGGGCCTGCAGGGTCTTCATCTCCTGGAGGGTCCCCTTGATGTCATTGAGGGTGGACGCAATCTGGTCCATGCCCCTGGTGTCACGCCGGTATGTATCCAGGATGTTGCTGACCTGGGACACTACCGGGTCCTGAGCTGCCTGGTCAGGTTCGCGCCTCCGCCGTCCTCCACTCCCGCCACCCCTGCCCACGTGCACCTGGCCTGCCATTGTGGGTGCATCGGGTCTCCGGGACCCCTGAGGGATGGCATCTGCGTTGCCGCCTGCCTCCTCCTGGGTGCCCGGAGGACCGTGTCCCTCCTGGGCAGACTGGCTGGGTGGTCGTGTGCGGGCAGGGCTCCTGGACGTCTCCTGGGATGTGGCAGGATTGGGGGTGGTGGTTGGCACAGTTGTACCTGACGCAGGTGCTGCAGGTGGTTGGACACCAGAGGGGCCAGGTTGGTCTGGGTCATCCACGGAGTGGTGAGAGTCATCGCTGGCGGTGGGGTCCTCATCCCGCGGAGCCTGGTCCTGTGAGACTTCCCCCCCAGTGTTGGGGGGTGTTCGTCGACGTTGACCTGTGTGTGAGAGAGACAATGTTAACAGTGTCACATGTGGCATCCATGTTTCATGCATTTCTGATTTGGCACTCTTCCTCTGGGTAGTTGGATCTGTCTTGCATTCCTCTCACAGTGCACTTGTGCATGGGTATGTCCCTTGGCCACAGCTGTCAGGGCTTTACGCATGTGTGAGACACAATCTTAGTTGATGCATCTATTTGGGTACACAGTCAGCAGTGTGGTGTGCGGGCGTAGCGAGCCATGCAGAGGCGCCTTACGTGTTGCACTGTACGTGGCCAAATGGTGTTTTGCCAAGGCAATTTGATGTTGCAGGTAGGGGACTGAAGCATTTGTGACAGGGTTCTTCCTGACACAGTGGGTGGGTATACTGGGTGTGTGGTTTGGTCTGTGCCTGCAGCACGGATGGACTCGTGCACAGATTGACACATGGACCGGTCTTCATCTACGGAAGGGGGGGTTTGAGGCACTGCCAGACCTGGTCTGCATGCACACAGTCCACCGGCTGACGAGTGGACATGGCCACACCACCCAAGGGTGATTTAGTCTCCCTGTGTCTCCCTTCCTCCCTCCCTCTGTCACCCTCCTCCCTCCCTCTGTCGGTCTCCCTCTGTCAACCTACTCCCTCCCTCTGTCTGTCTCCCTGTGTCCCCCTCTGTCTCCTTCCCTCTCATTCCCCCTCTCCCTCCCTCTCTTTGTCACTCTCTGTCACCTCAGGCCAGCTTCCTGGGCACACACAGTTAGCCGGTCTTTGAATGGCCATTGGCTTGTTCATGTGAGTTAGTCCCTGTTCTCCGGGCACCCATTGGGCAGTGTGTCTGAGTGTAGGCTGCTGCTGTGGCGGTGTGTGCTGAGACTCTATCAGAGCGATGCAACTTCATTGTCTGCTGTAATGTGCAAATTGTGCCTTCAGACCCATGTCATCCTGCATGGCAGCCACCATTTGCAGGCAAGACAGTACTGTGTGGGTACACACAGTTTGTATGGCTGTGCCCTGGGCCATATGGGCTGAGGGCATTGTTGTGTGCTTGTGAGTTGCTCAATGTTAGTTTTGATGCCCCCACTCCCAGCATCGACCACATCCTGTGTTGTGTTGGTGTTTTGTGTGGCCTGTGACTTGGCATGGCCCTGATTGATGCATGGGGCATGGAGGCGCTAGTGGCATGTGTGTGTTTGTGGAGTGTTGTGTGCGGTGGTGGCTTGGGGGGGTGGCATGCATGATTGATTGTGTATGGCATCCCCCCCATGTGAGGTGAGTTGTTTGTGTACTCACCAGGGTCTGGGAGTCCAGGCAGTCCGTGTAGTCCCTCCACCGCCAGCGTGGACATCACCTTCTCCTCCCAGGGATGGTATTGTACCGGTCTGGGGGGCGTCCCTCCTCCAGTGATGTTCCCCTGGTTGTGATTGTCAGTCATCTTCCTCTTGACCGTCCTCCGCAGATCGTACCACCTGGATTGGCACTCGTGCCTGGTCCTTCTGGTGGTCCCAACAGCATTCACAGAATCGACAATCCTCTGCCACATGGCCGTTTTTTCGGATATGCTGGTCTGTCTG
The DNA here is from genome assembly GCF_964204655.1 of Triturus cristatus. Lineage (NCBI taxonomy): Eukaryota > Metazoa > Chordata > Amphibia > Caudata > Salamandridae > Triturus > Triturus cristatus. Next base: position 398,056,114 of record NC_140595.1, read on the forward strand.
ACCAATGTCCCAAAGAGCTGTGGCTCGACTCTGAGGATTTCGTCGACAAGGATCTCCAGCTCCTCCTTTGTGAACTTTGGATTCTTGGTGGTGGACATGGCGTGGGGTGTGGGTGTGGATGGTTGTGGGTGTGTGGGTGTGGTAGTGGAGGTGTGTGTGTGAATGTGATGAGGGGGTGTTTGTGTAGGTGGTTGTGTGAAGGTATGCAAGTGTGAGGTTCAAGTATGGTGGTGTGGGTCGTCTGTGGGCTCTGGCAGCAGTGGGTCTGTTGCAAAGGCTCATGGTTTGTGTGTGTGGTCCATTTTTATTGGTCCATTTGTGGGTGTGGCTGTGTTTGAAATTTGTGTGGGTGTGTTATGAGGAGTGATTGAGTTTTGGGCCTCTGTTTGGCAGTTTGGCAGTTGCAGGTGAGTGTATGTGATGTTTGTGGGGTTGTTGGGCATGTTTGGTGGTGTGGGGAAACTCTAATTGACTCTCCTTGTGTAAATATGGTTTGTCCTGGTTCAGTACGTGTGTTTTTGGCGTCAGTACGGTCCGTACATGCACTGGTGGGGGTACGGTCCGTACATTCCCTGGTGGGGTGTGGGTACGGCCGTACATACACGGGTGGGGGTTCGGTGCGTACATACACGGCTGGGGTGGGGGTTTGGTGCGTACATACATGGGTGGTGGTTCGGTGCGTACATACACGGCTGGGGGGGGTTCAGTGCGTACATACACGGCTGGGGGGGGTTCGGTCCGTTCATACACGGGTGGGGGTTTGGTGCGTACATACACGGGTGGTGGTTCGGTGCGTACATACACGGCTGGGGGGGGTTCGGTGCGTACATACACGGGTGGTGGTTCGGTGCGTACATACACGGCTGGGGGGGGGTTCGGTGCGTACATACACGGGTGGTGGTTCGGTGCGTACATACACGGCTGGGGGGGGGTTTGGTGCGTACATACACGGGTGGGGGTTCGGTGCGTACATACATGGCTGGGGGGGGGTTCGGTCCGTTCATACACGGGTGGGGGTTTGGTGCGTACATACACGGGTGGGGGTTCGGGGGCGTACATACACGGCTGGGGGGGGGGTTCGGTGCGTACATACACGGGTGGTGGTTCGGTGCGTACATACACGGCTGGGGGGGGTTCGGTGCGTACATACACGGGTGGTGGTTCGGTGCGTACATACACGGCTGGGGGGGTTTGGTGCGTACATACACGGGTGGGGGTTCGGTGCGTACATACACGGCTGGGGGGGTTCGGTCCGTTCATACACGGGTGGGGGTTCGGTGCGTACATACACGGGTGGGGGTTCGGTGCGTACATACACGGCTGGGGGGGGTTCGGTCCGTTCATACACGGGTGGGGGTTTGGTGCGTACATACACGGGTGGTGGTTCGGTGCGTACATACACTGGGGGGAACACAGGATCACATCAGGACTGTGGTAACAACATCCCCAGGAGGAGTATGCAGGCAGAATGTGGCATGCACCTTGCATTCATTGTCACAGTAGGCACTATGCAAGTGAGGAGTGCACACAGGAAACACAGCATGCTCTGCATAGGTGACATGAGGCCTTCCACACCCTGGGACCCACTCCAAACAACAGTGCATGTCTGTCACACATGGACACAATGCCAGAAGTCACTGTCACACAAAAGGGGCACAGTCTAAGCTAGTGGAGTCTGCACTCACCTGAACCCCTGGTCGACCATACAGGCTCTGGAACTGTGGGAGGATCACATCTATCAGGGCAAGGTTCTCCTCCTGGGTGAATGGCTGTGACCTCTCCACAGTCCTGGACATGGTGCCAGAGGAATCACTATCAGCAGCAGTGGTCATGGATGAATGGATGTGCAGGCAAGTGCTCTCTCATGGGACCTGGCTGCCTTATATATGCCTGGCTGGCCTGTTCATGTATAGGAGTACAGATTGATTGGTCAGTCACATTTGCATCCTACGTTTCATCCAATCCCTTCAAACCTACCCCAGTGTGTGGCTTTGCATGGTTTCAGTTTTGATGATGATGTCAGGTCAACATCCACATTGCAACAATGTAGATTCTTTCAAACTGACTTCTGCTGGGCACCTGGTGCTCAAATTCAAAAATCTAACTCAGTCTCCATGGCAACCATCATGCATTTAGGCCCTTATACTTGTCCCTCATGTGTCCCCTATGTGTTTTCATACATTTACACACAGGTACGGTGCGTTCCACGCCCTAGGGCACCCCACAAGCAGTGATACGGACCGTACACGCGCTTGTACGGTCCGGATCACAATATGGGCGCTGGCGTATGCGTACGCCACAGTAGTACGGACTGTACACGCGCTTGTACGGTCCGGATCACAATATGGGCGCTGGCGTATGCGTACGCCACAGTAGTACGGACTGTACACGCGCTTGTACGGTCCGGATCACAATATGGGCGCTGGCGTATGCGTACGCCACAGTAGTACGGACTGTACACGCGCTTGTACGGTCCGGATCACAATATGGGCGCTGGCGTATGCGTACGCCACAGTAGTACGGACCGTACAAGCGCGTGTACAGTCCGTACTACTGTGGCGTACGCATACGCCAGCGCCCATATTGTGATCCGGACCGTACAAGCGCGTGTACAGTCCGTACTACTGTGGCGTACGCATACGCCAGCGGCAATATTGGCCCAGGGACCCTATACACGCACTCCGAGCGTATGTACGGTGCGTTTCACAACTGTCAGTGGTGACAGGCGGCACACAGACAGGAATGGAGCGGTCAGGTATTGCCAAGGGTGGACACCAATGCATTGTCTGTGCAATACCACATGTGTGTGACACAGGTGTGTCAGGATGTGATGTGGCACTTTACCCCTGAGGTGTGGGCAAAGCACATGTACGATGAGCTGTGTACACATGTCGTGTGTGATGGTGCGCATTGTACCACACATCCCCTGCACTCCTTTGACATGTGTGCATGTCGTACACACTAGTGGAGCCATGAGTCACTTGCATGTCCCAGTCACGGACACCCGCACCTGTCCCCTGATGCCAGGTACACGGAATATTACACATGACATGTGTATGGCTGCGTTGCACGCTGCAACCATGTCATGTTTGTGGCATGTCTTTCCATGATTTTGCTGTAGGTGTGTGGTCCAATGCATCAGCAGTTGCTGCTGCCAACATGTGTCTGTGTGTAGATGGCCATGGCACACTGTTATGCACACCAGCCCACATATGTGATTTGCCATGAGGTGTGTATGTATGCAACTACACGGAGTATCAACACAAGTAAATGTAAATGTAAATGTGTAAATGTAAATGTGTTTGTACTTGTATAGCGCACTGCCGCCCCCAACGGGGGCATCCTGGCGCTTTTACTCATACCGCTGTGGAACCCTTCCTGGCTTTCCATGTGAGGTGTCCACTCCTGGGCACCCCCATGGTGAGGCCAGGCATCCCAGCGCTGTTGGGGCCGTTGTGGAGATTAAGCAAGCTATTGCCCAGAGTTGCAGCGTGGGACCCATGATTAGAATAGGCACTGAGGCGAGAATATCCGGTCTGCGGAAATTATAGCCCGAGACCCTGCTGTGACGGGAAACGAACCCTGGTCCCGGACCAGTGCTCTGCATCGAGGTCTGCCACTCTAACCATTGAGCCACACTTCTCCACTCCAAGTACATATCCACATGCTCTCTATGTATGTTCTGTCTCGACATGTACTCCTCCAAGGCAATGTGTGTGGCCTGTCCTATTCCTATGACATGTGACCAGTGCATATCGCATCCAACAACCTGTCTGTACCATACGCATACTACTTCTGCACATGTGTGGATGTCTGTGAATCCTGTGATGCGTGTGCATGTTCACTTACACTGGCCCACAGCTAGTCTCATGCCATGTCATCGTGATCTTGCCCCCCTCCGTTTGTGGCTGTCCCTTGGTGGGAGTGTCACCTGACTGGCGTACGTGTCCAGGAAATGTGGCACAGACCTGACTCAGAATGTGGCATATGTGTATTGGCTGTGTAACATGTGCTCAGTGCATTGACAATGTCGTTGTACAGTGCTCACTCTTCGGTGTTCCTTCCATTTCACTGCAGGGCTCCGCCTCTCCCTCGACGTATGCCAGACATGGCTGCCCTGCATGAACGGGACTGTATACGCCGCTACAGATTCAGCCAACGGTTGATTGATGAGTTGACTGGCCGGCTGGAAGCACAACTCCTCCCGCGCCACAGGTATCCCAGTGCACTGACACCCAAGTTGAAGGTGATGGCAGCCCTACATTTCCTTGCCACGGGTACGTTCCAACATACCATTGCTGATGTCGGGGGCATGTCCCAGACGATGTTCAGCCGTGTTCTGCATGATTTCTTAGAGGCCATGTTGGTTCACCTGGATGAGTACATTAAATTCCCAATTCGTGAGCAGTTGACAGATGTCAAGCGTGAGTTCTATGCCCTGGGAGGGATGCCCCATGTCATTGGGTCCATAGATGGGACACATGTTGCGTTGGTACCACCACAGGCACAGGAGGTGGTGTATAGGAATCGCAAACATTATCACTCCATTAATGCCCTTGTGGTGTGTCTGTCCAACATGGTGATTTCACATGTCTGTGTTCGCTTTCCAGGATCAGCACACGATGCCTTCATCATGAGGCGTAGCAGGCTGCCTGAAATGATGCTGCAGCTGCGGAACGAGCGAGCATGTATTGTTGGTGGGTAGACTCTGGCAGTTCAGTGTTTGGCATCATCTTCCAATCTCACTGCCTGTGCTGATACACTTCTGTCCATGATGTTTCCTTGTAGGGGACGCTGGCTATCCCAACATGCCATGGCTGATGACGCCTGTCCGCAACCCCAGCACGGCTGCCGAGCACCGCTACAACAACGCACATGGGCGGACCAGGAGAGTCATTGAGAGGACGTTTGGACTTCTGAAGAGCCGATTCCGGTGCCTCCACAAGACCGGCGGAGCACTCCCATATGCCCCGGTGAAGGTGTGCAAGATCATCATCGTCTGCTGCATGCTGCACAACATGGCAGTGGAGGAAGCTGTTCCACTCATACTGGATCAAGATGACCAGGACCATCCACCCGTGGAGGATGAAGGCCTTGGTGACGGGGCAAGTGATGTGGAGGAGGAGGAGGCTGTGGAGGACATGCGGAGTCGGCTCATACGCAACTTCTTTGCTTAGTGGTGAGTTCCAGTGTCTGAGTGTGCACGCATTGGGCCGTGTGTGGCATGTGTTGCAATGTGTGTGTCCATCTGCATGTCTGCCAAGTGAGTCAGTGGTGTGTATTGAAGTGTCACTCGAGTGATGGCGCAATGGAAGGATGTTGTCTGAGGGTCATCATTGTCACCTGTCATGTTGACAACATGATACGTGTTGAGTACATGCTTGCGGATGTGCTCCTTTGGGCTGACTCCTTGTGTGTCTCTCTTCCACAGGTCCATGGGCATGCTGTCTGCTGGTGGCATTGTTGTGCTCCTGCTACTCCTCATGAACACAGCAACATGTGCTGATTCTGCGTCACATGCACGGGCAAGTTTTGAAATCTCCTTAGGGTAAGGGATGCCTCACGGCGTTTTGGGTGTGTGAATTGTTTGTAGTCTGTGTGCACTTCTCCGGTTCATGTGTGTTCCATTTGCATACATGTGGATCCTACATGGGGAACATGACATGGGGCAGGCTTCACCTGGAGCCATGGTCAGACTTGGTGACTGTCATGTGGCAGGGGATTGGGGATTGTGATGAGGCCATCATTGTGTGTAACACTGACCTCGGAAACATACAGGTTGCACCGGGTTGACATGGTGTGTGATTGCCCCATCAGGGCCTCAATGGTGTATAGCGGCCTCTCCGTGGCAGCAGGGGGTGTTTAGCTGTTATCCGTCACTTGTGTGCCAGTTCAATGGAATACCAGCATCTGTGTTGCAATGGGGGGTGCCAGTGTTGCTCCCACATGTTCATCCACATGACCTGTGTATGTGTTGACAGAGTATCATTGTCATTCCAACACACATGACTAATAAATTTGTCACTCTGTCTCCAAGGTGCCTCTTCCCTGTCAATGGTGGCCTGTTGCCACTGTGCGTGCGGCATGTCTGGCATAGTTTTCAGAGGTGGTGCATATGTGTCTATGTGTAGAGTGACAAGATGCTAGGGGTTTGTCAGGGAGTGGGAACTGTATTATGCACAAGATGCACAGTTCCATCCACCTCAAGGCAAGAGAGACCATCCCCCAGGGCAACTACAACATCCGTGTCGAATCCTACCCTGCAGTCTACGGACATGTGCCTTAAGACTCCCATGATACTTGTCCATATCCGGAGTGCATCTGCACAGCTCTGCTACTGCGTCGGGCAACCAGGCCACATCAACGTCCAAACGGGATGGGGGGAATGTTTCACAGCCAGCTGCAGGATGACCTTCTCGATCCACGCCCACACTCATGATGCAGCCCACAACCCCAACACAACCATGTGGCACTGTGATCCAAAACTGCATTCTGGCATCTCCATGCATCCAACCTTGGGCTAGCCACCATTCTCAACATCCGCCTGACGCAAGCATGCAGGACATTGTAGGGACACATGTCTAGACAAACCTGGGAGCGGCAAGCCAGGTCACTCCACATGATCCCTGACCTCTGCGCATGACTGTTGCTCCCCTGAATGTGTCTGTAGCCACAGTTGTGCGGGAACCACTCAGCTGGTTGGGCCCAGCACAGGTGAGTATGGTACTCCATGTCTGTATCAGATGATACATTGGGACCCATGTGTGTCCTGGGCAAGACTGTGACCCCACGGTTTGGATGGTTGGAGTTAATTCCGAGATCAGGCATGCTTTGACTTTACGACACACACATGTATTGTAATAATGCAGAATCACGGCATCATCTTGTAAGTGTGATTAATTTATTTGTGGTGGGGTACGGGTTTGTGGGGATGACAAGAGGTGCACAGCGGGAGTGTAGAATCCAAAGTTCACTGGGGGAGTTGGTATCCTTGCCGTTGCAAAATGTCAGAGTCCATGCCACAGTCTTCGTCAACATAGGTCAGACAGTGACCAGCAAGTCCATGTGGCAGGGAATGTCATGTGCTGCTATTGGGCCAGAGGGCCAGGTGCCAGGCCAGGTGACCTGGGAGATGGTGATGTTCTGCTGACTCTCACAGTCTTTTTCGTGGATGACCCACCTTCCTGCAGGGACCCTCGGAAGCAGGCCATGACGATGTCTGTGACGCTCCGTCGGATGAATCCTCCTCCTCCTGATCCCTCCCTGTGTCTGGTAATGGCCTTCGCCTGGTGCCACAGGGAGGGTTGCCCATGTTGTCGGCAATCCGACGGAGTACACCGGTCATTTGGGTTTGCACCGCCACGAGCTCAGCCTGTCTATCCTCCATCCTTCCTTGGTGTTACAGTTGACAGGCATGTTGCTGGGCCTGCAGGGTCTTCATCTCCTGGAGGGTCCCCTTGATGTCATTGAGGGTGGACGCAATCTGGTCCATGCCCCTGGTGTCACGCCGGTATGTATCCAGGATGTTGCTGACCTGGGACACTACCGGGTCCTGAGCTGCCTGGTCAGGTTCGCGCCTCCGCCGTCCTCCACTCCCGCCACCCCTGCCCACGTGCACCTGGCCTGCCGTTGTGGGTGCATCGGGTCTCCGGGACCCCTGAGGGATGGCATCTGCGTTGCCGCCTGCCTCCTCCTGGGTGCCCGGAGGACCGTGTCCCTCCTGGGCAGACTGGCTGGGTGGTCGTGTGCGGGCAGGGCTCCTGGACGTCTCCTGGGATGTGGCAGGATTGGGGGTGGTGGTTGGCACAGTTGTACCTGACGCAGGTGCTGCAGGTGGTTGGACACCAGAGGGGCCAGGTTGGTCTGGGTCATCCACGGAGTGGTGAGAGTCATCGCTGGCGGTGGGGTCCTCATCCCGCGGAGCCTGGTCCTGTGAGACTTCCCCCCCAGTGTTGGGGGGTGTTCGTCGACGTTGACCTGTGTGTGAGAGAGACAATGTTAACAGTGTCACATGTGGCATCCATGTTTCATGCATTTCTGATTTGGCACTCTTCCTCTGGGTAGTTGGATCTGTCTTGCATTCCTCTCACAGTGCACTTGTGCATGGGTATGTCCCTTGGCCACAGCTGTCAGGGCTTTACGCATGTGTGAGACACAATCTTAGTTGATGCATCTATTTGGGTACACAGTCAGCAGTGTGGTGTGCGGGCATAGCGAGCCATGCAGAGGCGCCTTACGTGTTGCACTGTACGTGGCCAAATGGTGTTTTGCCAAGGCAATTTGATGTTGCAGGTAGGGGACTGAAGCATTTGTGACAGGGTTCTTACCGACACAGTGGGTGGGTATACTGGGTGTGTGGTTTGGTCTGTGCCTGCAGCACGGATGGACTCGTGCACAGATTGACACATGGACCGGTCTTCATCTACGGAAGGGGGGGTTTGAGGCACTGCCAGACCTGGTCTGCATGCACACAGTCCACCGGCTGACGAGTGGACATGGCCACACCACCCAAGGGTGATTTAGTCTCCCTGTGTCTCCCTTCCTCCCTCCCTCTGTCACCCTCCTCCCTCCCTCTGTCGGTCTCCCTCTGTCACCCTACTCCCTCCCTCTGTCTGTCTCCCTGTGTCCCCCTCTGTCTCCTTCCCTCTCATTCCCCCTCTCCCTCCCTCTCTTTGTCACTCTCTGTCACCTCAGGCCAGCTTCCTGGGCACACACAGTTAGCCGGTCTTTGAATGGCCATTGGCTTGTTCATGTGAGTTAGTCCCTGTTCTCCGGGCACCCATTGGGCAGTGTGTCTGAGTGTAGGCTGCTGCTGTGGCGGTGTGTGCTGAGACTCTATCAGAGCGATGCAACTTCATTGTCTGCTGTAATGTGCAAATTGTGCCTTCAGACCCATGTCATCCTGCATGGCAGCCACCATTTGCAGGCAAGACAGTACTGTGTGGGTACACACAGTTTGTATGGCTGTGCCCTGGGCCATATGGGCTGAGGGCATTGTTGTGTGCTTGTGAGTTGCTCAATGTTAGTTTTGATGCCCCCACTCCCAGCATCGACCACATCCTGTGTTGTGTTGGTGTTTTGTGTGGCCTGTGACTTGGCATGGCCCTGATTGATGCATGGAGGCGCTAGTGGCATGTGTGTGTTTGTGGAGTGTTGTTGTGTGCGGTGGTGGCTTGGGGGGGGGTGGCATGCATGATTGATTGTGTATGGCATCCCCCCCATGTGAGGTGAGTTGTTTGTGTACTCACCAGGGTCTGGGAGTCCAGGCAGTCCGTGTAGTCCCTCCACCGCCAGCGTGGACATCACCTTCTCCTCCCAGGGATGGTATTGTACCGGTCTGGGGGGCGGCCCTCCTCCAGTGATGTTCCCCTGGTTGTGATTGTCAGTCATCTTCCTCTTGACCGTCCTCCGCAGATCGTACCACCTGGATTGGCACTCGTGCCTGGTCCTTCTGGTGGTCCCAACAGCATTCACAGAATCGACAATCCTCTGCCACATGGCTGTTTTTTCGGATATGCTGGTCTGTCTGACCAATGTCCCAAAGAGCTGTGGCTCGACTCTGAGGATTTCGTCGACAAGGATCTCCAGCTCCTCCTTTGTGAACTTTGGATTCTTGGTGGTGGACATGGCGTGGGGTGTGGGTGTGGATGGTTGTGGGTGTGTGGGTGTGGTAGTGGAGGTGTGTGTGTGAATGTGATGAGGGGGTGTTTGTGTAGGTGGTTGTGTGAAGGTATGCAAGTGTGAGGTTCAAGTATGGTGGTGTGGGTCGTCTGTGGGCTCTGGCAGCAGTGGGTCTGTTGCAAAGGCTCATGGTTTGTGTGTGTGGTCCATTTTTATTGGTCCATTTGTGGGTGTGGCTGTGTTTGAAATTTGTGTGGGTGTGTTATGAGGAGTGATTGAGTTTTGGGCCTCTGTTTGGCAGTTTGGCAGTTGCAGGTGAGTGTATGTGATGTTTGTGGGGTTGTTGGGCATGTTTGGTGGTGTGGGGAAACTCTAATTGACTCTCCTTGTGTAAATATGGTTTGTCCTGGTTCAGTACGTGTGTTTTTGGTGTCAGTACGGTCCGTACATGCACTGGTGGGGGTACGGTCCGTACATTCCCTGGTGGGGTGTGGGTACGGTCGTACATACACGGGTGGGGGTTCGGTGCGTACATACACGGCTGGGGTGGGGGTTTGGTGCGTACATACACGGGTGGTGGTTCGGTGCGTACATACACGGCTGGGGGGGGGTTCGGTGCGTACATACACGGCTGGGGGGGGTTCGGTCCGTTCATACACGGGTGGGGGTTTGGGGCGTACATACACGGGTGGTGGTTCGGTGCGTACATACACGGCTGGGGGGGGTTCGGTGCGTACATACACGGGTGGTGGTTCGGTGCGTACATACACGGCTGGGGGGGGGGTTCGGTGCGTACATACACGGGTGGTGGTTCGGTGCGTACATACACGGCTGGGGGGGGTTTGGTGCGTACATACACGGGTGGGGGTTCGGTGCGTACATACACGGCTGGGGGGGGTTCGGTCCGTTCATACACGGGTGGGGGTTTGGTGCGTACATACACGGGTGGGGGTTCGGGGGCGTACATACACGGCTGGGGGGGGGTTCGGTGCGTACATACACGGGTGGTGGTTCGGTGCGTACATACACGGCTGGGGGGGGTTCGGTGCGTACATACAAGGGTGGTGGTTCGGTGCGTACATACACGGCTGGGGGGGGTTTGGTGCGTACATACACGGGTGGGGGTTCGGTGCGTACATACACGGCTGGGGGGGGTTCCGTCCGTTCATACACGGGTGGGGGTTCGGTGCGTACATACACGGGTGGGGGTTCGGTGCGTACATACACGGCTGGGGGGGGTTCGGTCCGTTCATACACGGGTGGGGGTTTGGTGCGTACATACACGGGTGGTGGTTCGGTGCGTACATACACGGCTGGGGGGGGTTCGGTGCGTACATACACGGGTGGTGGTTCGGTGCGTACATACACGGCTGGGGGGGGTTCGGTGCGTACATACACGGGTGGTGGTTCGGTGCGTACATACACGGGTGGGGGTTCGGTGCATACATACACGGCTGGGGGGGGTTCGGTCCGTTCATACACGGGTGGGGGTTTGGTGCGTACATACACGGGTGGTGGTTCGGTGCGTACTTCCACGGCTGGGGGGGGTTCGGTGCGTACATACACGGGTGGTGGTTCGGTGCGTACATACACGGCTGGGGGGGGGTTCGGTGCATACATACACGGGTGGTGGTTCGGTGCGTACATACACGGCTGGGGGGGGTTTGGTGCGTACATACACGGGTGGGGGTTCGGTGCGTACATACACGGCTGGGGGGGGTTCGGTCCGTTCATACACGGGTGGGGGTTTGGTGCGTACATACACGGGTGGGGGTTCGGGGGCATACATACACGGGTGGGGGTTTGGTGCGTACATACACGGGTGGGGGTTTGGTGCGTACATACACGGGTGGGGGTTGGGTGCGTACATACACGGCTGGGGGGGGTTTGGTGCGTACATACACGGGTGGGGGTTCGGTGCGTACATACACGGCTGGGGGGGGTTCGGTCCGTTCATACACGGGTGGGGGTTGAGTGCGTACATACACGGGTGGGGGTTGGGTGCGTACATACACGGCTGGGGGGGGTTTGGTGTGTACATACACGGGTGGGGGTTCGGTGCGTACATACACGGCTGGGGGGGGTTCGGTCCGTTCATACACGGGTGGGGGTTTGGTGCGTACATACACGGGTGGGGGTTCGGGGGCGTACATACACGGGTGGGGGTTTGGTGCGTACATACACGGGTGGGGGTTCGGTGCGTACATACGCGGGCGGGGGGGTGGTGGGGTGTTCGGCGCGTATGCGGGCACATGTCTCCATGGTTGCTATGGGAGTTCGGTTCGGACGGTGTTTTTTGCGTACGGTTGTGAAATGGGGAGGACGGGAGGGATCGTACTTGCGCTGTCGGACTTTATTTTTCCGCACGGTGGGTTTTTCGACCGGGGACGTGTCGGTGACTTTTCCCGACCCGAGGACGTGTGGGGAATGCTTCCCAATGCGATTCGTATGGACTTTTTTCCGTTCGAATCGTACTTGGCAGTTTGTACGCTACTTTGACGATTCGGACGGAAAAAAATCCGGATACGAGTCGGACGGGGAAGTTTTTTACAGGATCGGAATTGGCACCTAAATGTGTAATTTTTTTTAAAGTTACATTTTAGGTGCAGGTTGTGAGTTTATAGGGGTACAGGGTGGGAACTCATCGAATTATAATTAATGAATAATTTGTTTTTAATTAATATTAATTATTTCATTGATAATTATATTAATTGTGTTATTCATTTTTTAAGTTAAATTTTAGGTGTGGGTTGTTGAGTTCATGGGGTACAGGGTGGTAAGTAAATTAATTCGAATTAAATCAAAATAAGTTTGTAATTAATAAATATTTAATTGATAATTACATTAATTTTGCAATAATTTGTTTTTAAGTTATGGGTTTTGTAGGGTTTAGGGTGCGAAGTTAATTAATTTCATTTAAATAATACTTTTTAATTGATATTACTTCTTTATTTTGACAATTAATTAAGTTACTTGTGTAAATAATTTTTTGTTATGTTAAATCTTAGGAGCAAGTTGCGGGTTTTGTAGGGGCATAGCGTTGGACTTAACTGAATCAAAATTATTTAATAATAAACTTTTTGTTAATTTTTGAATTATATCAGTTCTTTAAATGAAACATAATGATGTAAATTGTGTAATATATTAAATGTTTTTTTGGGTGTGAGTTGTTGTTTTTGTATGTGTAAATGGTGTGTAGGAAATTAATTATACTAAATAATAAATAAAGTAAATAAAAAAATTATAGAAATGATAAATAGTTATATAAATAAAAGTTTTTTGTATTATATATTAGGTGTCATTTGTTGAATATGTAGGAGTAAATGATGGGAAGTTAATTTCATGTTAATAATGTATTATTACTTAGTTATTAGTATTAAATGTTTAATTGAGATTTAATTATGAAAATGATGGAAATAATAATTTGGTTTGTGTTTAATAATTTTCATGGTTAAAGGTTGGGGTGGTAATTAACTACAAATATTTTAAGAATAAATTAATAATAAAGTTTTGATTCATATTTAATTATTTAACATGTATACATAATATTATTTTAATAAAGACTTTTAGATATGTATTGTTTATTGAAGTATAGGGTAGAAAGTTACTTAAGTAATAACACATTTTAAAATAGTTACTTGTTTTAAATTATGTTATTTATTATTGCATGTGTTAATTGGGTTGTGTTTTTTAAATGTAAATACTATTGTATTTATTAGTTGTTATTATTTTGAGAATATTGTTTTGCATTTTAATTATAATATTTGCAGTAATTTAAGATATGTAGTTAATATTTTAATACATATTTATTTTATTTATTTAAAAATGCATATATATATATTTATATTTCTTTTTTTAACATATTTCTTTTTTAATTGTTTACTATGTTTTTGAAAATATTTTATTATGTTGAATTGAATTAGTTTGTTTCTAACATTGCACTGACTGAAGTAGGAATAGTAACTTTTACCCCTCCACAATCCAACACTTTCCCTACTGTTGCACTGACTGGAGTGGGAATAATAACTGCCTGGTCAAGAGGAAACAGCAACTTGCACCATCCATTGCCCCTGCCAGCGCTGCCAATTACAGTACCAACACAACTACTAACCATCACACTCCTACAAGTGTGACAATTCCTACTATTCAAGGCTCCCAACGCTATCCTAATGGTTTGGGTGCCGTGTATTAGTGATTGTTAATGTATCTTAAATTAATAAACAGTTGCTGTGGTCTTCATACCACAGACACCAGGGATGTTGTTTTTTTTTTTTAAAGGAAGCGATCCCTTGGGCAAGGGTCGCTTCCAGGGGGCAATTTTTTTTTAATGTGTATTCAGCCCCCCCTGGGGGCAGATCGGCATTTTTATTGGGCCTTTCTGCCCCCGGGGGGGGGGGGCAGAAAACCCCACTAGACACCAGGGACTCATTTTCAAAAATGAAATGAGAGAGACCCCTTGGGCAACGGTCGCTGCCAGGGGGCATATTGTTTTTGTATGCGTATTCTGCCCCCCCGGGGCCAGATTAGCCTGTTTTTTTTTGCCTTTCTGCCCTCTATGTTCCCTGGAGGGGCAGAAAACTCCACTAGGCACCAGGGATTTTGTTTTGTGAGTAATGGAAGCAACATAGTTGGCCTTTCTGCCCTAGGCGGGAGAAAGCCCTACTAGGCACTAGGGATTTATTACTTTTGCAAGGGGGCAAATTTCTGTCTGCTGTTTTCTGCCCCACCTGAGGGGCAGATTGGCCTGACAGACAACCCCACTAGACACCAGGGACTCATTTTCAAAAATGAAATGAGAGAAACCCCTTGGACAACGGTCGCTGCCAGGGGGCATATTGTTTTTGTATGCGTATTCTGCCCCCCCCCCCGGCCAGATTAGTCTGGTTTTTTTTGCCTTTTTCTGCCCTCTATGCCCCCGGGAGGGGCAGAAAACTCCACTAGGCACCAGGGATTTTGTTTTGTGAGTAATGGAAGCAACATAGTTGGTTTTCTGCCCTAGGCGGGAGAAAGCCCTACTAGGCACTAGGGATTTATTACTTTTGCAAGGGGGCAAATTTCTGTCTGCTGTTTTCTGCCCCACCTGAGGGGCAGATTGGCCTGGCAGACAACCTCACCCGTTCCCTTGGGCAAGATCACCCCTTATTTTTCTCAGACCTATTTGAAGGCCCATCTTGCCGATTGACCATTTGGGTAGTAACATAGCGTGTTATAATGTTAATTCTTTTTATTTTTTGTGAATTGCAATTGTAATGCTTTATTTTTCCTTTTTTGTTCTAGGTAAAGGCTTTTGCTCTTTAGACTGTTCCAGGTTGCAGTTTCGTTTCTTGTGGTTCTGCTGTTTGTGTAGTTGCATGTGTTTGGTAAGAGACTTTTTTTTGTACACTGTAAATGAGTTTCATTTCTCTGCATGAATTTGTTTTTTGCAAATGGTGTAATACTAGCAGTATGTTTGGCTTCTGGTTTTTGAGTGTCAAAAACTTTTTGCATTTGTGCTCCATGTGTATTTTGTTGTCTTGTGATTAATTGGTTTTGTTTTTTTCTTTCTAGTGGGATATCGTTGGTTTTTGCCGTGTCTCTGCAGAGTAGGTGCTGGTGAGTGTAGCTGTCTCTTGTAAGTGAATTGTATAGTTTTTGAGTATATAGATCTTTGTGCTAAAGGCACACATTTTTTTACTTACTTGTTTTGCACAGTGTTGGTTGTTGTTGACTTGTTTGTGCAGTCCTGGGGACAGAGCTGCCCCTGAAGGTTATTCAGGGTTCCGCAGCAACCACAGCACCGAGACCGCCCTTATCGTCGCCACCGACGACATCAGGACCCTGCTGGACAATGGTGAGACCACAGCACTCCTCCTCCTAGACCTCTCCGCTACCTTCGACACCGTCTGCCACCGCACACTACACGCACGCCTCCATGCCGCAGGGATCTGAGACAAGGCTCTGGAATAGACCACCTCCTTCCTCTCCGGCAGAACCCAGAGCTTCCGCCTCAACCCATTCCGATCAGCAGCCTCCGAGATTATCTGCGGCGTACCCCAGGGATCCTCTCTCAGCCCAACACTGTTCAACATTTACATGGCCCCGCTCGCAGACGTCGCCCGACAGCATGACCTCAACATAATCTCCTACGCCGACGACACTCAACTGATCCTCTCCCTCACCAAGGACCCCATCACTGCCAAAGCCAACCTCCACAAAGGAATGAAGGCCGTCGCCGACTGGATGAAGATCAGCTGTCTGAAGCTGAACTCGGACTGGACTGCTCCAACACTTCAGCCTGGGATGACTCTTGGTGGCCGACGGCACTGGGGGCAGCCCCGACACCCACCGACCATGCACGCAACCTGGGAATCATCCTCGACTCAACGCTCTCAATGACCAAGCAAGTCAACGCCGTCTCCTCCTCCTGCTTCAACACCCTCCGCATGCTCCGCAAGATCTACAGATGGATCCGACAGATACAAGAAAGACAGTCACCCAGGCTCTCGTCAGCAGCAGACTCCACTATGGAAACGCCCTCTACGCAGGAGCCCCGACCAAGCTCATCAAACGACTACAACGCATCCAAAACGCCTCGGCACGACTGATCCTCGACATACCATGCCACGGCCACATCACCCCCCACCTGAGAAACCTGCCCTGGCTCCCCGTCCACAAGAGGATATCCTTCAAGCTCATCATCCACACACACAAGGCACTCCACAAGACCGGCCCAGCCTACCTCAACAGACGACTTTCCTTCTACATCCCCAACTGCGAGCTACGCCCCGCTGACCTCTCTCTCGCCACCGTCCTGCGCGTCCGAAGAGCAACCCGCCAAGACATGAAACACCCTTCCACTGAGCCTACGTCAGACCCAAGACCTGTTGACCTTCAGGAGGACACTGGCTGTTCAATCAGTAGCTGCCCCCCCCCAGCGCCTTGAGACCCTCGTGGGTATGTAGTGCGCTTAACAAATGATTGATTTTCCTTTCTTAGCAAGGATAAAGGCTAGCCGCAGGATTACTGCTCAGCAGGTTGTTGGTATGCTTTTGAGTCTTCCTCTGACCATGGTTCAGAGAGTGACTCTGCATCTGAGGTAGAGGAGGCAGGGGACGATTCTTGCAGTTAGTTTTCTCTCCACATGGAATCATCGGATGATGAAGATACTCTTAGTGCGGATGAAGTGCCTGTGTTAGAGGAGGAGATTGATGTGCCGATAGTGCGGCAAGAGGCATCTGGGCTGCAGCCTGGGGCTGCAAGGCTTTCCATTGGTATAGTGCGGCAAGAGGCATCTGGGCTGCAGCCTGGGGCTGCAAGGCTTCCCGTTGAAAGCGCTGACCTCTGGGTTGCCCGAGGCATGGTGCAGCCAGCATTGCCAGAATTTACTGGTGTTCCAGGGTGTAGAGTGAATACTGAAAACATTTTGCCGATACATTTTTTTCAGTTGTTTATGGACGATGTGATTTTGGCAGAGATTGTTGAGCAGACTAATTTGTATGCCGAACAGTTTTTGAGGGACAACAGTGCCAGTCTTAAGCCCCACTCTAGAGCTACCCGGTGGACTCTCACAAATCTGGAAGAGATGAAGAAGTTCTTGGGTTTAACTTTTTTGATGGGCTTGCTAAGGAAGCCATCAATGTCTTCATATTGGTCTACTAGTCCCTTGATGGCAACTGCTATTTTTCCGGCAGTCATGAGTCATGATAGGTATTTGCTTCTGCTACGGATGATGCATTTTGTCGATAATGGTATAGCGTTGCCAAGAGATCACCCTGATTGTTACCGTCTTTTTAGGATTCGGCCTGTCATTGATCACTTTGTTGATTGATTTTCTGAGATCTATGCTCCTGGGAAAGAAATTGCAGTGGATGAGTCTTTGGTGGTGTTCAAGGGCCGCTTGGTTTTTAGGCAATACATTCCTAGTAAGAGGGCACGCTATGGAATTAAGCTGTATATGCTGTGTGACAGTAGGACTGGATATGTCTCTAATTTCAGGGTGTACACTGTTAAGGAATCCATGATTAACCCCCCTGGCTGCCGTCCACTTTTGGAGTGACTGAGAAAATTGTGTGGGAGCTTGTTCGAGGATTTTTTAACAAAGGCCACCATTTGTATGTAGATAACTTCTACACTGGCGTGCGGTTGTTCAGGGAATTGGCCAAAGTGGACACTGTTGCTTGTGGCACAATCCGCTCTAACCGTAAAGGTTTCCCAAAAGAACTTGTTTGTCAAAAGCTTGTGCGGGGACAGTGCAGTGCGTTGCATTGCCAGGAGCTTCTAGCTGTTAAGTTTTCAGACAGGAGAGATGTCTACATGCTGACTACCATCCATGATGAAAGCACTGCACCTGTGACTGTTTGGGGTCAGGTTGCTGAAGTGCGCAAACCTTACGCTGCTCTTCGTAAGGCTTACATTTCTTGGGGGATCCACACAAGCCATACCTCCCTGGAAGCCCCCGGGGGTCTAGATTTCAGAAATGTGTGGGTTTTGTAGGTTTCCCTAGATGGCCGTCGAGCACGGGGCCAAAAACCCAGATGACCCCCCTTGCAAAACCAGGTGGTTTTGAGATAGGCAATTTTGATGTCGCCAAAATGGGCCCTTGCCTGTCGCGGGGCACCATTTTTATCAGGAGACCCAGGGGAACGCTGAGTGGTGGGAAATTTGTGTGAGCCCGGTGATGCCACAACTTTCCCACACAAAAATGTGTGAAAAAAGTGATTTTTTTCAGCTAAAATTGAGGTTTGCAGGGGATTCTGTGTAAGGAAACGTTTGGGGATCCATGCAAGCCATACCTCCCTGGAAGCCCCCGGGGGTCTAGTTTTCAGAAATGTGTGGGTTTGGTAGGTTTCCCTAGATGGCCGCCGAGCACGGGCCAAAAACCGAGGGGACCCCCCTTGCAAAACCAGGTGGTTTTGAGATAGGCAATTTTGATGTCGCCTCACTACGTTTTGGACCCTTGCCTGTTGCGGGTACTTGGGCCTCCCACACAAGTGAGGCACCATTTTTATTGGGAGTCTTGGGGCAACGCTGGGTGGTGGGAAATTTGTGTGAGCCCGGTGATGCCACAACTTTCCCACACAAAAATGTGTGAAAAAAGTGATTTTTTCAGCTAAAATTGAGGTTTGCAGGGGATTCTCGGTAAGGAAACGTTGGGGGATGCACGCAAGCCATACCTCCCTGGAAGCCCCCGGGTGTCTAGTTTTCATAAATGTGTGGGTTTGGTAGGTTTCCCTAGGTGCCGGCAGAGCTAGGGTTCACAAACTACAGCTAGGCACTTTGCCCAAAAAGGATCATTTTTCACTGCGAAATTGAGGTGTGACCACGTTTCGTTTTGTGCTGTTTCCTGTCGCGGGCACTAGGCCAACCCACACAATTGAGGTACCATTTTTCTCGTAAGACTTCGGGGAACGTGGGGTGGGTGGGAAATTGTGGATCCACGCAGATTGCAGAACTTTCCACCACAGAAATGTGGGGAAAATTTGTTTTTTTGGACACTGTTTTAGGTTTGCAAGGGATTCTGGGTAACAGAACCAGGTGGGAGGCAGTCAAGTCACCCCATCCTGGATTCCCCTGGGTGTCTAGTTTTCAAAAATGTATAGGTTTGCTAGGTTTTCCTAGGTGCCGGCAGAGCTAGGGTTCAAAAACTACAGCTAGGGACTTTGCCAAAAAAGGGTCATTTTTCACTGCGAAATTGAGGTGTGACCACGTTGCGTTTTGCGCCGTTTCCTGTCGCGGGCACAAGGCCGACCCACACAAGTGAGGTACCATTTTTCTCGTAAGACTTTGGGGAACGCGGGGTGCATGGAAATTTGTGGATCCATGCAGATTCCAGAACTTTCCACCACAGAAATGTGGGGAAAATGTGTTTTTTTTGACAATTTTTTAGGTTTGCAAGGGATTCTGGGGATCAGAACCTGGTGGGAGGCAGTCAAGTCAGCCAATCCTGGATTCCCCTGGGTGTCTAGATTTAAAAAATGTATAGGTTTGCTAGGTTTCTCTAGGTTCCGGCAGAGCTAAGGTTCAAAAACGACAGCTAGGCACTTTGCCAAAAAAGGGTCACTTTTCACTGCGTAATTGAGGTGTGACCACTTTGCGTGTTGTGCCGTTTCCTGTCGCGGGCACTAGGCTGACCCACACAAGTGAGGTACCATTTTTTTGGTAAGACTTTGGGGAACGTGGGGTGCGTGGAAATTTGTGGATCCACGCAGATTCCAGAACTTTGCACCACAGGAATGTGGGGAAAATATGTTTTTTTGGACAATTTTTTAGGTTTGCAAGGGATTCTGGGTAACAGACCCTGGTGGGACCCTGGTGGGAGGCAGTCAAGTCACCCCATCCTGGATTCCCCTGGGTGTCTATTTTTCAAAAATGTATAGGTTTTCTAGGTTTCCCTAGGTGCCGGCAGAGCTAGGGTTCGAAAACTACAGCCAGGCACTTTGCCAAAAAAGGGTCATTTTTCACTGCGAAATTGAGGTGTGACCATATTGTGTTTTGAGCCGTTTCCTGTCGCGGGCACTAGGCCGACCCACACAAGTGAGGTACCATTTTTCTCGGGAGACTTTGGGGAATGCAGGGTGGGTGGAATTGTGTGGATTCATGCAGATTCCAGAACTTTCCACCACAGAAATGTGAGGAAAATGTGTTTCTTTTTACAAATTGTTAGGTTTGCAAGGGATTCTGGGTAATAGAACCTGGTGAGAGCCAGTCAAGTCACCCCATCCTGGATTCCCCTGGGTATCTTGTTTTCAAAAATGTATAGGCTTGCTAGGTTTCCCTAGGTGCCGACAGAGCTAGTGTTCAAAACCTACAGCTAGACACTTCGCAAAAAAAGGGTAAATTTTCATTGTGAAAATGTGGTGTGTTCACGTTGGGTTTTGAGCCATTTTTTGTCGTGGGCACTATGCCTAGCCACACAAGTGAGGTACCAGTTTTTATCGGGAGACTTAGGGTATTTCAGATTTGTAAAGCAACTGTTATTACCTATTGATTTTTGATGCATTTCTGCCTTCCAAATGAAAGACATTGTGTAAAAAATAAGTCATTTTGAAAAATGACCGATAATTCTCATGCTAGTTTGAGTATTCCCAATTTTGAAAATGTGCAAATATGTACTGTTTCTAAACTCTATAATTTGTTCCCATTTCAGAAATACATAGGTGTCTTTCATACCGATTTTTCCATGTATACATTTTCCTACAATAATTTCTATATACCCGGAACATAATGAAAAACCATTGCAAATTGCTGCTCAGTTTTTGACTCTGGGTTCGTGGGGTTCTTGGTGAACCTACAAGTCCTATATATCCCCACAACCAGGAAGGTCCAGCAGATGTAATGGTATATTGCTTTTAAAGAGCTGTCATCATTAGAAGAAGTTACAGGTGAAAACGTTGACACAAAAGGCTGTTTTTTTCAACTAATTAAATTTTTTTCCTATATTTAACTTGATGGATCTACACAAATGACCCCTTGCTGAATTCAGAATTTTGTCTACTTTTCCAAAATGTATAGCTTTCCAGGATCCATTATTGCTTTCACATCCATTTCTACCATTAACTGGAAGGAGGTTTAAAGCACAAAAAATAGCAAAAATAGGCTAATTCCCAGAAAAATGCCAAAACTGTGTAAAAAAATGTTTGTTTTCTGACAAAAGTCTGTAATTCCCTAAAAGCAGGGAAAATGGTGATTTCATCCACACAACCCCTTTTTTGATACCATTTGCAGAGAAAAACCCAGACGCTTTCATTTGCAGCCCGTTTTTCCCATAAAAAATAAAATGTTGCTGTATTTTGGCTAATTTCTGGGACCCCTCCAGAGGAATCCACAAACCCTGGGTACCTTTAGAATCCCCATGATGTTGGAAGAAAAGGACGCAAATTTGGCGTGGATACCTTATGTGGCCAAAAAGTTACAGGGTCCTAAGCACGCACTACCCCAAATAGCCCAAAAAAGCTTAGCACAGGGGGGGGGGGGGAAAGGCCTAGCAGTGAAGGGGTTAAAGATATTTCCATGGCTTGGCCCAACTGTAAGGCAATGTTTGCTACATATGATCACATGGTAAAATGATAGGGTAATGTAATTGACCCTGAACTCTGTACATCTTTGCAATACATTGTACCACTGAATACTGACACCAACGATTTTGTGAATGATGAATGAATGAATGAATGAATGAATGAAAGTGAATTTATAACAGCGCAAATTGCTGCCCTGAGGCGTCCAAGCGCTAGAGGAACCAGTTGGTAGGGTGGGTGAGGTTGCAGACTGGTAGGGAAGGAGAACTGAGTTTATTGAGGAGAATTGAACAGGTGTGTTTTTAGTTGTTTGCGGAAAGAGGCGAGGTCAGGGTTGGATCTCAAATGAGAAGGGAGGGAGTTCCAGATCTTGGCGGCGTTGAAGGCAAGCATCCTTCCACCCGATCTTGTCCTTTTGATTCTAGGGACTGTTGCCATAAAAGCCTGGCTAGATTGCAGTTCTCTGCCTGGACGATACTGGCTTACTAGCCTACGAGTAATTAGGGGTCCCGAGTCCCAGAAGGCCTGGTGAGCAATACACATTGCCTTAAAGGTGACTCTCTTACGCACTGGGAGCCAATGCAGGCTGGTCAGTGCCGCTCTAACTGGCAGTCTGCGTGGGATCTGTAGCAGAGTGCGGGCAGCGCAGTTTTGTACCAGCTGTAGTCTCTTTAGTGTGTACTCTGGTGCACCCAAATAGAGGGCGTTGTTGGAGTCTAATCGTGACTGTATCAGGCCCTGTACGGCCATCTGCTTTGCCTCCATTGGGAGCAAAGGAAGAACTTTCTTCAGTGTCCTGAGCAATCCAAAGCAGATGGCTGAGAGCTTTGTGGCCTGGGTGTTAAGTGAAAGACTCCTGTCCAGCCATACCCCTAGGCTTTTGATGTTATCCTTCGGAGCCGGGGGGGTGGCCTGGACAGGTGGGCCATAGTGAGTTGAAGAACCATTGAGCTTTAACGATGACAGAGTCATCCAGGCCTTCACCTCCTCCAAGCATTTTGTTAGTCCACCTGAAAGTGGCTGTTGAGCCTCCTGCGCTAATGAGACCACCAACTGGGTGTCGTCCGCATAGGATATGATCTTGACTCCATACGGACGAACTACCTCAGCCAGTGGCCTCATGTAGATATTAAAAAGCGCGGGGCTTAAAGAGGAGCCCTGGGGGACTCCACACTTCAGGGGCATGCTGGAAGACACTGTCTGTCCGTCAAACACTTGGAACGACCTGTTACTCAGAAAAGATTTTAACCAGAGCCAGGCCTTGTCCACAATGCCGACATTCGAAAGACGGTTCAGTAGAGTGTTATGACTGACCGTGTCGAACGCCGCGCTGAGATCAAGGAGGATCACTGCCACTGATCCTCCCTGGTCAAGAATTTTCCTGGACTCCTCGATGACCATTAGGAGGGCGGACTCTGTTCCGTGCTTAGGTCTGAACCATGTCTGAGTGTTTTCTAACAGCTGGTTATCTTCAAGAAAGCTAACCAGCTGGAGATTGACATACTTCTCCACGATTTTACTCACCCAGGGGAGCAGGGAAATAGGACGATAATTGCCAAAGTCCAATGGGTCCAGGTTTGGCTTCTTTATCAGCGCTCGGACCATCGCCCGTTTCCAGGCAGGAGGTACGATGCCAGAAGCGATGGAAGCGTTCAGGAGATTTTTGATGATAGGTAGGACAGCCTGAGATGCTAGCAACATGGCTTCTGGGGGTGCCGGGTCAGTTGGGGATCCAGATTTTACTTTCCGAGCCATGGACTCTACAACTTCGAGATCCATGCAAGGAAAGTGGTCAAGCGTGGGTGGAGAGCTTAGAACAGCGTCTGTCCCCCTGGTTTTATCCTGAGCTATCAGAGGAGTGGTAGTGCAGGGGAAGGAAGCGTATATTTTATTTACTTTGGCTGAGAAAAATTCCGCCAGGTCATTGCATTGGGAAACAGATTTTTCCTCATATGCACTGGGGGGAGGTGGTTTTGTAAGTTTTTGCAGAGTTTGGAAGATTTCCCTAGGTTTAGATTTTGCAGCTAGGATCTTGTCAGAAAAGTATGCCGCTTGAGCAGCTTTTACTTCCTTTTTGTAGGCTTTTATTTCTTCTCGATATAGAGTTTTTTCCTCCATGGAGTAGTCTAGACGCCATTTCCTTTCAATTTTCCGGCATTGGCGCTTTTTGTCCCTGAGGGCCTCCGAGTACCAAGGTGCTGTTTTATGGGGACGTTTTACCGTTAATTTCTTAAGGGGGAGGAAGGTATCGAGAGAGTGCAGGATCCAGTTCTCATAGGCCTGGTTCGCCAGACATGGATCCTCATTATTAGGGGGAAGTTCTTTCATAAGTTTATTTTTCCATTCGTCTACTGGTATCCGCGCCCAGGATCTGGCATGTCTTATCATCGGTGTTACCGGAATGGGTTTCTGGGTAAACCAAGTAAAGGGCACCAGAGAGTGGTCAGTCCATGGGAGGGGAAGCTGAGGCCCAACCACAAAATCCACACAGTTACTGAACACTGGATCTAAAATGTGTCCTTTCACATGAGTCAATGTTTTTACTCGTTGGATAAGTTGTAGCGCGGCCAGGTCATCGGCTAGTATAGTAGCCGTAGGATCCAGCGGTGAATCAAAGTGAAAATTGAAATCGCCTAACACAGTATAGTTGGCAGCCGCGCTGGTGCGTGGCGCCACAATTGCTGGTAGGAGATTATGAAATTGTTTAGGGGGGCCAGGTGGGCGATATATCAATGTGCCCGAAAAACAGTGGTTGGGAGAAAACTCCAGCGAGAAGGCTAGGCTCTCACAATCTGGGATAGTTTCCGGGATGAGTCTGCAATGATATTGTTCTTTAAATATAATTGCTAGCCCGCCCCCTCTACCCTCCGGACGGTCTTGTCGAATGATTTGAAAGCCAGAGGGGAGGGATGTTACAACGGCAGGGTCGGAGTCTAACGCCAACCATGTTTCGGTGAGAAACACTGCGTCCGGCATACGCTCTTCCAGTAGGAAGGAGATTTCCACCTTATGTTTTGGCAGGGATCTGCAGTTTAATAGGAACATACAGTATTCATGCTTCAGGGTTTTGGTCTGCCACATGTTAAGGGGGACGTTACATTTTGGGCAAATGGCTGGAAGAGACGTTGCATCAAGGCAATGCCTTTCACAGTCCGGTCCCAAGGACCTCATGCCATGTAGAGCGTCTGCGCTGTAGGCTAAGATCTGTTTAGCCTGGGATGTAGGGGACGTGGCCCCTGGCCCGGACTCGGCGTGGACGAGCGCAGACGAGCTTGCCTTATGCGCGCCTTCGGCGCGCATTCGTCGCGCCCGCTGCGCTCGTCCGCTGCGCTTCCTGTATACACACATGCTTTATAGGAGGCAGGAGTAGAGGAAGGGGGGCGTGGCCTATCCCGGTGGGCGTGGCCTGTGTCCTGGTCAATGGTGGCAGGGGGACGAACAGACACTCGCCGGTGGCAGCGTTTTGATCAGCTGTCCGCGGGGGGTTCGTAGCAAGGTTTTGGTGCTCAGGGCGGTAAGTGCAACAGTTAAAAAACACACACGAAGCAATTACAGTTTTAAAAACGCAATTCGCGCTACTCCTGGCTCAAGCCTCAGGAGGTTCCACAATTAGTAACAGGCAGCGCTTGTAGTCAGCGCGCTCTATATACCGGGTGGAGAGGAAGGGGGGCGTGGCCTATCCCGGTGGGCGTGGCCTGTGTCCTGGTCAATGGCGGCAGGGGAACGAACAGACACTCGCCGGTGGCAGCGTTTTGATCAGCTGTCTGCGGGGGGTTCGTAGCAAGGTTTTGGAGCTCAGGGCGGTAAGTGCAACAGTTAAAAAACACACACGAAGCAATTACAGTTTTAAAAACGCAATTCGCGCTACTCCCGGCTCAAACCTCAGGAGGTTCCACAATTAGTAACAATTTTGTGGCATACTAACGTTGAGGACAAAATATCAAAAGATAACTGTAAATAGGTAAATATAGATTTACTATTCCTAACTCCACATTTGTTTACCAACATATGTGTCTCATAGTTACATATATGTGGAGTTACATATAGAAAATCTAGACTTATTTACCTGTTGATATTTTGTTTTCGATATTCTGTCCTCAATATTGCGTTCCCTGGATATTGTTGATTCTATATTCTTTGCATTGCTTGTGTGAATTGAACTACTTTTAGTACAACATAATTCAAAGAAGGATGTAATGTGTGGTGAGGACGTGATTTCTGCCCCAAAGCCTTCACGATTAAATACAATATTGTATGGACAAATAAATATTAAATATTGTTAAAACTTCATTTCAAGACCACCATAAAAGACAAAGGGCCATATGTACAGAAAATAGGAATTTTTGTTTTCTAATTATGATTCCTACCAATCGCAATTAGGATATCGGAATTCCTAATGTACAAAATAAGCATAAATAAAATACCAATTCCTAATGAGTTCATAAATTGTCCTACCTCATGAAAATCAATAACGTAGATGGAAATTTGCGACCCATTAGGTATCGCAGCCATCACAGGGATGGTGGCCTGCTGAAGACAGCAGACCCCCATGTCTGTGATGCTTTTTAGTAAAGTAAACTTTTTTTTTAAATCCGTCTTCTTTCCTTAAAGGAACACGGGATGCCTTTAAAAAGGGAAAATTAAACTTTGAAGCCCACTGTCTGCTCTCAAGAAATATTTGTTTTTCATTCTCAAAGGGGAAAGAGCACCATTGGGAGCCCTTCCCATTTGCTAGTGAAATACCACCTCCTTAATGGAGTCGGTAAAGTATTAATGTTTTGCAACTGGAATTTGGACCCAAAACATTAATACATCTCGTTCAGATTTGGTATTTGGAAGGCATGCCAAAAACACGCCTCTACCAAATACTGAATTGCAAACACAAATTAAGATTGATTAACATATTACTGAATCACAATTTGTGCCTTGAACATATATAAAAGCATTTTTGCAGTTTGAAAAGGCCCAGTCGGGCTGTTTCCGACCCCAAAAATGCTTTGTACATTTGGCCCAAAATGATTTAAAGATATAATTTTCAAAGAAAAAAAATATGCTAAATATGCTGGTGAACAACAGCCTGAATTTCTGAGAAAATATGCTCTTCAACACCTGCTGGAGGCTACATTTAGCTTTAAGTAATGTTACTCATTTCATTTCATTAGTCTTTATTATCGATCATTTTCATCATAAAAAGACAATTACAAAATGAACATTTCATACAAGATTAAAATAAGTAAAAGAAAAAAATATCTAAAACACAGACAGTAATGTTACTCATACTCTGATGACACTTGAAATGTGTCATAGTACGAACGAGGGTTACATAAACATGACAATTATATATGTTTCTTCTTATAGAAAAAAAGTGATGCCTCACGATACAGTAACAAGACAGCTGAACTGTGTTTTTGTTTGAACGCATGTCTCAGTCCATTTTCATAGTCAAGGATGAAAGAGAGTGAGCCATTAATGATTCAAAATGTATTTTCAGATTCGTAAATAACAAAGACAACACAAACCGACACTTTCCTAGGTTCTATTGTGCACATTAAAACAGGAATATTTGATTAATAGAGTTGCCATGAATTATTCATGGAAACTAAGTCGTAAACAATGAGTCAGCTTTCCCATGACTGTCATGTACAGCTAACAAGCACCACAGTAAAAAGATACTCTTTCAGAACACGAGAATTACTAATATGAATTTTTCCTATCACCCATTTTAGCAACTAACAAGTAATTCAAGAGAAATGCCTTGTTGAAATCTTCTTTGTTTACTTTGCTTAAGTAGTTCTACCTTTTAAAAAAAAAATCCAGGTCCTTGTTACATTAGGGGTACACCGCTGTAGTTTGTGGTAGCGCATAACCACAACAGATGCACCCAATGCGCACCACGGTGGTCTCCTATTGCTAGGAGATAACATCTATCTGTGAAATAGGCACTAACTCTCTGAGCATCAATCTCTCTGCAGTGTCAATGCCCCTGCAGGAGAACCTTTGCTGTGGTGTGCAGTCTAGGCTCTTGTATCATGAACCCTCTTTAGGGTCCCTTGCTAGTTCCCTGGATCCTTCCTGCATTCTCCTACAATGCACCTTGAGGGATGCACCAACCATATGCTAACGCTTGCGTGCCACCACATTTTCAC
The DNA here is from genome assembly GCF_964204655.1 of Triturus cristatus. NCBI lineage: Eukaryota > Metazoa > Chordata > Amphibia > Caudata > Salamandridae > Triturus > Triturus cristatus. Next base: position 398,083,874 of record NC_140595.1, read on the forward strand.
CTTTGTGTCTCTATAAGCTACAGGTGCTCAGGGAAAAGCAGTTCTCTATTTGCACGTGTTAACGTCTTCATGCATGTGGGGAAATGCACATTATTATTCCTCATTCCATACTTGTCCCATTCCTTACATGTATGAAGAATACCCTCTGCTGTTTATCTCTAAAACCTGGGTTCAACATGTCCACACTTCCATTAGGTTCATCTCTCTTTACTTTAAAGGTTTCACATCCCTCAGCAACATTCTGTACAATTATGACCGCATCTAGATGACTCCCCATCCAGAAAAGAAGTAGTCAAGGATGTGTGCAGAACAATCTGCAAAATCATGATTTTCAAATCAACCAGACCAACTCTCAGGTGCAAGTCACACAGAGCATGGCACACATAGGGGCTTGATTTTGCATGAATTTGTCTTCCTTAGAAGAGAGCAGGCACACTTCAATACAGACTATTCCGACTGCTTCAGAGGAGAAGAGTAACAGCAAGCAGAATGGCTTTGTGTTTAGGGTGATGTGGTAGGAATAATTGTACAGGTTTAGTTTATGTCTGATTTAATTACAAACATATTGAATTGGATTTCCTAGTAGCATCATCTATCTATCCTCTACGTTGGGCACAACTGTACACTGGTGCTGTAGTGATGTATATGCTCCAATGTTGGGATCCAGCATCAAGGCATTTCAAGCTGTTAAATCCAATAACAAAAAATCTCTTGTATTCTTCAATGATGGCTGAACCTAGCCAGTTTATCAACAGGGAGCTCTCTCTCACACAATGCAATAAGTAATGGCCATGGTTGCCAGCAAAAAGGGAATGGGGAGGCCACAATAAAGGATCTCTCAACCCAGGGCTTGTGGTCAATCAGTTTTAAAAAGTGATCCTCCAAATGAAGAAAATGAGGGTGGTTGGGGAAAAGTCAGATGTTTGCAGATGAGATTCAAACCTCCCATCTGATTGTTTGGACAGACAACACACCATCGGAATTATGGTTGGTCTGCCAGTTCAAAAAAGGTACATTGTTTCTAAATACCCTAAAGATCAGGATTTTACAATGGGCAAAACCCCATCTTCAGTCTCTGAAGCTACACACAATTGAGTAGTGGTGAATGTGAGGGCAAACATGTTGACTCAAGTATTTCAATTCTCTCAGAACGGTGTCATAGCTCTTTCAGTATTTCAGCAGATATGTCTAAGATTTAAGGCTCCAACAGTAGACCTCTTTGAGGATGGTCAGAACAATCTTCATTCTTAAATAGTTTAGATATTTCTGGAAAAAGGAGGTGTGAGGGACAGATGCTTATTGAGCCTGTGACAAAGGAAATGTTTTTATTTAACTCCAAGGATGTTAGTAAACATTCAGAGGGACAGGTGTTGGGTAATAGTAGTTCTCCCTTATTGACAAAGGAGATCATGGTTTCATCTACGTAGGTAGCTGGCATTCACAAGGACATGGGTACATCCCATGGCCTCTTGACCTGTGTGTCATTCTCCATTAACCTTAACTCTGATAACTTGTCTGAAATTATCATTATGGATATTAAAAGGAAGGGCTTGTGGCTGTAGACTTAGCCTTACTAGTCTATGTATCCATTTAGGCTTAATGAAAAGAATCAGGAATAAGTTACATGATCGTTATCGGTGTTCTTTCTGTAATTGGCACTTACTGAGGGAAATGTTTCCAGTGTAAATGCCCTCCTGAATTAATTTTTTCAGTTCTTACAGGAGGGTTTTGGTATTGGGCATTGACATTCAGATGACAATAGGCTGCAGACAAAAGCATTTTGATGCAGACAGAAGGACCTATCTGCAATGAATTTTTTTTTTTTTAATGGTTCTTATTTACTAGGACTAAGAATTTGAAGCCTTGCTCCTTCATGAGATTTAACTTTGAAGCCAACACAATAACATTCCTTTTTCTTTAAATCGCTAAACAAAGCATATGGAAAGTTTTCATCTTTGAAGACTGTAGAAAATTACCATCTTTAGCATGTTGCCCCACTCTCCAAATTTTTGTCTTATCAGTTCTGCTAGCTTTAGAACTTTGTGCACTTTCCCCTGCTTACCTCCTTAAAACATGGTTGAATATTCCTAATTGCCACATTTAATCTGCCTATAAGTCCCTGTATGGCTGAGACCTACTTACTGCACGTTCAATGTTTTGAGAACAAACTCAAAATTCTGGAGAAAAACCATCATTTTCACATCAATGTTGATACAATTAGGAACAGTGTTAAGATGTTTCAGTTGTGAAACCACAGTCATGGATGAATAGCAGAGTGACACAGAAGAAAGACTTGGTGCTAAAGGGTCAGAAATTAAGCTGATTAGAATAGACAATAAATAGGATGAGCACCAGATAGTCTGGAAGGCATATATCCATGACCTACTGTCGCCTTCCAGACCAGCTTGAATTCTAAGGGGTCGATTCCGATGTCGTTCGGAAGGGCTCCGGATCAGATCCGTGTTTGCTGAATCCGATCTGGAGCCCTTGTTTCTGACCGAATCGTACACACATCCAAACAACCGAGTACGGTACTTGGAAATGGGTAAGGCTGTCTGAATCAGTTCCGAAAGGCACTTGAACAGCTCACGTCTTTCGGAGCCGAATCGTACAGCTCTATGGACTCTGTTTCCGCACGAGCGAGTACTATGACCGATTCGGAGAGCTGTTCTGACTCGGTTTCTCCAGAACAAATCTGCTGCTGGAATCTGTCTTTGGGGGCCCATAGCAGGCCCCCCTGCACCCGGGGCCCTCCGAATCAGGCCCTTTGGGGTACCCAAGGGAACCCCCCTTTACAACCATACACAAAGTGGTAGGCACCAACGGGTGTCTGCCACAGGGTGCACGATTTTCCCCAGCCACCCCTTTCTTCAATTAGCGCTTGTGGTCTTGTTTGGAACACAGCTTCCTATTGAAGTCAATAGAAGTCCGACCAATTTGTATCCGGAAGCACCTGAATACATCCGAATCGCTCTGTTGGACTACCCCAATCCGAGTCGTTCGGAAAGCATTCCTGGTCTGATTCGGTAGGAATGCTTTCCGAACGAGATTGGAATCGGGCCATAAATATGACATTGCCTTGACATATGTATAGCTGCCAAGGTTTCAGATTGCTATGTGCGACTTTTCCATAATTTCATTGTAATTATAAGTGACATTTGAACGACTATGAGTGACACTTTCTTGCAAGCAAATTCAAGGAATGAAACATAAATATCAGAAATTTACACCAATTTAAGCAACAAGAAGCTCTAAGGAGATTTTAAAACTTTTTGCAAAGCACCAGAAATTAAAGGCCACTAACCAGAGACAGCCTGCGTGACTGCAACTCTCAGTAACAGAGGGAAGGCAGGCACTGCAGCTGCTCAGAAGACGATCTAACTGATCTGATCATTCATGACTGCATACTAGCCTAAAAAGCTAACTTTTTAGTATAGCATAGCAAGTGCAACTAGGAGAATATACCATCACTCAGTCTCAGGCAGTCACTGTTTTTGAGAGCCTGGCCAGCTGGAGCCACAGCAACAGGCAGGCCTTGTCACACTCAGCAGCCCGGCTGTCGGTCTCCATGGCAGCATAAACTTCATAAGACAGTGTAGTAACTACTTAAATGAATGCAGGATTTAATAGAAAATATATACTTCCTTAAACAAGAACACATGTAGCCATTGGACAGAGCGTGTCAGCCTGGCTTAAAAAGCAACAACTGCCGCTACTCTTGGGATATACAATTAAAACATAAAAAAATACCAGATAACGTCAGATATTTAAGGGGTACCAGTGCACTCCAGATGAAACATGTTTGTATACTTCAAATTAGACAGTGTTCCTACATGGAATGCGTTGAAAGTCATGCTCCATTTGCACAAGATTCGTGCAGAAACATCCAGCGTCTTTGGTGCTCCTGAAAACATGTTTTCCTCCTTGAATACTTCCCTTGAGCTACCTTGGCAGACACTAGGAAGTCAACCACAGTTTGAAACTCCGGTCTTCAAAGCAGCATGTAGTGCCTGGAAGTGAGCCAACTGAGCCATGTATCAGGACTTTTACTGAAGCCTGCAAGTGCAACACTGCTACACAAACCTACTCACTGCACTGGGGTGCTGTGGCGTGGGCACAGTGTCAGCCTGTTGCTTGGTGGTGGTTAGTGGTGCTGATACTAATAAAAAGACACTGAAGTGACAATTTGATTTGTTTAACTCATAGTGCTCTGCAAGTAAAAATATTTCTCTCACAGCCACAAGAGAAGTGTTTCTCATCAAATTACACTGACAGGCAGTCCTGACAGTGCATCTGTGGGTGAGATGCATATTTTGCTGGTGTTTAAACCTAATTTTGCATGACACCCGCAAGTGTGCTTTGTTTAAAATATGTTGCCTGATTTGTTGCTAAATTGAAGTGAATATTTTTTTTATTTTTCGCTCGTTTTTTTCAGTAGGGGAAAGACACAGATGATCTACATTTTCGCCTTCCTTTAGCAGTGAGATGCTGTGCTGCCTGTCTATGCGCTTGCGCTGATTGGAGGCTGGCTTGCTGTGTTTTCAATCAAGGTGTTAGATGCTAGATGTGAGCCTTTGACATGTAACTGCTCCCTGCATTGTCAGTGAGCTGCTCATTGCTCTTTAAGTGCACCAGGCCCAACTGTAAAATTAGAGAGTTGTACAGGCCTCGCAGCATGTGCCTCAGTGTTTTCACACTACCCCTCCCTGAAACAGTAAGGTTCAGGATAAAAAAAGATTAGCTGTGGCCCTGCCCTCGGACCGGCCCAATAATAACTTTCAGGGCTGGATCCCCCTATAGCCCACTCCTACCTGTTAAACGTGCATTAGAGCGAAAGATGTTGAAAATTACAACTTTGCCATTAAAAGATCATCATTTTACCGCGTACATAAGCAGCCTAGGCATGTGCCCTGGTGTGGCGCCAGGGTCTTCATGGTTAAGATGCTGGGCACTCCTACTTCCTCTGAAGTCTCGGGTCACTGAGTTTTTATCACCCTAATTATGAGCACCACAACGCCATCAGAGAGGAGCCGAGGCCCATAGATGGCACTGCGGCAGCAATTGATCAGCTCTCTGGCAGAGGGACCTCAGAGGGTGAAAACTTCCCGGAGAGGCCGAAACTCTGGCCTTTACATGGACAGACAGTACATCGCTCCAGAAGCACTAGAGGGCTCTGTCCCAGACGTTTCTATTCTGCTGGGTGCCGGGGCTGAGTTAATTTATCTTCCTGTAGTATGAGGGCAGGCGCACAAATGAGATCTGCTTTAGGAATCAGACTAGTGACCACAGACTCTGGAGCCTGAAGTCAACAGGTGTCGGCATTTGTAATTACCACACACATGCTGGTACTTACTTGGGCCACAGTGAGAATCAGTCCGGACTCAAGACTGTGGCGGGTGGAGCTCCATAGTTGCAGGCAGCGACTCTGCTCTGCAAGGCTCGCTGCAGCAGGCAGGCTCAGGCTTGAGCCACTGCGGGCCATGGCAATTCAGGTTTGCCGCTCAGCCCGCCTCCAGTGATAACTGTCCAGGCTGTCCTGACTCCTCTGAGTCCTGGGCGGGGCCTTGGAGCGACAGACAGTGATTGAACACACACTACCTCGATGACGTCAGACTGACGGGCAGTGAGAGCCCCACTATGGGGAATCACAATAATGGATTGTGATACATTGTAGCAGGTGAGTGAGTGTGACCCTAGCAGCAGCCTTAACTCAGCTGGGAGCCCCAAGCTGGCTGCAGGAGCAGCGTGCATGCCATGGGCGGCGCACTGCCATACTCAACAGTTTTAGGCAACACTTTCAGTGACAGCTGAGGCACATGCATATGCGTGACAATGCCTTTCAATGTGGTAATGCGGAGTACCACAATTAAATGCGTTAATCGAATGCCTGATGCATGGTACTTGGCAGGACTGCATATGATGTAATATATCTCTCACATATGAACCACTACTGGAACAATGGCTTGATTATTTTTGCACTACATCCTCCCCTCCCCTGTAATGGGCATCCTCACCTCTTTGCTTGATGGCTTCTAATGCTATTGATAAACATTTTAAGACTTTCCTGGTCCCTTCAACACATGCTGTTATCCATGTGCCACATGTGCTCATGATCAGCTGTCCACGAGAACACCACTCACTGATGATACCCGATTCACAGTAGTGGACTGCTGTTATTATGTATAGTTTGATTTCTTTTCCTTATATATATTATGTTGAATTTTACATTGGTTTTGTTTAAAGAATCTCATGGACATTGTCATTTCCTAACTGTTCTTTTTTTGCATGTAAAAGTGCCATTTCTTTGTAGCTAAAGAGGTCCAATCTTATATCCTTACCATTGAACATTGACAAAGCATTGAACTATGCCTTCTGAATGAAACAAAGCCATTATGGTGAGAGAGTTGGCAAATGTAGTTTCTTTGATATCTAATGGTCAGTAGTAGCCTGACAGTAAGGTGTTAAAAATATAGGAAATATATTGGTACGGTTTTAATGAGTTATTTAGCAAGGCTTGCCCATAGTGACATTTTGGAATTGGAGAGACATGAGATACAGTACAGTAATTCACAACTGTATAGTGAGTATTCTTGGAATCCAGACATATCTGTGGTAGCCATTTTAGTTGAAGAACCTATTTTTAAGGTGTTTTAAAGGGGCCTAAAGGGTAGGGATCACTAAGATATCTTATGCAAAAACTAAGCATGGTTCTCTTCACAAGAGGTTCCATTCTCTAAATGCCGCTGTCTGCCTAGACTGAATAGGTACCACACCAAAGTCTTCAATGATGAACCCATCTTCCTGTCACTACTGTTTATATAATTAACTTGCTCACAGTGATGATCTTCCCCAAGAAATGTTCTGTTCAGCTGTTTTCCTCTTTACTGTAGTGAGGCTGACTTCCAAAATCAAGGAAACATTGAATACTATTTTCATGGCTTTAAGAGATGCACATCTAACTTGGAAAAAGCCAAGGAAGCCTTTGAAGAAACTGATGCTGAAACTGCATTGCCAGGCAACCCAGTTTAAATAATTTTTGAGTAATCTGTGGGATATTCACAATTGTATAAGTGATTCTAGAGTGTACTTTGTATTAATACCCCACAGTGATTGTGAGTGGCTTTTTAAATATTCCCCCCCCCCCACATTTCTGAAGAAAATCCTATTTGAAGACTGTGTAGGATTCACACATCTGTGTCATGACATCAGATAAGCAGCTATTGTTCCCCCTTATAGTTACAAGTAACCAGTTTGAGGTTTCCTTGGTATTCCAGAATGTATGTTTGATGGTTGGAGTAGTCCCATCAGACAAGAGAATTGATGATCTGTGGAAATTGACTGCTCTATGGGAAAATATATTCATGCCAAGACAAAACAATTATAGCTTTATACATTGATTTGAATATGTTATATATTCGACTCAGCAAGAAGAATTTAGCAGCAGTCATTAACTAACGAACACATATCGAATTTTTTTTTGGGTTAAAATATTGCTGCTACTGTGGAAAGGATGTGGACACTGTACTTTTTAATATGTGTATTATTGTTAATATAGCTCTAATTAATTGTATTGTTATTTATTTAGATTAATGTATATAATATGAATTGCTACTATTGTGGAAAGGATGTGGACACCGTACCTTTTAACATGTGTATTATTGGTAAGGTAGTTTTAATGAATTGTATTGTTACTTGTGTTTTTTCTTCTTGTCTGGGATTCCATTGTGTTTAAAGACTTTGGTCTAAATAAACAGAGTTTCACTCACTCAGTCATTAACTGGAATTTTCAGGTACTCTCCCAATTACGGCTACATAGGAAGTGATCTATCTTCCAGGGGATATCATTGAATCTGTTTTGAAGTCAGCAGAGAAGGTCTATGATTGAAACTAGCCAGCTTCAAATAGCGAGGATAACTGGTAAGTGTATTTTGATCTTCTATGTCATTTTATGAAAGTTACATTACTTAAGCCAAACCATCTACTCACTATGGGGCCTATTACGATGGCGGGCGGACTTTGTCCTCCCGTCACCGTACCTGTAAACTCAACCGCCCGCCACAGGTGCGGCGGTCCTGCCATGGGAATTAGGATGCCACCACCACAGTGGCGGTGGCATCCCGCATATATTGCACTGTGGCGGGCGGTGCTGTAAGCAGCACCTGCCACAATGCAATATATGCATGTCGTGCATTTGCATGCACAACGTGGCAGGCACGGCGCGGTGCCTGTCACATAGTGCATGCAAATGGAGGGGGGTACGATGGGTACCCCCCAAGTGCACCCCCAACCCCTGGGGGCCTGCAACAGGCCCCCAAAAGTGAACTCCGCCTGGCTTTTCCGCCATGGAAAGCCCACAGCTCCACCCATCCTAATATGGATGAAATGAAATGAAATACCAGTATCTGTAAAGTGCACAGCTACCTCCGAAGTGGTGTCCCGGCGCCGAGGGCCCTCGGGAAGATTAAGCGAGCTATTGCCCAGAGTCACAGACAGCCCCACCACCATATTGGAGCCCTTTTCCGCCCGGTCGCCTGTCCGACCGGCGGAAAAACCGGCAGACGGTCATCATAATTTGGCGGGGGGAAATGGTAGGCGGGCGGTGGAAAATGGCGGGCGGATCGCCACCGCCAGATGGGCGGTGGCGATCTGCCCACCATCCTAATTGACCCCAATGTATTGATTATCTTGGACCCCCAAAAAGATACCTAAGGCATTGGGTGAAAACATGCCCTATATGCAATTTGAGAGTTGTCTGCAATAGCCATACTTTTAAACAATGTCCAGCTCATGGGCTCTATAAGACTTCAGTAAATGCAGGTTTTGAATGAAGAATTTAACCTAAACTGCTTATGTCACTCAACAAGAATTGTTTTCTATTGGTAAGCCTGCAGGTGTGTAGACTTTGGATTAAAACAAATCCTCTTCAAGTGTGTGATTTTGACTGGGCAATTCAATATGTATGTACAATGTACACTGTTGGAAGAAAGGGCTGGCTTCTTGCCTTCTATCACATTATGCGAATTTGTTACCATCAGTTTAAATTGCTGTCTCGTTGGTATATTCCTATGATTATGACCCTCCAAGTGGGTGGTGGGGTGGTTGAATTTGGGATCAGGTTATCTATTACACTTAAACAACTCAAAAAGGGCCCTTTGTTTTATTTATTTCTGTTCGGAATCATATTTCCAATAAAGGTAATATTACATATCCATGTTTTAAGGAATAGGCAGTTAGTGATATAGTGAAGGTAATAATGACTCAGTTAGTGATTTTTTTTTTTTACTTCAGTTAATATATATCTTAGTTCAGATAAGAATAAACTGCCATTGCAAATTATGGTTGTTCACTATAAATAGAAAGTACACATTCTTATAAAAAAATAAGAATAGCAATCACTTTGGTGACAGCTGGTTAAACCAGATGCAGCATCACAGTGTACATTTAGATGCAAGCGCAAATATTAATATGAATACCAGGTAGGCAAAATGTTGTGGAAGTATGTCTATGATAATATACAGTAAAATTACCTCTCTAAATATCAACTATCAGATACAAGAAATAAATATTTAAGGAAGCTCACTGATTAAGTAAATTTAGATAAAACTAATTACACCATTTAATCTTCACTAATTTGTCATGAAATTTTAGGGTATTAATGGTGACATCACATATGTTTACTTGCTTCCTTAAACTATGCTACAGCCCTAGAGGGCAAACCTTCCTCCCCGCCCCCCTACACTTTTAGAGTTTGAATTTAGAAAGCAAAAACACCCCTAAGCCCTAAGCTGAGTGTTTATGAGACTTAAAAACCTATTTTGTGGTTAGAAATTGTGTTTGTAAAACATTTGTAGCACTCGTTTTTGACTAGAAAAACAAAGTTTTCAAGTTCATGAAAAGCAGTATTTAGTAGTTGCAAAGTGTGTAATGGACCTGTCTGTATCAAAGGAGATTGTGTGCTCAGGAGCAGCGCCCAGCCCCCAGCCCCCATGCACATCACTTTCTGCTTTACTGACTGGCTCACAGTGCACCTGACCAGGCCTCTGCCCTTCCCTAACACATGCACAGGCCATTAAGTTTAAGGTCACATGCTGTTTAAATGTGTTTCTTATTGGTTGCTGCAGTCGTGGTCTGATTAGCTCCTAGGGCTAAGGTTTGTACTGGGCTTAAGGTTGGGGTTCTGGTTGGCTGATAGAGCTAGGGTTCTGATTAGTTTCTAGGGGTAGGGTTTCTATTGGACTTCGGGCTGAGGGTTTGGGTTTTGATTGGTTGTTAGGGTTAGGGCTGTGATTGGTTAATAGGTCCATAACATAAACATCTCACTCCTGCACACAGCTTTGCATCTCAGTGTCCATTACACAACATGACTACACCACAAAATCAACTGCACAGTCCACCATCTTGACAGCAACCACTATCCCGACCACCGGCAAACTTGTTGGAAAAGGATAACGATACAGAAAAACACTATTTCTATTCCACTACAGTTTCTAAACTGCCTACTAATAACTGCACACTCGCTTTCTAAAACCAAGCACCACATCTACTACCTACTCACAGACACAAAACCTGACTTGCTCTTTATAACTGAATCATGGTTGAGGGATGACATGGCACCAGGACTAGCTGTTATATTCAATTAAACATTACATCTCACTAAAGCTGGGTACATTGCCATACAAGGTTGTGAGGCCCTCATCACCAGATGCAACCCTACACCAACTTTCTCCTTGAGGTCCTTCTTTAAAGACAACCACCTAGTAATGCAACCTTCCGAGATACATTTCCAGACACCATAACTGACCTTCTGACACTACACTCCAACTTATACATCCTAGGTGACCTAAACATATGGTTTGATAAACCTTATATGACCAATCCCTGAACTATCATCACTAACCTAGAACCAATGAATCTCCCTCAGATTGCCCCAACACCGACACACTTTGCTAGAGACATCTTAGATGTCATTTTTGCCAATCCAGAACTAGTCACATTCCAAAGGATTACTCTAGTCACGTGGTCAGACCACCATCTGCTAGCTTTCCAACACAAGACACCACAGCTCTCGTCACCTAAGCCCACCTTACCAGCAAGCAAATATTGACCATGGAACAAGCAGAATTTTGAGGACCTAGAAACACAACTAACTTACAACAGAGATCTGGACACAATGCATTCAGTTCTAAAACTCTACGAGTTGCCTCTGGAAGCTTTTGTTATCTAATTCCACTAAAAACAACAAAAATTGCCAAAAGAAAACAAGCACCTTGGATAAATGCAGAACTAAAAAAAGATAAAACAACAAATTGCAAAGCTGAAACACACCTGGCTCAAAATAAACAACACTCAAGACAAATAACACCTACACATAAACAACTGAAAATACAAGTCATCTATCAAAAAAGCGAAAAAAAACCTACTATTAAAACAGAATTCAGAATTCAAAAGGTGCAAATAAAGGATTTTTATAAAATTCTCATTGAATTTATTAAACCTAAATGCACAGACGGAAACTATCCTATTTCCCAAGATTGTACAGACAAAATGGCAACTTATTACACAACCAAAGCAGGCAAATTGGATTCCTATTTAAACCAAGAGAAAACCACCAGCACCAACAGTTTTCCAACAAGCCCTTCCAAGGGTAGGTTAACCTAGCCTCTGAATTCCTTTAAGCAACTATCAGAAACTGAATTTATGGACCTTGTCAAAGAAGCTCCTCAGACCCTTGTCTATCACAAAACTTCAAAACATCCTTTTAACAACCTCTGCTGCCACCCCAGTTGGAGCAATCATCAGTCATTCCTTGAAAATACGAGTTTTTCCAGAAGACTTAAAAAAGACACACATACGCCTATTATTAAAAAAACAAACCTGGACCCGCAAGACCCAAAGAACTACAAGCCTATGGCAAACAGATCATTACCCTGCAAAATAATAGCAAGAGAAGCATTCACCCAGATGTCTTATTTATTGAAGACATCTGGGACATCCCATTACAAGCGACTTCACAAATCTCCAAGCAAACAAAACTAGGTAATAAGATTCTAGAAGATCTGGTACATTTCAACATCAGGGCCCTAAATGGAAGGACCTCTGGAGATAATCCCCCAGCTGCAACTTTTCATTCAACAAGAACAAGCAGCATCTTAGATTATAACTTTATCTCATTACCACTATTCCAGTTCTTAAAATCATATCGGATAGGCCGCAGCGGAGACAGTGATCATTGCCCCCAAGAAACCATCTTTAAGATTGTAAAACCTAACTTTGAGTTATCGAAAGAATCAAAAGAGTCAATCCACACCGTCAACTTCAAAAAAATTAAATACTCAACAGTAATAGACGGAACTTTAGTGGAAAGGGCAAAACAGCATTTTTGGAGCTGCTCTGGATACAGCGAAATCACAAAATGGGAACAATTTACAAATACTATGTCCACGTATGCTACAAGATCCAAGCCACAGTCACAATTAGGCAATGAAAGACCGAGCAAATTCTCTCAAGAATATAAAGGAAAAATTAGAGGCATAAAAACCTCAATCTATTGCACAATGAGAGAACTTCAACAGAAACCCATGGACATAGCAAAACGCGACCATCTACGGAAATTAAAATCAACACAGAAAAAATCAAAATGGGAAGCAAATAAATCCGCTGAGGATAATCTATGGGCAAGACTTCACTCTGACATTAAATGGAACGATGGGGTAAGGTTCTGGAAATCAATACACTCATTTATAAGACCTACGCACCATGGGGTCTCATCTAACATCTCAGAGGACACATGGGCAAACTTCCTTGGTACCCATTTTAACCAGGCTGCGGGAAATAACCAGGACCACGAGTTTGCTACTTACAAAAAACTTCCAACGAGCAATGATATAAGCTCCACAGAATGGCACATTCCGAGCGAAAGAGAGAATCTGCCGAATTTACAAAACACCATTCAGCACCTAATTAAGAAGGGAAGAAGTGAGGGAGCACCAGGGCCGAATGGAATCCCGCCAATTCTCTACAAACAAGATGTGGTAGGCTGGGCAGCAGCCCTGGAACCCCTTTTTTTGGAGATAAGATATTTCAGCATCCTGCCAAGCTCCTGGAAGGGCTCAATTATCTCCCCAATTTATAAGGTAGGAGACAAGGCTTCCCCTCAACTATCGATTGGTGGCTTTAATCGACAACGAGGCAAAATATTTTGCAGGTATCCTTCTAGAAGAGCTGATGGCCTGGGCAACAGAGAGATCCTTAATCCCGGCCAACCAGACAGGTTTTGCCAAAGCAGTAGGCACAATGACTAATATTTTGAGTATGGGCATGCTAATAGACAAGGCAGAATCTAACAAAATGCCCATTCACTTCTGCTTCATTGACTACAAGGCCGCTTTTGATCACATAAACCGGAACCTCTCATGGTCTAAACTGAACGACTGGGGGATATCGAGACCCCTTTTAGACCTGCTAATTAACCTCCATACAGAGACCTGGGTACAGATAAAGGTGGGGGATGGATCCGTTTTGTCCAGGCACATACCGACCAACAAGGGCCTGAAACAAGGCTGCGTTCTGGCCCCCACCTTATTTAACCTGTTCCTAAGCGATCTTGTCCCCATTTTAAATGGTTGCAACTCCCACGCTCCCAAGCTAGGAGGACTGAAACTACCTTGTCTACTATATGCTGACGATATCGTCCTTATAAGCTATACTAAGGTTAGGGGTGGGCGGAATGTGCGTAATTGCGTTACGCAAATCTCCGCGAAACGGTAAAAAATCTCCGCGAACACGCAGAAATTCCGCGAACACGCGGAATTGCTTGTTCGCGATGCTTTTTTCCTGTTCGCAATTGCTGTTTGCGTGCTCGAGGAGAAATATCTCGCGAACATGCATTTTGAGAACGCGAACAAGCAAAAATTTCGCGAAATCGCGGAAAGCAGACTTTTGAGCAATTTCGCGTTCTCCGCGGAACGCCAAATTACGCAAATTACGCGAGCGGAACGGAATTTGCCGCCCAGGCCTAACTAAGGTAGGACTTCAGCACCTCCTGAATGCAACACAATGCTACTCAAATGAAAATGAGCTTACAATAAATCTTGAGAAAACCCAGACAATGACCATCAGCAAGAAAAAAAGGAAATTAACATCATGGTACTGGGACAAGACAAGAATTGGAGATACACCAATATATAAATACTTAGGAGTGAAGATCGACAACGGTGGGCAGTTCTCTGCCCAGAGAACGAGTATACGAGGGAAAGGGTTATCTTTGGCAATCTCGCTGAAGTCTCTAAATCGCAAACTTTCTGGCCCCTCTCTTCTGCCCTTGACGCAAGTAATGCGCGCTAAACTTCTCCCAACAATTACCTACGGGAGCGAGGCACTTGGAGGAAGGGACGCCAAGATTCTTGATAACACAATAACAGCTGCCTATAGAATCATCTTCAGCCTGCCCAAGCAAACCTCACCAGCTCAAATCAGGCTCGAATTCGGCATCGATCAATAGCTCCTGGCAAGGCAGGGAGCCTACATGATAGCCTGGGACAAAGTGAGGAAATCGAAATAAGGAACATTAAATGAACATTTGTGGATGGAGTTAGTACAATACCCGTCCTCAGCAGCAGCTAAGTTCCTAGGGAAAAGCCTGACGAACACGGCATTAGAGCAGCTCTGGGATACCCCAGTAAATCATATAACATTTAAAAAATTGGTCAAGAAATCGATCAAACAACTATCATGGGTCCAAGATAAGGCAGCCCTCTCTAAAAGAACGCATGGCTGGTTGACCCTAAACTCGTATACAACGAAGGCACCACAGAGCTACTTTGGCGAGGGATACTCCAAATCCGTCAAAATGTGCTTCTTAAAGCACAGGCTGGGCCTGCTACCTTGTATTCAAAACCTTCCAAACTGGATTAAAATAAAAGCTGATCCCCTTTGTCGGCTATGTGGCTTGGGGCAAGAGGATATGTTGCACTTGATATGTTCTTGCGAGAAATTACGTGATGAACGGAAACACTTGTTGATACACCACTTCAATCAGCAAGGGATCCGCACACGAAGGAAGGCAGTTCTCGCTTGTTTTTCTCCCCATGACCCTCGCTTGAACTGCAGCTTCGTAAAATTTATGAAGGCAGTGGGAAAAAAGATGCCAAAAATCAATTTATAACGGTCCCTGTATTATCGATTTAATATTGCCTCGTCGATTGACATTACTGACCCTATGAGCTCATGAGAATATCGGGAAAGAAGATATATCTTACAAACACAAACCTGAACTATCCTTTTAAAAACGCTATTGCTCATGAAGTTGTCGCGCGTACATTCGAACTTAGGAAATGTGAATGTTTTATTTTGATTTTATTGAATTGAACTTTTATTATTCTCTGCTTTTAATCTATTTTGTATATCAATGGTTTTAAGTAACTATGCTAAATAAATTACTTACTTACTTACTTAATTATTGAAGATAATTCCGTAGCTTCAGACTTCCAAGCAGATTTGCGTCCAGGAAGAGACACATAATTTGCTCTAATCGCCATTTGGGAGGACCATAATAATGCAATAGACCACAACAGAGTCGCTGCACTTCTTTTCTTAGACCTTTCAGCTATCTTAAACACAGTTGATCATTACACTCCAATCCAAAGGCCCTGCGCGAAGCCAGTATAATGGGACTGCTCTTGACTGGATCGCATCCTACCTTCAAAACAGAACAAATGTCATCCATACTTCCTCTTTCTGATCTGAACCCTACACCATAAGAGAAGGGTCGCTCAATGCTCTATCATCTTACCCATGCTTTTTAACATCTACCTGAGGTCATTACTGGCAATGATCAAAGAATTTCAGCTTACCTGCTATAACTATACAGATGACGCACAAATACTTCTTACACTATAAAACCTCAAATATATTTGAAACTCAAAATATTGTTGTTGCCTCTGAGCTGTTGATCAGTGGATAACACTGAGCCATCTTAAATTGCATGCATCTAAAAATTAAATATTCACCTGTGACGATTACAAAAATGATGACCTATCCTCTGCCTGATGATCTGGGACCATCCCCTAAAGTATGCAAGGAAGTAAGAAACCTTGGAATTACCATGGACTCTAAGCTATTAGAGAATGCCCAAGTGAATAGATTAACAAGATGATGCTTTTTACTATGAAAATTGGGCGACACATCTTCCCCATCTAGGATTTCCCATCTAGGATTTCCACACAAAGTCCAAGCAACTATCTGTGTTTATACTTGAATAAGCCAATGGCTTCTACCATGGATCACCTCTATCAACCATAAAAAGACTATAACAAATTCAAAACTCTGCTGTCAGGTCAGGCTACTCCTACTTATAAAGCCACAAGCTCAATTCTCCACTGCCTAAAGGCCCCTACAGGGTTACCAGTTGCTAAGCGATCCACTTTTAAGTTGCTTTTTATTGCCCAAAAAGCAAAACATGAAACAGGATCACTTTTCGGCAGAAACAAAATCACAAAATACATACAATAAAGAAACGTTCGCTCCAGATTGGTGCTCCTCCTAAAAATCCCAGCGTACTAGGAAAACACATAGGTGGAATACTTGTATTTGTTCAAGAAGCCAAACTATGGAATTTATTACCCTCAAATATAAGATCCACAGTTAATCATCTTATCTTTAGACGACTGCTCAAGAGGAGGCTCTTCCCTTCATGACCACCATATTTAAAATACAAATATAAAGCAATATTATGCACAACACACCAATGTTGCATATACGTGTGTTTGTAATCAAGCATCCTTTGCATATATGCATGCATTCAGATATGTGCATCTCTTTGTAACAATTCAAATATTACTTATTAATAAAAAAATATATATATTCTCTCATGTCTGTTCTTAACGAATGTACAAATGTATATATTACTTATGGTTAAAATATATACCTCTTCATATTTGTGCTTAACATGTATATAGATCATTACATAAATAACAGTTTTTGACTATATGCCTATGGATCTCTATCAATTAGGATCACTCATATCAGAACATATAAATATAATTATACAGGAAGTATGTGCAAATACTATTCACTATATTTAATACATCAATTTAAATAATTAAATAATAAAAAAAGTAATACTAATGCATCAATGGAGAAAATCCCCACAAAAACGATGGTTATGTATCTCTTTATATATATATTTATACTTACTAGAGGAATCACTAAATATCTTAAAATATATATATATATATTTCTATTACATGCATACATACATATATGTAAAACTTTCTCATATCCATATATAAGTAGATCAATACATCAATAAAATAGAAGATGATTACTGCATGCTTATGGTTTTACTTTTCTATAATAACACATATCTGTCCCAATGTGTAAATATGACTATAGTAGCCTGTATCATTATATACATATATTAGTGGATCAATGCATTAATAATCTATCAGATGATGAGTGTATGCTTATTGATTTACTTCCCTATAATAAAATATATCCATCACAATGTATAAAAATGATTAATGCAATGTTATCTATAAGTGCTTCACTACTGAAATATTGGGGATAAATTAAAAAAAAAACATAATTTACAGCAAAAATCGAAAGTCTAAGTTTGTAAATATTTTTCCATGCATGTGTATATGCAACTTCATCCACTACAATTTTTATCTCCTGATCTTTTACCAAATGTATATCATATTCAAATCTTTATTCATGTATACCTCTTATTTGATGCCATGTATCTGCATATTTATATATTTTTCTTCCACTGCAGGGAATAAAAAAAGCTTTACTAATCTCCCGAACCTCTTCAAATCACCACTATACATCTCATGCTATTCCTCTTCCACAAAATCCTGTACCTTCACCCTCCAACTCATCACAAACCTCTTTTGCTACTACGAACTCCTAAACAACTGTTTCCAAACTCTTCCCTCCTCTATCTATCCTTTATCCTCTTCATCCAACTAACAGACTCACATGTTTACCACTCCTGGTATTTGGACCTAATATTGGATCATTTATATCAAACTACAGAATAATCAAATTTTGAATATCGTGACACATTAGATGCAGAAATATTGTGGACATAAATATACAATTTTAGGAATATTAGTGTTTTTAACATCGTTTGCAATAATGTTGTGAACATTTTTTTTTTTTTGTAACTGATGTCTTTATTCATTAGCTTACAACATTCAGCTGAACTTCTCATTATCTCCTAACCGTTAATGACCACACCTTGACACCTACCCCAAATGATTACGTAATTCTCTCATTGAGTCCGCACAGAACCGCGGGGTCCTGGTGCTCAGTCTTTTTTTGTTTTTTTTTTAATAACATTTTATTGATTTTGTCAATTGCACAGAGAGAGTCACACTTGTGCCAGCAGCACCATAGAACACTTTTTCTAAATAACGTACAATGAATTACATTCACAATTTTAACACTTCTCTGAGTTCTTTTCGTCGTAGTGTCAAATCCACCATTGGGGATGTACATAAGGTCCCTCTGTACCTATTCCATGCTTTCCATCTCTTTTGCCACTGCTTGGGGCATCCTCGAATAATGAACACTTCCTTTTCGGCTATCATGCATCTGTCTAACTCCTGTACCCATACTCGTAGGGATGGTGCATCTGCAGCCCCCCAGTGGCGTGCTATTTCCCGTTTGACCAAGGTGAAGCCCAGCGTTACCATCTGCTGCTCGATCTCCGTGAGGTCCGTAGCCTCCCATATGTTAAGTAGGCCCATCTGAGGCGTGAGGGCCAGCCTTTTCCCCTGCGCGGTTTGAAGCTTAGTCGTGGCCCCCTCCCATAACGATTTGATCGCAGGGCATTCCCATACCGTATGATAGAAAGTGGCCTCATGCTGGCATCCCCTAATACAGAGTGGATCTTCCCTAGCCCCTATGCGTGCAAGGACGACCCCCGTCATATAGGACCTATGTAGGACCCTTAGTTGGATCAGTCGGTATCGGAGGGTGATCGCCGCCCTCCTAGGAGACATCCGTGCCTCCCTCCAGTCCTCTTCCTCAATAGGTCCTACGTCCTGTTGCCACTTCTCCCGAAGCATCTCGAATGTGTCGGGGAGGTTGTTGCACAGCTTTTTATACGTCAGGGAGATGGCCCTCGAGTGTAATTGCCCATCTAATAGTCTGTCCTCTAGAGGCGACGAATCTGGAATGTCATGCAGGTTAGTAAATGCCGTCTGGAGGGCATGTTGAATCTGAAGGTAGCGAAATAGTTCACCTAGCGCCATGTGGTAAGTTCCCTTCAGTTCCTCAAAGCTAAGGATGGGACCTTTTTTTATCAAGTCTCCAATCTTTGAGATGCCAATCAGGTCCCATTTGTCAAACCCCGGCTGAAAACATAAGGTACCAAGTCTTTGGGTCTGCCATAGTGGTGTCACCTTTGTGAGGGTGTTTGACCACCCCAGTTGAGAATTTTCTCGGCGCCAGATGTCAATTGTATGAGACATGGGGCCTATAAATGTATACTTTTTGCCTTTGGAGTAAAGCGCTCCCAGATATCCTGCACGACCCGTTTGATATTTATCTAGCACGAACGCTGGGTCATCAGGGGATCGATACACCCAGTGATTTACCACCACCAACTGCGAGGCCCAGTAATATAGTTTCAGGTCCGGCAAGGCTATGCCTCCATCGTACCACCCCTTGGTAAGTTTTTTCAGCGATATCCGGGGGGCCCTGCCATTCCACAGTAACGTACGAACCTCGCCCTCTACCGCTGTAAAATAGGCATCTGGAACTCGGTTCGGGCAGTTCTGAAGGATGTATAAGAATCGCGGGAGAGCAAGCATCTTAAAGAGGGCGGCTCGGCCCACCAGGGAGAGCGGCAGGGACCGCCAGTGTTCGACATCGGATCTCAGCCGGGCCAGTGGGGGGGCCAGATTGTGGCTGTAAAACAGGACCGGACTTGCCGTGACATACACCCCCAGATAACGAAACCCAACTCCGGCCACCTCCAGCTTGCAATCGGCCGGGAGGGGAGGGACCTGCATATACAGTATAGATTTGGTCCAGTTAATGGCATATCCGGAGTACTTCCCAAAGTTGGTGAATACATCCAAAACTTCCCGGATGGACCGATAGGGGGAGGCAAGATAGAGTAGGATATCATCTGCGTACAGTGATATTTTATCCTCCTGGTCCAGTGTCCATTTCAACCCCCTTACCATTACATCCCGCCGTATCCATGCTGCCAGTGGTTCGAGCATAAGGGAGAATATTAGTGGCGACAATGGGCAGCCCCTTCTTAGCTGGAAGGCCCGGGATGTATGATTATTAAGCCGTATTTGACCCCATATATCCTCATAGAGTAACTGCACCCACTGTAAAAACTTAGGACCAAATCCGAAACGCACTAGTACCGCAAATAGATATGGCCATTCTATGGAGTCAAAAGCCATGGAGGCATCTAATGATAGGATCGCCGCATCCTCCTCTAGGTAGTTTTTCCAAGCCAATACGTTCTGGAGACGATGAATGTTCAACGTCGTATTCCTACCTGGCATAAAGCCTGATTGGTCCGGGTGTACCAGGGAAGAGAGGACCGTGACCAACCTTGCGGCTAGTACTTTTGCCAATGTCTTAGCTTCTACACTGATCAGGGAAATTGGTCTATACGACCCACATTTGTCCCCGGGCTTTCCGGGTTTACGAATTACTACTATAGTAGCTAGCGTTGATCAGCCGGGAGTTGACCTGTTTCATAGCTTTCGTTGCACATGGCCCAAAGGTGTGGGGCTATCTGAGAGCTCGTCACTTTTAGAAACTCGATAGGGGTGCCATTAGGTCCAATCGCCTTGCCCGAGCGAAGTTGGGCAATGGCTTTCTGGATTTCCTCATCAGAGAGGTCACTATCCAGGGTGTGTCTTTCTTGTTCAGAAAGGGTGGGCAGGTCGCTGTCAGCGAGGAGCTGGCAGGAGTCTTCTGCTTTGTATGTGGTAGACGGAGAGTATACTTTCTCAAAGTACTCTACGAACGCTTCTGCTATGTCCTTGGGGTGTGTAACCGTCTCGCCGCTGGGCAAGGCTAGTCTCTGCACCCACCTTTCCCCATGATCCCTTTTCTCTAGCCACGCTAATGTCTTTCCCGCCTTATCTCCCAGCTCATATAGTCTATGCTGCATATTTAGGTGTTTAGTCATCATATGCTCCCTCGCCTTCAGTTTGTATTCCTCTCGCTTAAGTGTGAGGCGATGTACTGTATCATCCGTGGGACTGGCAGCATATTCAGCTTCCCAATGTTGAAGCTCAGCCTCCAGCTGTAGTAGCACTTTGCGTTTGTTACGAATATAACCAGTCTTTAATGCCAAGGCCCGCCCCTTCAATACCACCTTAAATGCCTCCCAGATAGTAAGGGCCGAATCTACCGACCCCAAGTTTTTGTCAAAGTAGTTTTTAGTATTGGTGCACAGGTCCTCCTTGATATCAGGTATTTTTAACAACCATGGGTCTATTATGATCGTGGTTCGGGGCTGTCATTCCCAATGTGTGTATTCGATCCATACCGGGGAATGATCGGAGATCCCTCTCGGGAGGACTCGAGATTGCGAGAAACCCCCTAGTGTGGCTGCATAGTTCAGGAAGTAGTCAATATGGGATGAGCTCTTGTGTGCATTTGAATAGTAAGTAAACTGCGGTGTGGCTAGGTGCGTTTTGCGTCCGATATCTATGAGGCCCATAGCCGTTGTAAATTCTAGCATGAGCCCGTTTGGTTTAACCACTGGCCGCTGTGGGTGTCTGTCAGTGGTGTCATCGATTGTGAGGTTGTAATCCCCACCCAGGATCAGGGTGCCTGTAGGGAGGTCGGTTAGTATCCTTCCCAAGTCCGCTAGGGCGTCTTTACCCAGTGTCGGTGGAAGGTATATTGAAATTATATTCAATTCTCTCCCCTCCTATTGAGCCTCCAAAACAGCAAACCTACCCCGAGGGTCAGTCCATGTCCGTTGCACAATCGGGGCTAAATTTTTCTTGACTAGAATACCTGTTCCTCAGGTACCTGTGGTGTAGTCTGCATGTACTAGAAGTTTATATCCCCAGTGCGTGAGAGCTTTGCTTTTACTCCCAACTAGGTGTGTCTCTTGTAATAACACTACGTCTGGAGATTGGCGCTTTAGATATTGTTGTACTATCCCTCGCTTCATTTTGTCCCCCATCCCATTGACATTCCAGGTAAGGATGGAAAGCGACACATCCCTGTCACCCTCAATCATCGTAAAGGTGGTAGAGCAATATGTGGCGGATTGACAGTAGTGTGTGCGACCTGAATGGTATCTGGTGTCTCGGTGCTGCTATACTTCTGCGCTCATTCTCAACTCTTTGCAGTAGACTGACGGCAGCCCTAACCCCTGTTTGGTCAGGTCTGCAATAGCCCTCCAACCACAGTGGCTGCCTGCTTGTAGGTATGTCAGCCCCGCTAATGCCGGGGTCTATCAAATCAGTACTGTACAACGGCCAATTCTTATGGCCAAAGCTGTCCATGCTCAGAAACTTTTCGCTTTGCAAATCAATAAAACCAAAACCTTGCAAACTCCCTCCTGGTCCCCTCCCCCCCTGCCCTCCCCCTCCCTGCCCCCCTGCCCGTGGATTTAAAACTACCCACTCCCAAACATGGCAGAGTGCCTCTCTCCCCCCCTAGGTTGCGAAAAATTCACGGGGTCAGCAGTTCCAGCCCCGCATGATCATATCACAATAGTTATGCTTTGCCATCCATTAATGATAACTATCAAGTTTCTGGTTAGTCCCCTTTCATAGGGCCCCGCCCCCCAGCCCTAGCATCTATATCTCCATATCGTGTCTCGTAATGGGTATTGTTCCACAGGTTACCTTCCCCATCTCGCTTGCGGGTGCGACAGGGAGCCTCCCCATTCATATCTCTCCTGAAGTAGTCCCTATGGGTCCATCAGCTGGCCCCCCCACCTCTGGAGGCCCAGGCACCGGCGGTTTCGGGCGGCCCCCAGTCGGTCGATTAGGTTTGCCAATGCGATCTCGTTTCTGGTTGCCAGCTCTGGCCTTACCCTCCATCCAGTCCCATGTCTCCTCCGGGGACTCATAGAACCAGGTGGCCCCGCCCGATTCCACCCTCAGTTTTGCCGGGAACAGCATCGCGTACTTGATTTCCCGTTCCTGCAGTTCCCGTTTTACTGCCAGAAAACTGCATCGTTGGGTTTGTACCTTGGCGGGGAAATCCGGGAAAAAGGCCACTTCACTGTTGCTAACTTTCAGTGGGGGACCAGCCCTGGCCGCCTGCAGGATACTGTCTCTATCTCTATAGTTGAATACTCTGGCGATAATCGGTCGTGGAGGAGCCCCAGGCTTAGGCCTGCCCCCGCGTACCCTGTGCGCTCTTTCAATTGAGAAGTAGCTGGACAGGGATTTAGGTTTAAATTTCTGGGTGATTAGTTCCTCCACATAGAGGTCCGCCACCTACCCCTCCTTCCGCTCCGGGACCCCCAAGATCCGCACGTTGTTGCGACGCGCGCAACCTTTATAGTCAACAAGCTGCCTAGCCATTCGGTCCTGCTTCTGTTGCATATCGGCCATTTGAGCTTGCAGTTCTGATGTGTCCATTTGAAAACACCGGTCACTGTCTTTAGTTCCTGGACCTTCTCATCCATCTTCCTGAGATCCGCCCTGATCAAGGAAACCTCCACTGTTGCCGAGTCCAATGAGGCACGCATTCCATTTATCGTCGCCATAACATCATGCAGTGTCGGCTCCGGCCCCTTCTTGGGGCTGGTCTGCGACAGGTCCTTCTCCATTGGCAGTTGTTTCTGTGCATGTGCTTTGGTCCCTCTGCCTCCCATCGCCATTGAAACGGGCCTCCCCTGCCAGGGACGATCCAGAGACCAGCTCTGCACAGTAGTATCCCACTCACTAATTCTGGGCCCTCAAGCTCCAAATGTACTGCCGAGACACCTACGGGTAATTGCAGCGCTTTAAAAATTGCCAAAAATAAATAAATAAATAAATACTGTCGGTAGGCCGTAGCAAGTCCATTGGCCCCAGGTTTTGGGGTGCTCGGGTGAACCCTTGCCGTTCCGCTCTCCGACCGGCGTTCAGGGCAGGCTGCACACGGTCCACCTTGGTCCCAGGGCTCTAGACCATCGAGCACACAGCCACTCCAGGCCCACCGATCTTCCTGCCACACTTACAGCCTGCGCCTCTCGCCAGCGGCCGATCACCTCGGTCCCCGCAGCGCCCCCGGTGTGCCGCAGCTCTCCCTCCGTGCCTCGGACCACTATTGCCCCCGTGAGTATCTTCGATATTATGGGTATGTCTGAGGCTCAATCCCTTCTTTCTCTCCTGTCCAGGGAGGCACACATTTCCAGCTGCGCCTTGCAGTCTTGCAACAACCCAGTGCAGATCAGGGACAGTCCTCACCCGCAGGCCCCACCGCCGGGTCTCAACGAAGATCGCAGGCCGTCCGGCGCCCACCCTTCAGTTGCCAGTTTCACCTCCGCGGTCTTCTCCCACGCCGTCGACGAGTCCCCGGCTCCAATCCTTGCCATCCACAGACACCCCCGGCCGGGATCGCCGGTGCAGCACAGATCAGCTCCCCACCGTCCCTGGCGCTGAGTGTCTCTACTATTCTGGGGCCTCCTGGTGCTCTTCACCCCTCATAGACAGTCCCCCAGGGAGCAGAGGGGCACCGGAGCGCCAGCGGCACAGGCAGTGCTTCAGGGCAGGCCGGGGGAAGGCCCCACCGCATAGGCCCAGAAGCCGGGGCCTCAGTTAGGAGCCCAGGCTGCTCGGCGCTTCCTCCTCCGTCGCCGTTACTTTCTAGGTGGCCGTTGTGCACTCCACCGCCTGGTCTCCCCCGTACCTCCTGGCACCCGATGAGTCCCCCAGTGAGCAGACGGGCATCGGAGTGCCAGCGATGTGGGCGGCTCTTCAGGGCAGGCCGGGGGAAGGCCTCACTGCATAGTCCCAAAAGCCGGGGCCTCAGTTAGAAGTCCAGGCCGCTCGTCGCTCCCTCCTCCGTCGCTGTTGCTGTCTAGGTGGCCGTCGTGCCCTCCACCGCCCGGTCTCCTCTGCCCTCTCCGGCACCTGCTAGTCCCGCGACCACCTCGGGACCGCACCAGTGTTGCTTCACTCCTCTCTTCTCCCCGGTCCGCGCCTCCGCCCCCCGGGCCCTCGGCGCCGCCGCCTCGGGCGATCTCTCGGGGAGTCCCGGGTCAAGTTCTTCGGCGCCAATTGGGGCAGGACTAACCGCGGGTCCGTTATAGGGCTTTACGCTTCCCAAGCGCCGCGATTAGGAGTCTTGGATGGCACAGGATCAGTCAATCAGGCATGCGAGGCTCGGAGCTCACTTAGGCGGCCGCCATCCTCGCCGGCTGCTAGCCACGCCCCCCCCATGTTGTGAACATTTTGGTTTTTTAATTACTGTAATGTGTTTCAGTACATGTTGTATATGTATATATTGTTTGTATATTTGTTGTTAACATTTTTAGATATAGTTTTTAATTTTAAGGTATTTATATGTTTTTTGTTTAATTGTTAATAGTAACTTATGGTGTTGTAGCGGGTTGTGAGGTTTGCAGGAGTACAGGGTGGGAAGTTAATTAAGTATGATTAATTATTTATTTTTTAATTGATATTAATGATTTAATTGATAATGATGTAACTTGTGTAAATATTATAGTTTATAAGGGATATTTTAGGTGCGTGTTTTATGTGAAGGGGTATAGGATCTGCAGGTAATTAAGTAATAATTTGTTATTTATCACTTAATTAACTATTTACTATCAATTAGTTCATGGATAATTAATTATGTAAATTGTGTCATTATTATATCTTTTTAGTGATATTTTGGGTGTGTGTTGCTGTGTTTGGAGGGATATAGGGTGGGAAGTAAATTAAGTATAAATTAATTCATTTTTAATTGTTAATTTAATAATTATTATTTAATTGATCATCAATTAGGTGAATTGTGTAATAATCTTTTGTATGTTATTCCTTAGGTGTGGGTTGTTCGGTTTATAGGGCTTTAGGTGTGAGAAGTTGATTAAGTAATAATTATCATTTAATTATTACTTTTTAATAAATTGTATAATTAATATATTTTGTGTTGTGTTTGTAGGGAAATAGGATGGGAAGCTATTCTATTATAATGAATTACCAACTAACTAATAATGTATTAATCATTATTTTATATATTACTTGATATGTTCATTGTGTTATCTTTTTTATTTTAATTGTGTGTTGCTATGTTTGTGGGAGTATAATGAGTGTTGTTAATTAAATAATAAATCAATAACACATTTGTAAGTTTGAAATTCATTATTAACATTTTATAAATTATTTAAATATTTAGTTGTTTTTCTAAATGTAAATATATAATTGTTATATTA
This sequence comes from Triturus cristatus, assembly GCF_964204655.1. Lineage (NCBI taxonomy): Eukaryota > Metazoa > Chordata > Amphibia > Caudata > Salamandridae > Triturus > Triturus cristatus. The sequence continues at coordinate 398,110,251 of NC_140595.1, forward strand.
ATTGTTTTATATTTAATACAGTTATTAAAATATGTCATGTGTTTGAAGTGAACTACTTTTTACACTATTGCACAGACTGTAGTAGGAAAATTAATTTTACCCTTCTGGTCCCAACGCTTTTTCTACTGTTGCATAGACTGGAGTGGGAATATTACATTTTACCTCTTCGGAGTCCAATACTTTCCCTACTGTTGCACAGACTGGAGTGAGACTAGTAAATTTTACCTCTCCAGAGTCCACTGTTTTCTCTACTGTTTCATGGACTGCAGTGGAAATAGTACGTTTAGTTTTTTTACAGAGTTTACTGTTGCTCTAACATGAATTTACCTTGATAACATGAAAGACAAAGAACAATTGGTTTCATTGAACGCAGCAGCCGGGACAGCAGGCAACAGAGTCATGGTCTGAAGACTGTCTCAAAGCACATAGTTTTTACCGTCATTTCATACATTATATGAAGCATTATAAAACAATTTATGCATTCCTTCAGAGACAGAAATTTGGTTCTAGTCACAAAGCCATAAACCTGGTCATTTAATAAGAAGCACAGGTGTGCCTCGCCCTTTCTTGGACACAACAGTGGGTACGTGTCCAGATGTCCAACATGAGGAGTCCCTGATCACTGCGTGTAGTGTGCATGCTGTGTTCAGGTTTGCTGTGTGTTCCTAACTTCAGGGTCGATTACGATGTGTGTCAGAAAGCATTCTGACCGAATGGGTTTTGGAATGATTTCCAACCGAATTGGATTCATGGAGTCTGACCAACCAATTACGATGGCTCTGAACACCGTTCTGTCAGACTCCCATTGACTTCAATTGCAGCCAGTGTTCCGACCGACTACACATGCTCCTGTTAAAGAATCGGGTGGTTACGCAAAATCGTGCACCCTGTGGCAGGCACCCGGAGGTGCCTGCCACACTGTGTATGGTTGGAAAGAGGAACCCATTGGTACCCCCACGGACCTGATTAGGAGGCCCCTGGGTGAAGGGGCCTGCTGCGGTCCCCCAAATTCAGATTCCGACAGCCTATCCATGTTGGAACAACCGATTTGGAAAGGCTGTCCGAATAGGACATACTAATCGCTTGGTCAAGAACACGTTCCGTAGACCTGTAAGAGTCGGCTCCGACTGACTCGTTACTCCGAATGCCATTTAAAAGTCCAAATGGTTTCCGAACATCACAATTGGTCTTTCGGAAATGTTTCCAAGTCAGTTGGAAACAAGGCTTCCAAATCGGATTTGGACAAACCGAATGCCGTTCGGACCGACATCGTAATCGACCCCTAAGTGTGCCATCTGACTTTATGATGTTCTTGGCAATGCGCGCTTTTAATCTTCTAAGACCATTGTAGTTTTTCTGCCTATCTATGGGATCAATTTGGGTTTTCTTGTTCGCGTGTGTATCTAAGGTTTACATGTCCCCCCACCTGTGATTTGTCAATCAGTTGTTTCAGGCCTAGGTTGCAGTGCCTGCCTGATCCCATAGTTCTGACTGGGCTTGAGGCGGACGTCGTATCAGGTAAATTCAATAATGGAGATGCAAGTTCGTTAGTATGCGTACAGAGATCATGGTGTACATCAAAATCTTATATTTCAATATTAATATCACTACATTTTATTATTGCTTAAATATATGTAATATTCTTATTCATATATTTTCCAAAAATGTGTTTGTTTTATTTTTTTATTTTTTTAATGTTTTATATGTTTATAAATAAATATAAATAACTATGCATATATATTTGCTCTTTGTATAAAATAAAATAACACAAAAAATATTATATTGTAAAATATATATATGTAATATTACTAGTGTGTTATAGATATGTAGATATAAACATTCACACTCTTTTTTGTGTGGATATTAACATAAATATATATTTATATTTAATATTAAATTGTACTCAAATGTATGTGATATACAATATATTATAGTTATGTTTTAAACTGTTTAAATTTTACTTTTTTAAACTGTGTATTTATTGAAAAACAATAGTTTTGTCTTATTTTTAACGATATTAGTGTAAACAATATTTTCAACTCGCTATTTTTGTACTTATCTATATAAGTAAAGAAAAATAATGTTTGAGACAATGTTATTTTTTACACAATATTTGTGTGCTCGATAATATGTCACTAATACCCAATCCCACCTCCCAAAAGCGATTTATATTTCCCCCTACTTATCCACCACTAATCAACCTTTGGATTGCTGAATAGCATTCTAATCACCAAAAAGCGCATCAACGCCTTGTCAAAGGTAGCAAGCGCTATATAAATATAATTAAAATTGCTATTACTTTTACATATCGCATGACTGTTGTGCCTGTGTAGTATTCATATCCTCAGTCACTGTCATTGTCATCAGAAGGTTGCAGTATCACCTTCTACATAAACATTTACTCACAAAGGTTACATTTAAAAGCAGATTGAACAAATATTTTCTGTATTCATTGATATCATCAATGAAAATGTAATATGTGGTGTCACCATTGATGTCACCAATAACGTAATTTCTGGAATTGTCTTCATTTGAGAATACATGCTGCTACATCTACACTCACCCGCATACAAGTTAATTTTAATTGTAAACTGCACTACCACTTTGAAACACAGATGTCCCTGCAAATTAATAATTCATAAACAAGGATCTATTTCAACTGTCAGAAAACACAAGTGGAAAATAGCAACTGTTTGGGGAATCATTTCTTGTTGCTTTGAAACACAAATGTCCCTGCAAATGATGAATTTACAAAGATAGCAAATTATTGGTGTATAATTAAGGCTTTATTTAAACAGATATGGAAAATAGTAACTCTTCGCGGCCGCAGTGGTGACGCTATTGATAATACCGTTTCTTATGCCATCTGTGTAGTTGAACAATAAACATTGATGCAAATACACCTCCTCATTTTCATTCATCATATAGGGAGCCTTTTGTGCCATGTGTACAATACATGATGACAAAGAAACAATGCTATGCTTCGATGCACAGCAAACAGCTAGGAATAAAAAATGTTATTTGTGACTTTAAAAGTGAAGCAAAGTATGTATTACTAAACGTAACCTGGTGGATCGCTACACTAAACAATGCTCAGCTCAAGTAATTCAATGAATGACAGGATTTGCCTGCTTTTTAAAAAATTACAAACAAAGAGAGAATGTGGAACAACGTCTTGAATCAACATGTGTTGAGAGATGAGGAACAACATTTGATATTTAACATAGACTAAAAAGACTGACATTATTGACACAGTATTTATGTTCTGATTCAGGAAGAGAAAAGGTTTTAATATTTATTAAGCTGCATGTGGAGGGTGTAGTCTGCTGAGTACAGGAGTGTTTAGTCCTGGTTCGGTCTTTGTTGCTGTGTCAACTCAGTACAGGCTTGAGAGCTATTATCAAACTTTGAAATTATTTTGTGAATGTATTAATGTTTTGATTCTCAGTATATTAGGTAATTGTGCTGATTTATATTTGTAGATCCTGAAGAAGAGTCGCGGTTGATCTTAACTTTGTTGGGCTTAGTTAATGTCACTGAACACAACTGGGTATGAAAACTGTTTAATTGTATACACAGTAATGTGAATAATGTTTTGGATTAGAATGTATGTGAAAAAAGATTTAAAATCATCAAACAAGAAATGGTTCAGAACATTTTCAGTGTGCCTTGGATCAATGGTATGAGCTTTTGTTGACACTTTCAAGTTACACAAAGATGACATCAAGAGTGAGTGCCCCTCCAAAGGCTCGCTTGAAATGGTATCACATACAATAACCAATATATTACCTTTGATACTAGGCAATACCCATGCAACATGTGTCATACTACTTAAAAAGTGTAATACAGAGAGGTAATAGACCCCTATTTTAGTACATTCATTCAGGTATCAAATTAAAGCCTGTAATAAACAAATAATACAGATTCCTTTGGTAGGTGGGGTGCAGTTGTAAGGAGAAAATCTGGAACATGACATAATTGTACCTGTTCCTGTACCCAAATGGTGGGACTTTGTTGAGGTCCAAGGCCGTTATGCTTGTCTTCACCATAATGAGATTTATTTTAAGTGATAATCTCTTACAGTCCCCTGTTATAGGAATGTAATTTACCTCAGGTAAGACATTAAGCTTGTGAGTCATGTTTTTAGTACATGCCAGTACAATTTTTACTGGATAAATGCATGCTTCTGAACAGCGGTGTTCTACTTCTAAAAAGAAAATAATAATGGAAGGAAATGTAATGTTTTGCCATTTGTGAAGTTTCTACAAGTATTTCAGCTTTAGTGAAACCCAGTAATGCAGGTCTTTGTTTATTTGCTTCAGCCACAAATGTTGGAAAAGGTCATACAGTCATACTTAAAATGTGAAACATTCAGTGAATACACTAACAGAAGTGGTTTTCTAAAGCAAATATAGTAGTTTGTCAGCATATGCTCATAAAGGAGCAAGCTCTTTGGTTCTGGGTTATAAAGAACCAGACAGGCTATTTGAGAAGTTGAGGAATCTTTTGTGCAATCCCGCTTTGCTACCAAATAAAGTGGACTTTTGCACTCAGCTTTCAGAACCAAAGTGAGAAGGCACTGTTACTCCTCATTTGAATTTAACATTGTGTAGAATTTAAAGCAAATTATACAAAGAGATTTAAGAACATCAAGGTAGGTTTGACTAGCATTTGCTGAGGGTGCATTGCTATTTGCATTGGTTGCACCTCTGCGTGCATAAACAATGTAATTATTAACTCCTATTTCAGAAACAACAATGGAGATAGATTATGAGAGAAAGTTGGTCTTTATTCAGAAGGTTCCAAACTACCATAAAATTGACTTTTCTAGAAGGGCAACCTTGTGGTGTCAGCAGGATATATTGAACGAAATGTGTTTAGGGACGAATAGCAAATGGTGAATTTTAAGCTCAGGAAATACATTTTACTGGGGCCCCTTGAGCTTTATTACAGAGTAGCAACTTGAAGACTAATGCAGATTCCTGAGACAAGAAGAGACAATTTTTCTTCTGAAATACGTTTCTTGTTGAAATGAAACATGTCTCCCAGTTTTCATGCTCAGAGGTTATTCAAAGAGGCAAAGGATGCAAGACACCTCCCCTCACTCTATCTATGCCTATCCCTGGGGTTACACAGTGATAGCAAAGGAAAAAGGGGGGAATCAGAACAAGAAAGACACTGGTCTTGCCAAGGACAATCGAAGGGGTCCATTATTATGTTGGGTGGATCGCCACCGCCCGCATGGCGGTGGAGATCCGCCTGACATAATCCCCCGCCTGCCCTCACATTGCCCCCGCCATATCAGTATGGCGGGGGTACCTCAGTGGAGGAGAAGACCATCCGACCGTGCTTAAAAGGGTTTAATGTGGTGGTGTCTGCTAGACACAGCCATCTATATTTGCATGCAAGAGGCGGGGAGCAGCCTTCCGTGGTGGCAACGGCATGCAGGTTTCACATTTGGGAGCCCGTTGTGGGCCCTCAGGAAGTTGTGGGGTGTGGGGTGCACATGGGGGATACCACCGCATGGTACCTGCCACATTGTGCATGCAAATGCACAACATGCATTTTTGGCATTGTGGCTGGTGATGCTGAATGTTAAAAATGCAGGATGCGCCCACCAGTGTGGGGGGCGCATCCTAATCACCCCCACGGGACCACCGCACTTATGGCCGGCGGTCCCTTTTCACGTCAGGATGGCGGCGGACAAAGTCTGCCCGGCATCCTAATGATAGTATGCGACACATGGCACACACTGAAATGACAGAAGACCAGTACCTTGGGCTGGATCAACTAAGTATGAAGGTGTTTATTATAACAGTTCCCATTATATTTATTCACAGCTCTACACACAACACTACCTAGGCTGATGTCTTCTTAGTAGAAGTCAATCTGGTTACTTCACAGGAGGACTTCAAATGAGGGTAAATCCAAAGGCCTAAAAAGATCCTTAGAGTCACAAAAATCAATCATGTGAAATATCCCAGAAAGTGTTTTGTGTAGCTTCTATGAAAATATAGTGACTGGAGCAGCAAGAGCCGAGACGCAGAAGCATAGCAGAGTAGAAATTCAAAGACCACTGGATGCACAAATTTGAAGCATGGGCCAGATAGATCAGGAAACAAGGGAAATGACAGGAAAGTGGGCAAGGAGAGGGCTGAGACTGCCAGACGACATGGGCCTGAATTATGTTTACTTAATTCAGAAAATTCTATTGATTAGCATCAGAATGTGCCATAGGCAGGATAAAAAGAGGACTAGCCTGAAGTTTGATGTGGTCTGTGCCAATAAGACTACCATGTCTGGTGCCATTCCCCTGACTTTAGGCCAGTTGACTTGCAAATTTTTCCATGAGTTAGCACACACTGCCACTCAGTGCAACATTGTTATAATTTCTGACACCAACTGCTCCTCCAGGCACTGTGTGTAATCTGGCTGCTGCTATGTCCTCTTTCCTTGCTATTGAAAACTCTAGTGCCTGCAACGGTGACACTGTAGCTGTAAGACCCACTAGGGTGTAGATGTACCTATTGAGAGGTCTGTATTAGATTTTCTCCATTTTAGCATTGCGTGTGAGATGTGTGTCAAACCAAGTAGACTTTTGAAATGGTTGTGAACTGAATTTATTGTGGCCAGGCTGAAGGGAAGTCGTCCAACACCGTCTTTGCTTTCCAATCTTCCATCAATATATTTACTGTATTTAGGCATAGAAGAACCACTAAATGCAGCATGGATAGCTCGCTTTTGAAAAGCTTCCTTCTCCTACTGTCCATGGGCTGAAGTATCATCATATATGCATTGGAAAGCCTACAACACGTTTTTGAATGTTTCCAATTCCATTAGGCTGCATGAATGCATAAACTCTATTTTTTCACTTGGATGAATTGTAAAATGCTAAAAAAAAAGTCACAATGCTCTATCCACAATCTGTGGTAACCAGATGAAGGCTCAGTAATTGATAAAGTGTCATATCAGGAAGAGATGTGTTTTATATTCAATAGGGGAGAAGAAATAAAGACATTCTCAGCTGTGTGAGGAGGTCTGACCCCTTCAAAGAAGGGGTTTTGGGCCCAAATAGGATGATCAGGCTTCAAGAGACTCTTTCAAGAGTTTCTCAATGCTTTTTTGAATCTTGTAAAGATGCATATTAGTCTCAAAGTAGGGTCCAAGGAGAGCCACCGAAAAGTTTTCTTTGTTTTGACGACTTTTCAGACATTTGCTTTTTTATTTGGAGGGCAAATTAATTAACATTGCTGGATCCTGAGGTCCTGGCCTGCTTTGAAAAGTAGGCTGAGCTAATTGATGATCCTGGTTAGCTGTTGTCCTCTAGTCAGTACCATTGGCAAAGGTCTGTTTTTCAGTGCGGGTCAATCACATGCTTACCATTTTAAATAGGTTATCAAGTGTTTATGGAATTTTTAAACACATTTTAGTGTTGTTTTGGTCATGTAAAGTATTTAAACCATCTGCTGCCAACTGGCTGAAGCTTGGTTCAAGACAAGGGTCGTTTTAAGAAACCTATGTTTTGTCTTTTTAGTGTTGCCCTGGTCAAGATGATGTTGGGTTTTCAACCTGGACATGAGTGTTTGTAGCATATATAAATGCAGCTCAAACCCTCTATAAAATTACACCAGTGCCCAAAGCACCTCATATTGATTTGCTCTTCAAGTATGGAGAAACTCATTTTTATAACAGCGAATGCCAGGCATTGCACAAAACCGGTTGCCTATCATTCGCAATAAATATGCAATTTACACCGATGATCGTATCGCATTTTATCACATGTACTGCAAGTAAATAAGTTGAGGGAAAAAAACAAGACATCAAATATAATGTAACCTATTGGCTAAAAGTAGCTTGGAGATCTTTTTTAACAGGTGATTTGTTCTATTGAGAAGGCAAGACACCACAGATGAATACATTGTCGTTGTGTGGTGTCTGATCTGAACTGCATTGCCACTCAGTTCTTCCAGGCCTTCTCAGATCAGGAAACGGAGGGACAGGAAGATAAAGTAATAGACCGTTGCTCTCATCTTAGCAGGAAGTCAGTAAACGGTGTTTGCACCCATGTCCACTGATTTCAGGGTTTCTAACATAGCCTAGTGAACCACAGCTCCATTTAGGACTGCAACTGCACTAGACCGTCTCAGTTGAGTACAACCAGGCTTAAATGTGTGATTCAAATGAACCTGTGGCGTTTGTTTTTATCCATATACGAAAGCAGCACCCTAATGTGAAATTATGGGGCCCAAATGCAGAATGTGAAGAGGGGTCCCTGATTCTCCCTTATACCACAGGTATTCACTGACTTTGTGGAGGAATGCCCCCCCTGAAGTATTGGGGGTCCTGAGGTATTTTGGGCCCCTTGCACCTCAGGGGCTCCAGAGGCCTCTGTTACTCCCTTGTACTAAAGCACATTATTGTAACTACCATTTATAAATTCTCCTTTGTGCTGAAACTAATATTCTGTTCATGAGCGGTTCGAGAGCACTGGAATATACCATCTGATAAGCCAAGTTACAAATGTTTTACTGTTTTTACTCATTATTAAATATTCACCAGAATCTTGAATAACAGAATCAATTTGTCTTGAAGTTTCCATTTTCTGTAATTGATTTGCCTAAAATGTCCCGTTTTTATCACCTGGTTTTCAGAAAGGTTTCTGGTGAGAACAGTCTTCCCCACTTACTTCTGCAATAAATGATTTATGTCTAATAAGATTTTTTGAAACTCTAACAACAATATAAGGTTGCTTTGTGAGAAATACATTATTTCTGCTTCTTTCATTTCTTTTTTTATAATTTAATTATTTTTGCTGTGCATAGTCTTTATTTGAAGTGAATTATTATTTATAGACCCTCGCAAAGCTATATATTTGTCATCCCACAATATACAGGTATCATCCAAAGAAGCGGTTCATAACCTTTTGGCTTCGGTGGACTCCCACTAAATTATTACTGGAATCCAGGGACCGCACCACTGAGTCGTTATTGGAAGTCGGGAACCCCTGGCCTAATCAATTTCTAATGATTTGAACCTCAAAACAATACACAAAAATAAAATAAAAAGAATATAACAAACACATACTCAAATATTGAAATATTTTCTGAGATTCACTAGCAAATATAGAATTTTTTTTCCACATTTTTAATTTTGCCTCTTTATTTGTATATACTGTATTAATTTTATTCATTGACCCCCAGAGTTGGCCTTGCAGGCCTCCAGGGGTCCTCGGACCACAGGTTAGGAACCACTGTTCCAGAAAACATGTATTTAAATGTAACTGATTTGCAATTTCAGTGCTCGTTTCATCTTTAAATATCAGATCATTAAGTAATGGTAATTGTAGTATCTTTATGTTGTGTTATTTTGTACTATGTTATCTTGTTCCTAGCTGCTCAGCCAGTGTGAGTGTTCTGTGTGGAATGTTGGTGTGTGGACCATGAGTGGAATGCTTGAGTGACTGGTATAAGTGGTGATAGTTGGTGGAAGGGCTGAGCAGCTAGCAGGCTGCTCCTGGTGGGGCTGCTCTACAGAGCTTAACTACTGCTTTGTGTAACTTGAATAAACCTACTTAAACTACATCTACCAGCGTGGACTACGTCACTACAGTAATCAAACCTCAACTTCTTTCATATGGATTGCGAATTAAATAGTGCAAGCATCAGGTTCTTTTCCAAATGATTTGAAACCCTTCATTAGCCAGTTTTATATTCAGGAACTAGTCTAGCTCTTTGCTCAAAAGTCGATGTTGATTCAAAAATATTTATTGTGAAAAGAATATTCTCTTTCTGCTGCTCCATATGTGTGTCAGATATCCACTAACTTGATCAATAAAGTTATTAAAATGAGTCACTAATTTGTCATGCTGTGATAAGGTAATAGAAGGTCTATTTAATTGTTCACCCTGTATCAATTGTTGTCGCCACCACAAGTCATACATTTACAATAATTAATTTAGTAAACAGGAAGCAAAACGCAATGCATAAATATTGATCAAAAACAATTGGTACCTCAGATTTGCTACCTCAGCCAGTAACAATTTCTTTCTGTATAATAAATTTCTCAATGGAGATTTTTTTTTAAAATGGCTAAGAAGTTGTGATATGATTTTCGTTAGGGCCCCCGACGACAGGTACAAAAACCCTAAACCAGCAAAAACATTCCTGCTCATTCCCCCGTTCATCACATGGTTATTCACAGTATGGTATTGCCTCAGTATCACGATTGACGGAGGAGATTGTGGGGTTTGAAGTCCTATTTCATCATCCAGCTTACGGTGCCTTCTTTGTGGGTCATCGCCCTAGAAATGCCTTTGTCAATATGTAATTTATTTAAAGGGATGATGTGAGAAGTATGCTCTAGTTCCAAGGAGCATGAACAGACACAGCTTAATCGATCCCCTTCCTCATTGTGATAGGTAGTATTCGATGTTGATGCTCATGGTCCTGTAGACCTTTACCTAAAGAGTCTCCAATAATTATTACATATGTTAGAAGGCTTTGGGGATACCAGGGAACTATCAAAGTTCACTAAGTTTAGAGTAAGGTTCTCAGTGCTCAATCCCACCAAAGGGAAAACTGCAGTCTCGTGGACATCAGATGCTCCAAGAAGTCTTGAGACTGATGAAATCAGGTGCTTTGGATTTCTCAGCAATTAGCAGCACGCCTACAACAAAAGCATCTTCAATAATTACAATGTCCTTGAGGACACTCGCTGCTCCCTCATTAAGTACTCTTATTTTGTTGGTGTCTCAAAGATGCCTTGAGAGGGCTTTTGTTTTATAAATGGACACCTCACAAGAGAGAATGTATTTATACCACTCTAACAGGTGCATTTGTTTACTGAAGTGCCATGTCATGCATGTATTAAGCCCCTTGTGGGGTAATCTCTTTAGAGACCAACTAGCAGCACTATGGGTGGCGTTCATGTCTAGTGAAAATCTATTCTCAGTTGCCTTAGAATTCATAAACTGTCAATGCTACGAGTCTGAATTTGTATTGAAGGCACTGACCTGGGTAAAATGCAGGGTGGCTCCTCCACTATGGTGGAGGAGCATTGTTCCACTGCTTTCAAGCAATTAGAGCAGAGGAAACATAAAATGATAGTAAATTTTAATTGTCATCATTTTATGTTTGTGCTGCTTTGCGGGTGGGTGGGACTGCTCTGGTCTCAGAGCAGGGCAGAGAAGGAGTGGTTTCCATTGCAGCATTGTGAGTGGTCAGTGGGGCTTGGATGTGCTTCCTGTTCCTCGAGGAGAGCAGAAAAAGAGACGCGGGACCGGGCGGAAAGGTAAGTCATTATTTTTAAATAATATGCGGGAACATTGCCCGACTTACCTATTTGGCAGTGACTGAAAAGGGCAGACATTAGAATTGTAATGTTTTGAGCTGTCAGAAGGATTTGATGCACTCTTCGGAATCACAAGGAAAGAGGGAACACCTCCTTGCTGTCTATCACCAATAAATCACAGTGCTAATATTGAGAGCTGCGAACAGTTCTTTGCAAAGTAATTTTAATATGTTGTAATTCTATATTTTAACCCTCGTAAAGTCTTCACATTTTCCCAGCACATACTTGTCGAAGGTAAAAGGTCTTTCATACATCCCTCTCTGGAAAATGCAAGAACTGTTTTACTGCCATAGGCTCAGTCTTTCCACAGACTGATCCTTTGCAGATCTTTTCATTTGTAACTGAGACCTTTGCCTGTTTTATTTTTATCTTGCACTTGTGGTCTTAGGCCTAGACCAGAACGACTGTTGGTGGTAAAGCATGCTCTATATTACTTGCTGGATTCTGTACTGTTTATCTTCTCTCCATCTTCGAAACTCGCATTACAGTTTTCTTTTTGTCCCTCTTGACATTTTTCGGCTGCTTCATTCTACATGCCTCAGTACCCCGCTAGCTGTTTCTAGGTTTGCACAAAGCAAGCTTCCTTCCTGTTGTGGCTTTGCACTGGTTCACTAAGTATAAACAGACTGTCACAAGAAAATAGTGGTCAAGATGACTATCTACAGAAGTGGCCTGTCAATGAAATGATGTTCTTGATAAAAGGCCTCATACACTCAAGAATGATCACGTCTTCGTAAAATTGGAACAAAAAATACACTCTTTTTTGTTGTTTTTGGAGTGCTATATAAAATACCTGTAAAATAAAAACATGGATACATTAGTAGTTGTGTTTTAAGATACACATTTACTGCTTATTTTTCTGATTTATTTTATTAATGTAGTCTTTCTAAACTATTTTCAAAGTTTTTTTAAATCATTTATAAAGCTAACTTAAGTCCGTTGGAAACGTTCATGCACTAAACCAGAGAATATTATCGTGAATGTATATGTCAGGATTTTTAGAAACACGTTGTAGATGCCATCTCTCTCCAGTTGAAGAAACCGTGGTGTGTAACTCAAATGAGATTATGTGGAAGTATGAATTAAACTTCATGGGCCCCATTTGAGTGAAATGGATAAATTAGGACATGGAACCAGACAGCTCATGATTTGCATAGATGTACTCATTTTAAAGGAATTAACAGAATTATAGAGAATGCATCATATAAACCCACTCAAATCATTTCAGTGCCCATATATCACATTCAAAAATATTGCCTTGGTAGGAAAAAAAATATGTTTACTCAGTGCTTAATTTGTAAAAGAATGTGTGCTGGTGCCTGTGTGCTGGTGTCCAAAGTTGTGCTCCGAAGCCAGCTGCCAATGCTTTTTTAGGTCTGCACAGTCTTCGATCCACCTCATGCCTCTATGAAGACCCTTTTATCTTACTCTTGCAGGTTCGTGCATTCTCCCTCTGTCATGGTTTTCCATCTTTCTCTTCCTCAGTCTTTCCACTTTGTGTGTTTTCCTCTCACTTAAGTGCCAGTCCCCAAAAATGAGTGCCTGCGCTCACCACCAGCAAACAACAGCTCAAATTAAGCAACACTTTTACTTCTTCCCCGATCCAGCGCTGGGCCCACCCTCTTACCATTTAGTTATCCAATGGGTCTTTTTGTGCGACTGAGAGGTGATGGGAGTTAGCACTTGGTCAAACACCTATAATTAAGTGTATCCCATGTGGCTAAACAATAAAGACCAGAAATCGGTAAATAATGTCAAGAAGATGTATTACATGTTAGCAGTCAGGTTAATGTAAGTCTATCACAAAACCATGCTATAAAGGTCCAGAACAACAATTGGATACCCAAATTTCATGAAGAAGTTCAGGCGCAACAGTTTGAGACAAATAAAAAGTTCAGTAAAAGCAATCCAAAGAATTAATAGCAGAATCTGATGCTCAGAGAAGAGTCTTCGATCTTCTCTCCTAAACATGGGTAAAGTCTGAAATCATCTGATTTAAAGGCTAAAACTAATGAGGAATGTTAAGTCTAAAAGAATCTAAAAAATGTAGGAAAATCTAGGAAAGGAGAAAAATGCAGGAAGCTGTGAGAAGGTGTCCACATTTCAGAAACTCAGTCAAGAGTCTTCTAAGGATAGGGAAATAACTGTTAGCCTAAGCCACACTCAGCAAGGAATCAAAGGGGTAACACAGAGTTCTGTAACTGTCAAAGCCCAAAGTAAAACATGTGAGTACACTAGTTCATACCACAAGAATTGTCTGGGTACCACCCATTTATCACACCATCAGAGGCTCCATTGTCCTTTCCATTCTCACCTGATCTGAAACATTAGCAAACTCTCCCAGGGCAGCCATTCAGAATTAGATTTGTGTTATATTTCAGTCAATGTGAAGTAACTTAGAATGCATAAATACACGTTTAGCAAAGAACTACATTATGAATATCCATGCAAAAATATTAGTGCATAAGTTTATATAAATCATTCTTGTTTCTAAAGTAAATACAATGTAATAGTGTGAGGATGGTTTTTATCAAGTCTCTAAGGAACATATCCTAGTTCTAAAGTGAATGTACTCAAGTACTGAGTTCAAGTGCAACACTTTACATTGATAATGTTAGGACACTAATGGCCCATATGGGAATTTACCTTCTGAAAATCTATTTCATCAGGCAGCTATACTCAGGGGCTACAGCTAGTGTAAGATATGGAAGAGAGGGGGAATGTACAAAACTGTTCGGCATAAAACGTAGGGTGAGGCAGGGCTTCGTGCTCAACCCTTTTCTCTACGCCTTTTATACGAATCAAGTGGAGATGGTATAACAGACAAGCACCAGGGATGTACCATATATCGAGGCATCCCTTTCCCTATCCTTCTTTATGCGGATGACGCTGTTCCCATGGCTAGAACCCCAAGAGTGCTGCAGAAATTGAGGATTATACTAGCTTTATGGCTCCCCTGGGTCTTCGAGTCAATGAGACAATATTGAACATCTTAATCACTGGTCCTTGTACTAAAAAACGCTCATCCTTCTACACAGCCCAGGGGAAAGTTGAGGTTGTTGATTCCTCTCTCTATTAAGGGATAATCTTTGATAGTAAATATAAGCGGAAAGACATGGTTACAAATAGAGCCCTTCTTTTTGAAAGAAGTACAGCGGCATTATTTCATTAAAATAAAAAGTTGGGAACAGACCTATCCGAGAGATTCTGCTTATATATGAGGCAAAAGCTAAGGAGATTGCCAAGTATGGTGTGGCAGTTTGGGGCATGGCAGGTATTGATTCTCTCCAATTTGTGGGGGATCACATTCTTAAGAGTCTTCTGTCATGTCCCAAAAGTTGCTGCTGCTATCAGTGCTGTAGCGGGCTGGGTCTACTCTATATAGCAGACGTTATACGGCTTTCTCTGTTGTTACTGTGGCATTCTATATGGCACAGACAGATGGTGATGTTAAACCAAGAAGTTTTCAAAGATTGCCTCAAATTAGATCTGATTACGGAGATTCCATGGTTAAAATAAGTCCAGGCAACTTTGAAAGAACTGGGATTAAGCGATTTGTTAAACACCTCTGACAACTGTCTATCCTTCCCTAGGGCTAAGTTGAAACAGCCCTTTCTGGTTTCAGCAGCGAGGAAAAGACAAGATAAATATAAACACAAAGCCTATGTAGTCCTATACAACTCTGTTCCCTCCCCTATACCACTCTGGTCCCTCTGTGGGCCATGGGTTTCACTCATATTTGGCATTTGTTTCAAATTTACAGCATCGTTTCATGTTGGTGTGATTCAGATTGAACATAATCACTTTGGATCACTGACAGAATATCGAGTACCAGAATATCGAGTTACACAAATATAGGGACATAAATATCGTTGTCAGAAATATCGACCTCCTAGCCTTCTAATGGTAAGTACAAAAATATCGAAAAAAAATATAGTTGTTAAAAATATCCAAGTACAAAATATCATTTTTTTATATGTATAAAAAATAATATTAAATAATACATTTAACTTTAAAAAAACGTATTTAGAATTATCTGTAAATTTGAACAATTATAAGTAATACATTTAATTTAAAAACACATTAAACATACATATATAAAATTTAATATATATAAATGTAGTTGAAAATAATTAAAAAATAATAATTTTAAAAAGTTAGAAAAATATCACAAATTATAGATACACATATATATATATATATATATATATATATATTATCTACTGGCGGTCGCCAGTAGATAGTTATAGTTACAACCTAGTTTTCATAGGATATCTCAAAATTCTATTTTGAATAACTTTGGCGTCGGTTGACGAATCCTCGCGAAATTTTCAAAACTAATGGGGCGCTCCGTTCAGCTCCTACCCTGAAAGTCTCGGGGTGATTCGTCAAGCAAGGGCCGAGAAAAAAGGGGGGTCCCAAAACGCGTTTTCCCCATGCATTTTTCCATAGGACCTTTAGACACAGCTACAGCCCGAACGGCTGAACAGAATTACTTGAAACTTGGCAGAGAGGTAGCCATAAGGTCAAGGAAGTGCCTTCTGCAGGTCTGGTGTAAATCTGTTCAGTATTTCCTGAGAAAATAGCATTTAAAAGCATATATATATATGGGCGGAGCCTAACCACACATCTCATCCTGAGATCTGATTGGCTGTCAGCACTTCATCCAAGAAGTGTTGGCAGCCATCTTGGGACCAATATACATGATAGCACCTCATTAAAAAGCATTGCAGTTAATAGAAGGTTTTAAGACTTTAGTTACATTATAAATCATTTGTTGATGGTACCATACTCATTTTAGGAATTGTGGTATGTTCTAAGGTGATTTCACCCTGTGAAAAAGCCTTCTGCTGGGATATCATGATTGAGAGAAAAATATTTTCTCATGCTTTTACCACGGAGGTTTGGAAGGTGATCTATAAGCTAAACTGAGAGCTTATTTTCTGTAAATTCACATTATCTTTCTCAGTCATGTGAAAATGAAGTCTGACATTCTCAGTAAAACATGTACATCCAACAAGGGCAGAGACTGTCAGTTGATTCCTTTGTGTTCTACTGCAGCTTCCCAGAGTGTTCCAAAGAACTACTAGAGCGCTAACAGTCCTACTTATGATAAACGTATGGCACACCTGAAGCCATCTTGCTTGGATTAAAGTGGTAACTCTTAAAACATTTAATTTAAAAAGGAACAAAATGAGGGGGTTTATTTTTCCATAAAAAGTATGATTAGTGCTGCAGAAAGAAAAATTAGGTCACATTTTGAGTGACTTCTCAAATCCTCTTCTATTTCATTAAAACATTCTGACATGCAGACTGAAACATGCACTTTCAATACCAGCAGCAGTTTTCCCTGGTGAGCAGTAGCTTTACTACAGTGATCTAATGAGCAAAAAGAGTGCTAACATTCTGAATTTATGGCAAATGTGTGACACATCTGAATGCCTTCTTGATGGAATCAAAGTAAAAAACTGAAAGTATTTCCTACTGAGGAGACTGCAGTAAATGAGGAAATTAGGAAACTTCAGAACAAATAAGTCTCCCAAGATGGCCACCAGAGACAAAAGAGCCCAAATGTAGCCCAAATATCATCCAGATGTAGCCCAAGTATAGCCCAATGACAGAATGTCCCAGAATGTTCTTAAAAACAACTAGAGCGCTTACTGTCTTCATTATGACAAAAGTATGGCACACCTGAAGCCATCTTGATTGGAATAAACTGGTAACACTTAAAACATTCAATTTAAAAAGGAACACAATGAGGGGGTTCATTTTGCCATAGAAATTATGATTAATGCTGAAGAAAGAAAATGAGGGCACATTTTGAGTGACTTCTCAAATCCTCTTCTATTTCATTAAAAAATTCTGACATGCAGACTGAAACATGCACTTTCAATACCATCAGCAGTTTTCCCTGGTGAGCAGTAGCTTTACTACAGTGATCTAATGAGCAAAAAGAGTGCTAACATTCTGAATTTATGGCAAATGTGTGACACATCTGAATACCTTCATGATGGAATCAAAGTAAAAAACTGAAAGCATTTCCTACTGAGGAGACTGCAGTACATGAGGAAATTAGGAAACTTCATAACAAATAAATCTCCCAAGATGGCCACCGGAGACAAAAGAGCCCAAATGTAGCCCAAAATCACCCAGATGTAGCCCAAATATAGCCCAATGACAGAAGTGTGCAAAACACTTATTATTTTGTGTTTGTGCAGTGTTATATAGTGCAGACTTGTCAGGTATTGGAGTGCTTTACATGAGCATTGCTTACATCACACAAGAACAAATTCATTTTGGTTGTAGACATGGGGAGACTAAGTGATTTGACCAGAATCACAGAATGTCGAGCTGAAGCAGAAACTTCAACCTGGTTCCCCAGTTGCAAAGTCTGCAGTTCTGGAAGTAACACCACATCCTCTCCCGTAAGTTCAACATTTAATCAAGTGGTCAACTGGATAAAAAAACATAAAGATAACAAATAATTTAAAAGTGCTTTGTCGCTATTTGAGAACTCAGAAAATATGTCCTTATTTTAGTCTTTTAGAGCACTAACCATACTTTTGATGCCAATAAGACCCTCTCATATATGTAATTTCTAAAGGAAATGCTCTAGGTATTACAGTTTTGATTACATCAAGATGATGTCAGGCGTTCCACACTTTTGTAATAAATATAGAATGTTAGCAATCTAGTTGTTCATTAGGATACTGTTGAGAGGCAGAGGCCAGGGGCACGGACTCTGAAAATTGAAGGCAGGTAGGAGGGTGCAAAGGCAACAATTTAACCACACTGAGCAGGCAGGAAGGGCCGTGGAAGCACAACAGACTATGGAGGGCAGTGGAAAGGGGGGCAGGGGCAACAAACCAACAATACAGGACTTGCAAGAGAGGCTGTGGCAATGTAATAGACATTGTGGGCAGAAGGAAGAGGCAATGGTAGTACAACCATACATGCCAACAGACCCGATTCAGCCAGGAAACGTCCAATGTTTTTAAGCTCAAATGGGCTTTATTTGATCTGTCTCCTGTCTACAATCTCCTCTTTTTCAATGTAACTCAAAGGGGAAAATCAATACCCCAGTTTTTTTTCAAAATCTCCCTCTTACCAAGTTCAAAATGTTCGCAAGTATGGTACATTGGATCATGGAAGGAAATGGGGTAGGGACATGGACTTGGATAACAGAGGACAGGAGGGACATGGAGAGGTGCAACAAACTGACCCTGCAGGGCAGGCATCAAGTCAAGTCAAGTCAAGTCATAAAATTTGTATAGCGCACTACGTACCCAGAGGGTTTCAAGGCGCTTAGGAAGGGGAGGAGGATTATTTGTCAAATATCCACGTTTTAAGCTGCTTTCTGAACGCTAGGTGGTTCTGGGTGAGGCGAAGGTAGGCGGGGAGTGAGTTCCATGTTTTAGCAGCCAGGTATGCAAAGGATCTGCCTCCCATGGTGGTCTTGTTGATGCGAGGTATAGTGGCGAGGGCTTGGCTGGAAGATCGTAGTTGGCGGGAGGGGGTGTAGAAGGACAGTCGAGAGTTGAGGCAATCTGGTCCGATGTCGTAGAGTGATTTGTGTGCGTGGGTAAGCAGTCGGAAGGTGATCCTCTTATTGACGGGTAGCCAGTGGAGGTCTTTAAGGTGATCAGAGATGTGTTCGTTGCGAGGGATGTCTAATATGAGCCTGGCTGATGCGTTTTGGATTCATTGGAGTTTCTTCTGGAGCTTTGCGGTAGTACCCGCGTAGAGGGTGTTTCCGTAGTCCAGTCGGCTCGTGACTAGAGCGTGGGTAACTGTTTTCCTTGTTTCGAGGGGGATCCAGCGAAATGTTTTTCTGAGCATGCGAAGAATGTTGAAGCAGGAAGAGGATACGGCGCTGACTTGTCTGTTCATTGAGAGTGAAGAATCCAGGATGACGCCTAGGTTCCGTGCGTGGTCTGTCGGGATGGGTGCTTTTCCGAGGGCTTCAGGCCACCAGGAATCGTCCCATGCAGAGGGGGATGTACCTAAGATGAGGACTTCAGTTTTGTCTGAGTTCAGTTTCAGACGGCTTTGTTTCATCCATTCGGCAACTTCTTTCATTCCTTCGTGTAGGTTGGTTTTGGCGGTGCTAGGGTCATTGGTGAGAGAAAGGATTAGTTGAGTGTCGTCCGCGTAGGAGATGATGTTGAGGTTGTGTCGGCGTGCGATGGCCGCGAGGGGGCTCATGTATACGTTGAAGAGGGTGGGACTGAGTGAGGATCCTTGAGGGACGCCGCAGATGACTTCAGAGGCCTCTGACTTGAATGGAGGAAGGCGGACTCTCTGGGTTCTTCCGGTGAGGAACGAGGTGATCCATTCAAGTGCTTTTCCTTGGATTCCGATGTTATTGAGGCGTTGTAGAAGGGTGCTGTGGCAGACTGTATCGAATGCTGCAGAGAGGTCGAGGAGGATGAGGGCGACTGTGTCTCCGTTGTCCAGTAGAGTTCGAATGTCGTCTGTTGCTGCGATGAGGGCGGTCTCAGTGCTGTGTTTGGCTCGGAAGCCGGACTGTGAGGAGTCGAGGGATTTGTTGGCTTCGAGGAAAGCGGCGAGCTGGTTGTTGACGGCTTTCTCGATGACTTTTGCCGGGAATGGAAGAAGCGAGATGGGGCGGTAATGTTTGAGTTCGGTGGGGTCCGCTGTTGGTTTTTTCAGAAGGGCAGTGAGTTCGGCGTGTTTCCAGTCTTCTGGGAAGGTAGCGGAGTTGAAGGAGCAGTTGATGACGTCTCGGAGGTGCGGTGCTATGACGGAGTCTGCTTTGTTGAAGATGTGGTGAGGGCATGGGTCTGTGGGGGATCCTGAGTGGATGGAATTCATCAGGCGGATGGTGTCCTCAGTGGAGATTGGGTTCCAAGCATTAAGGGTGTTCACGGGGGGAAGGTGGTCAGCAGATGGTAGGGTGGGTTGGTTTCCGGGTTGGTTGTCAAAGCTGTTGTGGATGTCTGCAATCTTGTTGTGGAAAAAAGAGGCTAGGGAGTCGCAGAGGGTTTGCAGCAGCACAATACACCACACAGGGCATGCAGGACGGGAGTGCAGCACAACAATCCATAGAAAGCAAGAGGGAGGGGACAGGCCCATGCACATGGACAACAGAGAACAGAGGGGCAAGAGGCAATGGTAGTGAATATATATATATATATATATATATATATATATATAAAACCATAGGTTTCACACATGTTATAGTTAGCTGGACATTTCACTCGTAAAAAACCAATGAAATTCCCCCGTTCTAGTTAGTGCAGGCAACTATAACTCACGCGACCGCAATCCTCTGCTGATGACGTCAGATATTACATCACTGTATTTAGACACTTATTTACCCTTGTCTTCTTCCATTAATCTTTAGCTATACATATATTACAAATATTTATTTTTCATAAAGACACATATGTCATCAGTGATGTAATATCTGACGTCATCAGCAGAGGATTGCGGTCGCGTGAGTTATAGTTGCCTGCACTAACTATAACGGGGGAATTTCATTGGTTTTTTACGAGTGAAATGTCCAGCTAACTATAACATGTGTGAAACCTATGGTTTATATATATATATATATATATATATATATATATATATATATATATACATACATACACCTGTAACATAAAAATAAGAAGAAAAAAGTTATAGTATAAATTAAAATATTACTATTTTCAAACCTGCATTTTACACTACATTGAGTGCAACAGTAGGGTAAGTGTTGGATAGCGGAGGGGAATAAATTACTCTACCCACTCCAGTGAGTGCAACAGTAGGGAAAGTGTGAGAAAGCGGAGGGGAATAATTTACTATTCCCACTCCAATGAGTTGCACCAGCAGGGAAAGTGTTGGATAGCGGAGTGGAATAATTTACTATTCCCGCTCCAATGAGTGCAACAGTAGGGAAAGTGTTGTATAGCGGAGGGGAAAAAATCACTATTCCCACTCCAGCGAGTGCAACAGTAGGGAAAGTGTTGGATAGCAGAGGGATAAAAATTACAATTCTCACTCCAGCGAGGGCAACAGTAGGGAAGGTGTTGGATAGCGTAGGGGTAAAAATTGCTAATCCCACTCCAGCGAGTGCAACAGTAGGGAAAGTGTTGGATAGCGGAGGGAAATAATTTACTATTCCCACTCCAGCAAGTGCAACAGTAGGGAAAGTGTTGGATAGCAAAGGGATACAAATTATTATTCCCACTCCAGCGAGTGCAACAGTAGGGAAAGTGTTTCATAGCAGAGGGGAATAATTTACTATTCCCACTCCAAAGAGTGCAACAGTAGAGAAAGTGTTGGATAGCGGAGGGGTAAAAATTACTATTCCCACTCTGAGTGCAACAGTAGAGAAAGTGTTGTATAGCGGAGGGGAATAATTTACTATTCCCACTCCAGCGAGTGCAACAGTAGGGAAAGTGTTGGATAGCGGAGGGGTAAAAATTACTATTCCCACTCCAGTACCTGCAACAGTAGGGAAAGTGTTGGATAGCGGAGGGAAATAATTTACTATTCCCACTCCAGCAGGTGCAACAGTAGGGAAAGTGTTGGGAAGCGGAGGGATAAAAATTACTATTCCCACTGTAGCGAGTGCAACAGTAGGGAGAGTGTTGAATAGCGGAGGGGTAAGAATTACTATTCCCACTCCAACAAGTGTAACAGTAGGGAACGTGTTGGATAGTGGGGGGTAAAAATTACTATTTCCACTCCAGTGACTGCAACAGAAGGGAAAGTGTTGGATAGCAGAGGGATATAATTTACTATTCCCACTGCAGCAAGTGCAACAGTAGGGAAAGTGTTGGATAGCAGGGGGTTAAAAATGACTATTCCCACTCCAGCAAGGGCAACAGTAGGGAAGGTGTTGCATAGTGGAGGAAAATAATTTACTATTCCCACTCCAGCAAGTGCAACAGTAGGGAAAGTGTTGGATAGCAAAGGGATACAAATTGCTATTCCCACTCCAGCGAGTGCAACAGTAGGGAAAATGTCACATAGCGGAGGGGTAAAAATTACTATTCCCACTCCAGTGAATGCAACAGTATGAAAAGTGTTGGATAGCGGAGGGGAATCATTTACTATTCCCACTCCAATGAGTGCAACAGTAGGGAAAGTGTTGGATAGCGTAGGGGATAAAATTACTATTCCCACTCCAACGAGTGCAACAGTAGAGAAAGTGTTGGATATCGGAGGGGTAAAAATTACTATTCCCAATCCAACAAGTGCAACACTAGAGAAAGTGTTGGATAGCGGAAGGGAATAATTTACTATTCCCACTCCAATTAGTGCAACAGTAGGGAAAGTGTTGGATAGCGTAGGGATAACAATTACTATTCCCACTCCAGTGAGTGCAACAGTAGGGAAAGTAATGGATAGTAAAGGGGTAAAAATTACTATTCCCACTCCAGTGAGTACAACAGTAGTGAAAGTGTTGGATAGCGGAGGGGGATAATTTACTATTCCCGCTCAAATAAGTGCAACAGTAGGGAAAGTGTTGGATAGCGGAGGTGGAAAAATTACTATTCCCACTCCAGCGAGTGCAACAGTAGGGAAAGTGTTGAATAGCAGAGGGGTAAGAATTAATATTCCCACTCCAGCGAGTGTAACAGTAGGGAAAGTGTTAGATAGCTGAGGGGTAAAAATTACTATTCCCACGCCAGTGACTGCAACAGTAGGGAAAGTGTTGGATAGCAGAGGGAAATAATTTACTATTCCCACTCCAGCAAGTGCAACAGTAGGGAAAGTGTTGGATAGCGGAGGGATACAAATTACTATTCCCACTCCAGGGAGTGCAACAGTAGGGAAAGTATTGGATAGCAAAGGGGTAAAAACTACTATTCTAACTCCAGTGAGTGCAACAGTAGGGAAAGTTTTGTATAGCGGAGGGGTAAAAATGACTATTCCCACAGAAGAAAATTCAAATTTAAAAAGAAACAAAATATCAACTACATGCAAAATATAATAATACACCCAAAAACAAAACATATATGAAAATCTTAAAATGTACAAAACACAGAAACATATTAAAAATGTGTAAAAAATCTAAGATTACACGGAAATATTTTTTTTTTATTATAAATAAATGTACAAACAAATACATATTTTGTAATAAAAATTAATTTGAATCAAAGAAATTACATAAATGTAATATTTATTTCCTACCCTATAACACCACACAATTTCCAGCACACATCTAAATTAAAAAAAAGTGTACCACCATAATTAACTCAATTAATTATCAATTAAACAAAAAATACACCTAAAAAGGTAAATATTAATGTTCTAACAAAATGTTACGATACCAAAGGGGATGATGGACGGAGCGCTTGAGCAAAAATGTTACAGCTATAGAACCTAAACAATTACCCCCAAAAATTATCAATTAATAAATGAATATTAATGATCCAGTAATGATTAATTAATTTAAACTAAATTACTTTCCACCCTCTACCCCAATAAAGACCAAAGCACACACCTAAAAATATTTACACAATTTCCATCACTAATTTTACATCAAAAAAATAATATCAATTATATACAAATCATTAATTAATTTTAAAAAATGTACTTCCCACCATTTACCACTATAAACCCCATAACTCACACATCAAAATAATTACACAATTGCCATATTTATATTTTAATTAGTTAATTAACATTAATTAACAATTAAATATAAATAAATTACCCACACCAAATCCCCCTATAACTGCCACCACTAATTTCTTAAAACATGACACATTTATTAATATTATTATTATTATTAGAACTTGTATCATGCAACGAATCATCCTCAGAGGGATCTCTTGGCGGCACACTACCGGTGATTCATGACAATAAGTCAGTTAGAACATCCACGTTTTAAGCTGTTTCTTAAACTGCACCAGGGTTGTGCAGGCTCGGATCTCGCCCACCCATTTTAATTTTACTGATTTTACAGGGACAGTGCAGTTTCCGATTACTCGATCTAAGTTGGCGTACGGGGACATAAGGAATTAACTTCTTCCTTAGGTATGCCGGGCCCGTCCCTTGCAGTGCTTTAAACACTATAGTCAAGAGCTTAAAAACTGCTGTCTTCCTAATGGGCAGCCAGTGCAATTGTTGCAAGAGAGGTAATGACGGGGTGTGTACCGGTTTGTTGAGAGCCAGACGCGCTGCTGTATTTTGAACTACTTGCAGCCTTGATGATAGATCCTCCCGCAGTCCTACTAGTAGTGAATTACCGTAATCTAGTCTACTAACTAGCAGTGCCTGTATTAAGGTCTTTCTGGCCTCAAGGGGGATCCACGGAAAAATCTTTCTCAACATCCGCATTATTCCAAAGCATGTACCCGAGACCGTCTTCACATGATCCTCCAGAGAGAGTTTATTGTCAATCATAATTCCCAAGTTCCTTGCCAGCTTTTTTGGACTAGGTGCCTCCCCAAGTTCCAAAGGCCACCAGTCCACCAACCATAATTCCTCAGCCTTCCCAAACAAGAGAATCTCAGTTTTATTGGGGTTTAGCTGAAGGAAGTTCTTACTCATCCATGTGGCTATTTTCAACATACAGGACTTAAACTTAGTTCTGGTTGCCGCTGGATCCGTCTCGATGGGGATTATCACCTGAGTGTCATCCGCATACGAGATCGTCTCAAAACCGCAAGATGTAATAATGGCAGCCAGAGGTGTCACATAGATGTTGAACAAGGTGGGACTAAAAATGGACCCCTGGGGAACCCCCTTGTCCAATACTGTGGTATGTGACACAAATGTATCCAATTGGACACATTGTGTTCTGTTGTTCAGGAAGCTTTGTAGCCAGGCCAAGGCCATTTCTCCGACACCAATCTCTCGCAGCCTGTCCAGCAGGATGCTGTGAGAGATGATGTTGAAGGCCGCTGACAGGTCAAGGAGCACTAACATTTTAGGGATCCCCTTATCCAATGACATCCATATTGTGTTTGTGACTTCCGCCAAGGCAGCTTTGGTGCTATGCCCCACTCTCAAGCCCAATTGGGAGGGGTCCAAATGATTATTCTGCTCCAAATAACCAGAGAGTTGATGATTAATCAGTGTCTCCATGACCTTGGAACAGCATGGAAGGAGGGAAATCGGCCTATAGTTTTGCAGGTCTGCCGGGTCTGCCAGCACCTTCTTCAGCAGTGGTTTGATGTGTGCCTTCTTCCATTTCCTGGGAAATGTAGCCGTGGCCAGAGAAATGTTACAGACCTAGTTCTGACATGATAAACAGCAAAGCTGTATCTAATGGCGAGCCTGATTTAGTAAGCGCAAGTACAGACTCCACTTGCTCTGTGGTGATAGTTACAAAAGACTCAAGCCTAGGTAATAAAGTATCTCTCCGGGGAGAGACTATCCCCTTCGATACCTCTCCTACCCCCAAGGAACTATACATTTGATCGATCTTCTATTTAAAATGATTGGCTAGATCATCACAAAACAGTTGAGTTTGCTCAAGTTGAAATTACTTTGTTTTTCTCAACAGGTGACTTTTATACTCCCCGACGGTGCCGTATATCTTTCGATAAGCAGGTACCACTGTTGGTTGTATCGTTCCTTCTTTGTCTTTGTTTACACTTTGTCACATTGCAGTAGTGTTTTGTTATGGTCCTGAAGAAAGCCACTGTCATCTCTTTGAGACGCTAGTTGGCTGAAAGATGTAGACCTACACTTAGAGTACGTGTTCCTAACTTTTCGGTGTACACGTTTTACTCTACCATTTCTGCGTTTTTATCTTTGATATCACCGGATATTGAATAAAGTATTTTTCCAGTGATAATCAATTTTAATTTCACGTTTTCACACACTGCACCCTACTTCACCACACTATTGGCAGCTTCCTCCTACTTTGGGAGTGATTCCCTCCAATTTGTATTAGTCAAAACATCCTTGAGCTCCTCCTTTTTACAGTAACTTAAGGAGTTGTAGCTCTTTAACCGCACCAGGTGCGGTTAAGGGAGGTCCCAGATGATGAAGCATGCCACTTCGGTGGGTGATGGGACTTGGTCCCTTTTGAAAGGATCCCCTTATTTGTGTTAGTAGCTGGCATGGTCTGCTTATGTTTTAGGTAGACCAATATAGACCCACGGACTCTGGTGTTGTTCTAGATCATCACAAAGCCTTTGCGTAGGGGGGATAGAGGGACTGTTTGCTCTAGGGTTCGTGAACTCTTTAAGGATCTTAAAGAGCTCCTTAGAGGAGCGTTTTGCCTCCCATATTCGCATGCCTAAATGATCTTTTCTTGCTGTATTACAGATTTTTAGATAGGCTCTAAGTGCCAATTTATAGGCCAGCTTATCCCCTGGCAGCTTAGTTTTCGTCCATTTTCTCTTGTTGCCTCTTCACAGGGCCTTTTCCTTTTTAAGGCATTCTGTGTACCAGGGGGCTGGGTCAGCCCTTTCCTGAGTACTCACTACTCTGAGAAGAGTGATGCTGTTTAAGGTGTTGCTAATGGAGGCCTCCTATCTTTCTAGGGCTTTGTCACTTGCCACACCACTTTTGAATGAGGGGGTTCTGAACGCCCAACTAAACACTGCAGAAGTGACTTTCCTCCAAGCTCTATGAAGATTTTCTCTACGTTGGTGCTGGCTTCCTACTTCTGGCCTTCCAATTGAAAATCATAGTGGCAGATGATCGGTCCAAGTTAACGCCAGAGGAGGTTCTACTGATAAATCATAGTTGTTCGTAAAAATGATGTCCAGGGTGTGTCCTGCTACATGTGTAGGGTCGTGAATTCTCGAAGAGAGACCTCACGACTCCATGGCCAACAGTAAACACGCCGACTCTGCATTGCAAAGGTCCTCTAAATGGTGGTTAAAGTCCCCAACAAGTAGAAAATTGTCGGCTTGCAGGATATACGGGGCAAGAGTTTCCAATAGTGATGTACAAAACAGTGTTTTGCTTTATCCCGGGGGATGATAGACTACTGCCCCCATCCACCTAGCCCCCTAAAAAGATTCCAGCCAAAACACCATTAATTCAGTACTAGTGGTAGAAACCGTGTCCACTATTTTGATGTAATATGGCGAGAGCATGGCTATGGCCAGGCCCCCCCACCACCCTTTTTCCCATCCTATCTAATCTCGTAACTGTGTACTCCTCCAGAAAGGCGATTGCCAAGGCCGGTGTAGAATGGTTTTGCAGCCAAGTCTCGGTGAGGAGACAGATGTCTGGCTTCAAATCTTCCCGCAAGTCCCAAATTTCTGCAGAGTGCTTCGGGATAGATCTAGCATTAATATACAAACCCTGAAAAGGAGCTCCTTATACTGCCTTCATCTGGTTACTCTCCCCAATGCTCTGCTCCTTTAATACTTGGTTGTTTGAGGGCTGAGAGTGAAGGGGGTCTAAAGTTTGCTGAGTATGTGTCGCAAACCGACCACATTGAGAACAGTTACAGCCTCGTGCCCCCCTCTCTACTGAGATATACCCCTCACACCCCATGCCCAGAGTATTCACCCTAAGATCCAACAGCAAGTCTTTTGAGTAAGTTAAGAGAGACATCTTATACCTGTTTAAAAATGGGCAGAGTTTCCTGGCAGCCGGCAGCGTCCAGGCGCAGACGGGCGCAGATGGGCTTGCCTTAGGCGCGCCCGCTGCACGTCTGCACACTGTGAATTTATGCCCCCAGAACCAACAACTAGAGCTTTAACCGCTCAAGATGGCCCCCCAAAAAAGCTTGCCCAGTTCTGAAAAGGCAGCCTCTCTCCACTCAATCAGCTGTTCAAGCGTGACCGCAGTGGATCGGAGAGTTGCCAAATTTACATAAGATTCCCCAAAGCAAGTTCCACTGTGCCCACACAAGCGATTAATAACAGGTAAAAACAATATTTAAAACAGGAGCAAAGAGTTACTGTCAGCTTCAAAAGTGTGTGCTACACACCATTTACCACTATAAACCCCACAACTCACTCATCAAATGAATTACACAATTGTCATATTTATATTTGAATTAATTAATTAGCATTTAGTAACAAATAATTAATTAAATATAAATAAATTACTACCACCAAATCCCCCTATAAATGCCACCACCAATTTCTTAAAACATTACACAATTACCATAATTAATTAACAATTAATTAATTATAACAATTAACAAGCACAATATAACTAATTATTAATAAATTAGTTCACACAATTAACACTATAACAACAATTTATTATATTAAAAATATTAATACATGTATTCAGATTAAATTACTTCCCACCCTACTTCCCTATCAGCCCACACCCCACTCCAAAAAAAACAATTAATATAATTACCAATTAATTAATAACACTTAACAGCCAATTAATAAATAATTAATAATACATTAATTCCCACAAATAACAATATAAAATATTAAATACATAAATATTAATTAATACAAAATATAAATAATGTATTTATAATGAAATTACTTTCCACTCTATTCCCCTATAAACCCACACCCTGCCCCTAAAAATATAACATAATTACCAATTAATTGATAATAATTAACAACCAATTAATAATTAATTAATAATAAATGAATTCCCACAATTAGCAATATAAAATATTAAATACATATTAAATAATAAAAATATTATTATTGTAATTAAATTACTTCCCATCCTATTCTCCTATAAACCCACAACCTGCTCCTAAGAAATGACACAATTAACATATTTACCAATTAAATATTCAATATAAATTAACAGCCAATTAGTAATTATCAATAAATTAATTTCCACAATTCACACTATAAAATAAAATACTATAAATTACTTCCCACCCTATTCCCCTATAAACCCACAACCCACTATGGAACTAAAACGCAACATTTTATTAAAATAAAATGAATAACTTCTAAAAATGTAACACATATATTAAAAAACAAATGCAGTACTTAGACAAAAAATAGAGCACATACATTTAAAATACATATTAAAATACATAACACTAAAAAAACTATATTTTTATTAACTATATTTTTGCAAACGATATTAATGACTTCAATATTTTTTCAAACAATATTTCTTACCTTAAACTCGATATGCTTGACCACGATATTCTTGCAGTTGATAGTTCTGTATCTCGATATTTTGTACTCGATATTAGTGCAAGTCGACATTTCCAACTCGATATTCTGACTCTGTACCAATCCCTTTGATGATAGGTTTTCCAGCTAACTCCTATTCCTATAATAATCTTTCACGTTGTCCATGTAATGGAGTCTCCTATCAATCTAGCGAGCGTATTCTGTTTTTTTGCCATTCTTATAAGCAGAAGAGGCACTGTATATTAGTTCCTTTCTAACGCAGTAGGGGTGAATTGCACCATAAGGACGCATTGTGTTATATAATGGCCTCTTTTCTTTGGGCAGCCTCGCTACATAGAAAATAACTTAACTGGCTTGATGAGGGAAATGTGTAAGTTTAATTGGTCTATGTAAACAGCAGTGGCATAACGATAATTGAAGGGGCCCCCTCTGGACTCTTATCAGGAGCTCACCGGCCAAAGTGAAGTGCTGAGGGGGTCCCCTGGAGCTTGGGGCCCCCACTCAGTGCAGGGGATGTGGGGGCCTGTGTTAAACCCGTGGTAAACAGGGATGATTTACCTAAATTCGGAAATGTTAATGTGCTCTATCATTATTCTTGAGGTATATTATATTTTATGTGATCCCTGTGTCCTGTTAATCTTTGTGATGAATGTTCATGTTTATTGATTTTGCTGCTATTGGATGCATCATTTAGCACTTTAAAATTGTGTGTACTTACGTGCTAAATAATGTGGTGGCTTTTAAGTTTGGAAGTATCCTGGTATATCTTTTTGGCATTGAATGTACTGTTTTAGCTGTAATACGTTATGTTTTCATCAATTTTACTGTATGACTTTTATGCGATGGAAATATTGTGAATAAAGTTTGTCTTGACTTGACATTAGGACATAGATGTATGTAGTGCTAAGTGCACATAGTTTGTCCATTTGTGACCTGTAAGAGTGGAGCCAAAAGTATGCTGTTCCATCCCCATGACAACAGTTTTTTCCCTTTAGTGTAACCCCTTACCCATATCCTCCAATGTGCCAATTCCTTTCCTACCTTGGGAATGAGCTTGCTTTTTCCCTTTTCGGAAGTAACTTTCCAGGACAGGATTTGGCCTCCAAAACGTGTGAAAATATTCAAACAAATGTACAAGTTTGTGGGTGCTCACCAACATTTTACTGGGCAACTGACCAAGAATATCCCCTGCCCTTGAATTGTAGATTTGTTCTAACAGACTGGCAAATTGTTCACAGGAGCAAATGCAGTTAGTGGGTAGAAATTTCCCCCTGTGAATGATGAAGGGAATTTATCTGCACAGATCAACTTTCTACATATCACATTTCTCTACATGCACTAAATCTTTATGAACCAGGTCCTTAGTGATCAGCTACCACTGACTAGTTCTACATAGACTCGTGCTGCACTTGAAGATAGTGTAGAACATGTTTTATTCAAGGAAATATCATGTTTGAATCAAATATCCAAATGCCTACATTGTGGTTTTGAGTCCAACAGAGCCCTCCTTCATACATCTCTGAAAAAACATACACTGAATGGGTGGTTTACTCAGTGATGATAATAATAAAAGCAAACCCAGCTGTCCAGAAACCTAGAGACACCATATGGTTGGGGGCACACATACACACATCCCGTCTCTCACTATCTCAGACTTGTGCCTCTCACACAAATGATGTAACATTTCTTCTTCCCAATTCATCATGGAAAATAGACACTTTGTCCCTCTCTAATGTCAGTTCATTCAGTTCTCAGAAATTCCTTCTCTCTGGGAATCAGGACAATCAGGCAGTGCCTGATGGGCTGAGCTGACAGGTCAGTGTGTGGACTGTTTTTGGGCGGTTTGTGCACCTAGTTTAGGGTCTGGTGGGCCAGTTTTTTCCTTTTTATTTCCCTGATATGCCCACAAACATTGCCAGCATCAAGCACAAATGCATGCACTCTCCCCTACCTTGTAATACAGCATGGTTTTGCAAGTTAAAACTGCCTTAATTTGCAAACGTTGGTGCAAATGTGGATGACTCTTAGCTATTTGACTCACTAATGAGGGCTACTTTCATTTTGTTGCTTAGGCCTATTTCTGCCCCAGCCCAGCCATACCGGTGATAGCTCAAAATGCAGCATAGCAGCAACTGATCTTGCACCAGGTGGTTGGATGATTCACTCTTTTTAGGGCCTCCTGAGTATTGACTTCTTCGCTTGTTTCCAAACTGAGAAGCACAAGATCTTGACAAAGGTTGAGTGCCAGTGTCTGTGGGAAGAAATTCCCCTAGGTCCCCCATTCCAATTAACATTCTCTTCAGGCAGATAACCCTAAGTGGGGCTCAGTGTTCATCACATCATTTGCAGCTTTCAAGTAGCTCTGTGTCCAGGTCTGAAACCTCATCTCCATCCTCTGTGTAGATGGGCAATTTGACATGGAGAACCACTGGGAATCTGCAAACCAGTGGCTCTACTAGAATGCCCAACATTTGGGTTCCTAGGGAACAGTCCTCCCTGTGAGGCTGGGACTCTGGTCTTATTGCATGTATTCTCCTGCCAGAGATAATAAGTCCCTTCGACCCATTCCAGGATTGACAGGGTAGAGTATGCACAATGGTTCCATAATCCATTAGAGCTATGCGCCTGTCAGAGACCATCTCAGAACTATTTGCTACTAGATATTCCACTCATATATACCCCTACACTTACTTGATCAACAGGTCAGATGACAGATCTTACCCCAATCATCCAAGAGCTAACTATCTCATCTGGAAGGAGGCATTGTTAGTTTACTATCAGGTCGACAAACACATGAAGCACCTGGTGCACCTGCTGTGTTTTTCCAGCTACAATAAGTACTCAAAATACACGTAGGGAAGGGGGACCTATAGCAGCTTTATATTTTAAATTTTAAATCTCAATCTAGACTTATTTAGGGTCTACTAGTATTCCTGAATTCATGAACAAATTAGGTCACCTCCAACAAACAGCACAAATACAAAACTTGCGCTTCTGTATCAGTGCTGGTTAAATTTTGCTGTAGCAATTTTTGAAATTGTAACACTATGCCCATTCTTTTCCGCACTGCATAGGAACTCAACCATAATCTTTGCATAGGTAAATGTCCAAAGCAGGAAATGATTGGCAAAAAATTGTAAATACTCCAAAATCCTTTTTATGGCACCCCCCAGGAATGGGGCTATCCTTTTCCTGGTTGGTGATTTTCGCCATTGGACAGTTCACAAAACTGGCAGATTGTCTGATCATGTACATCTAATCCACAGAGACAATATACCTTGATCCATATGACAAGACTTCTAAAGAAGTCTTGCAATGCAGCACAGCAAGTATTGCGTGAACGGGAGAGAGAAGAACAGCGTTATATCTGCTAAGATGTGCTTATCCTGCTCTCTGTCCCTGAAATGGTGCACTTTTCTATGCCATTCGCCAATGCAGACACCCTTGCACTATAGTGCAAGGGTATATGCATTGTTGTCTGCATTGTTTTTATGAAGCAAGGGGTCCCTTCCTGCAGAAAAACTAATGTTTGAGGCATTTTCCTATTGTATATGCACTGTAGAATACAGCACACGTGCAAAATGGGACAATAAGAAGACTGATAGTATTTCTTCTTGTTACATCTACCTCAAAGAGGTGCAGGATTTTGGTGCAAATTCCTGTCTACAATTGTTTGTAGAAAGGGATTTGACTCAAAACACATCGGGGGTTGCATAGGAACACCCATTAATACCCATGGAATGTCTCCTTGACTTCAAGTAACACAAGGCAGCATATTGTGCTGCAATGCATTACTTTGGATTACAAATCAACATAAATCATGATGTGCGTTGGATTGTAAATACCAACTCAAGACTGTGCATCAGATCTGCATTAAAAAAGGACAGCAAAGCTGACACAAAGTCTTTGTAAATCTGGACCTTATTCTTTAAGTGAGCATCAAGGAATTTATATCCACAAATCCGTTTTTGCATATGAAGTTCTAATTACATGCACAAACTCTTTGTGACATTCACCCTTGGTGATCAGGAAGTATTTATTAGTGCTATAGCACTATGAGTTGCACTGAGGCCCTCATTAATGACATTACTTTTTTACATTGACTCAGATTTTGACTGCTGAAAACAGCTGAAATCTGGGGGGAAATTAACAATTACCGGTGGAAGCAGACTAAGGGCCCAATTACGATGTCGTTCGGAAGGACTCCAAATGGGATTTGGCTTTCCCGGGTCGGATTTGTAGCCCTTGTTTCTGACCGAATCGTACACCGGTCCAAACGACCCCGTACGATGCGAAGATCGCATACGCGTCATCTGAACCTCTCAGTACGACTCGTTATTAGCTGATTTGTGCTGTTCAATGGAGCCGAATTCCGACCAAGCGCGTATGGTGCACGATTTGGACAGATGCTTCGCCTCAGCGAGACAAAGCGGCAGTCGGAAGCTTACTTCAGAGGGCCGTAGCAGGCCCCCCTTGATCTGGGGCTGTTCGAATCTGTCACGCGGGTGTGCCCATGGGTCCCCCCAATCCAGGCATGCACAGTGTGATGGGCACCATGGGGTGCCTGCAATAGGGTGTACGCTTTTACCCAACCACCCCTTTTCTGCTATGGGAGCCTGTGTACGCATCTGTACACAGGCTCTAATAGAATTTAATCAGAGTTCGAGCGAACCGAATCCGTACGCATACGGCTGCATCGTACTCGCTCGGTCCAACTCCTGGAGCACGTTTTGCTCAGAAGCCCTCCGGATCTGAGTCGTACGGAGGGCTTACCTAGCAAGATGGTAATCGAGCCCTAGGAATTACTGATTTCACCAGAATTTCCCCATTTCTTAGTAGACCATCATAGTACAACATAAAATGCGACAGATTTCCCTGACCCCCAGAGGTACAAGTACCCATGTTATTAGTAATTCCAGAGGTGAGGAAAATTTGACCCATTTTTACAGCCTCTTGATCAGACACAACACACATACTTCAAGTGAGGTGTTACTATTGAAGACACACAAAAATTGAAAAGCAAGCAACAAATAAAGCAACTATATATTTAAAGTATCTCAGCTTTAACAATAACAAACATTGTAACAGCAAGTTTAGCACAGTTGATTCTAACCCTGGTGTTATGAAAGATGGTGCTAAATCTGCCAGGGCAAAATTTGCTGCTGGAAAACCAGCAAATACTGAGATTTCGTAGCACTTCCTGTCATAGATTTCGTAGCACTTCCTGTCATCGCCAAGCTGTGCAAATTTGGGTTTTCTGTCAGTAGTGTCAGGAAAGTGTTTGATGCATATTGCGTGAATGCTGTGAACAATCAAAAAGCTGTACTTATGTGTGTATTGCCAAGCACCTGCAATGTATTACCCCCACTTAGCTGTACTTCTAAACATACACACTTCTAAACATTCATGTACAGCCTTTCTCAAAGTACTGTGTACCAGTCAGACACAAATACCACCAATGCAGCACTTTGCACCATGAACATTTCTACTGCAAAATCAGATTCAGGCCAAACTTTGATGTTTTTTAAATTTTGGCTGAGGCTACTCATCATAAATCAATACAATTAAATAACTTGAAACACATTTGGCCTCACAAAAGTGTCAGCAAGTACTACATTTGCAACCTAAGAAGATTTATTATAGGATTAGCAAATTTACAAATCCAAATCATCAAATTAGTTGAAATTCAACAACCTACACATCAATGCATTAGTCAGTATATTTCAAAGCAATTCAGAACCATAAAGGCAAAGACAAACCTTTATAATGTTACCTAATATTAAATCATTGGCAACTCAGTTTCCCATGAAGGGAAAAACTCTGCTCAGCTAAGCTAGACAAAGGTTGGGAAAGTTTGGATAGAAGCCAAGCAGAAGGTGTCAGCCTGAAAGCCTCTAAAAGGCTTAGTCTATAAATCAAGTTAAGCTTCATCTAGTAAGCAGGAAAGAATTCTGCCCATGAGTCAAAATAGACCTCTTCTGCAAAGGGAAAAGGCATCTGCTCTAAACCAAGAGGGATAGGCGTCTCCTCTAAAGGAAACTAGAAGGGAATTTGATCTAAAGGAAGCTAGAAAGAAATCTGAATTTGAAATGCTGAAAACACAATCTTAAAACAACGGAATACTAATTTTAACAGTAATCCATCATTTTTGCAAGGTGCCAACCAATCAAGTGAAGATACAGTTTCAGGCTAACAGAAACATGCAAAACTTTCTCACACACATTCTTTGTCTGTGACCTTGAAACTAGCAGATAGACATATAGGCTGCTTGCACACGCAGGTAAAGCTATAAGGCGTATATTCAATTAAGAAATTCCACTACAATCTCAAAGAACAAACATTACACATTTTCCATATAGCTTCAGCTTTTCAACAAAAAACAAATACATGTTCCCGTTGTAGAAGCCAACTAACATGGGCCCTTTTTAAAATACAGGCCTACATTACCTAGAATCAGTTTAAATGTGGAAAATGTACAGAACATATATTTGGCTGTGGCATGTTACTGTTGCTATATGTGCGCAAAACATTTAAAAATGAACAATTTTTTTCATCCCTCCGCTGATGACTCTGGGAGTCATCACACATAACACCCATAATTCCCTTCAAAGTTTCGTTTTACATTATATAATGTTGACTTTTGCAGCTTGCATCTGGACTCCTCCAGGTTTCTCAGCTTGTCAGAGATGTGACTCTGCAACTCTTGGAGTTCCACCTCTGCCTACTTCCTTGTTCTCCAATTTGATTTCAGCAGGTGCTTTCTTTCAATACATATTGACATACTATTTGCATAAGCCTTCTTCACTCCCCATATGAAATTAACTATCCATCTCTATGTAATTTCTTTATATCAAATCTACGCTGTTCTAAATACGTAGAATCAGGTTTAGTTTCCATGGAAGCATGTTCAACAGAAGAAATATAAGCCCTCTGATAGACCAACTGTCAAGACAACTAAAGCAATTGCCATTAACAGTATTATGATTCTACACTTTTTTGAAGAATTGGACACCATGGTTTCTCTCAAGTCAGATCAGAAGAACGCAATAATCCAAGCAAAATTGTACTTGTTGATTTTATTCTGTGAATTAGCAAAACTTCAGTTAGTTTGAAGCAACTGTATCAGTTCAGTTGATTTCAGGATTTGACCCTAACCCTACAGCAGGCTTCCTCTAATAATGATAGTCCTACTCTCTACTGGAGTCTAGACCTTGAGAGTTTACAACAATTAGGAGCATAATCATAAATCTCCAGTGTTTGATGCCTTTCACTTGAATTCAGTCAGTCAAATAAGTAAATTTTTCTGTGGTAGCAATATTCATGGAATCCTTTCAATGACCTTTTAATTCTTAGTCTCCTGTGTTTTAATGTCAGGCCTGCTTTTAGCAAATTAAGCCCACTCAGGAGCTGTGTACCTTTGACTAGGCACCTGTAGTCTTCTTGATCTTCTCACTACTGAATGCTCACTGTCGCTGTGCTCACATGTCTCTGTCTCCAATTTGATTGTTCCTGGGATGCATTCCTCTGACACAACAGTTCTCAGTCTCCCAGCCTTGCTCCAACACCTTTCTCTTCTTTGCTCTTCTCTTGCCAAATTGCTTGCACCTTCTTCAGGCTAAGAGTGCACACTTCTGGTTTCTGTGGCTACTCTTGGCTCATTCACCACAGGCTCTGCACTAGTCTCAATTTGACTTAGAGACACTAGTGCAAAATGTTCTCTTCCATTTAAGCATTCATTTTGCACTGGTGTTTAACTGTGGAAATCAGTGGTTGTTGTCACCACTTCTTCCCTTGCATGTCCCACACTCTTGTGTGCAAGCCATGGATAAAGTTTGGGAGTCCAATGCACATTGCGGCAGCATTTGTCATAAAGATGACTTGGAAAGGACCCACCAGTTGGGCTCCAGGTAAAATTTCCTGACATGTTGCTTCTACAGAACCCAGTCTGAACTGAGATCATGGTACTACTCTAGTCTTGGAAGTGGAATCATCACTTCAACCTTGTGAGAGACAGAATGCACCATGTCAGCCATGTCCTTTGCAGTAGTCAAAAATCATATTATCCGTAATATTCACAAGTGCAGCTGCAGGCACAGCAGGAGGTCTCATGGCTCTCTCCATCAGGGTTTCATGGGGGAGAGCCCCGTCCTATGAACAGAGGTGCCTCAGAGGCTCATCGGAACCAGGGAAAGGGCATCTGGTCACTTGAGGGTAGTGGATGCACGCACTTTGCCAAGTTGTGACTTAAGCATCCCCTTGATTTGCTCCACAATGTCAGATGCCTCTGACCTGTAA
This sequence comes from Triturus cristatus, assembly GCF_964204655.1. Classification (NCBI taxonomy): domain Eukaryota; kingdom Metazoa; phylum Chordata; class Amphibia; order Caudata; family Salamandridae; genus Triturus; species Triturus cristatus. The sequence continues at coordinate 398,147,903 of NC_140595.1, forward strand.
CTACATTGGAACCTCAGTTCTGCCTGAAGATGGCAATTTTCTCAAAATCAAGTTGTATGGGATTATAGAAACCACCTGACCTTCTTACGTGGTTCGTAGTCATAACTGTGCTCCTGCTCACATTTAATTGTTGGCAAGAAATGCATCTGTAACATAGATTCTCTGAAATGACATGGAAATTGGGTTTAAACCAGTAAGTCTTGAAGAGACGAACCATAGCGATTTTCCATATGTGAGTGGGACCATAGAAATGCCAGGCATGGGGGGACAGCATAGATAGGGCAGGTCTCCATCGGAAAAACTGCTGTAACTCACTTCTCCTGTTAGCATTTTAGAACTACTTGCATGGTTTAATTTAATCCCAGGTGTCAGCAAAAGTCAACGATATGTTTGAAACAGCATCACTGTCTCCATTGAATGTGCAGGGCTGAAGAACAAAGTACCTTGCCATCTCATAGCAGTTTCCAGAAGTTACACATTTTCACCAGCACCTGTGTGATGCACATTTTACCACAGCTATTCTGGTAGGCAATTGTAATGCATCAAGTAAGTCCATCACATAATTTCCATTCCTAAAGGGGCAACCAGAAGTAATGAAACCTCTCTGAGACCTCAACTGTCCAAAAATATGGACCACACCAAATCTATACTGAGTATCAGTGTAGATGGTAACTCTCAAGCAGTTAGAGACAAAGCACACTCTAGTAGGAGTGATCAATTTAGCAACGTGCGGATGTTACATACACAAATATTAGTCTTCCACAACACCTTCTATGGTGCAGAGAGCATATGCTGCTCTCTGAATTCCCCATCTCTTAAACAAGAGCCATCCACCAACAAGGTAAACTCAAGCTCTTCCAGAGGGATGTCTCGAATATTATGTCTTCGCTTGGTACACAATACTATCACATCACAACCCCATCATCATCATCATCATCATCATCATCAGACACAGGCAACACCAAAAGGGTGGCAATTTTCAAGATATGACACCTCCTCAGTGTGGCATTTTCTGCTGCTAGTATTAGCAGCCCGTACCTCATGAGTCTGCTATTTGTCATGTGTTGTGTTCAAGTACAAGTCAACAAAATCTCAACTGAGTGAGGGGCCATTACGGTAAGCCGATATTCCATCAGTATTCATTATTGCTGCTGAATGCTGGCACCAACTGCAGCCACCGCCTTAAGGCATTGGCAAATCAGCAGTTACCGGATCAAGGGCCCACTTCACAAAGATTCACCACAGACATTGCAGAGGCTCTGCAGTCATGGGGAAGTCTCTGCACTCATTGTGGAATCTCCGCACTGCAGTTTTCATTGTGGTGATTCAGCCACAAGTGCAGCCTCTGAGACGACTGTGGAGGCACTTTGTAAATCTGGCTCCAAGTGTGGCTGAAAGGAGGCGAAAGGACGTTTATCTTTGCTGTGGGTCTATCAACTTTGCACTCATAGCAGTAAAGGACAACATCTTTCTCATACTCATGCATTACTAGAGCTGGGGCCCAGCGGAGAATGGTACTCATGTATTCATTGTCCCAGGGTAGCGGACCAGACACTTCATTGTGTGTAAGCCTATGTAGAGGCTTTGCTAGTAGGGAAAAGTTGAGACTCCACTGATTACAGTAGCCCACGATTCCCAGAAACATCCTGATTTTTGACTGTGACATAGGGGTTCATTCTCAGGATACAAGAGATACGTTCTTGGGACTCATTTCTAGCTCCTTTCCCAAAGTGATGTACCAGATACAGAAAATCCCTCCAATAGTAATGCAATTTTGCAAGGAACACTTTGTGACTGTTCTCTGCTAAATGGTTCAACAATGCAATGTTGTCTTGTCTGCATGCATCTCTGGTTGTCAATGCCACAGGCAGGTAGATGTACTGAATTAGGGCTAGAACTTGGAAACTGCAACGTCTCCAGACTTTTTTTCAAGATCTGATTAAAGATGGAGGGGCTATCTCTATACACTTGTGTGACATTGCACTATGCCAGGTTTTTATTCTGGAATTGGAAAGCAAAAGGCAACTGACTAGCCTCATGTAGAGGAATAGAAAAGAATGCTTGAAATAGGTCAATGACCATAAACCACTCATCGTCACAGGGTATGTGGAAGACTACTTCAGCAGTAATTGCTACCATAGGACAACATGGGATAACTATTTGGTTGATTTTTCTCAATTCCTGAACAATGCTCTAGTTTTTATTTGGCTTCTGCAATCCCACCACAGGTGAGTTACAGGCACTTCCTAGTATCTCTTTTAGTATTCTTTGTTCTTACATGGATTCAATCATTAGGGTAATTCCAGCTGCCACCTATGGTGAGAGTTTGTATTGAGGCGTTAAGGGATATTCTGCATTTGACTTAATATTTATTTTCACAGGTCCAACATATTTGTTTAGACCAATCTCTTTGCCAGTAAAATCTCAGACTTTCTCTATCACTGTATCTCCTAAGTCTCTTAAATCAGGAGGGACGTCTTCCCTTGTCAAGGACGGGAACAACCCAACGGTTGACTCTTGTGTTCTCAGGATAAAGCCTGCATCTTCATCATGTGTATGAAGCTCAACTTTAGCTGGTGTGCAGTAAATCACATAGTTTCGTTAAGCAGAGTAGATCCCTGCTCAGTAGATTGACTTGAATCAAATCACATATTAGAAACTGATGTTCCTCTTCAAAAGGTCCTCTATTATGGGGACTTTAGCTGAAAGTGGCTTTGTGCTCTGTTTATTGGAAATACCTACTACTTTGAACTCTTTTACCTGGAGGAGTAGGTTTGGGACCTCACCATTCTAACAGTAGAGCTGTTAGCTCCAGTATCCATGAGGAATGATACAGGGTGGCTCTTTACCTCTCCATCTATGTATGGCCTACTCTGGTCTACCTCTAAAAATGAAACAAGCATTCAATCCTCCTCTGCTCCCAGGTGACACTATTGTGATTGGTCAGAATCCAGTTCACCAGGAATGTTGAAAACAGGGAACTGTTGGTTAGCCATCTTCTGTTATATCATCAGAGATTGGGGCACCCTTTCTTTGCAATTTACTTTGCCGCAACATGATTTTTTCCTTAATATCCTTCTGCTCTGCTTCCATATCATCACTGGATCATCACAGGATCTTATAGAGGGACTTTGGTTGCCTACAAATTAAATTCTGCTGTATATAAGCACTAATCTCTGGACTCAAATCAAGAATGAATTGTGATAGGAAACTGCTGAGATTTTCCATTTCCACATAAGCCACTCATAATAAGCATGCACGGACCGCTTAGATTTTTTAATTAGTTCAGGAGATTGTAACCCAGTCAGCATTCTTCTGCAGGACCTTTGTTCCCAGAAAGGTAATCCTTTGAATGTACTTGTCCATAACAATAGGAGAAGGCACATGATTCTGAGGAGCTCTCTGCAGCTCAGCAACCGGCCAACCCACAGCCACTTTACATTCTGCTCCACAAATCGTTTGGAATCACAATATCAAAGAAAGAAATAAATATTTCCACAGCACTTCATAAACCTTCACTATCCTCTCCACTTGTGTGTACCTCAGGTCAGGATGATGTTACGATTTAGGAAACTGATTTTTAAAGGTGGAAAGATCACCACTACCCCAGGGTACATGCACCACGCACCTCTCTCAAGGGGTTCTCCTTGACCTCTGTATCATTTCTACTAGAATCTCACTTTGTTCCCACTGTATCATCCTTCCTTTTCTGTCTCCTTTCTTTTCTAGACCATCGATCCTTGTCCCTTTGAGTGTCACTCCACCTCCGAATACTCCCAACCAATTCTGTCACATGTAACTTCATACCTGATGTTCTCATATTCTTTACGGTATCTTCTTTTATAAACATTCTGAAATTCTTCCTCAAGTCCTGACTTATAGACAAGTCTACCCCATATTCTGTGGCTAACCCCTCCAATTTCACATGGGTTTCAGACATTCCTTGCACCTACTCAAAAACAAGAGTTCTTCCTCGTTGTACCCTACTATAAACCCTAACTCAAAATTCCGCTTGACAAGCTCCTTGAATCCTGCCTTTATCCTCAAAACATATAGTCCCCTTGAAGGGGACTGGGACCTTCCTCAATCTCAAAGGGAGCTCCTCGTGTTCCAGATTGTGCTTCCAAATCTAGAGCAGTACGAACACCTGATGTGCCAGGGGCTGTAGAGACTGTAGAATGTAGCTGGGGTTTTAATGATAACAATAGTGCTTGCGGCTCTCAGTAATTAATCTGGCATGGCAGGAGGGAAACCTACCTTGTGAGGGACCCTGATCAGTTGGTGCACTTGCACTATTATCTACAGGCTGTTGCTTCCCTCCAATTTAATGGACAGTGTTATATGGAGGTGGTCAGGAAGTTAACAAATCATCTAAAAAGTCATTAGTTGAGTCACTCGCATGTCTCTTGACCTTATTCCCACTACCCTCTTGTGGTTTCTTTCATTCTGTTCTTACCTTTGCTATTGCAGCGTCCATTCATGCTGCTGTGCCTTCCACTTCATCTCCATCCAAACACAAACTTTATTCTCACTCAGGTCTGATTCCTCCTTATCTTTTGCATGTGCCACTCGATCCCATGCATTCAAAGTCTCATATTGTGCAGGTCTTGGTGGGGGGTTTATCTTAGACAACACCAGTGCTTAATTTGTAAAAAAACATAAGTGCCAGGGTCCTCATCATGCCGCCACAGCAGCTTGCACCACACATTGCCCCTGCCATCCTGCCAATAATAGTACCAACACAACTACTAGCCATCAAACTCCTACATATGTGACAATTCGGACTATTCTAGGCCCCCAGAGCTATAAGAATGTATTTGGCAGCAGGTAATAGTCATTTTAGTGTATATTGAATTCATAATGGACTATGGCTGTTGTCGTCTCTAAATTAGCCAGACAGCGCCACCAGTGCTGACAATTAAGTGCCGGTGCCGAGCACCGGAAACCATCATCTCAAATTAAGTACTGGACAACACTCGCAGCAAATTCTCAGCTACCCTCAAGTTAAATGTACCATGTCAAGGAAATTGCAAGAACCCTTCATTCTCTGTGACCTTACTGCATTGTCTGATCCAGATACATGTATGTAATCTGACCTTGTTTGTCATGTAATGTGTGGGTGTGTCCTCTGGAGGGCTTCCTCGCGAATAGATATTCTTACATCATCTCTCAACAAAGCTCTAAAATTTGCATCTTTATTCTTTTGGCAGCACAACATAGAATCCAGATAGCTTTATTTCCACAATGCTTGTCATAAAAAGCATTGCTACACACAATACAATATGAACAATTAAGAATGGCACAATTACGTACACATTATACATAAAGTATCAATTCATCAGAAAACAGTTAAAAGTTCAATCGTGTGGATAAAATGACTGCAAGCAGCAAATATGGGTGGTGAGAATGTTACAATAAATGGACAGAACCAGGACTCAAGGAAAAAAACATAAAAGGAATGCAGGTATCAATGTCAATTCATCAAAGAACAGTTAAAAACTAGATCATATAGTTAAAACACCAAGATGATGTAGACATAACAACAAATGAACTTGCCTGGGGCTCAAAGAGGAGAATAAAAGACGTGCTGGTAGCACCCCATAGAACGGGAGTGATGCCAAGATTCATAATATAACCATTCATCATAAAACATTAAAAAGTCACATCATACCATTGATACAGTAACGGATGGCAAGGTTTGGGTGGTGTAAAGGTTATGATAAATATGCAGGACCAGAGCTCAGGAGAGGAAAACTGGTAGCATCCCAGGCAAGCAGAGATGATGCCGAGATTAGTGATTTTCAGTTTAAACCACTGTTTTTTCATGCTGGATTAATCTCATTTGCGACAAATTTTGATCCTATACACCACATCCACCTTAGGAATTTAGCTAGTGGGATTGCATAGCAAGATGAAGGGTCCATGGACAGGATTCTAAGCACAACACTACTTTGTCTAGTACCCAGATTCCTGCAAACCTGTGCTTGCCGGACCTTGTGGTGAGCTACATAGGTGGGGCAGACAAACAGAATATGAAGATAGGTTTCTGTGTGATCTATGCAGTTGGGACATGTGTTGCCTCCTAATGGAGACCATTTAGCTGTGAAGGTTTTTAAAGGGAGAGTACCCACTCTAAATTGGAAATAAAGTTTATTGTCAATGGGTTTTGTTATTAAATCCCAATAGTTTTCAAAGCGAGGACAGAGTTTTGATGCTAAACAAAACCCTGTCAATGTAGAGCTATCACTTGTTTGTGTGATATTTTGTCCCACTGTTTTCCAGTATCTTTCCTATCTGACTTCTTTAGATAAGAGCTGGCTACTAGATGTTTTTTCCCACCGATTAGACAATCCAATACCAACCAGTGCCCCTTTAATGTCACTCCATATTCTACACCAATATAAGATGGGACATAGCCTAAATATATAAACCAGCAGAATTCCTTTTGAAGTCATTAAGCAATAAAAGGATAGGGGTGCTTTGAGGTAGACTGGTGAGTGTTCACAGGAACTTATTCTCTGCAAAGGCTAGTTTGGACAGTTTCTCAAACCCCCATAGTTCCGACCCATACAAGACCGAACTCACCACCTTAGCATTATAGATCTGCAGTGCTAAACATACTGGTTTTGTCAGGGATGTTCTAAATTCATTACTTAGAGACCCTGCTAGTTGGCGATATTTCAGTGCCATAGTTTCGATATGACGCCTCCTGTTCATCTTTTTCTCCAAGGTAATGCCTAAATAAGTAAAGGCATCTACTTGCTCTAGGGGTACACCCTCCATGATAATTCTACCCCGAAAAGATCTATGCTGGTTAAAAATCATGAGTTTGGTTTTAGCTGCATTAATCTTTGACCCTCGAAGCTTACAAAAGTCTTCAAAATATGTCAACGTGTGCTGTAAGCCACTAGGTGTTTTTGAAATGATAAGTGTGTCGTCAGCAAACATAGAATCAGTAAACTTCAATTGTTCAATTGAAATAACCGGCAGTTCACAGCAAATCACAACACAGTTTCTTGATGGCACACACCTCCAATCCTAGCACACTACCACTGAACAGACCACTCACAGCATAGCACCCAATGACATAATGATAAATACCAGAGCAGCATACACATCAACCGACCAAAACCAGAGTGACACCTTATGACGTAACTCGCAGCCAGTCACAGCAGCTCTCACTCCACAGTAATCAGCTTCTTATAAGCAAAATATCGAAAATCAAAAATAAAACCAAAACTCCTGTCTGTTCAGCCAAAGGAAATCCAAAGTCAACAATTCATCTAGGGGAAAATGCGGAATATCGTTCTCCTGGCGATATCACACATAAGTGAAATCCTGACCAGTGGGAAATCACCCTGTCTGCCAGTGTCTACTCCTCTTCGCAAAAGGATGTGCTGAACACAAATCTCAGTTAGTATACTCTCACAAAAGTAGTTTAATAGTCCGTATTTTGGTGTGGCTGATGGCGTCTCATGATCCAACACTTCAGTCTTAACAGACAAGTCAATACTTCAATATAACTCAATATCGATCATGGAATCTTGGATTGTGAAAAATCCGATAACCAAACTTTAACTCTTTGCAGCAGGTACATTTATCTTCAAAGCACAAGCAATATACATGGAAAAGAATTTCAATTCTCAACTTCAACATGGAGCCCTCTTGGGCCCAGATTTGACATCACTACTCAAAACACAATAACTAATCAGAACTCCAAACACCACAACTCTCAGCAACTCACAATCAAAATCGCATAACTCTACTTATACTCACACTCCTAGGACACTGTAATCTGCTTCAGGAATTGCAGAACGCCATCAATACTCTGAACTGGATGATGGAAGCTCATGAACACTGATTGGGTCAGGACATACTTTAATTATCGCTAATGCAAATTGTGACTCCCTAAGCCTCAGCCTACTAGTTTTGATGCAGCACTCGATTACAGACTACAGAAGCTGAAATTCAGTAGCCAGTAAATTAATGCATTAGTCAATATAATTTAAAGCAATTGAAATCATAAATGGAAAGACCAACTATCATAAAGCAGACTCAGTTTCCCATGTTAGGAAACGTTTTGGAAAGTTTGTGGAGAAGTCATGCAGAATGTGCCAGTGTGGCAAGCCTCTGAAAGGCTAGGCCTATACATCGAGTAAAGCTTTAACTAGTATGCTGTCAAGGCATCTGCTCATAAGTCAAGTTAAACTCCTTCAGGCAAGGGAAAAAGGCATCTGCTCCAAAGGAAGATCGAAAGGCATCTCCTCTAAAGAAAGCTAGAAAAAGAATCTGCTTTAATGGAAGCTAGAAAGGAATCTGAATCTAAAACGCTTCGAATACAATCTTAAAATGACAGAATTCTAACATTATCAGTAACACATAATTTCTCCAATGAGCCAACTGTGAGGAAATGTGGTTTATTAGATGGCGTGGGTGTGTGACCTCACTGTGTAATAAACTCACAACCTGTCTTGGGTCCAGTCAGGCTTGTTTATAAAACATTAGCATAACCCTGGGTAGTTTTGGCTTTGACCAGTCAGGCTTTAACAAAGGAACAAGTGTAAGGTATATAGGAGTGCCAAAAAAATCAAATAGGAAAACCTTGCAACACAAAGGAAATCCAACACCAATTTAGAAAAAAGATCCTATTTTTATGAATTTTTAGACATCAAAATGAACAGATTCCACTAAAGGGTTCCAGAGATATAAATTATTAAGCACATCATAAATCACAGTTTTTTTCACTGCAATTGCAAACAAGTTACTTTTAAAACTTTGGAAACATTTGTAAAGTTGTGTTTGATTGCTCTCATGCACTTTGGGCAACCAACTCCAGCAGGGAGCAAGTAACAGGAGCTAGTAAGTTCTATCAGGATAGTTATCTTGTACTCATAGCAGTCTCCAGTCCAGTTTCATGTTCTATGGACAAACTGCCATGGACATCAGTTGAGTGGTCCTGATGCAAAGGATACAGGATGCTGAAAATGCTGTGGATGCTGATCCAGTCAATGAGGTCTTTCTGGGGCCACCCCTTGGTCCATGAAAACAGTGGGGTGACTTTGGCCAAAGAGATGGATGTCTCTTTAAATCCTGTAAAGTCCAACCAAAAGCCAGTTGCCCATGGCTTACCTTTCTCCAGTCACAGTGAAGCCAGTGTTTCCCTTTAACTGAGACTAGAGTCAATCTTGGATGAGAAAACTGCACTCTGTTGACTCCCCAGGGTCCAGCAGACTCGGGTGCAACTTTTGAGTGTCAGGACTTGGTCTTACAGGTTGTGCTTCAGAGGTGGAATTTAAGCAATCAATGAATTGTGGCTACCAACTCACTAAGGCGGCTTCCTCACCTTTTGGGGGCCTGGAGCTGTAACAGAAAGTCAGCCAACTGACTCTTCGAATTGTACCTCTTCTGTATAGGGCTTGGCAACAACTTTCTTCAAGCAGGACACCACAGTCCTCTTTTTGCTAGCCCAAGGATCAGTAGGTGCAGTCCAGTCTTTGGTGCAGCCTCTCTTTGCTGTGTCCATGGGCAGCAGGGCAGTTCTTCTTTGGTCCTCTCTCTAGTACAGACATGATTTGATGTCTGAGTGCCACTTTTATGCCCACAACTTGTCCTTGGGGGATGTGGTGACCACTAGGCAATGGGGTACTAAGTCCCCTCCTGCCTGATGATGACTTCCTGCAATGCTTCACATCTAGCTATCCCACAGTGAAATATTCTGCCCACTACCAAGATTATGTAAACATTCTCTCAATGTTTGGAGTTTGGTAGCCCACCTTAGAGGTCTGGCAAATATAGCACCTTACATCACATGAATTTACAACGCATGCGATTACAACGCGGTCGTTACAACGACCACGTTGTTACATCGCAGTACAGTACAACGCAAGTCGTTACATCGACTTGCTGTAGGGGGCACGCTGGACTTAGGAATAGTATAATTTACTATTCCAACTCCAGTGTGCGCAACAGTAGGGAAGGTGTTGGAATAGTAAATTATACTCTTCCTTAGGTTAGTGCCCCCGACAGGAAGTTGTTGTATCGACTTCCATTGTAATGTACTGCGATGTAACAATGCGGTTGTTGTAACGACAGCATTGTTATCGCATCCATTGTAAAGCATGCAATGTAATGGCTGTTTCCCGGTCTGGCTACCTGGGGGCTACACACCCACGAGAAAACTGGTTTGGCAACCATATCCCCCCTGTCTGTTCCAGATGCCACCCTGTCTACCAGAACAAAAGAGCAGCTACTCTCATGTGTGTCCATCATTTGCCTTTCAAAGGCGTCTTTCGCTTTGAAGCTCGCCTTTTAGGCTCACATCCTGTTTGGACTTTCTGCCAGGGAGAGATAGCACCTCTTCCAACTGCAGGCTCCAATTGTGTCATTCCCTGGGAGTCGTTCACAACTCTTCCAAGGAAGGCAGAAGGCTGTCTCATGGCCAGCAACTGTTAATACCCACTGGAAAACTTGGACAACATAATGCCAACTTTCTAAAGTTGCCTTTTACTCCAAGGCAACATCAAATTCGACTTGGGCTTCAAGTCCAGCTTAATGTAGCGATTCTTTTAATACCTTGAAGTACCAACTTTATTTGTCCTATTCAGAAGTTAGCACAGCTGAGTTGCTGGCATGCAACCCTGTACTTGCCAATGGGGCTACTAGCCTTTTCACAGTAAAAACTAAAATTTGGGGTTTTTACTGCTAGGACATATTCAACCACGTCTTACTTTCTAATATACAGCACTAACCTACGGGTGACATATGTATTAAAAAGGGACGTCTGGACTTTGTCACTAGTTTCAATGGCAAAATAAAGTTAGCAGTATAAAACTGCTCTACCAGTCTGCAGTGGCACAGGCTGGGAGACATGTTTTACTTTCTTACACTTGTAGTGGCTCAATAAGTGCTTCATTCCATGAGGGACACTTAAACTTACAGGCCCTGGGTACCTTGGAACCATATACTAGAGACATTTAAGTAAGTTAACATGCCTATTGGATATACCCCAATACAACATCCATTTTTAAGGGTTAGAGCACTGAAACTGAGGTCGGGTAAGCACACCTCTGCACTGTCAGAATCGAAAAAGCAGCAGCATCAATAGAAAACTTTGGGAGTGATCATACAAAATAAAGCATTTCCATAAACCAAGCAATCAAGTGAAGATATCAAATATTTCCTTTTAGTCTCATTCAAATATACAAAACAATTTCACAATCAGGTTTTAACTGTGACCTTCAAACAAGCAGATGAGATGTTGGCTGCTTGCACTTGCAGGTGCAGCTAAAAGACATCTGTTCAATTAAGAAATTCCACCAGCCTCAAAGAAAAAAAAAAAAAATCTGCATGTGGAACGAGAAAAAACAGCATTACATGTTTCCAATATTACTTCAGGTTTTTGACAAAAAACATAAATGTTCATAGTTTACAAGCAAAGTAACAACTAACATGAGCCCTTTTAAAATAGAGGGCCATATTAACAAGAATTTGTTTAAATGTGGCGAATGTGAAGAACATATGTTTGTGTGTGGTATATTACTGTTGATACTTTTAAAAGGTGCACAAGATTGATAAAAATGACACATTTCTTTCACCACCATTGTAAATACTGTAACCACAACATATAGGTCATGCTAATCGAGTCAGCTTTTACACCCGATTATGAGATGTAATGGGAAATAGTGTGGGGAGATGGACGAAGGTTGTCTTTGTGGACTGTATTCCCCCGCAATGCGCTGTGCTCTTTGCTCTACATTGGTCCTGTAAGAAAAATCAGTACTGATCACAATTTACACCTGAAATTGGCATAAAAGTGAAACACCAGTGCAAACAATAAAATTGAATGCCCACTTTGCTACCAACTCAGCATAAGACCCATAATTGGAACATGGGTACGTTTTTTAAAGTGCACACTACACCCCTATATTTTCAGGGGCCTTAGGAGTTGGAAAGTCTTTGCATGGAGAATTATTCTTCATTTGAAGAAAAAATATAACTGGAATTTCAGAGTAACACCAAAACTACCCTTACTCGGGTGATTTTATGCAATGCATACCACATACAAAAGTATTGTGGTGGCACACAGTGAATTACACAGTTTTCCTTGTATACCTCTAGTTATCAAATACATAGGTAGAAGTAGAATCTACCTGCAAGTTTTAGGCATAAGCCTGCATGAATTCCAATCATTATAATGTAAATCAAGCCATAAATATTAAGCTACAAGACTCAGTGGGGTGAGGGAACCTCCTTCTGCCCTTGGGGATTTTGGAGCAAACAAAGGACTCATTAAGAGATGTAGAAAGTGTGTGGCACTCATTACACTGTAAAAGTAAAAAAGGTAAAAGTGGAGAAACCAGTGTGTATACTGAGGAGCGTGGGGGAGCTCATAAATGTAGTACCAACCCTACTGTGACATATACAAGCCAGATAGGCCAAAGTAGGCGACGTTAGCGAGGATGCCAATGGTAGTTCAGGCACAACCAGTGGCATAATGCAAAATGGTGTGCTCAATGGGGTCCCCTGAAAGGTTGAGCCCCCCTACACTGTAGGGGCCGGCTCGGGAAAGCAGAGAGGCTTAACTTTTTCTTATTCCATGCCCTTGCACGCATGCCGCAAGTTCTGCAATGGCATGGCTTAGATGGCGAGGGGGTCCTCTCCAGAACAAGAAACCCTGGGAACCCCGCACCGTGGGTGCTGCAGCGGCCTCTGTTACCCCCCTGGCAGTAGCCATATGAGATGGATAAAGAAGCCTACTCGTGTCCTACTGACGCAGGAGGATTTGGAATAGTGTAGCGTAGGAGAATAGAGCTAGGAAACAGTCTGCAGAGGGGCTAGAGGCCCTCATGAATGCAGACATCAGAGTAGCAAACAGGTGACCATAGAGAGACAAGGGGATGCTGCTAATGTAAATGGAAAGTGAATTGCACTCATTACCATGCACTTAGATGCTGGGCTGGAGGGAATACATTTCTTCAAGAGCACACAAGAGGTCGGCCGCCTCTGGACACACTGTGCTGTAAAAGTAAACATTTGATTGATTGATTGATTGATTGATTGATAGGCTTTATTTCGATACATAAAATATCTTAAAAGCAGTTCAACAGTTAAGAAAAAAAAAACAACAAGTAAAACACTTTCCCAGAAAAAAATAAAATAATAAAAGACAATAACTTAATAAATACAATTAATACAGTTAAAAATCAGGATTAAATTGATACGGAAAGCCTTTTTGCACGAATCAACCAAGTCCACTTTACAAATTTAGACACACCACAAACCACCAAAGTGGATGTGTCGGACAATAGAATGCGTAGGGCCACAGTGTGATAGCGAGTTCCCAACTGTCTACAAAGTGGTTTGAGCCATCGCCTCCTGGGAGAGCAATAGTCAGGGCATTCAAAAAGAATATGTGCCACCGTCTCAACCCGCGTGGAGCAGAGAGCACAAACAAGAGAGGGCTGGGGGGACAATTTCCACCGGGATATCAGGTCACCTACAGGTAGAATCCCTACTCTAAATTTTAAATATAAAGCCCTGTCAAATGGAATGGAAATCATGTCGTGATAGGGTTCGTAAGCTACCACGTCTTTAATCCTCAAAAAGGCTACAGTTGAATTACATAGGCGTGGATCAACAGTGAGTTTGGATGAAACCCAATCCCAATACAATTTCTTTAAAGTGGCTTTAGGAGGGGCAGATCGAGTAACCCAAGCTTCACCTAAGCCCAACTCCCCTAGAAGATGTTTAACGTCCCTCAACCATTTAATCCTATACCAGCCCCCCGTTGACATCATTTCAGACAGTCCCTCCGCGTAGGAGGCTAATTCGGGCACCCTCCACAAGCGAGCACACAGGAGCAGGGGACGAAGTCGAGCTTGGTCCACAATTGATCTGCAGCCTAGATCCAGCAACACTGGAACTGTGGGTGTGCTCAAGGGGAGAGCCATCAGTTCTTTCAAGAATTTACTCTCTGATTTTGCAAGTACATCGAGATTGCTTGTGCCCCACAACTCCGCCCCATACAAGGCAGAACTAACCCCTCTAGCTTTATAAATCTCCACAACTGGGGCAATAAATTGTTTTGTGGAAGAACGATGTTCCCTAAGCAACACACCACCCACCCTTTTATGGTTAAGGAGCATCTTGTGAATGTGCGGAGTCCAACTCATAGAGTCGCTAAGGCGGATTCCCAGGTAGTCAAACTCTGATACCCTCTCCAAGTGAGCAGAGTTCAAGACCGGAAGGCGCCCCAGTTTCCTAGGAGGATTCATGATCAGATATTTGGTCTTGTCAACATTGATCACCAATCCCCTAAGGGAACAGAACTCCTGGAAGCGGTTAAGAAGTTTTTGGAGGCCCTGGGGTGTCTTTGCAATGAGGAGGGTATCATCTGCAAAAAGCAGTGTGGGGATCCGAGTGCCCGCAAGGGAGGGTGCATCAGCAGGTTCTTGTAGCAGATACTCAACCACACCATTCACATAGAGAGAGAATAGAGTGGGAGCTAACACACATCCCTGGCGGACACCCCTACTCACTGGAATTCTGTCAGTTTTCTGCCCATTCTTACCCCACCTCACCTGCGCATAATTGTCTGTGTGTAATTTTATCAGGAGTGATAGGATATAAGAAGGCACCCCCAAACCCTGCAAGACCCTCCACAGTTCCTCTCTAGGTACCAGGTCAAAGGCAGTCTTGAGGTCGATAAAGGCCAGATAGAGACTGCCCTTGCCCAGCACCACCACCTTCCAATACAGGAGCGCCAGTCTGAAGGCTTGCTCAATGGTCCCGGTTCCAGAGCGAAAACCAGTCTGGAAATCTGACAAGATCTTGTTTTCATCCACCCTTTGGAGGATCCTCCCCAGAATCACCTTCCCTGCCACCTTTTGGGATGAATCAATAAGGCTTATGGGCCTATAGTTAGTGGGGTTGTCCCGACATCCCTTCTTGAATATCGGGACAACCTCCGCCCCTTTCCAGGATTCAGGTACAGATGCTCCCCCCATAATAGCATTCAGTAGAGTGGAAACCAACTTCCCCCATTGCTTGGGATTGGCACGTAACAAGTCACCGGGTATCCCGTCAGGCCCAGCAGCTTTTAGTGGGACCAGGGACTTGACTATGACCTCCACTTCTCTGTCAGTAAAGGCATCGGCTTCAGTGTCCCTTGCCTCGACCACCAGAGCAAAGGAGTCATTAAGGACCCCCTCGGCAGGGGTATAAAGGGACAAGAAATGGCTATACCAATTCTGAGCTGGGATATTACATGTCAGCAATGTGTCAACAGGCCTCTCCCTGGTTCTTACCAAACTCCAAAATCCCCTAGCATTCCTGTCCAAGCTTGCTGCCAAGAGGTCCGCCCAGAACTTCTCCCCCTCTCTTTTTGCTACCTTTAAGGTCTGGGAGTAATCTTTCCTTGCGATCCTAATTGCAACCTGGGATTTAGATTTAACAGCCCCTACCAGCGCTTTTTTCTTGACTCTGCATTTTTTTGTAAATCAACCCTGCGTTTTGGGCAGGAACTTCCTGTTGTTAGCACGAGGAGCCTTGCTAGGGAGGATAAACAGGTTGCCTAGCGCCCTAGTTAAATCGCAGAAGGTCAGCGTGACCTCCTCTGGCGATTGGATCAGCGACTCCGATTTGCACTGTGCTGCAGCCAGGAGTGTCCCTATATCTGCCACTTTCTCTTCGGACATGATAAGCTTAGCCCACTTCAGTCGTCTACCACAATTGGATGGGAGAACTTCGTGGGGGTTTGGAGCTATATAAGATGATAATCCCCCCTTATCAGTTAACCACTGGGGATAGAGGGCAAGTGAGAGGAGATTATGATCACTCTCAGTTGTCGGTATGATCACCATATCCTTCAGGATGATCCATAGACTTACGTCAAGAAGAATATAATCTATTCTAGACGTAGGATTCAGCCTATTATAAGTATGAGCTCCCACCAAGTCTGATTTTGACCTCCCATTAACAGCCCTAAGGTCAAATTCCATGTTGAGGGAATTAATCTGTACCGCCACTTGGGTCCACCTCTTGATAGGAGGCAGCGCTAGGGCAGGAATCCCCCTCCTGGAGTCCTCCTCACCACTTCCCAATGTATCGTCAAAGCCCAAAGGCTCGAATGTACAATTCAGGTCTCCTGCCACCAAAATGCGAGATTTATTGGGGCGCTGCCTGAGTAGACCTTCTAATAGGGATATTGTGGCCACCCCGTGCACCCTTTATAGTAATATTAAGGAGATCGGGAGAATTGGTGGGATGCTGACCCACCTGACAATCGAGAGCGACATCAACCCATATGAGGAGACCACCCGAAGGGCGTCCCTTCCCTAAAACAGGGGGGACAGCGGGAACAAGATATGTCGAATATCCTACCTTATGGCAGGGCTCCCTGCACCATGTCTCTTGAAAAATGCAAATAGAGTAACCCTCCACAAGGGCGTTCCAGTCTGGTAGTCCCAGCTTCCTTGAAATACCCACAATGTTCCAGCTAAAAATCTTAAAGTCTGGATCCACCACAACCGGCTCCCTACGGGGCTCGGTGTTTAGTGCCCCCTCCGTCAGATCTATAAAACGTAATCTACTGGCCCCACTCAATCTTCCAGCGAGCGGGTTAAGATCCTGAGGTTGGTTAGTGGCTTCATCTAACTGAGAGGGAAGAATGGCATTGCTTTCACCCAACTCTTTTGGCACAGGAACATCACCTGGGCTAAGGACCCTGAGGACCACCCTATGGGAAGTGTCGGTTCAATATCCCGACAATCCCCCATAAGACCCGGGCCAGACTACCGGTTGGAATAATTGAGGAATGACAGGATTCTTGGGATAAATAGGGTTATTACTCCAACCCCCACCAAAATGTAAACCATTATAGTTTGCTGCAGTCCTAGGGTAAAAATAAGTTAAATCTACTACACCAATACTGGCCCCCCCAGCAACATACTTTTGATTGCAAATAGTTTGAGCAACCCTGTTGTCTTTGAAGTTAACCACCACACAATCTCCTTGTAGGTGCTTACGACCATAACCTACCCACCCTACCCTTCTCACTCCTAACCAATCTAGACCCCTAGGAAGAGGTCTATTGGTCTTTAACCAGTGCATGGTTTTATTCTTTAAAGCCTGGTGGGATTCATAGTGATCGTCCTTCAGAGTGGGTACGTTAATAAGTATGGCGACATACGGGTGGCACTCGGGGGGCAAATTCATCGGTGGAAAAGTTGGAGCCGCTTGGAGGAAGATTCTTCTGGCTGGGTTACTCTGGGGAGGTTAATACAAGTTCTGGGCGAGTGGGCATGATCGGTACCATTGCCATTGGCAAACCCATTTGAGGTTCCCTTATATTTAGGCGGTCCCTTCCTACCCGGCAACTCAGCCCGGAAAGGCTTCTTTACCGGGACTTTAAGAGGCTTAGGTACACTCGGTTGTGCTAGGCCTAATTGACTAGCACTACCTGAGTGGTCCGCAACCTGTACAGCAGGTGCATTAGCCACAGCCAGCATATTTACAAAGTTTGCTGTGTTAGAGGCGATAGGTATGGCCTGTGTGGATGCAGGAAACATCCGGGAGCCACTATCCCCTCCCTGTTCATCCTCCCCGATTTTAGAGTGCAGTTTGATAAGGGTTTTTAGAGAGAAGAAATTATCCAGGGTTGCTTGTTCAAATCTATCCAACCTCTCTCCCAACCCTTTTACTCTCTCTACAATCGGGGACAATAATGTTATCATCAGATCTTCAAATTGTGTAATTGTTTTTTTTTTTTGTTTTTTTTGGGTTTTTTTGTGTCCTCATACATACGCCAGATACAGATTGCTCTGTGGGAACTATCCGGGCCCTCCACACTGACCATTTCGATTCCTGCCCTCGGGGTCTATGTGCAGCCGCCGGATTCCCCCAGAGAAGGGCTGTCTCCTTATCCATTTCCGTTTACCACTGGGAATCACGTTGGTGCTAGGAAAGGATTGACCACAGACCCCTGGCTTAATCATTGGACCCATCAGACTTTCTTTAACCAGGCCAGTAGAGGAGACCAAAGTGTCTCCGAATTTCTTTGATCACATGCAATATCTGACTGGCTAATCCATATAATATTCCTCAAACAATCAGCAAATTTAGGAGGAATCTCAGACTTCCAATGTCTACAAATTTCTCTCCTGGCAATGACGATCACATAAAACACAAGTTGTGCAGCAATATTTGTATTATATCCTTGTATACTACCAAAAAATATCAATCTGGGACAACTAATGATTGGTACACCTAAAAGCTCTTCTAAAAAACGGCATACAGACCCCCAGTAACCGGAAATCCTGGGACAATTCAAAAACATATGGGTGTCATCTGCTGCCGAAAATTTGCATCTTGGACAAAAGTAATTATTAGATGAAACCCGAGACAGTTTTGCCGGAGTCCAATAGACCCGATAAGCTGTAAACAAATGGTTTCTCCTCAAATTAGCGGGTTTAATGATTCTCTGAGACATGCGGAACGAGTCTCTCCAAATTTCTTGTATCTCCTCCGTATTCCCTATTAGGCCATTGCCCCAAAGTTTCTCTATCTCAAATATTAAACTATCCCCATAACCGACCAGTGTTTGATACCAAAACGAGACTTCCCATTTCCAACCTCCCACCCTACAAATAGAATCAAAGATTGGGAAATCCACTGTCAGTCCCCGAGATTGTCTAACCCACCACGCAGACAGTTGATAAAACTTAAACCTGGTTAGGGATCCATTCGTTAGGTTTGCTAGAGACTCCCAATCCATAAGCCTAAACTCACAACACAGGTCTCCCCATACTTTGATCCCTGCTACTTTAAGAGGCTGAGATAGTTGATCTAAAAGGCATTCAGGAGTGCCTGGGGAATCCCAAATTGGGGCATATTGATTGAAATAGGGGATCCCGAAAGTTTTCCGAATAAATCCCCAATTTTTAAGTGCTGTTAATAGAATCTTGAGGCGGACCTTTTTAAAAAATTTTTGGTCTCCAAATTTAAGAAGAAAACTCTCAAGACCTTGTGGTTGGTCATATAGTAGAGCCTGAAAAAGACGCCCTTGTGAAGAAGAGTCCAATTTATTAACCAGTATTCTAAAATTCTTAAAATGAAAGGCATGGCAGTATATTAACAAGTCAGGTAGAGCCAATCCCCCTATATTCAAACCCCTCCTCAATTTCTTCCACGCTATCCTAGGCGATTTGGTGGCCCAAATAAATGAACTAATCTTTCCCTGCAGAGAGGCAATGTCCTTATAATTAAATAATAAAGGGATAGTATTAAAAAGAAACGTTATTTTGGGGAGGATGATCATTTTAACGAGATTTACTCTCCCGTAAATATTAAGCGGAATACTTCCCCATCTCACCATTAGCTTCCTTACTTCCTTAACAACTTGCAACCAACTAGTTTTAGAAATATCAGCTAATTTCTGAGTCAAAAAAATTCCTAAGTATCTGATTTTTTGTTTAGCCCCTTCTATCGGGATTAAATTATTCCAACCCATTATATCCGTTTTTTCCTTGTTAATTTTATACCCCGAGACTCTTCCAAATTCCTCTGCTAGTTCAAAAAGCCGTGGAATTGCCTCAACATGATTAGACGTATACAATAAGAGATCATCCGCGTACAGTGCGGTTTTCAACTCCAGTTCGCCGATTTTAAAAGGAATAATTGTGTTATCACTTCTAAGTGTACAAACAAAAGGCTCTATATAAAGATCAAACAATAATGGGGACAAGGGGCAACCCTGCCTTGTACCCCTAGTAATTTTAAACCAATCCGATAGCCCCCCATTCACTAGGACTTTTGCACAAGGTCCAGAGTATAAGGATTTAACTGCCTCAATGAACAATAAAGGGAAACCGAACTTCCTCAAAGAGGCCCAAAGGTACCCCCAGTTCACCCGATCGAAGGCCTTGGCTGCGTCTATTGCTACAATGGCCAGCGGGAGCCCTTTTACTTCAGCATAATCAATTGCTCCTAAAACTTGAAACGTGAGTTCGTTGAGCTGCCTCCCTGGTATAAACCCTCTTTGGTCGGGGTGTACAATTGTTTTAATGGATCTCG
The DNA here is from genome assembly GCF_964204655.1 of Triturus cristatus. Taxonomy (NCBI): domain Eukaryota; kingdom Metazoa; phylum Chordata; class Amphibia; order Caudata; family Salamandridae; genus Triturus; species Triturus cristatus. The sequence goes on from NC_140595.1 coordinate 398,167,973, forward strand.
CCAATCTAGTGGCCAATATCCCTGAAAAGATTTTTAGATCCGAATTTAACAATGAAATTGGTCTATACGACTCCATTTTTTGTGGATCTTTGTTTGGTTTAACTAACAAAGTTATAGTAGCCTCCGACCAAGATGGGGGGATAGGCTCTCCATTTAAAAGAATACTATTAAAAAGTGTCTTCAGAACGGGAACAACTATTTCAGAGTTATCAGAATAAATTTCTATCGGGAGCCCATCCGGGCCAGCAGCTTTCCCTCTACTCATTTTTTTTAATTGTTCTAGAATTTCACCCTCTCTGATTTCGCTAACTAAGTGTATTTTCTCTATCTCTGTCAGTTGAGGCAGATTAACCAAATTAAGCCATTCATCTACCTCGCCCAATCCAACTCTAGTATCCTCTTGATATAGAGTAGACATGAACCCCATCGCCTCATCTCTAATCAAATCATCCTCTGAAGTTAATAGGCCAGAATCCCTTTGCACTACAGCCTTTATATTATTCCTAACCCTATCCGCCCTTGATTTCCAGGCAAGAAGGGCTCCACACTTTTAACCATACTCAAAATTTTTCAGCCTACTAGCTTCCCATTTTTCTTTATTGATCTTATCGCACCTTGCGCTGAACGCTGCTTGTAGTTCCAACAGTTCTCTCTCAAATTTGGGGATCCTCTCCCTGTCCATCAAAGCAGCCCTTTGTAAATCCAAATCTTTGTCTTTTATGGCTTTAATATCATCTATTTCTTCTCTCTTACGCATTTTTCTCCTGTATGACATTTGCGAGCTCAACAAGCCTCTTAAGTTAGCTTTAAAGGATTCCCAAACCATTTGTACGGTGGTAGAACCAAGATTAAAATAAAAAAACTCGGTTATTCCCGTACTTACTAGAACCATCACTTTGTCATCCGCGAGAAGTGATCTATCGAGTGTCCATCTAGTCACTGTTTTTATAAGATTTAAGCTTAGAACAAGTTCTACCAGAGAGTGGTCTGAAAGGCCTACCGGAATATAAGCAGTCGAGACAGTATTAGAAAGCAAAGATTGATCCACCAAAAAAAAATCTATTCTTGAAAATTGCTTATATTTCTTGCTGTAAAAGGAATACTCTCTTTGAACTGGATTTTTCACTCTCCAAATGTCTAGAAGCGTATAATCCTTCATCATATACTTCAATGATGACAAAGTTTTGGTTGGAACACAATATTTCGCCCTTGAGGTTCGGTCAGCCTGCCCATCAAAAACTAAATTAAAATCTCCCCCTAAAATAACCGGGGCAGGATACTGTATGAGGCATGCATTCAATTTTAAAATGGAACCCGAATCATCATCATTCGGGCCGTAATACACTGCGCACGTGAAAACCAATCCAGCTATAGATAGGGCCGCCACTAACCATCTTCCTGAATTGTCTGTTTCCCATTTCTGAACTTTAATCCCTCTATTCGATCTAAGAATTATAGCAACACCTCTGGTACAACCTGTCTGATGTGAACATAATATATCCTGAACCCACCCTGATGTGCGATAAGCCTGTTCACATAGTTTTGCCTCTAGGTGGGTTTCCTGTAACAAAATAAGATGGGCATCCGTACCCCTTAAGTACTCACAAACCCTCCGTTGTTTCCTGCTGCCTCCTAGACCGTTGACGTTCCAGGAGAGAAATTTTATCTTAACTGATCCACTCATACCGTCCTGATCTTACCAGACATCTAGAGCAATTAACATAAAGAAACAATCTTGCGCAATATGAGAACAATTTTACACATTTTCTAACCCTCCTATCCCCCTTCCCACACCCTCCCATGAGGAACCCTCCCTTCACACCTGGCGTTGAAATCGCCTCTTCAGGAGCCCAGACCCCAGTGGCGACAGCATGCAAAAATCACGCCAAATAAAACATAAAACAAAATAGGAGTTACCATCCACAAAACATATTACTTCATATGCCAGTTATTCTTACAGCAGAAACATTTAGTTATATATTCCTAACACCTATCCCTATGTTCCATATTTTTGTTTATTTTATTTTATCTCATATCTATGTTTTTTTTTTTTCTTCTCCTCTTTATCCCACGTACCTCTCTCCTTCTGAAACAGTTTTCCCCTCAACTCTCTTATTTCATATTCACAGTCAATTCCCCTTACGTCCTTCTTCTTTTATCTTAGATAGGAAAATGTCTACATCCTCTGGCTGGCTAAAATTATACATTTTGTTCCTCCACATCACTTTCAGAAGAGCAGGAAATTTCATCTGAACTTGTACACCTAAGGATCTCAATTCTGGCATTCTAGAACCCAACTCCCACTGTCTCTGTGCAGTTTTCCCCCCAATGTCTGATCTAATTTGATATGGATGTGCATTATGGAGGAGACTAGTGTTAGATAGACATCTGCCTAAAATTAGTTCTTTCACACTATAGGTTTGGAAATTCACCAGAATCTTTCTGGGGACTTTTCTGTCTGGATGTAGTCTGAATGGGTCCCTGTGCACCCTTTGTATTTCACTCTCCAATACGATATCGGGGCGGTCTTTCAAGACCCCATCCCTCAAGAGTTTACAAACAAAATCCTTGATGTCCCCTGTCTCTTCACCTTCCGGAATCTTCAGGATTCTGAGATTATTCCTGCGTGCTTGCATCTCTAGCCGTTCCATGTCCATTTCGAGAGACCGGTTCTGCGTTTTTAAAGTGCTAATTACCTTTATATTTTCTTGAACCGACTCTGACAATGCAGAAACTTTAAGCTCCAACGAGCCAGTACGGGCACAGATATCATCCAACCTAGACTCGAGAGTATCAAATCTATCATGGATGCTCTTTTGATTACTCTCAGAAATCTCGAATTTAGCCATAAGGTCATCCTTCAAAGACTTTAACAGGGAACCTAGCATACTCCCCTCTCCAACAGAATTATCCATCAAACCATCTACAGGCGGAATAGGTGAAGCCCCTGATGAGGGATGCGAGTTTTGGGGCTGGGATAGAGGTAAGTCACCTGCCAAAGACTGGGCCCCACCACTACCATCACCCTCCGTAACTAACATATTCTCTAATGGTGCATATCGGTTTATCAGCTCTAAAGGAGAACTACTGCTACTACATCCCTGTGTTGGTACAGCCCCCCCCATCACCAGCCCCAGCCTGTTGCATAATTTTGAAGAAGGTCTTAAGTGATGGTGTATTTTTCTGGGGTTGTAAACCCCTAGGGGCTTTTGTTTTCTTAATATCTCCCTGCTTTCTCTTCTTCTTAAGTGGAGTAAGCGGAGTTGGACCTTCCTTAAGACCTGAATCTAATACCCCGTTTGACATAAGCTCACGCTGAGACCTCAATTGGTATCTATTTCGACCTCTTAGTGGTGATCTTGATGATATTGATGATGTATATACAAAAGGGGGGTCACTAGAATCTTTCCTCCTCAAATGCGCTTCAACACTACCCCGCCTCTCAGTTCCAACCACCACGCTACAGGGAGTACCTAAGTTAGTCTCCGCAGAAATCCGATCCATGTAGTCATAAGAACCACCCTCCCCTTTTGAAAGCTCACTACCAGTGTTATTCTTGGGAACATGGCGGCGGCAGGCTGACGCCCGTCGTAGGGGTCCTGAGACCAGCAGATAGGCGCAGCAAGCAATGCACGCTACACGATGAGGAGTTTCTTACCGTATAGGTGAGCAGATATCGGTTGTCTCCTACTTTATCGATTATCGGATAACTGGCTTTTCATTTTTATTTTCCGCTGGCCGAGGCGTTGGGGTGAGGAGCCGATCCTTTGCGCTCGGAAGCACTAGGACCCTGGAGACACCCTGGAGATACGGAGCGGAGACTGACACGGACCCGGATGTTCCTCTTCGACGCTGAAGCAGCAGAGGCAGTGGTGCCGGTAGAGAGAGACGAAAGCTTTCGGGAAGCAGCGCGGAAAGGGAAGAAGATATCGGCTTTGCAGCAGACCGGAGAAAGTAGGAGAACGCTTTGGTGTAAGGCACGGGCTGCTGTAATATCGGTTCAGTTCCGTGGTCCGGTATGCCGCATTTCCTTTCCTTTTTGTCAAACAGGGACAAACAAGAATAACAAATTGTGTAATTGTTACAGAGTCATTAGATGGAGCTAAATGACAATCTGATGTTGGATCTGCACATGCTTCCTCAATCATGTGACCTGAGTGGTCACCCCCCTTATCCATCCCGGGGTTTTTCGTGCCAAACCCCTCACCCGCTTTAGTTCCTATTCCCCTGGCACCATACTTCCTTGGTCTCTTATAAAGTTTTGGGAAGCTGCCTTTCGGTGGGCTAGCAATCCTTTTCCTTTTGGTATGAGTTACATTCTTGGATACCGTCAATGGTAAGACAGGTGGCTGAGGGATATTAACTTGGATAGTAGGAGTGATAGGGCGGGTTATAAGGACAGGGAGTTCACTGGAGCATGGGTCAGAACTACTACTATCAACAAGAGGGGGAATAGATATGGCTGCCAAGCTCTCCAACCTATCTATACTGCCCCTCAAAGATGCAACCCGTAAATGCTCCAGTGGAGGGGATGTAATTGAGAGGGGATCTGAACTGCATGCAGGCGAGGTAACAAGCGCCAGGGAACCCAATGAGGACCGTTTCGATAGAGGAAGTTCTTGGGAAAGACGCCGCTCTGTCATTGCAATCTCCTTCTCTATGACATCAGCTACCCGTGTAATGAACTGATCCTTAGTGCCTACAATACAACTGGCTCCACCCTCTCCTCCTCTCCTAAGGCTCTTCCCTGAACGGGTGGATATTAACACATAGTGGTAACCAGATATTAATTAAAATAATATTAATAAACCCCTATATGTCTGAAAATATAAGTGTTGTTGTCAGGGAGGTGGCCCGACCCGGCCCAGGACAGCCCCGGACTGCCACAGACTGCCCGCCCTTTGCCCGGGCTTCGGTCCGAGCTTCAACCCGCGCGCGACCCGCGTTCGCGGACGTGAGCGTGATTAAGTACATTTACGCTGGGGGCGTGGCTTGCAGGGAGAGCGGGCCAGGTGTCAGCTATTGGCCAGGCAGGGACTCCTGGGAGATGGAGTCCCTGCGGTAACGCTCGCAGCCCTGCAGTACTGCCACAAACCTCCCCAGCTGCAGAGGAAACTACAGGTACTCCGCTAATCTTTCCGTGAAGCGGGACCCGCGAAGCGGGTCCGGCGAACAGTGATGGCAAATACAACGATTAGGTCCAGGCACAAGATTCCTTAGGATAAGGGTCCACTTGCCCAGGGTCCAAGTTAAAGCGCACAGAGTCCCCTCAAAGCACACAGAGTAAACATTTAAAAGTGGGGAAAGCAGTGTGTGTACTGAAGAGCGCGGGGCAGCCATAAAGGTAAGTGCTAGCCCCACTGTGACACATACAGACTAGATAAGCCAACGTGGGCAGCATCGGTGGAGATACCAGTGATGGTGCAGGCACAGTGAAACCAAGTAACAAAGGAGAAACCAAAACAGAATGCTGAACACGTCTACTGAAACACAGGAAATACTGGAAGCACTTTAAAATATTTTTGATATACTGTATTTGTATTGTTCTGTGTTTTTACTTAACTGTGTGTCATTATGGTTTTAATTAACTGAATAAAGAAAGTTTAACTGACTGACTGGCTTTGGCATCTGCAAATCTGAGACATTCAACACATTTTTGGAGTAGGAAGGAGAGGAAGTAGGCATGGGGAAGTGGTAGAGTGAGATGTTAAGGTGTCTTCAGGATTTAAAAGAAAAATGTGGGTGAAGCTAGGTCCATGACATATATGAGATCCAGCAACTGTGCGGATATTCCTTGGGTTTAAACTGGTACCCAATTGAAAAACTGAAAAGGGTAATTAGTCCAAAAAAGTGAAAATTAAAATATGTTATCAACTGAAATTGACTCAGCAACTACAGCTGCAAACAAACTTTGCAGGCAGAGAAGTATGGCCATGCAGGGTATTTTGGAGCTGTTTTCAGTGGGAGATACCCATTACAACGCGGGCATTGCATCGCAATGCCTTTACATCGCGGTCATTACAACGCAAGTCGTTACAACGACTTGCGCTGGATGGCGCTCTAACCTAAGGAATAGTATGATTTACTATTCCAACACCTTCCCTACTGTACGTAGACTGGAGTTGGAATAGTAAATCATACTATTCCTAAGTCCAGCGCCTTCCAGCGCAAGTCGTTGTAACGACTTGTGTTGTAACAAACGCGATGTAAAATACCGTGTTGTAAATGTGTGCGCTGTAACGTCATACATTCGTTTTCAGTGGTTAGCAACTGCTCAACTTAAATGTAAAGAGGAGAAAACTTAAATTCTCTTCCTAGGAAAGACTCCATCTGGTGTTTGGCAAACCTTTTGGCCAGATAATGCATCTCCCCCAGGACCCCAAAAAGATGTAGTGAAAACTCTGGGTATTAACTTTGACGACAGGCTGTCTTTCAGGACTCAAGTCAATGGGTTAGTAAGGATCTGTTTCGGGATTATAAGGCCCTTAAATTAATTTTTTTCCTCTCCCATCCTTATCAGTAAAGAAAATGGTTATCCAGGCGCTGATCACATCTAGGACTGATTGTGGCAATGCTTTGTACCTTGGTCTACCAGAATACCTGACAAATAGACAGCAGATGATTCAGAATGCGGCGACGCAACTTCTGTTAAATGTTCCTATGAGAACAGGTATCTTCCCATGTCTGCGTGCCCTTCACTGGCTGCCCATTAGGGAAAGAGGTAAATTCAAGACTCTTGTACTAGTGCATGATGCCTTATATCGATGTGGCCCTGCTTATCTTAGAGCCAGATATTTTTTTCACAATCCCATAAGACAGTTAGATAAGCCAACAAACGTTTGACGGCGGTTCCCAAGATTCCGCATGTGAGGGCAGGCAAATGGTCTCTGATGTACCTAGGGTCAGTAGCTTGGAACGGGCTCCCTTTGGAAATATGGTCTATGAGCGAGCCGGTACTATTTAAGAAAAAACTTAAAACATGGCTCTTTGTACAAGTGTAAGCCTCCTATGTTCTGATTTAGCTGGTGTCGCACTGAGACACACTCTGAAGTAGCTGTGCTTGCTTCCGTCCAACGAGGACCTGGCCTGGCAGTTCGGGCTGGACTGTTCCCATGAGGAACAAGGTCATGACTGATTTGCATATGGCTGGGTCCAAAACTGGGGTGGCATAGTGAGCAAAAGAACAATGGATTAAACCCAGATCTGTGACTGGGGCGAGTGGTTGAAAAGTTTCGGCGCTCCGTCTATCATCTTGTTGTGTTTGCTACGTTTGCCCTAAGTGGCCAAGGGTATGCCCAGACTTAGATCCCTTGCTCGCTGTGTCACCGGATTCAAACTAGCCTGGTTGATGAGGGGAATACCCCGAAACCGGTCCCAGGAGGCTTGTTTCCGGTCCAGGGTGGACCCGGCCTTGCAGTTTTGGGCTGGACAGTTGCCATGAGGAACAGGGTCAAGACTGATTTACATATGGCTGGGTCCAAACTAGGAGTGGCATAGTGAGCAAAATAACAATGGATTAAACTGAGATCTGAGACTAGGGGTGAGTGGTTGAAAAGTGTTAGCACTCCGTTCATCATCTTGTTGTTGTTAGCTATACAATGCAATCATCATGATCATCATGAATGGTGATGCCCATGAATGTTTCCCTAAAACCCCAATCACAGAAAAATATTTATAGACCATGTCAACATAGCAGTTAAAGTCACGGGCTACTGAACTTTTTGAGAAAGGTATTGTTTTTGTGTTTAAGCTGGACTGTATGGTTCAGAGTCGAATAATTCCTAGCCCAAACAATAGAATAGGGGAGAGGATGTAGCCTTAGGGCTAGAGCTGTCGACCTCGAAGCTAGGGAACTGGGTTTGAGTCTCGGCATCAACGCTCAACATCCTGTGATTCTGGTCAAATCACTTGATCTCCCCGTGCCTAACAAAAAATGAATGTGTCCTTCTGTAGCAAAACTGGTGCTATGTAAAGCCTCTGATACCCGATGTCTCGGGTCTAGTTCGCGCTATATAAAACTCCACAAAAAAAAGAATAGCTGAGATATCTCTGTGCTGACCACATAGATAGTGAAAAATGTAGCACCAACCCTGGCATATGTTTGGATGGTAGGAAAGAAATGGTATTACTAGTTCCATCTACAAGGAGTGCAAAGAAACAAGCATCAAGAGTTCATAATAAACATAGGTAAAAAGACGGAATGCAGATTTGAATTGCAAGGAAGAGTGATGGGATAATATTTTTCACTTTTACGTGGACATGATAACAAAGGGGCTTCTAGCTTTATTTCAGGGAAACTGGCATGCATTGTATAGGAAAGGGATTGGGAAAATAATTTTGTAAAGAGGGTGAAAAAAAGTGGAGAAGGCAATGACAATAGAGAGCGATGGGAGGTGGGTTTATTTCAGTAGTTGCATTTTGTCATGTTTTTTGAGAATTTAGAAAAACAGATGAGTTAGTGCAAAGCCTATTAATGGGTTCATGCAAGATGAAATACGAGTTACAACATGAGGATTTAAGATAAAAATAATATGCAAAGCAGGTCTAAAGTGCAAATACACTTAAATGGAGTTAGGTAGCAGAGATTGAGTGGCAGTTGAAAATATTTGCCCTCTGCAAATGGGGATGAAGATTATTATCTTCACCTAACTTCATTTAAGCACAGTTTTAGCTTTTTACACCACAGTCAGATGGCCCATCCAACAAGACAATATTTCAGACTGTGGAAAATAGGCTCCCAGTATTCCTGCCTTGACTGTCAGCTTGTGTGGCAGCAGGGGCTGCAAAATCATCCATCCCTAGGCCTATGCAGTGCTGCCCTAATACATAAAACGTATTTTGGGCAGAGAATGTAGTCTGCCAGCATTACTGCTTAGGGGCAGCAAGGTTGTCACTGGGTTGTTATCATCCCTGAGTAGCAGTGAGAATATGTCTTTGTTGTCACACATGCTCCATTTTATCGCTCCCTATTTAATGCATTGCAAACTTAGCACTTTGCAAAGCTGGGAGTGGTTTATAAATGTAGGGACGTTGTGAAGCTTTGAGCTTCGCACTATGGAACACCCCTGCACAATAACATAGCTAATAGTAGTAGAATAGTTAATAATGGGGAGGTTACAAGATGATATGGTGTGCCTAGTGATAGCAGTACTGAGGATTGTGTAGTTAAGAGGGACAAGGGCACATTTCTCTCGACATGAAGAGAGGAAAAAGTGACATGGACAGGTACTTGGAGTACTTGAGAAATCTATTTTAGGGAAAATGAACCAAAATATGGGACACATTAAGAGAGGATAACTGTGGCAATGGAAGATCATGAATTGACCAAGCGAAGAAAAAGATAATGGATCAAAGAAGATGGAGATCTCACATGCATACAAGTTATGTATGTCCAGATGGAGAATAAAATGGAGTAAGATGTAAAATTAATTTGGATATTTTGTATTTGAAGAGTAAAATTAATTTGAGAAGACATTGGGATCATGCAGTATTGCCATTTCATTCTGAAGTGGTCAGGAAATCGTGTCAACAAGGATTATGGCATTTGGGGTGTTCTGAAAAAGAAGTTAAAGGTTACTGGTAATGAAATGGAGGCCGGTGTTGGAACAATTAATTCCCATACTGATGATGATGGGGTGAATATGACCACATAGGGTTACACTAGGTTTAGACATTGTTTAAGGATGAGTCAACAGTACGGAATAGTTGATGAGTGGGTGACATTGTGTGTAATCAATTACTCAATATTGTTAGGGGATGCTGGTGCTAGTAAACTATACACCATAAACAGGACACGGGAAAAAAGGAGGAGTAAGGTTCTGCAAGTTGAACAACTAAGGGTTCAGATATTGCCTATTTATTCATGGTGGGGTCCAGCTCTATTTGCTATGTTCAGAAATGTATTTTAAGAAAATAATTGAGGTCCTGGCAGTAAACACAATGAAAAAGTAACACAAGTGTGCATCTGGTATACAGTAACATACACTTTAATTCCAGGAGTCCCCAAAGAAAAAAGCACTGCCCGTGTGGTTTTCAAGATACCAACAGCCACCGTGCATATAAAACATATAGCCAGTTACAAATGCAATTAATGAGGTGCAATACGTTGGGATGTGAAAGTATTAAAAAAATTGGAACTTGAGGCTGGTTCATTAAAAGTGAAAGTAGAACAAATTTGTGGGTGAAGTTTATGTTCAGTTACATATATTAAAGGAGGTTCAAGTACTTTGGGGAATGATGGAGGTAGATGCAAGAGTAATCAACAAGAACTAGCCAGTGAATGAAAGCAGTATGTGTGTTTCTCAAGTCAAGGAAACGTCTGTTTCTTATGAAAGCCCTCACCCAGCAACCTACTTGGTGGCATACTTCATCATCGGGCCCCACCCGGTGGCACCGAGCGTGCCCCGGGTGTGCTATGACACATGTTTACAGCGGAACGGGTATTGGTAAGTGAGTGTGCAGTAATAGTGTGTGAGGGTAAGTTAAAAACTGTCCTAGGGTCCCACTACCCAAAGGGGTTATTTTATTGATGGGCCCTTGGCAGTATTAAAAGCAAGGAGGCGGATGTGCGTGAAGAAGACTATGATCTCCCACATCCACTATGGTCAACATGTTTCAGCCACGCCGCATATTGATCTGGCTTTCTTCAGGACCTTTATATGTGAAAAGTGTTTATGTGACCAGGTATGTGACGCACTCACTAAGGTGCGATATGGGTGAGAGGAGGATTTCCTCTAGTGGTTTATACCTGTAATGGAAAGAATAACACAAATACAATACAGACAGACACACATATAAATAATTAGCTTTCAGTAAATGCACATATTAATCATGTGGTTCTGTCCCGCGGTAACCGTGCTTTAACCTGGTTATATGCGGCGGTGAGATACGGTTTGTGACGGTACTGTGGTGTACAATTCAACATTTGCCAGTAGAATGCACAATTGTGTCCGAAAATTCAATAGCGGGAAACTATGTCACCAGCCTAGACCTGAACCACAGGAGCCGAAGATGATCCCAACACCCCACCACCTGTCCACCACCCGAAAATTGTAATCTTCTGGGCAGTGTACAAGTAGGGGGGAAAGGGGAAGTGGGAGAAAAAAGAGAGAGACAGCCAGGCGTTGAGGGTTGACGTTCAATCACGTTATGGGTCAGCCGAGTTGGAACTATCTTGCACGCTGAGCCTGCAGTGGATGATAAAAGCAATAAGCATGCAATGCTACACAATTGAACATTCGATTTTGTTAATGAACATACGTTATTTACCCAAAAAACCCTAGGCTATTGCTTCTCTCTTCCTACTGAGTTGTTGTGGAATGTGGTATTTCAGCATCTGTAAGAGGAGATATACTGTGATCTAGGTTTTCTAACTTTCTATTTCGTTATTGTTATTTATTCATTCTTCACTATATTTACCCCTAATGCAACTTCTCAGCCTTAAACAAATGTGAGGTAAACAGTTCTCTCATATCCTGTAGTATGGATAGACTATCGACTTTTTAACTTCTTTGCCGATGAAAAATCATTTCCAACCTATAATCATAAATTTATCATATGTGAGGATAGTAAACTTGGTGTCAACAGACACCGCTTACTACCGGGGCTTAATACCAGCAACTGGTGACTAATTCACATGTGAAGTCTTGTACTGACGAGAAGATACTTGTAATGTCCTTGTACGCCGCTTCTGAGGAGATCTGTGTTCGACGTCCCTCGTTGCGAATGCGTGTAAAATTTCCGAATGCTTGTCTAAAACTCTAAACTAAGTTGCAAGACGCGTCTTGGACTACGCTATTCTTTCTATAAAATAACCTGGATGCGTGAAGGGGAAAACACCTTGCTACCTCACGCTGACAGTTGAAGTGCGCAGTTCTTTTCAAAAGCTCGCGCATTAAGCACCTGGCCCGTCACGAGCCTCAGAGGTCTAGACCGCTGATTCACTTTTGGTAAATCTCTAGTGGAGTCCGTTTCAGCCATGTTGGAATTCTGCAAAGCCACAATACATTGTTTTAAAAAGAGTTTTGTAACCAACAATTTGTTCTTCCTGTGGTAACATCTCCTCGCAATTCTTAGACGAGTTTTTATTTTATTTTTAACCCTTTTCGAATCGAGACCTGCCTGGCAGATCCTAACAAACTAGCATGCATTTGTGTAAAGGAACGGCTAATAAACCGTGTAAAAATCTTACTCTGATGTTCTCAGAGAAAAGCCTCATGAGTTTCCTGCAAGGGGTCCGGCTTGTAGTCACACTCTGGTTTGTGAAAAGGAGACATGCAGAGTATCAATTGCATCGTAGTTGAGTGATAACCCAGCTGTCTAGAGGCTTTGGATCCCTTTTAAATCCCACTTACTTCGTCAAAGCTCGAGACCCGCATTGAGACCTACTTGGCTGGCGTCGGAACTCCGTCGGTGTTGGCATCCGGTTGGGATGTACTTAAACACCTAACGCGCATCACAGGTGGAAGCACTCTCCTGGATGGCGAGAGTAGCGTCTGCGGGGGAATAGAGACTGTAGACTGACATTGCTACGTGTGTGGAGGGTTCTCGCCTGAAACTGTGGGGAGGTCCCTTCTTGGAAAAAAGACTACTACATATGGTACAGTACCATAGTCTCGGAAAAGCAGCGATGAAGACAGCTATGGAAAGCTTATTGCAGAAGGGTGTTAGAACATGACAGGGTGTTGATTTGATCTTTTGGAGGATGGTGGGTACATATAGCTAATTGGGCCATAGATACGAGTGCTTAATTTGAGCCGGGGCTTGCCGGTGCGGGCCACCAGTACTCATTTTTGGAATGCAGGAAACTGCAAAAGTGAGATAAAGGGCACGGGGTGACTACCCAGCCTTGCAATTCAGAAGCGCCGATGTTTAATAGCCCCAGTTTCGGCTACCGGCACTCATTATTTTACAAATTAAGCACTGACAGATGCAACAACTGTGACATTTTCGTACTCTGTAATGAAGTGGACTTTTGCCAACTTGTAAAGAATGCCTGCATATACAGTGACCGATGGGTAAGATGCCCAGGAGTGGAGGAATGGGAATATCCACCTGGTCTCTGGGGCTTTGGGACAGTCTGGTGGCTCATGAAAAGACTGACATGCTATGGCTTGCATTTAAATATAAGGCATGCTCAGACGGACGTCACTGATGCAGACCTCTCATTCTGGATACAAGACACCGAGTGAATTAAGGGGGAAGGATATGTCAGGGAAAAATAGTTGTGAAAGGATGAAGTGTTGTGGACATTAGAGACAGATAGGGTGTGGGTTAAGCTGTTCAACCTTATTTCGAGTCTTGGTGAGAGCCTTAAATGCATTAATTTGTCATTAGACATATTATAGTGTATACGGTTTAATGGGTCATGAATGCACTGTGCACATTATCGTGCCCCTGTAATACAGAGCCATTTCATTAAATTCAAAACTATGTCTTGCATACTTCCCCTGACTTTCAGTGTTCTTTCTAACTCAGTACACGCGTACAACAACCCTGCTGACTTCTTCCATGACAAAATCTCAGCCATCTACGAAAACTTTTAATACCACCCCACCAGTAGCATCAACCAGCACACAACCTCGAGCACAACCTCCGAACACCTGCATCCACTGGGAACCCCTCACAATGCAATACACTATCTGCATCATAAACTCGGTACACTGGAGAGCACCCATGGACCCCTGCTCCCACCACGTTTTCAACCTCAGAAGCAAGACAATCAGCGGTGAGCTCCTCCTTTCCATGTCTGAAGACCCCTCCACCACCAAAGCCAACTTCTACAGATGCATGATGAACATCGTGGACTGGATGAAAGACAACTATCATAAACTCAAATCAAACAAGGCAGAAGTCCTCAACTGTGGGAACAATACCTCGCCATGGAATGACCATGGTGGTCCGCAGATCACGGCCTACCCCCTGCCCCGACAGACCACATCCAAAACCTCAGCATCATCCTGGATAGCAAGCTATCCATGAAGAAACAAGTCAATGCAATCTCTTCCACCTGATTCCAAACCCTTTGCATGTTCCGTAAGAAGAACTGTCATGCAGGCCCTCATCACGAGCAGACTGGACTACAGAAACACACTCTACGTAGGAATCACTACACGCCTCATGAAGAGACTCCAGATAATACAAAACTCAGCGACAAGACTCATTCTAAACTTCCCCAGAAGGACCCACATCACACCACATTTGAAGAAACGACACTGGCTCTCAATTCAGAAGAGATGCCATTTCAAGATGCTGACCCACGCCTACAAGGCCCTGCACAACAAAGGTCCTGCACAAATCCACAAACATCTGACCTTCCACCAACCAATCAGACACATTCGATCTTCCTCCCACTCCCTCGCAGGCGCATTACGGATCTGCCGAACCAACAGTGGAGTATGTTCCTTCTCACACCTTGCAGTCAAGGCATGGACGAACCTCCCTTTGTGCCTCTGTCACTCCATTAATTCAGGAAGCAAATCAAGACCTGGATGTTTGAATGATCATACTACCAAGCAGCAGCCAGCTTCTCCAGGACATCAAGACTCTCACAGGTGAATAGCCACTGTTTATAAATGTTTGATTAATTGATTGAAGCTGTCTGTGCCTTCTTGTTTTCTAGCAATGCAGCAGGGATTCATCTACTGCCAGGGAATTTAATTACAGCAGTGGACTGATTACACACTGTGTGCCGATGACATGAAAAGACCAAAAGCTCTGCTTTTAACAATTCTTCCACCCAAACATATCTTGAGAAAAATAATGAAGTGGCGATAGAAACAAAATAATTGTCTTAATTAAAGTCAAGGGAAGCGCATCATGTGAACGAATGTGTGTACTTTTGAAGTGCTAAAGCATGTGTTCCTCATACCATGTGGTGGGTTTTCAAGTTGAGTCTTGCATTTGCCCCTTTTAATAATATTTTGTGCAAAAAAAAAAAATCTTTTCAGCCTGATTGAATACATTAAATATACTGCGAATCTTACACATGATCAATGTCTTAAAGCTGCGGGCTTTACATGCTAAATCCAGTGGGGGAAATGACTGAAACAGACAAGTCATGGATGTCATTTGGTGGTTGCCAGGGGTCTCATCTGCGACCTCTAGCGGGGCCCACGTTACTCCTGGTACTGCCCTTGTGGTCCCCGACTTTAGAGAACACAAAGGAAGCGCCAGAACAGAAGCAAAATGTGCTCTCCTGAGTCCTGTTTACTTTGTGTTGCTCCCCTCGAACCAGGAAATTGTAAATCATTAGTGTAGATACCACACTTCAGAATGTTATTACTTTGCAAAATAGATGTTATTTGAAGTGCATGCGATGAACTCCCATAAGAATTACAATGTTGCTATCCCGAATGGGCATAACAAACACCACTGTTCAATTCTATTAATTTTAGTTTCAGAAATATAAATCCACTGGTCATTGTCCGGCCTTAAAGCAACAGCAGTGTTTTTTTAATTGCCTTTCTCAGCATCTAAACCAAAAACACCAACAAGATTAGTGATCGGACGTTTAGCAAATAATAATATCATATATGTTCGTACATTCTCCAGTCAGGAAGGAGGAAAGAAAGAATAGAAAACAAAAATACAGCTTAGGAAAGTCAGGGGAAAAAGTGGAAAAGAAGGGAGAAGATAAAAGAAAGGGGAAGAAAGCAGAGCAGAGACAAACAAAAAAACACGGTTGGGCATCCCATGTTACATTGATAGCAAAATCAGCTTCCACGGTTATACCCCTAAGTCAAGGAGAAATGAGACATAGCCAACATTCGCCCTTGGACGGGCTAAGTCACAATGAGGAAAATAGCCCCACTTGCAGACACTTAAGTTTGAATACAAAAACACAGCAAATTCCAACATGATCATAGTCATAAAAAGAGTATTAGTTCCGGTTAGAGGTCTGGATGCCTGTGGGGAGAGCTTGTTGTATTGGGTTGTCCAGGAGTAGATTCCTGTGTGGGGATATATGATAAGAATGGTTCCCTAGTATCATTGGGCCAGGAGAATGGGGGCATCTGCTCCCAGTAAGAGGACAGTTGACAATAGGTCACATCTCGTATCCAGGAGTCAATTTTAGGCGTCGGTTTCTGCCCTCAGTGGATAGTGGCACAGCGTTTCGCTAGCAGTAGAAGTATGGCCATCAAGCGGCGAGTTTCTGGTGGCAGGTCTTACATATAGCCCAAGAGCCATCAATGTGCATGATAATCTCAGTCCCGAAATCTGCTCCAAAGTACAGTCTGCCAATAGTTCCCAATCAGGCCCATGCCTGATGTATAAAATTGTCTTGTGGAGTCATGCATTTCCTACAGTATGCATCCGGCATGAGTCCCATCCATTGCAGTTGGGATACATCCATTACATCGTGATCATCACACCGCAATACGTTTACAACACAGGCATGACAACGCAAGTCGTTACAACGACTTGCGCTGGATGGCGCTATACACTAAGGAATAGTATAATTTACTATTCCAACACCTTCCCTATTGTTACGTAGACTGGAGTTGGAATAGTAAATCATTCTATTCCTACGTCCAGCGCCCTCCAGCACAAGTTGTTTTAACGACTTGCGTTGTAATGCGCTGTATACATATCGCGGTGTGAAGCCCAAAATGTAACGTCATATATTCATTGCAGTTGCACTGGTGTACAGTATAATTGGTGTAGAAATTTAAAATGGATAAGACGCAGTCTATAATTAGAGAAGAGAGCAGCCATTTGTGCAGATCAGTATTTCCACTGTTCCTCTGTAATGGGGGAGTCTGTGCCTCGTTCCCAGAGTATGCAAGCATGTGGAATGCGTATGCGAGCATTGTCTTGCATAATATTATATAGTCTAGTGATTAATTTATGAGGAAAGGGCATAGTCAGCATATTTTCAACAGCATGCAACTGTGGCGGTGGCTCGGTAAATATGGCGTGGAGTGTCCGGCATGCAGCACGCAGCTGATGGTATAGCGTAGCATCTAGTATAGTGAGTCCGGAGGCATCAATAACAGCGAAGGGCGGAACAAAATGACCTTTCGCTATAAATCTGCAAAGGTGAACAAACACCTCTGATGTGCTTGCACTCTGGTGCATGTAGCTTGCAATGCGGGCAGCAGTGGATTTTGAGCCAGTGAAATGGATGGCTCATATAGAACAGCCAGTTTGACACAGTGATGCATGCCATCCCATACCCATCGCAATCACTCCACCCTGTCAACCACTTTGTGTGGAGCTTTGTAGCACTGGTATAGTGCAGTAGTTAATGGCCTGCGGGAGGCCGTGTCTCTTTCCACTGCTGTGTGGGGCTAGAAGCTTGTTGGGTACAGCCAATAGTAAAGATATTGCGCTTGAGCGCAGAGCGCATATAGATGCAGGTCGGGTATGCCTAGGCTGCCCGGACAGAATGGAAGTGTAAGGATTTCCCAGGCTATCTAGGGATTGCTTGCCGGCCCAGGCGAGGGATATAAGGTTAGATCGCAGGCGCTTGAAAAAATAAGCAGTGAGGGATGTGGACAAATTACTGAATAGGTACAAGAACTTGGCTAATATTATCATCTTGGCATTCGCCAAGGGTCCCGTTAGAGAAAGGGGAAGCCTGTTTCAAGTCAGGATTTTCTATTCAAACCAGTACATAGTCTTTTCATAATTTAGCCTCCATAGTTCCGCAATGTACCTGCTCAGCCAGATTCCTAGATAGCATACACGCTCCTGCACCCATTTCAATGGGAATTCTGATGTCACAGGCAGAGTTGCATCGGTTAACGGAAACAATATAGATTTGGCCCAGTTGATATGGATTCCAGAATGACTGCCAAAGTGTATAATTTACCGTATACTACGATCAAGGTTGGTTTGCAGATTTACGCATATATAAAGCAATATCATCTAGGTACATGGAAATTAGAAGATTATGCCCCGTAAATTTCAAGCCACGGTGTGCATGATGTTGTCACTGTCTGGCCACCAGTGGCTCCATGGCTACCACAAACAAAATGTGAGACAAAGGGTAGCCTTGTCGAGTGCCCCTTGATACAGGGAATGGGTCAGATAGCATGCCATTACGGTGAATTTTGGCTGTCGGGACATGTATAACAGCTGAATAAGAAAAACACATTTGGGGCTCAGACCAAGAAGGGGGAGAAGAAAAAATAGATATGGCCACTCCAGAGAGTCAAACGCGTTTGTGTGGTCAAGTACAGCAGTGAGCGCAGGAAAATTGGGTTCTATGCTGTGGAGCACTGAGAAAAAGGTGCACAAGTTGTGCACATTGGATCAGCCGGGGACAAAGCCTGATTGGTCCAGGGGCACTATGTCAGGCAAAAGTGTGAGAAGACGATTGTCAAGCAATTTGGCAAAGATCTTGTTATCTACATTCATCATAGATAATGGCAGATAAGATTTGCAGCGGTTAGTCAGTTTATCTAACTTAAGAATGGTGACACTGACAACCTCAACGAGCAATGGAGAGAGCTCATTGGCAGATAAGGAAGCCTCAAACATGGCCTGCAAGTGCAGGATTATGGGGGGGGGAGAAATCTCTTAATAAAGGAGGAAGTCAGGTCATCCAAGCCCAGAACCTTGTCACTAGACAGGCCCCGTATGACCCGCAGGATTTCCTCTTCAGTGAAGGGAAAGTCAAGAAATGCACAGTGAGAGCGGTCAAGCAAAAGTAGTTGTGACGAATCCAAATAGTCTTTTATCACAGTTGTGCACTGAGAAACAGTAATGCTGTTGACATATGCATAATATGAGGTCATAGTGCGAAGTAGAGCTTCAGGTGTAGTATGCCGTTCCTGTCGCTCATCCAGGAGTTCGATTACGTACTCAGAGGCTAGAGGGTGCCGTAGCATGCATGTAAGGGTTCTCACGGGACGCTTCTCCCAGGCCTCCTGGACGGAGTTGAGCCTCACCACAAGGGGGATTGTTTCATTGAAAATGTTCTATACGCTTTTAGGTCCTGATGGATGACTACAGCATTCTACAGGGCTCTTTTCTGCTTTATGCCACCCTCACACATCATTTGCACCAGGTATGGCATGGGACTCATGATGAACCAGAAACCTCTCATTTTCTGCAGCATTATTCACACATGGTGGGGCCAGACAAGCTCTTACCTGCTTATATAGTACTTAGGCAGTGATACCGAAGCAGGTGATTCAGATCAACACAGCGTCATTGCCTCAATGATAAATGCACCCTTATGCCTTATTCGCAGTGAGGCAACAGTGTGTTGTCCTTGTATGTGATGTTTAAATATCAATCAATACAACCAACAAAAAAGGATTTAGACAAATGACAGACTACTAGAGATAAAGGTGCGAGAATGTGAATAATCGAGTTGGAAGTAAGAGATAATGGGAAAGAGAGAGCGAATGAGAGAAGCTGTACATGGATAGGTAATTGAGGGCCTCTGGCGTATCATGATAGCATCTTAGTTTAAATATTCCTGGTATCTAAAATAGAAATGCATCTGCTTTAGTGTTGGATTATTTTATTAATTTTGGACTAACTGTAGTGGTACTTCCTAGCATGTCAAAGGCCACATGGCATCACTTCCTGATAAAATATTGTACTCATGTGAGTTCATGTCTTGTAATATTATTGCCGTCAAGGCATGTATGACGTCACTTCCGCTAACGCTACAGTTAGGGTTAATCGACGTCCATACGTGCAGTCAGTGATTTTCTAAATATTTCTAAAATTGATGTGCAAGGGAAAAGAGGCTCGGGTGTGTCGACAGGCAAGCAAGAATGACTAAATGAACATTAGCAGTAAAAATGCCACAAACCAGCAGGTGCTAATGGAACACTATTTTAGGTAAATGCAAACACGTAATGAGACACGATTCCTCTCTCGAGTTCATGTTAAAACCCTGGCTATAATAAAGTAAACCCATCTGAAAAGTAGGTCTGTATGTGACCTGTTATGTAAGCAAGTTTGCTTTCTCTTTCACTCTCTTATCAAATATTTTACTTCTTCCTAGTATTTTTGCTTTCTCTCCAGATCCTTTTTGTTTTGCGTCACCTGCTCTTTCCTTCCCTGGCTTCGTAAACCTGTGTTTTTGCTCCCTGTGCCTGAAAAATGTACGAACCAGTGTTATAGTTGTGCTGGGAGCTGTAAGAGCAGAGCCCTGGCAAAACAAAAACAAAAATTGTACCCAGGTGCATTAAAATATTTGGAAAGCGCCAACCATAGGGAAGAGGTATGGCGCAGCCAGGGCGACTGACTCTGGAATCTGGGGATCACGGTTCGATCCCCGGCGGCAGATTAGCCCAGCACCATGTCACTCTGGGCAATAGCTTGCTTAATCTTCCCGAGGACCCCCAGCGCCTAGAGATCCTTACGGGTGATTGTTCGCGCTTTACAAATGTGGATTATTTATTATATTATTATTATAGTTTAATTGTTTGGGAAACATTAGAATGCTTCAATTACAATGCCCATAAACTGTGCCCAATGAACCTCCATCTCCAATCCATCCACCTTTTCAACAAGGAGTATCATAAGGCTCGATCGTATACTGACTCACATGGAGCCCCTTGACTCACACCTCTTCTATGTCAATGACACTCATGTCTATAAAAGTCTCTTCTCCAAAAGGCATTGTCTTCCTTTACAAGATTCTTGAAAAAAATAGTCCTGACAGTTCACCAGCCTTTCAAATGAAACCCCTCTAAAAAAGAATTCCTGCTGATTTCTGCTCCAAATTGATAGGCACTTGCACAGATGAGATAAAAAAAGTACTGAACAATCTGGAACCGCCCACGCTTTACCGAATGCTGAAATTCTCCACAGGGCCGGCTTTAGAGATTGTGGCGCCCTGTGCGACAATCTTTGTTGGCGCCCCCCCTCCCCAGCAAACATTTTTTGTGTTGAGTTGTATGGTTTCTCAACCGCATATTAAATATATACAGCCAAGGGTATTCTCTGTGGCTCTGGGGGCTGCAGGAAGGAACACCACAGCACTGCAAGCCTGGCACTGGGCCAACCCTGGGTCTGAAGACGGGGACAGCGCAAGAGTGACACATTATTTTTTTGTTAAAATCTGCAAAGCATGCAGCAGACGTTAGATTATGTGGCACATACATTACTTTGAAAAACAAACAACATCTCTATCAGTCCATTTCCGAATGCGCCGCAGAAGAATATTCATTCTAGGTTAAGCAAAGCGAATGAACATACATTGCTATAGCCCGATATGTGCAAACCGAGACCTCGATGCTCATAGATTAGACATTCAGGATTCTAGGCGCAATGTTTTTTTCCCGATTACTTTCACTTTAAATACCTGATTAGTTTTTTGGATAAATAATTCAAATTCCACAATACTAGCGATATTCCAATGTCAACCAATACCAGCAGCTGTTGACTATTAGATAAACAATACATTCAAAATCCCCATTCTTGCAGATTAGCGCACTTTTAAAATGGCTATTTAAAGAAAAAAAACTTTGGCACAAAATAATGCGCACATACCGACAGGGATAAGTCACTAGTTTCCATTCAATGTTACTGCAGGCAACATTCTACCGAATACTTTACTGCACTGTTCAACATAATCTTTTCAACAATTTTATCCAGCTAAATATGTTTTAATTGATTGATGAGGTTGGTATAGTGGGTGTGGCTGTGTGTTAGCGTGTGCCCCGTGTACTTCACAGGCGCGCAGCATTTCCGACTAGCTAGGTAAATGGGGCTGCTCGAGGCAGCGCCGTCTGCGCCACTTGAGCGGAGTTTTTTGGGATCCAATCTAGCGCCTTGTTTTCCGTTAGACACACTTTTCTGTTAGGCGCAGGAGGAGCAGTCCCTGCTTTATTCTGACAGCACCAATACTTTTCGAGTTCCACACCTTGCGGAGCTGTAAAGCGCTGGCAGCTTCGTTGCTTATTAAAGCGCAAAGCACACGGTTAAATATAGCGCCCAAAGATAGCTTCAGGGCACAGGGTTCAAAGTGTTAACCCACACAAAAGTTTGGAGTTTTATCGAACTTGGAAGGGCGACCTTCTGCATAGGTCGCTTCGGGCTTTCTTACTACCTGTGACCTGCTGCTTGACCTCCCGGCAGCAGGTGCGGGAGCACACAGAGCTATTCCTAGCTAAATACAAATTACACGTTTTTGAAAAAGCTACACAAGGGCAGGTGAAGCTGTGCTGCCTGCGATAGGCGGCATACTTGATGTAGTGTGTTTTTGGGTAGTATATCATGTAAAGAAAAGTCTGAGATGAAAGAGACTCCTGCTCACAAAACAAAAGACAAGTGTGAACACTCTCAGGGTGATGCATTCGGTGACCAGAGAAGTGTTTGAAGTATACCGCCGCGTCCGGTGGGGGCAGAAGGAGGGGAGGTCACTACCCTATTTGTTCATTTAATTTAACACTAATTTTTGATTAATAAAAAAAGTTGACTGTCACATATAACTCACTTTATGCTGCAGAGTGCTACTGCCAAAAATCCCTGCCGTGGACTGGAGTCGGAGAGCGCGCGCCACAAGTAAATTTAGCCGCCGGAAGTATCTGTCAGGGCCTGCCCGCGTGCGTCCCGCAATGTAGGTTTAAGTTACAGGCAGGCCGGCAGCTAATCAAACCACTTACAGAGCCAGAGCAACACATGGGCGGGCAAAAGCGTGTGTGCCTCCTGATTTGTTAACACAGTTTTCCTCTCTTCCATTTCTACAAAGATTAACATCGTAGAAAAGAAAGAGGGAAAACCGTTTAACAGGGGTGACTGCCGATTTAAGAGACGCAGGTATGGTGGCGCCCCCCTGACCTTGGCACCCGGTGCGGTCGCACCGCCCGCACCGCCCAAAAGATGGCCCTGATTCTCCAGGCTTCATATTAGGTAATAATCTTAACTTCAAACTCACATTAATTCTTTAGCAAAAAGGGTGAACTTTCAAATCAGATTTCTAAGAGTAATCAAACCTTTCTTCCTAAAGGAGAATTTGAACAAATGGTTCAATCCCTTGTTTTATGAAGATACGCTAAGGCAAAATTTTACTCTGGGGTGAGTGTTTGAAAAGTTTCAGCGCTCCGTCCATCATCTCTTTGTGTTTGGTTTGTTCACCGTAACTTGGCATGGTATGCCCAGACGTGGGTCCCTTGCTCACTTTCACACTGGATTCAAGCTAACCTGACTGACATGGGGTGTTACCCCGAAACCGGTCCCAGGATGCTTGTTTCCAGTTCAGGGAAAACTGCCTTTGTTGTTCGGGCTGGAATGTTCCTATGAGGCACAGGGTCAAGACTGATTTGCATATGGCTGGGTCTGAACTGAGGTGGCGAAGTGAGCTAAAGAACGATGATGGATTCAACCCAAATCTGTGACTGGGGTTGAGTGTTTGAAAAGTTTCAGCACTCCGTCCATCATCTCTTTGTGTTTGCTAACATTTTACTCACTGGCATCTCAGAATATAAAAGTAATACTGTGCTCCTATCAAAGCAACTCTGCATGCAGTTGTTAAACTGGTCACTAGCTCCAAGGAGTACCACCACATTACTCCAGTCTTGGCCACTTAAACTGGCTTGTGATTGAAGCAAGGTGTATCTACATCTTACGCTCTTGTCTCTGTGGACCTTTGGTGTAGCTCAGATTAAAAGCCACACCAGGTGTAGAGGCCTCAGCTTGCCTGTGAGACTGCCTATGACTCAAGCTCAGAGCTGTGACACAAGCTCTTGAGAGAGTCTCAGTATAAATGCCACACCTGTTGCGATCTGCATACTTATATTCGTCCACGGACGCCCTATGTATCGTGTTCCCTGTCACCAGCTGTCAATTCTAGAATGTTGAATAATGACAATGACAGCTGGTGACTGACGAAGCAGCTGTGTCTCCGTAGATCTGCACTTCAGAGGAGACTCTGTTGGGGTTACTGAAATAAAGAAGCTGATCATCCAACTTTGTACGAGTATTCTTTCCGTACAACACCCAATCAGAATCGCTCCGCTTGACACACCCAATCTGAATCGCTCCACTTGTCAGTGATAGTTTTCAACAGGATGTAGGACCGTCTCTTCAGGCTCCATCACTTTGGACTGCTGCTGATCCCAGCACCTTCACCCATGTTCCAGCAGATCTTCATAGTGGTCTTTAGTGTTCTAGAACTCATCGGCTCCAGAGATCCAGTTCCATGTCTGCCTTCTCAGTTCTTTCTTCAGAACCTGCTGGAAGATCTATGTAAATTCTGATTGTCAGTCAGAGAGGACAGCATGCTTTACAGAGAGAGTAGGATAAGACTTTTTAGCAGGTTTACAACCAGGAATTCTAAGGCATAGGCAGGTCCTTAGTGAAGTAAAGATTGCTGAATCGCTTGTTGCCTTTTCCACTGAAGTAGACTTATGCAA
Organism: Triturus cristatus; assembly: GCF_964204655.1. NCBI lineage: Eukaryota > Metazoa > Chordata > Amphibia > Caudata > Salamandridae > Triturus > Triturus cristatus. The sequence goes on from NC_140595.1 coordinate 398,192,299, forward strand.
CATACATCATAACATCCACACAGAACAGGATCAGACTGTGGATGCATACAGACATTACATGGGTGAACCAAGCACTGCAAAAGGCATGTGCACTTCCTGCCTCTCCCAGTTGGATTAAGAGGACGGTGGCCCAGTTCCATCCTAAGGCCTGCCGCAAGCTATCTAGAGATTCCCCATCCCAGTCGTGGTTTTCGGACACGCTGAGATTGCAGAAACAACACTGCAAACAGTTAGAACGACTATGGCTGCTGGACTATTGTCCAGTGCCAAAACTGGACCTTAGGAAAGCTCAGAAGCTTTATTATTCTTCCATAGCTCTAGCTAAAAGCCTATACTATGCTCATTGTATCGATCGAGCTAGTAATAATTCTAGGGAGATCTTTTCTATTGTCCAGAGTTTTATGGCCCCTAGAGCGGAAACTGCTATACTTCCTGTGTCTAATGCCTGATGTGAGGAACTGTCAAATTTTTTTATTGATAAAGTTCGCACTATCAGGTGTTTTTTTACTTTAGGTGAACACTGCATGGTTAGGCGCCCGCCCCTGGAGATGTCGCATGCCGAGTCACCTTCCCTGATGGCTTTCTCACCCATTGATCTTCTTGAGTCACTGAAGATCCTTAAGGCTTTGAAGTCAGGCTCCCGTCTCATCCCTGTGCAGCCAGGCTTCTTGCCTCGGTCGCCAAGACTGTAAACCCTGTAGTCAATAAACTCATTAATCTCTCCCTTCAGGAGGCTCAGTTCCTTTATTATGGAAGCAGGCCAAGATCTTGCCCCTCTTAAAGAAACCAACGCTGAATCTGTTGATTCCAGCTAATTATTGCCCTATATCACTCCTACTTATCATGGCTAAGGCCTGTGAAAAGGTAGTGAATAAACAACTTACAGACTTTGTTGAGGGTGCTGGCTTGCTGCATCCAGCTCAGTCCAGATTCAGAGCCTCCTATAGCACTGAGTCGGCCTCGGTGGAAGTCTCGGAAGCTATTCGGGAGTGTCTGGATGCTGGCGGGAGGGCTTCTTTTGTTTTGTTGGACCTCTCGGCAGCATTCGATACTGTCCCCAACTCGCTGCTGTTTAGCCGCCTTGCAGGAGTGGGGATCTCGGGTGCTGCTTTGAGCTGGCTAAAATCTTTTTTGGAGGGATGTACACAATAGGTTTGGATTCCCCCATTCTCCTCTCGACAATAGAAGAAAGTGACCACTGGGGTGCCGCAGGGGTCCTCATTGAGCCCCCTTCTTTTTAATCTTTATGTTACCCCTTTGATTTATTTGGCTGGAGAGCTGGGGGCCAAAATTATAGCATATGCAGATGATACCCAGCTGCTGTTCATCTGGGGAGAATCGGAGTGCTCCACGTCCTTGGCCAAAAACTGTTTGGCAGCAGTTTTTCAATGGCTTTCCTCAGCACAGCTTAAATGCAATGAGAAGAAGTCGGAAATTCTCCTTTATGGGACCTTCCCCCCCAATTTTGAGAATCTCTATGGCCAGCGGAGTTTCCCGTGCTTGCCTCATCGGGGCAACCTGCAATAAATCTGGGAGTCTGGTTTGAGGAAAATCTATCCCTTTCTACCCAGATTAAGAAGTTAGTGGGGACCAGCTGCGGGCTACTTAAAATTCTCAGGAAATTTCTCCTGCTTCTCCCCAGAGCAGCTAAGGAAACAGTGATTCAGGCCTTGATACTTTCTTGGCTCGACTATGCTAATGCTCTGTATACCGACTTGCCGGGCTACCTTCTTTGGAAACTGCAGACTGTCCAGAATGCTGCTACAAGATTTGTGTTTAACATGCTGATGAGAAGCAGTGTTCGGCAGCATCTGCAACTACTCCACTGGCTGCCGGTGGCCAATTGAGTCAAGTTTAAAGCATTGACTCTGATCCATCGCGCTCTGCATGCCCTTGGCACCTTCGATCATCCTTTCAGTTCTTGGCCCATATCCCTCACTTCCGGCTCTCAAGAGTGAGGGCCATCTCACTTGCTGTTAGAGCGGCCACGGCCTGGAACTCACTTCCTCTGGCTCTCCGCTGTATTCAGGACTTTTGCCTATTCAAGAAAAAACTGAAGACCCACCTTTTTGACTAGTTCACCCCGACTTCCCTGTATCTATTCTTTCTCCCTTTGGCTCGCGCCGGGACACTCCTCAGAGTATCTGCACGTGGTATAAGATTAAATACCATAACATAACATTACCATATCCTCTGCTCACAAGATTCTCTCACTCCATGATACTTTCTGATGGCAGTCACAAGTAAGTTTGACAGTGGTGGATTCACGTTGCTCATGGAGCACCGACATTGGCAATATACAGATTAGAGTGTGTTAACCTTTGAAGTTCTCTCTGTTTTCCTCTGAAGAACGCTATACTACCCATATGCATCTAGTTAGCACTAACCTAAACCACAGCTAAATACAACTCAATAATCTAGACAATGCATAAGGCACATAAAACTGATAGGCTCTTTGGATGCTAGAGCAATATGTATGAATGTATCTATGTCTGAGTGCATATGATTTCTATAGCAAAGACCTAGTGACAGAGAAATGGAGCACTGTGGGAGGGGAACATGAGCTCTCTACATAATTATGATTTTACCACACTAGCTGTGTAATCCACCTGCTGCTGCAAAATGTGAATGTTTAAACAAAAACATATGACCGAAAAATCAGAGGCAAAAAAAGAGCCCATGCAGTGGAAGATTCTGTGCCAAGTGTAACTGATTACTTTACAGTTACTGATGCTTATTCAGATGTTAAACTGGTGCTAATGATATTAAATATTTGTGTCTTAATGATAACATAGTAAACTAACACTGACAAAGTATGTGCTGCATTATGCCACATATTGGCATTTTTTTGCCCCAAAATTTAGTAAACTCTGATGCATCACTTGGTCCTCCATTACTGAAAAACCAGTGGCCCCGTACAAGATCAGAATTCCTGTTGCGGGTCAGACACACGGCAAAAGTGAAAAATGAAGCATCTCACAGGCATATATTATCATGTCACTGTCGGGTGAGGGAGAGGAGGTGTGTGTGTGTGTGTGTGTGTGTGTGTGGCTGTCTGTGGTTGTGTGTGTGTCATCAAAACTTTGCAATAGAGCAACATCATTCTGTCAAGGGTCATTCAACCCTAAACGTGTTCTGGTACTTTCCATTCTGTTTAAAACCAAAATTGCAGTGAACATTGACAAACTCTTGCCATTTAATCATGTATATAGTCTTTAACTAGCAGAACTAGAAATGCTTTCTGCCTTTGGCACTTCCACATTGCAGAATGTAGACAGCTACTGATTGTATTTCACACTCTTGGTGATTGAATCTAACTTGTTAATTCCACACACAGATATTCTACTTAGCATCAAAACATATTTTGACCAAATTGCATGTTTATTTTGAATTGAAATGTTTTCTTTAAAGTTAATCGTGCCCATTAGTAATACAATATAAGCCTGGAGCGCTGAGCCATTATCTCATCTTGCATGAAATTAGAAATATTATATAATTATTTAAACATAATTTCTTCATATTTCTGGCAGCCATCTGTTTTGTATATTCTGAAAGTTTTTGATTCTACTATCCTTGCCATATTTGATCACATGGTCCTCTAACAACTGTCTATTTATAGATGAGGACATGTGTGATGACCGCCAAATTATGCAGTGGCTGGCAAAAGACATTTTTCAATTGAATCTTATGCATGTGTTCCTGACTAATGTTTTTTAAATTCTTCCTTAGCTAGTGTTATACAGTCCACACAAAAGTATAATTAAATTGCTACGTGTTTTAAATTGTTGTTCTGTTCAGTGTGTAGCTGCAGGTATTTCCAGACAATTCCGTCATCATTATTAATCAACTTTATTTTGGATCAGAGAACCATAAAAGTGCACAATAAAGACATATGAAATCACAGGAAAAGCGTGTAAGGATATAATAACACAGTTCATTACAGTGCGATATGTTAAACAGGTTAAGAGTCATATTACATTCATGGAGAAAGATATAATTTGATATACCTCCATACTGTTGCAATTTCCAGAAAAACAAAAACCTAAAGAGGAGTCCAAAATGGGCTCAAAAAAGGTTACACTATGCCATCCGGGAAGATGTTATAAAGCTTGGTAGATAGAAGTGTAACTCAAAAACACTTACTAGCTTTATCAGATTTAAGTGCAGAGAAACATTTAAAAACATTAGTATTATAAAAAAGCATGACTTTATCACAGTAGATTCTCACCAACACACCTCACCCTAATGTACCAGATTGAACATAAATATTTAGAGATCAAGTACACAAAGCAAATCCGCAGCATTACAGCCCATGGGACATAGGTTAGAAGAATCGCCGTTTTTATTCCATGAACTGATAAAAGAAGCTATCATTTGAGATGTAATCAGTGATGTCATGAGTGATGTCACTGACATGAGTGATGTAATATGTGAGATCATAAGCAGTGCATTGCGTCAGTTTTAAAGTTTGCTTAGGTAACTATAACTGCTGAATTTCTATGGTTTTATGCGTGCACAATCCGAACCTAACTCTAAAGTCCTTGTAACCTTTGGCTTATATTCACTGAAAAAACAAATAGCTACAGAGATGTCATAGTTAGGTTCACATTTTACGCACACAAAACCATTAAAAATTCAGCAGCTATAGTTATACTTATCTTAAGCAACTGTAACTCATGGCCTAAAGTGACTTTACAGTATAACAGCTGAATTTCAATGGTTTTGTGTGTGTAAAATGTGAACCTAACTATAACGTCTCTGTAACCTTTCTTTTTTCAGTTAATTTTAGTTTTTTTCAATGCTATATCCTAACTATAACATTCTTGTAACCTTTAGATTTTCCAGTAAATTTCTATGATTTTTCTAATGCAGAGTAATATTTAATTACCATACGCTAATCCAACTGCAGCCGGCCATGTGTGGAGCCAACCCCCCACATGCACCTGGGACATAGCTAGAGCTGGCCGTGCAGGATGGGGTCCCAAGGGCCTTTAATTGCTCCGGGGGGGCACGTGGCCCCCTCCCTGTTTTTTTATGGCCAAGTCATGGTGCTCCAAGGGCCAAAATCAACCGGGGAGGGAGCCACATGCCCCCTGTCAGATGCACTAACCTGAGATATCCTGAACCCAGTGGAAGCACTGTTCATGTTTGTCCTACCATGCCCCTCACTGCGATGGAGACCACATTTCACAATAAAGGGAATAGGGGAATGGAAAAATCATAATGAAAGAAACAAGATCTGGTCTGTTGGCTCACTGATCACGTTCATCTGTGGGTGCCGGGTAAGTGTCACCCTTGACTTGGTACCAGGTGGGCATGAGGGATGTGGTGCACACTATGATATATATATTACAGATCATCACACCTAATGCAATCAGTCCCCAGCACATCCCACCACACTCACTTCAGTATCTGTATTACATTTTCACACAACCAGATCAGCAGGTAGCCTAGGATCTTTGCCCAAGAGGATGGCAGGCTATTGCCTTCAGTTAAGTCACTGAACAATCGCCTGAAGGAATGGAGCCCTTCTCCAGTCTGAAAGTGCTGTAAGGCACCTCACACATGTGCCCCACAATAATGAACTGTCCAGACCTGAATGAGGTAAACCTTCGGGTTACTTCACTCTCCAACTATCCCTGGTGGCTATCCCAAAACTTTGCAGCAAGGCAGTGTCATACGCGTTAGGAGTTGTAGTCCTGTATGTACTGACTTATTACATTTGTCGAGAGTTGTCATTGCAAGATTCTATTGTAAGGCATTGGGGATGCGTGACTGGTGGCGCGACTCACTGTACAATTTCATATGCACTGATGTCCACTGCTGGTTTGTGACACAGGATGACGTGCTGACGTCCACTGCAGATTTGTGACACAGGATGACGACGTCCACACAGAATGACGACGTCCACACAGAATGATGCGCCGATGTCCTCTGCAGGCTTGGGAATCAGGATCCACTAGATGCTGTTATCGTGAAATCCAACGGCATCTGACGCTGCTCTGAATATGCGATAGAGACCGCACAATTTCCTGATTGCCTAGCAACCAGGTGCGGGCAGAGAGTGCCTTCATAGTCCTGGTCCAATTAAGATGGCTGCAGAGTGGGAGATTTATTTTCTAGTTGTATAATCACCAGGCTCCTACCAGGATTTGTTCTGGGTGACTCATTTCCTGATCGTATAATCATCAGGCCCAGTCTGGGTGACTCATTTCCTGATTGTACACTCACCAGGCTCAGTCTGGATGACTCATTTCCTGATTACATAATCACCAGGCTCATATCATGGCATGTTCTGGGTGACTCATTTCCTGATTATATAATCATCAGGCCCAGGCCATAACATAATAACGTCAACACAACTACACACAAAATATACGGGGTGAGAGCACACAGACATTCCACACACATGCATATGGGTTATAAATGTAGGGTTAGGCAGAGTGCATCCTCCAATATTGCACAGCGCCTGTCTAGGGATGCACATCACGACAACAGTCATATTTAGTTCTGTTTGTCCACATGACAACCCCCTCCCCTTCATTGTTTTGGCCGGCAGGGAGGGGACCCCGTACCACCATCTCAATATTACAAATGGCTGGACCCTAGGGGATGGGGTCAGGGGTTTGTGTTGCACCCTCCCTTTGTAAATATCAGTCATGCCCTCAGGAAACCACGCTTGTTTTAAAAAAACAAATCCACAGATCCACTGCAAATTTGTAGGGAAATTATAAAAAAAGAAAACATTTTGAGCCCCCATCGGGGTCTCTGTGGGATCCCACCACCAGGCCTATGGGATCAGGGTATTCTTACCCTGCCACCTTCCTTTTTTGTGTGTGTGTTTTAATGGTTCTTGGACTGAACCTGAGTTTCAAGATGGCTGCCACCATTTCCTGGTTGAAGTGGTGGCAGTCAATTAGATCTCACCATCAGATCTGACGGATCGGATGAGGGTCCATGTTCCTAGATATCCCTAAATCTTTTTTTCTTTAATAACAACAAAACTACTGAACAGATTTACATCAAATTACAAAAAGGGCTTTTTCTGGACCAATAATTAGCTTTCTGCCAAATCTGTTGTAATACAGTTCTACGGTTCAGGCTGTAGTCTTGTCTTCAATCCCTTTGAAATATTTAATGAGGAAAGAAGCTGCTTTCCACCTAAACTTGAGAACTACCCAGAGTTCTCATCTTCTTTTTTCCTTAATTTATGTGTCACTCTATGCCTGAAAGGGTAATGTTTTGACTTATACTGGGTGCTCCCTTGTGTCTGGACAAAGCTATAGCTCTCTGAAGAGCTCTCAGTAGAGCAAAACACTGTGTCAGGGGTTGCTTTTACTCATTTCAGGTTGGCTTGGTTGGTATTTTACCAATTCAAAGCTGCAATACTGTGCCTGCAGTGATAATTGGCTTTTGTTATTTTACACCTCTGCATGGGCATCACGGTGCTAGTCATATGCCTAAAGACTTTGCTGTAGAAATGGCAAAATACTTTGTCCCTTTCTATCTTGACGTGGATGGCACTGTGCTAATCTGATGCTCAAAGACTTTGAAAGAAAAGCAGACATTTGAGATCAACAGATCTAGAGTGTCACTGACATTGAGAGTGCTCTATACAGGAGCTGCTTTCCACCTAAACTTGAGAACTACCCAGAGTTCTCTGCTTCTTTTTTGCTTATACTGGGTGCTCCCTTGTGTCTGGACAAAGCTATATCTCTCTGAAGAGCTCTAAGTAGAGCAAAACACTGTGTCAAGGGGTTGCTTTTACCTCATTTCAGGTTGGCTTGGTTGGTATTTTACCAATTCAAAGCAGTAATACTGTGCCTGGAGTGGTAATTGGCTTTTGTTATTTTTACAGCTCGGCATGGACGGCACTGTGCTAGTCATATGCTTAAAGACTTTGCTATGGAAATGGCAAAATACTTTTTTCCTTTCTATTTCGGCATGGATGAAACTGTGTTTATCCTATGCTTAAAGACTTTGATAGAAAAGCAGACATTTGAGGTGAGCATATCTAGAGTGTTGCTGGTGTTAAGAGTGCCCTGTACAGGAGCTGCTTTCCACCTAAACTTGAGAACTACCCAAAGGTCGCTGCTTCTTATATATATATATATCCACACACAAGGTTGCCCTTACTATGGAAACGCCAACTCAGGTGAAGGTAAAGTCCTTTATTGCAGATTGAGACAAAGCGCATTTACTCCTCCATGCGGCGCCATACGCATTTCGGGGAACATGCCCTTGCTTACTGGCTATGAACACAGCCGCCACAGCTACACTGAACTTTATACCTCATTCTCCACCCTGATGGGACTTCCAAATGCATTATGGGTTCAGTAGTTTGTGTGTGTCCAAAGTGGTAGCCGCAGTCGATGCTGTGTGCATTCAAATAATCCCCAAGTGTGTCACACGGAGGAAAGCAACAATGTCCCACAAGTGTTCACGCCTGCAATAATGGTCCTCCACCTCCACTCTGCCCCCAGATTTGAGAGCCGTGGTCCGCAGGTTATGCGGCAGGGCATTCCCGCGACGTAGGCTCGCCGCATTTAACTTACACACACAAGGTTGCCCTTACTATGGAAACGCCAACTCAGGTGAAGGTAAAGTCCTTTCTTTATTGTAGATTGAAACAAAGCGCATTTACTCCTCCATACGGTGCCATACGAGTTTCGGGCAACATGCCCTTGCTCACTGGCTATGAACACAGGCGCCAATGCTGCGCTGAACTTTATACCTCATTCCCCGCCCTGATGGGACTTCCAAATGCATTATGGGTTCAGTAGTTCATGCATGTCCAAAGTGGTAGCTGCAGTCGGTGCTGTGTGCACTAAAATAATCCAGAAGTGGGTCACACGGAGGAAAGCAACAATGTCCCACAAGTGTTCACGCCTGCAATAATGGTCCTCCAACTCCACTCTGCCCCCAGATTAGAGAGCTGTGGTTCGCAGGTTATGTGGCGGAGCATTCCTGCGACGTAGACTCGCCGCATTTAACTTCCACACACAAGGTTCTCCTTACTATGGAAACGCCAACTCAGGTGAAGGTAAAGTCCTTTCATTATTGCAGATTGAGGCAAAGCGCATTTACTCCTCCATGCGGCGCCATGCGCGTTTCGGGCAACATGCGCTTGCTCACTGGCAATGAACACAGCCGCCGCAGCTGTGCTGAACTTTATACCTCATTCCTTGACCTGATGGGACTTCCATATGCATTATGGGTTCAGTAGTTCGTGCGTGTCCAAAGTTGTAGCCGCAGTCGATGCTGTGTGCATTAAAATAATCCCCAAGTGGGTCACACGGAGGAAAGCAACAATGTTCCACAAGTGTTCGCTCCTGCAATAATGGTCACAGCATTGAATGCATACATTTTTTCCCCAAAAGGCATGGAGTCCTGTGCTTCTTTTGAAATGGGCACACGGGTTTGGCAGATCCTGGGTCATGCAGCAATTTAATAATAAAAATGGAAGAGGGATGCATGAGGCCCCCCTCCAAGGGCTTACTTTGCCCCAGGGACCACCACTTTCCTGGGGCTTATGAACATTTTAATGGGGGGCCTTGCTGACCACCCAGGCCCCGTAGACCACCACCTTCCTGAGGCTAAATAGAAAGCAATGGGGGGGGGGCCTCACGGACCCATCAGGGACCACCGCCCCCCTGGGGCTAAATTGAAAGAATGGGTGGTCTTGCGAACTGCCCCAGGCTGTGGGGACCACCACCTCCCCGAGGTCAATAACTTTAAAAAGTGGAAGGGGCAGCGTGTTAATTTGTTTATCAACAGTGCTTGGTCCAATTCCTTGAAAGATTAGACATACAATGTGTATTAATAATTTTACTTTAGGTACCTCTGGAAATTATGGTTAGTGCCAAAAATGACCACCATCTAATACCATAAAGAAGAAAAGAGATAGATGAAACAATCGATACAATAACAGAAAGGAGACTAGTTACCACATTAAATACATAAAGAAAAGATGAAGGAACTGAACTAGAAAAGCTAATTTTTGGGATCTACAACATATTTTTTTAATCGGGGCAATTCCCAACTTTTGTCACAAGATGAGAGACAGCAATAGCTGAAATGATAAATAGGATAAAACACTAAAATAAATAGAATAATACATCAAGAAAAATATAATATAAAGAAAAAAAAACATTGATTGTTATTTGTAGTATAAGAGTTGGCCAAATATATGCCATGGGTTTGATGGGGGTGATTTAAATAGATTTGAAGATCAGAGAAGACAAACATACATGAACACAAAAACCAGATCTAGAGATTGGAGAAACTGAGCTTACAGGAAAACAGGGCAGAAGTGAACATAATTTGGTGAGAGTTGCAAAGAGGTAGAATAGAAAGGAGAGTGGTGTCTCTGATAACTGAAATTGGCGCAGAGTACCACATTGTGTATAAGGCCTCTTGTCTTTATGCCCCTACTAAAGTGGACACCTCACTCCAGCTCATTACAAACATAGTTTATGGTCCTGAATTTTTCACCTACAAAACATTGTTTTCAGATGTGATTTTTTAACATAATGTATCATTTTATAAAAAACTAAAAAATAATAATCATGTTCCCTAAACATCAATATTTCAGTCCCTTTTACAGTATATACATGCACCAAGTGTACCAAGCCCTTCCTATTGCTTCCTATTTGGATTGTATACATGCAAGCTCGGCAAGTGGGGCCAGAATGTCTTACCACAGCTGGGGATGTTATTGTCACTTTTTTTCCCTACACAGCCTATGGAAGCTGTGGGTGTCTTGTGTCCCTCATACTTGCATATCTGTTAGGACTTGCACCTTGTCTGCCCATGTTGCTAGATCTGCAATGTCTTTCTCGTCTCTTCTAGCCTTGCTCATGTGTGATTTCTCTACTAATGTCCATTTGGTGAAATATCCAAGGCACCTGGTCTTGGAGAGCCTATTGTGAAGCATTACTTCACCTTCAAGAGACAGAGCAATGCAAACCTTCCCTTTCTTTGGCTTTGGGATGACCTCACAGCAGGCCCTGCTTATGGCATACCTTCTTATCTGATTCCAGTTACCCTTCATTAACTTGACACCATTTTTTACCAAAGCCTTGATACCATGCCACAATGCAATGTAAGGCCTATGAATGTGAATTCAGGGGCCCTGCATCTGGAACTGGCTGCAGACCTTTCAGGATAGATATTCTTCAGTTTCACTAGAGTCACAGAAGTGAAGTGCAGTGTAGGAAAGCATTCATTTTTTTATGGTCACCACCCTCCTTTTTGCTCCAACGCTGACGGTAATGACTCTGATAGTGCACTGGAGCCTCTGCCCTGGCCCAAGTGTCAGTGCTTTCTCCCTAAAACTGTTATATGTAAAAAAAATGTACCCCCCCCTTATAAGTCCCTAGTATATGTTACCTGTGGTACTCAGGGCATGGGTGGTAAAGGGGTCCCCAGGGCTTGCAGCACTGTTTGTGTCACCCTAAGTTACCCAAATGAACTACTGTCATTGCAGTACAAACTGCTCAAACTCGACTTTACCCTCACCATGTGAGGCAAAGTCAATGCACTATCTTCCATATATTCCAGTCACCCCTAAGAAAGCCCTCCTAAAGCTCAGGAGGCAGTGTGCATAATAATAAAGACATGGACATGTAAGCTTATAAGACCCTACAGTGCACTTTACCATTAAGGGACACTATAAGTGATAGGCGGTCCCTAGGACCACGAGGTTGGCAGCTCCATTATGGTACAGCCTAAATATGTCATGGTTGGTACCAAACAACGTGTCTTCTCACCCCTGACATGAATCATGTGTCAAGGGTGATGTGGCATGCACCCAAGTGGTTACCTTAGATGTTTCCTACCTATTTGCCCCAGCTTCTGTGTGCTCTGGATGGCAAGCCCAAGCTTTCTGCACTTGCTGCTGCCAAAACCTCCTGTCAGCACTCCAGGAGTCAGGAACAAAGGCCTGGGTAGGAAAGAGGTCACGCCTCTTCCCTCCTATGGAGGCTGGTGAAGTGGCAAAACAGCAAGCTTCAATGGCTGCAATGCCTCTGATATGCATTAGGGCTGACTCCCAGAGAAGGAAACAGCCTGATTGTGGTCTTCTCAAGGGCGTACTGGATGTAGGGAATAGCAGCCCATTGGCTACTTTCTCTCACATCCCTAACTCCCCTAAATCTAGGATTTAAGTGACAACCCTGACACCAGAACCTCAGTTCAGAACAACCTACATCAGAGAGGACAGAAGAAAAGGCCTGTATCTGCGACAACAAGACTTACAAAAAGCAAAAGAGAGATACCCTGCACTTGTGTCAATGCTTCTGGAACTGCCTAACCAAGACCCATCCTAGGCTATCTCTTGCTTTCCCCCAGACAGAGGGACCTCTGTGGAAGCCTGAAGCACCGCCTGACTCCCTGGGACTAGTGCCACTAGTCTCCTGCAGACTACAGGTAAAACAATGCTCCAGATCCGAAGAGTCGCTGGCCATCGGGCCCTCTGAGGGATTGGCTAAATCCAGATGGTCTAGTGCATTGTGAAACTGTAGTCCAGCCTTCCACAAAGTTACAGGCAGCTACCGCATTCCCCTGGACCACCTGACCTTTGACCAATGTCAACAACCACCCTGTTTTTGTGTTTTTGAAGCTTTTTACCCCCGTAGCACCGTTTCAGTGGTAAAAGCAGCTCTCCCACGGCTCCCATTCAGCACCAGGGACAGCCAGGACAACTATGCACCCGGGCTCCACAGGCCAGTTAAAATGTAACTGACTGTCACTGCTTGGTCCTGGGACCCACATCACCTTTTCCCTGCGAAGGTACGATGCAACTCAACCTGCAAGTGACTGATTGTCATTAGTGTTTTTTCCCATTGACCGCAATGATAAAGTTTGATAGTATTTTTTTGCACTGATTTTATATTGTTTCAAAAATCTATAACTCTGGTTATATGTATGCTATTCTGTTCATTTTGATGTTTAAATTAAGATACAAGTACACTCCATTTTTATAATGTGGTGTTAGATTTCTCTCAATTCATGTGAATTACTTATCGTCCATGTTGGTACTCTGAAATGCTTAACACATGTTTCTCTAGTAAAGTCTGACTGCTCTTGGCCATTGTACCAGGACTGAGCTAAGGATTTATTTGTGTGAATCCAAGAACCATCTTTGGGGTTTGTGACAGTATTGCATGGTGAAACCTTAACAGCATCACCACATGATACTCCACATTCCTCCATGCAGGAAGTTAAAATGTATAAGTTGGAACCTTGTTTTATAGAAAATACCTTTAACTTGGGTACACAACACTTGTCAGTGACCATCGCTAATCTGTTTTTACCTTCACACAATTATCTGGCTTTGAAACGTGTTTTTTTCTGTCAGATTTAACAGCTTTAGAAATCAAGGATATCAAGTAATGTGAATGGGCACCTCTCTTGGACTCCTCATCTGTATCATTACAACTGACTGGAAACAATGGGTAAGAGAAAGTCAGTAGCTTTATTCATGCCTTCTAAAGACTGCCCATTACCAGCCTCAATAACTATTTCTTTTAACAAAAAAAGCCTTATCTAAGGCCCTGGATGATTAACTGGATCCAAAATGTATTACAGACCATCTAATAAACGGGTCTAGCTAATGTGTTCAAGGGGGAGCCACCTAACCCCTTCATCTTCACTGATCGTGCGGCATGGGAATACTCATACAAGGCAAATGCCTACTGGAACCAAGTTACCACTCAAACCAGTGACTAATATATAATTCCAAAATAGACAATCTGACATAGGTGTTGCACTACATAAAGTACAAAACTCTGCATGTGCAGAAGGCAAATCCACTACTGTTCATATTAAGGCTATTGAGGGTGTCCTTTTGTCAGTGATTGGCGTGAGACTTTCTCTACTTAGGGATATAGAGTCTACACTGAAGGAGTTACTAGAACAAGGGTAACACAAGTCATCAGATTGCATAGGACCAAATTGTGCAGGGGTAAATGAGGGCACTCATTGTAGAATTGGCGATAATAAGGCAGTGGGTGGGCAGCAGGAAACAATTATAACTGAACTCCCTCTGTAACTTGTATATCAAAGGCTCCTTGTGGTATAAATCCAACAACAAATTAAGTTATACCAGCCAAGTGCTGAATACAGGGACTTTACCACCCCCTTTAGATTCAGAAACATCTATATCCTGGAAGGTCAATCCCTCTTATGCGGATATCGATGAAAGGCAGAACCACAAAGCATGTTCAAATCCCTCCAAAGGCCACGACCCCTGAGATTGTTCTTAAAAATGTTACAGTATTACATTCAAATCAAATTGAGGTCAATCTTCATCTAAAAAATAAAATCACTCACTGGTTGGGCAAAGTACTTAGACAACCTAGTTGTGATGGCTTGCATAAATATATAACTGCTGCCTGAAGAGTACCTTGAATGGGTAACAGCCCTAATAGGGAGAAAGGGGACTGTGATATCATCAACGTCAGAGGCCCACAATTGGTTGATGTTCTACTTCATAGACTGACATGTCCAGGGGCAGCACAGAGTAGAATTAAGGTAACAACTGCTCTTGGTTATTTCTCTAGAACTAGTAATGTCATACCTCACAGATCTGTTGCACCACCAGCATCTTATGTTCAGGCTGCCCATTGTTGTGACTCATAACCAATGTATCCCTTCGGCGAAGGTTGAATGACTCACTAGTAATAAGGGCTCAGTCTGGAAATGGAATCTAGTGCCGCCTACCCATGATGGAAGGACTAAGGCAGCAACCAGGGGCCAAATGACTATTGATGCAAAAGTTAAAAATATATGTTCTACATCATAGCACGTTTTGGTCACAAGAAATTCCTTCTTTTGTTTACACGCCCTACAAGTTCACATTTATGCAGATGATTTTGCTGTTCACCTGGTTGAAGACTCAAACCCTAATGACACAAATGATGCTTCTTCACCGGCACAAACAGGGTTAATGTGAAGTCCTAAAAGTGTACTGTAGCATCTGCATCAAATTTCAGTTTGTTGTTTTGGAAAGTGGCCGGTATTCCCAGCAAATTGACTACCGGGTAAAATAAGCAACACCTTCCTTAACTCACCCTATTTTCAAATTATATATTTGTCCTTATCTGCCATTCAGACAATTATTCTAATGAATTTCTAGCAAAGTAATTGTAACTGTAACAATGTTGGAATAGCTAATTCACTTACTTTGGTTTTAAGCACGGTACTTGATGAATTAAAGGGGGACCCTTTTGTAATCTAGTGGGAGTGAATTTAATTTCAAACTTTGTACCATCCCAAGGAACGCTGCATGTGGTACACTAGGGCATGACAATGTGGCTCACTTGCACTTTGAACACAGTCCCGGTGGTGAAATGTTTAAGAAGATTAGATCTAGTCCAGACAACAGTCCTGTCGCAAGCCACCTTCACTGGGAAGGGTACTGATAGCATGATTGATTCTTTTGCCATTACAAACCAATTGTGTCAGAAGGTGTCCAACTTTACAGTTCTTCAAAACTGTTTGAGTAATCACAATCCCCTTGCATTAGACTATCAAATGGCCAAACTCAATTACAACACACCCATGTTTTTCCTCCAAAAGAGGTCACCAAGAACAGAGGTATCCTGTGAAAATGGGCTACTATTGATTCTGAACCTTTAATGTCAGGGCTGTTAGTTAAGAATTTGGGACATGTGATGGTATGCCTGGGGTCTGGGGAAGATCCTTTGCACTTACTTAGGGCCTACAATCAATATGTATGCTTGTAGATGAGTTTTTAGCCTCACCACAATATTGTAGGAAGCCATAGAAAAGAAAATGTTCTGACAAGGCTTGTTCATCCCACATGTAGGTGTCTAATCTGAACTTCAAAGAAGTCACCATACCTGATGGAGGAAGTGAGAATTGCAGATTGCGTTACAAGGAGGTGGTTGACAAGTGTACGAAAGTCATAAGACAGGAAGCCTGGAGGCACTTACATGCGAACATTTGTAGGAACGATGCATTTCATTTTTTGAAAATTGTAAACGCACCTTTCTTTGAAGACACCACAATGTAAGCCTTGATGTGATTATTCTATTGTATTTGTGGGTGGCACATTTCTCATAGGTGTATGAAAACACTACACTGACAGACACCACAGACAGCACAGTGATGGGTGATTTGACCCTTGATAGTGGAGGTTTCATGACAATCTCTGTAAACAAGGTAATATCTTTCCAAGTAAGAAGTAACTGGGCCCAGATGGGGTCACTGTAGACCTATTTAAAGATAACAGAGACCTTGGGACCCCATTATTAATCACCGTGATGAGTAGTGCAATATATGCTGCCCCCTCTAGTCTTTGTCTAACTCAATCATTGTCTCTATCTTCAAGGAGGGGGACTGAGATGATCCCTGCTATCAGCCCATCTACCTCATTGACTCTACTGCCACAGTGCTTGGAAGAATACTGTAAGATTAGCTGTAGGTATGATCTACTAAGGTATTCTTTCTGTTGTGCAGTATGGGCTCAGGCAGAGCTTTGGATCTTAGACCAGCATCTGAATCATTGCCTGATCAGCAAGCACATAATGGTGAAGAGGGCTGTTTAAATCTAGTTTTTATAGATCTTAGCTCCACGTTTGATTATGTTAACAGAGGAAAGCTATGGGGAGGATGTCAGAAATGGGACCCAACTTCATGAGGATGTAACGGGGTGCATCAGGTACGGTCTCAATGGCGAGTGTACCTACCCAGTCAAGATCAGCTATCCTGGCTGAAGAGGGGTGAAACCCCGAAACCGGTCCTAGGATGCTTGTTTCTGGTCCAGGGAGGACCTGGCTTGGCAGTTCGGGCTGGACTGTTCCCATGAGGCACAGGGTCAAGACTGATTTGCATATGGCCAGGTTCAAACTGGGGTGGCATGGTGAGCAAAAGAATGATGGA
The DNA here is from genome assembly GCF_964204655.1 of Triturus cristatus. Lineage (NCBI taxonomy): Eukaryota > Metazoa > Chordata > Amphibia > Caudata > Salamandridae > Triturus > Triturus cristatus. The sequence continues at coordinate 398,209,207 of NC_140595.1, forward strand.
TTTAACCTCTTGACTGGGGGTGAATGTTTTGATTTGTTCTGCATTCCGTCCATCAATTGTGTGTCTTTTGCTTTCTCGCCCTAAGTGCGCCAGCTATGCCCAGACATGGGTCCTGGGCTCACTGTGCCACTGGAATCAAGCTATCCTGGCTGAAGAGGGGTGAAACCCCGAAACCGGTCCTAGGATGCTTGTTTCCGGTCCAGGGAGGACCTGGCTTGGCAGTTCGGGCTGGACTGTTCCCATGAGGCACAGGGTCAAGACTGATTTGCATATGGCCAGGTTCAAACTGGCGTGGCATGGTGAGCAAAAGAATGATGGATTTAACCCAGATCTCTTGACTGGGGGTGAATGTTTTGATTTGTTCTGCATTCCGTCCATCAATTGTGTGCCTTTTGCTTTCTCGCCCTAAGTGCGCCAGGTATACCCAGACGTGGGTCCTGGGCTCACTGTGCCACTGGAATCAAGCTATCCTGGCTGAAGAGGGGTGAAACCCCGAAACCGATCCTAGGATGCTTGTTTCCGGTCCAGGGAGGACCTGGCTTGGCAGTTCGGGCTGGACTGTTCCCATGAGGCACAGGGTCAAGACTGATTTGCATATGGCCAGGTTCAAACTGGGGTGGCATGGTGAGCAAAAGAATGATGGATTTAACCCAGATCTCTTGACTGGGGGTGAATGTTTTGATTTGTTCTGCATTCCGTCCATCAATTGTGTGTCTTTTGCTTTCTCGCCCTAAGCGGTCAATAAGGCACAACCTCCGGAGGTTACATAACTGGTTAGAGGTGGCAACTACTAAAGAACGCCCACATTTCATCCTGTCTCTGGATGCCGAAAAGGCTTTTGACACTGTTCACTGGCCATTTCTTATGTTAGTGTTGGAGGAGTTTGGGTTTGGCCCGGCGTTTAGACGTTGGATTGCCGTTCTCTATGAAAAACCATTGGCCAGAACTAAAGTCAAAGGGGTTGTGTCCAAGGAATTCCTGATCGGCCGGGTCACACGCCAGTGATGCCCCCTGTCTCCTCTGCTTTTTGCACTGGTCCTGGAACCTCTTGCATGTGTTATCAGGGCACACCCAGATATAACATGATTTCGAGGTCCAGGAGAGGAGGGATCGGATGAACGCATCTCACTGTATGCGGACGACATACTGATGTATGTCACAAAACTGGAGACATCAATCCCTAATATAATGAATAGCTGCGAAACATACGGAGCTCATGTGGGATACACAATTAATTGGGAGAAATTGTGTCTTTACCCGGTGGGAGGATGTAGTGGATGTGAGGTGTGCCCGAGGCAACTCCAATTGGCCCCAGAAGGTATTAAATATCTGGGTATATATATTACGACGAACACAGCGGCGGCACTGGAACGAAACCTTTATAGGATACACAGGGATTTCCGGGTGGATGTTGACAGGTGGCAGACTTTGCCGCTTAACCTGTTGGGCCAGGCTGCACTTTATAAAATGATAGTGCTCCCGAAGTTCCTATATGTCTTGCAAAACACATATCAATGGATTCCGGACGAGGTGTTCACCAGAATTGAGGGCACACTGAGGACGTTCCTCTGGGATGGGAAACCACAGAGGATAGCGCTGGAGACACTACAACGCAACCAATATAATGGCGGTATTTCCCTGCCTGACCTACGGGCCTACTATTGGGCAACCCACCTCATAGAGGTGAATGAATGGGAACATATAGATAAGAACCATCCCACATACGCGCTTGATACAATTCACTGAACACCCATACACACACTACATTTATGGGGGAAAGGGCTCCACGCGTCTCCTAACAGGCACACAGATTGTACTAGCAATCTGGAAAAATGCGGAAAGACAGATGAAATGGGCAGGTCGAGAAACAAGGGAAACCCCGCTCTGGGTAGGCAACAGATTTAAAGAAATTGCAAAATTGAATGGTTTCCGTAAATGGGACCTGCTGGAGATCTCACAACTGAAAGACTTAAGGTGTCTAGGGAAACTGGTAACATTCTCGTACCTCCAGACGGAGTATGCTATGGCCAAATCCCAGCATTATAAATATTTATAGCTGGCACACACGTGGCGGGCACAACATATTGACACAACAGAAATTCCAGAATACGCACCACTAGAGGGTCGCCTCCTGATGGGAGAGATAGGAGACAAGGCAGTCTCCTGGACATATAGGACCATCATCAATATCAAACCAGACTCCTTACAGAAGTTGAAGGCCAAGTGGGAGCTAGATATGGGGGAAATAGAGGACTTGGGCTGGGAAATGATGCTGATGCATCCTCGCGAGGTGGCCATTAAATCGCGACTACGACTGATCCAACTCAAGTATTTACACAGGGCATACGATGATAGGGCATGTCTACATCATATAGGGAGAGCGGAGGAACCCAATTGCCTGCGCTGCCGAGCGCCGGAGGGTACCTTCTTCCACACAGTTTGGAAATGCTCCCAGATTCAGAGATACTGGATGAATCTGTTAGAAGAGCTAGGGGACATTCTGGAGGGGACGATCCCCCTGCACCGGCAGTTAGTTCTGCTTGGAATTTTCACGGAGGTTGATCTCCCTAGGACAAAAGTATCGCTACTCCAGCTGGGACTGGTGGTGGCGAAGTGTGACCTGGCCAACACATGGGGGGCGGTGCTATGCCCATCACTGACTGATGGAAGAAAAGCATGGACATGTATATGCTGGGGGAGAAAACGACCTATCAGGCAAGGGGCTGTCCCAAAAAGTTCTGGAGAATATGGAAGCCGTGGCTTAAACACTATAGACTTCTGCTTACTGAATCCCAGTGAGGTATTGGGACGGGGTGGGGAAAGGGATGGGGGGGTGGATCAGTGGGGGACCGAAGGGATATGCAACTGCCGTCTTATTGTTTACCACTGTATAAAGAACTTGATGCTGAGGTATTGACATTGAAACGTCTTCAAATTCTTGATGAGAATTATTATTGTATTGCAACTATAGAAAATGCCAATAAATATATTTAAAAAAATAAATAAATAGCCTCTACTTATCATTCAGACTTTTCAGACAGGGCGGCCTCTTGTAAATCAGAAAAGCACTTTTCTTGGCAACCTTTTTGGCAGTGGCCCTTACAAGCAAGAAACCTCCTATTTAGTAGTTAAAGAATGAAATATTTGGGGTGAAGTGGGCTCCACCACATCCCAAGCCCTGGTGTCACTGCATCTGCTACACAACTGATAGCCACGCCCCTGCCTTTGGGTCCTAGATTGCACCTTCTCAGAGAAGACACTCTTCTATTTTATGTGTTATTCTGAGATCCCAACTGAGTGAAACCTCTTTTTCAGATTATTTCTGGGCTGGCCGCCCAAACCTTCTTTCCATTAACATCTTTGACCTTTGTGTGTGTGTGTATTCTACTGGGAAGACAATGTGAGTGCCAAGTATGTTTCAAAAAATGCATTTCAAGCATCGAGCATGATTTTAAATCTGAAATAGACAGAAACTTCACATTTGAGCACCTGCCTGCAACCACTGCAGACCTCAATTTGTCTCATGAGAAACATTCTGGCATCGGCATGCTTCTCCAAATTGACTTGAAAATACACATTGCCACCTTCAAAGCAAGTCCTCAATCTTGGTCTTTTAACTTTTACTTTTTCTGAAGCTTTCTCTTCGTATGACTGACCCTGAAAGAAAGCTATATAAGTGCAGATGTCTATAAATAATTGCATTATTCCAATATATTTAAAAACTGCAGGTGTGCCTCCAAACTGCACATTGCATATTGGTCTCTATTCACTTCCGTTTTAAAATAAAACAAGTTCATTTGATACTTGCTTTAAATCCATTATTTTAACTCAGTGTTGTGTGAATTACCCAGCACATAAGAGAGGCCTGCATCACAGTTTTGTGCTGATTGGTGTCTTTAATATTTGAAGAGCTGGGTCAGGGGTGTTTTACTGCCTTAGTCGTTACTGGTTGTTTGGTGCTGGTATTCAAAGGAATACGTAGCTTGTGGCGAGAAACATAGAAGCATTTGTTGACATCTGTAAAGTAAAGAACAGAAACAGCACATTAACACTACACAAAATAAAATAGCAACACAATAACATAACTGCATAGCAAATAAATAGTTGAATTTGATTACTACATGACAATGACTGTACATCAGAACAAGAAAGAAATGCACTACAAAATCACAGTAGCACAAAAAACAAATCAACACATCACCATTACAACAAAATACAGTAGAATAAATCAGCAGAAAGATTCTGGTCACACAATACCACCTACACAAATCTGCTTTCACAATATATTGGCACTAGTTAAAAATGTCTGTGATCTGGTCAATCCAGAAACTCTCGTTTCTAGCTCCCTCGGGTTTAATGACCTGGATTTTATGAGGGTCATGACGTTCTGTTTTTCAATTTGAGATCATTTTTATAGCATGATGATGTTCTTGGCAGTACTTTTGTGTGGTTTATGTTACTTTCACAGCTTGCATTTAAAACCAAAAAGAGTAATTTTACTCTTTATCTTGACAGATTGTACAAAACATGGATTAGGATAGGTGTATGAACTCATGGGCCAGCATCACTTTCTTCCTAAAATATAATCTCACTGTTCTTGTTGTTTTAAAGGTCATGCATCCCTGCATTCCCAGCTGCCTGACAACCTGGGGTGACAACAAAAACAAGCCACTAAAACAACGCTTCTTAACCTGGGGTCCTCAATACCTACTCAGGGGTTTCTACAACTGCTTGGATAAATTAAATCATATTCGCATGGTTAATAAAGTATATGCACATTTAAAAGCATAACTGAAATGATAAAAAGGCCTGTAAATGTATATCAATTTGAAATTGGAGGCTAAAAATTAAGTTGGTAGCCCTAGCTTGATTTGGTGGAGCAGCACAAGAACAGCAAAGAGAATCTAGTAGGGAACATTAGTGGCCTCAATGGAAGCACGGTTGTGCATGATAAAAAGACAATATGCATTACGAGTAAAGAAGACAAAGTGACAGTCTTACATATTGTTTCTGCTTTTTGAAAGAAAAACATATTTTGATAATCTTCAGCTTTGCTATTAAACTTAAACTTAAAATTTAAATTTGTATATTTTTTTTATTTGTGGATTAAATAAAATATTTAATAATTTGTATATTTTGAATGTATACTTATTTTCATATTTTCTTATATTGTTCCTGAGGTTCAGCTCATTGAAATTGCTTAGGCAGAGGACCTGACGTCTAATAGTAAATCAATGGGGTCTACAGAATTTAAAAGGTGAAAAACTGCTGCTATAGAATTTTATGGCTTCCAAGGCCGATCTCTTTAATGGTTTTACCTATTTAGCTTCTGTTATCAAATGGGCTCAGGTGGACCCACCTTAGGCATGCATAAAGGCTAGACTGTAGAGTGCCCATTTAGAGGCTACACTGGTGCTGACAATATAGGGCCAAATGAGCAAATGAGGAGGAGGAGCAGATGATAAACCTCATAGTAGCCGATTTCATATTAAGAACAACAGGCCAAAAAATACCAGATACCTTTTCAGTAAAAAAACAATAAAAAGATTAACAACCCGGAGGAATAAAAAAACAACTGCTTAAAATTATGACATATGAAGATGGAGAGTCAGCTTTATTGTATTTCAATGTGTTAAAACACCATTGCCCCCATTAAAGGGCAAGAAGGAGGAACGAAAGGGAAGGAGAACAAGAAAGGAGAGCGAGCCAGTCAAGGCAGCCATTGCTACAGCCTTTCAATGGAGACAGAAGTGTACCTGGAAATCAAACGGGGAGCACAATGGTGGAGAACACAAACAAAATGCAAAGATGACTAAAAATCTAGAAATATAAATCAAACAAAAAAGGAGCTTAATAATAAAATCTCAAAGCCAGAGGATGAATCAGTTTTGTACAAATCAATGAATACATAGGGAAAGGCCAGGCATGGGTGCGTGTAAAGAACACAAAGTTGCTAACTGCACTACGCATTAGGAAGGAAATGTGTGAGAAAGCACCCTTTTTGTATGGTCATCCCCCACACTTTTTGCTCTAATGCTACATTTTATGTCTCTGATAGTGCACTTGAGTCTGGTGCCCAGAATCAATGCCAGTGCCTTTTCCCTAAAACTGTTAAGTGTAAATTTACAACCCCAATTGACAAGGACTTTACCCCCCTCCTGGTATATGGTACCATGGGTACCCAGGGCAAAAGTGGTAAAGAGATCCCCAGGGCCCGCAGCACTGTTTGTGCCACCCTGAGTGACCTAAGTAAATTACTGACAGCAGGCCTGCCATTGCAGACTGCAGGAACACTGCAAACAGCTCGTATTCAACTCTGCCCTCACCATGTGTAGCAGAGTCAATGCACTGCCTTTAATATATATTGGTCAATAGTAAGGCAGGCATCCTAAAGCCCAGGAGGCAGGGTGAAGTATATTAGAGGTGTGGATATGTAAGTGAAAACTTATATTTCCCTATAGCACCCTTTTCCGTTAAAGGGCACTATGAGGGAAAGACAATTCATAGGAGAACAGGGGCTGGCACCTAGGGCAAACCCCAGGTTGGCAGTTCCATTACAGATAATCAAAAATGGAGAGGCACACACTTAATATTCGGCAATGTGTTCAACACTAACTCTATTCAGTCAACATTTCAAAGACAAAGCATGCTACAGTGGATGGCACTCACTGTCTAACAAGTGCCTATTTAATACTGACAATAACAAGAGTCGGTGGACTCGTCCTCTGTGCACTGTTGCTGAAATAAGGTTACAAAAATCACAATAATCAAACTAAACAATACTCAAGTTCAAAAAATGTGTGAGATGTGTTGTATCCGACATCCACACCCCTAACATGAATCTCGTGTTGAGGGCGATATGGCATGTACCCAGGTGGCTGCCTTAGATGTTGCCAACCTAGTTACCCCTGTGTTGGACTTTTTGCAAGCTTACCCCCAAACCTTTTGCTTCTTACTCCTAAGTTTCCTGACCTGTGTTTGTTGGCTATAGGACTCTGGGCACTTCACCACTGCTATTCAGTGCTAAATTTCATATGCTCTCCATGTAAATTGTAATTACAATTGGTTCTCTCTGATTGGCATATTTGATTTACTGGTAAGACCTTAGTAAAGTGCACTGAGTGTGCAAGGGACTGTAAATAAAATGCTACTAGTGGGCCTGCAGCACTGATTGTACCACCCACAGGAGTAGCCATGAAAAGGTATCTCAGACCTGCAAATGCATTGTCTGTGCACAGTGTTAAACTGCCATGTTGACCTGGCAAGTGCACCCACTTGCCAGGCTCTAACCTTCCCTTTTTTTCCATGTAAGGCCCAAGTTATCCCGTTGGGCAGGGTACAGTGTATGTGAAAGGTAGGTCATGTACTGGTGTGGGTGGCATGTCCTGATAGTGAAATACTGCCAATTTTCTTTTTCAATATGGAAAGGCTATCTGGATAGATATGATAGAATGGGAAATACTTTGTAACATCTGACAAGTATAACTTCCCATTGGGACAAGATAGAGAAATAAAGTTTAGGCTCTCTGAACTCAGAATGTAATAGCACATCTTTTAGTAAAGATAGTCTTTATATTGTCTGTTTGAAAATGCCACTTTTAGAAAGTAGGCATTTTTTTGTTTAACCATTCTGTGTGCCTCTGCCTGTTTGTGGATTAACTATCAGGTTTTGGATTGTCAGGGACTGGGGATGTGCATTCACTGTAGACAACCAGGGGGGGTTGAGGTGTGCCTGGATCTGGGTGACTTAGAACCGAGCTGAACGGGGCTTGGCTGCATTTAGAGTAGTGGTAGGAGATTTCCTTGCAGCTGAATAGGGCCTGTCTCCCTTGCACAATGCTGTCTCCACCCCCATGGTCATACTGCACCAATGAGGACAGAACTGGTTTGGACTGGGCTCCAAGGCCCCTTGCACAAAGAAAACAAAGACAACATGGGGTATATGTAGTAGACCTTAAACCCCAGAACTTTCGTTCACTTCTGGACTCAAGAGGAACCTTCGACAGGGGAGAGGCCCTGAAGTGCTGTGAGGAGGAGTTGCTGTCACTGCCAAGGAAATGACAAAGACTGGAACTTTTCTGTGAACCTGCTTAAAGAAGAATCTCCAAGGGCCTGTGTGTGCTGGCCTGCTGTTCTGAAGTCTCAGGGGCACAAAGACTTCATCTCACATCTCCCCTGAACTCTGCTGCTCAGAGTTCTTACCTGCCAGGAGGTGCCTGTTCCAGTTCTGGGCCTCTGGAGATTGTCCCTGCTGTTGAGAGCCGGAAGAAACCTGAAGAACTGAGAAAATCGACGCATTTCTTTTTTTTGAATCAAGTTTTCCCGACGCATCACCCGTAGACCAGAACCATCTTGGAGTCGATGCTTCGCTTCCCCCTACAGTCCGGATTCAATGCATCACTTTTCTTGCATGCAGTATAACTGTCTCATCGCCTCCCCTAGGACTCAGGAACTGACGCATCTTTTTGTTTCTAAACACTTCCCATCTTTGGGGCTGTTTGCCCTTGTGAATTTTAACGCATCTGCAGGTACTCTGTGTAGAATCACGCCTCATCATTTTCTATGGATCCAGTTGCTTGAAACCTTTGAAAATTCTTATTCTTATTGCACATATGTGGGACTTTTATCGTTTTGGTCTTGTTGAGTTTAGATAAAGATACTTTATTTTTTTAACTGTTGTGGTGTTCATTTGTGGTGTTATCACTGCATTTCTGCGTGTTTTGAGTACTAATATTTTACAGATTGCCTTTGGGATAAGTCTGTCTGCTCATGCCAAGCTACCCAGGGGGTGAGCAGGGGTTATCTAAAGTGTGTATTCCCCTGACCAGAAGCAAGGGTCCCTATTTGGATGAAGGCACCTACCACTGCCAACTAGAGACCCCCATTTCTAGTATCCAGCTTCTCTGAGCTCTGGCTGGCAGCCTTCGCTTGCTGCCACTAAGACAGGATTCTAACCTCCTGCCAGGCCGTGTGATCACTCCCAGGATTCAGGAACAAAGACCTAGGCAGGAAGGAGGTCACACCTCCTCCCTCCCAGAAAGGCCAGTGAATTGCACATCAAGTAGGTAAACTTCAAAGGCTGCATTGCAACTGATTGCATCAAGGCTGACTTCCACAGGATGAAACTGCCCTTCCCCTACCCCAGGCACAGTTGCACCCTGGCAGGTGGAAAATGAGTTAGTCAAGGCGGTGTACACCCCCAGAAGGCTAGCTACACCTCCAGGGTGGCCAGCCTAGTCAATACACTGAAAGAAGGGTTCTGCCATTTTTAGAAGTGGCAGAATAGAGGCTTCTCGATAGAAAAGGCGACCTACGCCCTTGGATGTGGCCACCCCAGGGGCAGATTAGCCGCTGGGGCAAGCTGCTCATTGGCCACTTGCTCTCTAAGATTAAAGGGCTACAGTTAACACCAGAACCTCAGTTTTGAACAATGTGAATCAAAGAGGACAAAAGAAGAGACTCATGTCTGCGACAACAGAACTTGCACAAAGCAAAAGAGGGATACTCTGCACCTGTGGCAATGCTCCTGGAACTGCCTGATCGTGGCTCATCCTAGGCTAACTCTTGGCTCATCCAGACAGAGGGACCCCTTTGGAAGTCTGACATACCCTCAGAATCCACTGGACTAGTGGCTATAGTCCCCTGCAAACTGCAGGTAAAACAATGATCCAGATCTGAAGAATCGCTGGCCATTAGGCCCACCGTGGGATCGCCAAAATCCAGATGGTATAATGCATTGTTGAAACAGTAGTCCTGCCTTCCTCAGAGTTTCAGGCAGCTACCTTGTTCCTATGGACCATAGGACGTTAAAGTACCTTTTTCCAAGGATTACCTCTACCAAGCAGTTTGTTGGTCGCCAGTCCAGCAAATGACCCTTCACTCGATGCTGCACCTCCCGGGAACTCCATCTAACTTTCGCCCAATGTCAGCAACCATCCCGTTGTTGTGTTTTGCATCTTGCCCCCCCCCCCCCAGCTCAGTGTAAGCAGTAAAAGCAGCTCTCCCATGGCTCCCACTCAGAATCAGGGACAGCTAGGACAACTCTGCACCTAGCCTCCATGGCTTAGGTAAAATGTAACTGCCTGTTGTGGCCTGGTCCTGGACCTGCATCACCTTTACCCCATGCAAAGGTACCACTCAACTAGACCTGCAACTGACCGATTCTCGCTAGTGGTTATTTCAAATGATCGCAATGTTACATTTTCACTGTATTATTTAATTATATTATATTGTTTCTAAAATCATTAACTCCAGTTATCTGTATGCTATTACGTTCATTTTGGTGTCTAAATTAAGATAAAAATACAATATAGTTTTATAAATTGATGTCGGATTTCTCTTGAGTCGTGTAAATCACTTATAGTTCATTTTGGTACTCTGAAGTGCATAAACACATGTTCCTCTGTAAAGCCTGACTGCTCTTTGCCACACTACCAGGACTGAGCTAAGGATTTATTAGTGTGAATCCAAGACTCATCTTTGGGGTTGCGATAGCATTGCATGGTGAAGCCTAACTAGCATAACCACATAATACAAAACTCCACCTTCCTACAAATTGCCTGTGGAGAGTGAATGGATTGTGGCAGGAGACAAGTTGTTCCCATCCTTAAGAGAGATTCGTTCTTTGGCACATATGGGATATGTGGGTATTACTGGTACAAAGAAAAGATTGATATGCTGTTTTTGATTGCCTTGAATGAATAGGATGTTGAGAATAGAGATGTTCAAGCTTATGGCTTCTTTTATAAGGTTAACAAATCTTTTAGAGCACATATAAGTATCATGATTCTGTTACAGGAAGTTGTATGGCAAAATGTGTGTTTTTATTGCAATTAGGCCCTTAAATGCCAAGAAAAGGAATACCTGGAGGAATACATCTTAATAGTTTACTAATAGGATTATAAAGGGGCATTTTGCAAGTGAATGGGGAATTAATAAGAGTGCAAACGATTAGTATCTATTACACAAGAAATCATAGAGATGGATAATTGATAATCTAATGGAGTCTTTTCAGACACTTTTCAGTGCTAGCAGTGTGAGAAGGCCAAGCCCTTCCATCTAGTCAGTTGTTGCATTTATGGGTCTGTGTTATATATCATCAGCTGCATGAACAAGTGGGTGAGTGAGAGTGGAATTCATGAGACTGGGTGAAAAGAAGGTGTTGCGATCACAGTTCTATCCTAGGGCAATCAGGCACCTATTAAGGAGAACCTCCAGAAATAAGACCTGCTGTATGCCACTCTTCAATAAAGGAGATAGGATTGGTGTTCCAAATAGGTTTTAAGTGAGCAAGGTGTCGCAAGCATCATGAATATTGTGGTACTTTTAGTTTGAAGAGTTTGCTTCCTTACTATTTGTAGGTCCTCACGGACCTTTCCCACAAACTGCTAATATTTCCTTGTGAGTGTTAGTTGGTGCTAAAAATGTGTATGCCCTTTTCTCACAAATGGATGCTGGAAATCAATGTATTCTTGCAACAACTTGAAAGGGGCGCAAGTCACTTGATTAAATACCTGAAATCCAACATACAAAGAGTATTCATAGTATCCCCAAAATGTTCCAGCAATTCATGAGAGGCACACCTTGCAATTTTCACACACACCTAGATGAAATGCTCAGGTATAAATAATTAGAGACAGTTTCATACCTAAACATAGATCATGTTACAAGCATACATAGTCCCATTTACTGTTTCACCTGAAGTTTTGTAGACCCTTTCACCTCACGGCCAATCAAACATTGGCAAATGATGAAACAGAAAAAACAATATGCCATAAGAACTCTTTTGTACATTTGACAAACGAAAGTACACTTAACAACTTTTGCCCCCTAGATGTCTTCTGTTGTTTTATGTTATGTTATGTTATGCTATGTTATGTTGTTATGTTATTCGTATTTTTATAGTGCGCTAATCACCTGTGAGGATATGCAGGTGCTCTGTGGCAGGTCTGTGAGGTCAGCCCTGGGGGCCTACTCAAACAGCCTGGTCTTCTGCTTCTTGCAAAAGTCAAGAAGAAAGGAGGAGGCTCTGATGTGTTTGGGAGGCCGTTTCATGCTGTACTGTCCAAGTACAATAAGGAGAAGCCTCCTGCTGTACTTCTGTGTATGTGTGGGGTGTGTGCTAGTGAGAAACCCGAGAAACCTGCAAATTGGAGCTGTCTGTAAGGTTGGTGGAAGTGAATGTAGCTGTTCAGGTAGGTAAGGCAAGTATTGTGGGGAGCTAGCAGGTGTGGGTGAGGCATTTGAAGTGTGCATCCCTGTGTATTGGGAGCCAGTGGAGTTTTCCAAGGTGTGGTGTAATGTGGGCTTGACATGGGAGGTTGAGGACTATTCTGGCTTTGATTTTGGATGGTTTGCAGTCATCTTGTTAACTTGTTGGCACATCCTTAGTACACATTGTTTCCACAGAATAATCTTCTGCTGGTGAGGGCCTGTACAATCGTTTTCCTCGTGTTGTCTGTTGGCCACGTACAGTTTTCTTCAACATCCTTAGGGTGATGATTCTGAGGTTTCTCACTTGTGAGCAGGACATGGGGTGGATCCAAGGTCTCTGGGCCACTAGTGGAGTCCCATGGTGAGGCATTCTTCCCAAAGACTACCACCTCGGTCTTGTCTGAGTTCAATTTGAGGAAACCGGATTTTTTCCAGGTGGCCACTTCTGTCATGCATGTGGTGAACTTGGTCTTGGTGTTGGGTGTTTTTTCTAAGAGAAACAGTATCATTTGCTTGTTGCCAGTGTAAGTGAGGATTTTTATTTTGTGATGTTGGCCAGCGAGGTCATGTAGATGTTTAGGAGTATTGGGTTGAGCGAGGGGTCCTGTGGGACTCTACAAGTAAGATCTTGCGCTTTAGAAGTGTAGTGGGGCATGTTGACGATTTGGGTTCCGGATGTCATCTGTTGCTTCTATAATGTTGGTTTCTGTGCTGTGGTTGGGTCTGAATCCTGATTGTGTGGTTTCGAGAAGCTGGTGTTTCACTCCACAGAATCATTACATAACAAATCGGCATCTTTCCATGGAGTTCCGCCACCAGGCCGAAAATGTGCAACACGCTGCTTGTTCTTTGAACAACACACAGGAAAATTGCTTTAAACCCAGTCCCCCAGCCCTCCCAAAAACATGCAAATCTTTTCCCTTGGAATGAATCAAAAATGTAATGCAAAATAGGCCCTTAGAGTAACTCTTGGCAACCCACACTTAAATTTAAAAATTACAAAAAAGGTGAAAAAAATACTGCCCCATGCTTCCCATCAAACCACAAACATATCCAAACGTTCTTTAACTTACTTGATTTTTAACAGAAAACCTTAAAATCCAATGGTATATAGATGCAACAGGGATTGCAGACAAAGAGAGTGATCATTTCTCTCCAAATCCAAATGAAAAGTGACCGAGGGATGGACAAAGCATTTAGAGGAGCCTTCCGGACAGGAAGAGTAAGTTTAAGTCTCTGTTGCACTTCCTTCGCTATGCACAGTACTTATATGCCTGCATATACTCACTATTGAAGCGCAATGGTGGAATCATTTATCTATTTCACTGTTCTCATTTTGCTATTTACGCTATTCTGTTTAATTCTGCTGATTATCACAGCGCATGTATTTTATAAGAGAGTCACAAGGCTTCAATACATATTGAAACACCTTGCTGAGCATTCTTGTGTATTTCTTTGGGTATGCATGAGTAACCAAACAAAAGGGTTCTAGATATGTTCCCATGATTTGCATGGGTGATCCGGGTTGTCATGTTCTGAGGTTGCACACACATCTGTCACCCTGTAAGATTAAGGGTTCAGATGGTGCACTGTGGGCTACCAGGGATACAGGCTAATATATCCAGAGGGTGTTCATGGAATCAGTCTGGCACAATCCTGACGTTTATGTTGTCCAACAAATGCACAGTTTTAATGGAGAGGTACAAGCCATAAAACACTGTTGTCATGGTGTTTCTTGAAAAAGGAAATAATTTGACCACCCGGTGATAGGTGGATGTTGGCAGGAGGTCAGCATTACAAGAATTTACAGAGTTGCCAAAATTCTCAAATTCCGCTTGTGAAATTCAAAATCCACCCGTGTTAGTGTTTAATGAGGTGGTGTTTGTTGATGGCGTTTTCAAGGACTTTGGCTGGGTAGAGCAGGAGGGATATCAGATGGTAATTGGTGAGTTTGTTAGGGTCAGCCAAGGGTTTATCTAAGAGGGTGTTGATACTGCAAGTTTACATGGATCCGGAGAGGTGGCTGTATTGATGGAGGTGTTCAGTATAGGGGTAAGGATCTTGCTGATAAGGATTGCTCCTTTGTCGAAGGTGTGGTGTTAGCAGGGGTCTGATGAAGCCCTGGAGTGGATTGTTTTTACGATTGTTGTGTTTTCTTCTGTGCTAATAGTGTCCCATGTGGTGATTAGGCTGACTTCCTTCATCACTGGGAGACTTTTAGAGATTGTCAGTTGGTCTTGTTATGGGAGGAAGTCACTGTATATGGTTGCGATTTTGTTGCAAAAGAAATTAGGGAGGTCATTGCATAGATCTTGTGACACGGTGAGGTTTCTGATGACAGCTGTAGTTGTGGTGAAGTCTTCTTTGCTGCTGTTGGAGATGGTATTTATATGTTTGACGAGCGTTCTCCTCTTGGTTTCTCAGATTAGCTGGTGGAAACTTCTCCTAGTGGCTTTGAAGGCATATCTTTCTACTTTCCATTAGCTGTTTCTCTATTTCCATTCCAGTTGTTTCCAGTGTTGCTTGGTCATTTTGAGGTATTCTTTGTACCAAGTGGCTTGTGTTCTGATATTTGCTGTGTTGATGATTTATTTATTTATTTATTGATAGCATTTATAAAGTGCAACTGTCCCCAAACTGGTATCCAGGTGCTGAGCCTATTTATGGGTACCATACTGCTAAACATGAAAACATGCACATGAACGGATCTGGTTATTTGGAGAAAAGTCAGGTCTTTGGGTGGGTGGGCTCTATGATGCATTGGGCTAGTCCTAGGTCCCTAGGTTGTCCAGAAGGGTGTCTGGGCTGGGGTCAGTCTGATCATCGAAGTGAAAATTGAAGTCTCCTATTGGGAGGATGAAAGTGCTGGTGTTGAGGACTAGAGATGCGTTGAAAGCTGTTATGTTGCTTGTGAAATTGGCTCGATGGTAGGGGGTGGTAGACTGGGGTCCCACCCAGGGTGAAATTTGATGTGATTCGTAATTCGAAGTTAAGGTGCTTCATGTAATTTGTTCCAGCTTCGGTGGGATGGTGCAGATGGAGGTGTGTTTGTAGATGGTGGCGATTCCTCCTTCATGCCTGTTTAGGTGGTCTTGCGGTCCACACAAATGAGAAAAAGTAACCAACAAATCAAAAATCCATTACGCAGTGTATGGTATGCACAGGATGATCCATGCAACTGAGAGATGTCATATTAGTTATATTTTTGATGCTCTGAAGTTATAGTTGTGCTAAAAGAGCACCTGTAATATCAATTTACTGCTGTTACCTTTATTTTGCAACTGAGCAGAAACCAGAGTATGTTAATTTGTATGATATTATATTTGTGTACACCTTATTAATTCAATGTGTATCCTTCCATGAAAAACATAGAGGCATCTCTGTGAGGAAATAGGCCTTACACCATGCAATGATCTACTTTAAGTAGAAACCATGTCTGGCAATTTCACTGCTGATGGTTGCCATGGGGGCTACATTGCAATTCCAGTGATTTTCTTTCTAGATAAATAGTCACACATCATTTCAATAGGTATCAGTTTTCAGAAAGAACACATTACATTCTGACATTTCATTCTCAGTGATGGGGTGCCTGCAGGTGTTGAGACATATCAAGTAACTCACATTTGACACCCGAAGTTGGCATACCCATTTTGATTACATCATTATCTGTCATCCTAGAATGAGAATTCCACCTTGTGCACACATTTTTCACCTGATCCTGCCAAATTGGTGATTTCTTCAATGTATCAAAATAGTCGCCTAGGTCTGTGCAGTAGAGAATATGAATTGGGTGTAGGGAATGCTATTATGGAGTTTTTCTAAATGTTGCCAGTGAAGAATATTGCACAGCTGAAAATGATTAATTGCATGTTAAAGAAACATGTAGTCTGCATGACCTTGTTCAATGTTATTTACTCCACCTTGGATTTTATTAATACACAGAGGACTTTTTCTCATCTAAAATGTTGCATTGATATGTTTCCCTGTTTTATGTTTCATGTAAATAGAAACTGCAGTTTAATTATGTTTTTTAACCCTAGTGCCTAGGTTTTTCCCCTTCAGTGTTGAGCCGTTTATAGCTGTTTGTGGTAGTTGATGCTTCAGCCTTTGTATAATTTTTTCCACAACATACATTCAGGCCAAATCTGTGTCCTTTTTTCTACACAATTTGGGGACGTAAAAGGTAACAACAGATTGTGGATTCCTGTGGATGGAACCAAGAAGAAGGCCAACATGTAGCAAAACGTTGGAAAAATGTACTGGGCAAGGAAGTATGTTTTCTTTCTAAGAATGGCATTAACAAGAGATTTTCTGTGCTAGGAGCATCATCTCCCTCAGCTTTCAGAGACAGAGTTGTATAAATATTTTTTTCACCAGAGTTTTTTCAACTTTTTAAGCAATCCTATTTTTGCAGTGTATATCTACTTTCAACTTAAAAGAGGTATTAAACGAATGATTGAACATGGAAAACTGTATGTAGGAAATTACCATCTGTTGTTTGGTATACACCCACATTTTGGTCTTAACTGTTTTTGCGGGCTTTAGAGGTCTGTGCACTTTACTCCTGCTAACCAGTGGTAAAATGCCTGTGCTCTGAGCACTTAAACATGTTGAAATTGGTATATTCCTAATTGGCATATTTGTAGACACCTCACAATGCAGCCATCAGCAGCAGCCGGTGCATCCTTTGGGGGTTGGTTCCATGTCTTCTTCCTCAGAGGGGATCTGTGCTTGGTGGAACATTTCATAGTCTGCCTTCCTGACATGTGGCCCACATTAAATTGCCTTCCACTGCATATTGCCTTCATCTCTACCACTGTGAGAGTTGTCAGTGTTGCCAGATCCACCTCCATGTCCCCTTAGACTTTTAAAGGTGCAAATATTGACTTGAAAAATAATTGGAAAAAAACAAAAAATGGCCCACTCAGAAACCTGATGCCAATTAAAGTCAAAAATCATTTTTCAGTTCAATTTGGGGAACTTTGATTTCAGACTTAATAGCTGAGTGGTACAGCTGAACACAAGTTCTGGATCCCACCACTGAACACTAAAGTGAGAAAGCGGATTATTAGTTAGGGGTGGATGGAAGTCTACTATCTTGTTAGAACCAGTGAAGGTTTCAGTAATTTAAACCTGAGCTCAACCCCTGGAGATATGGCACAGCACAAATAGGCTTAACTTAAGAAAATGTGTATAGATTTTAGAAGTAAAAAAAACTGTTAAAAAGCAAAAATGACAACACACAAAAATCCCACTACAATTACTAAAAAGTAGGGGGGGGCAGAATTTGTGGAGTCTGATTCTGTGAAACCATGCAGAATTATATACAAATTCTGCCAGATTCCACAGAAATCCACAACGGGCCAGATTGGGCATTATGCTCTATATTCGTCATTCAAATGCACCCTCTCATCCAGAAATGGATGCGAGGATGCATTTTGCCTTCGAAATTAGCACGTATGTAAGGGCACTGAATGGTAACTATGTTGTTTCTAAATGTAGAGGGACTGCTCATAGCAAGAAGAAGGAGCATTCCCTCTACATCTAGAAACTGCACTCTTCGGTGCCCTTAAATACTTTCTAAAAAGTACAGGAAGAGGTCGCAGTCCATCTATGTTTAAAAGACATTGCAGATTAAAGTTTAGTCTGCAATGTAATTTGCAGTAGTTTTTAAATATAGAGGGACTGTTCCCTCTTCCCAACCTGTTTAGAACTCATTGCAGGGCATACCCCTCTGTACTTGTTCATACTCAGTAATAATCAGTGAAACCTGCAGAGTATATAAGGGCGCTGAGGGATATGAACTGTTGTGCAGTGGTTTCTAAACAGGGCTGGAATAGAGAGCAGTACTTCTGTGTCTAAAAACCACTGCAGATTAAACTTTAATCTGCAGTGGTTTTTATTTGTCAAACATAGAGGGACTGCTCCCTCTTCCCGCACTTTTTAGAAACCAAACCACTGCAGATTAATTCCATTGGCGGAGCAGTGGAATTTATCAGTAATTCCACATTACAAAAGTAATGCAAAATTACCAAATTTCCCTGATTTTACCGGCGGAATTAAATAATCTGCCTAGGTTTACTAAAACGTAGAGAATACTTTAATGAACAAAATTACACCAGAACGAAAAAAAAACCAATAAGGAGAACGAGAAACATGAATTTGAAATGAAAACATTGCCAAAAAGCGCTAAGCACCAACCTAAACTAATTGGGTGCGGTAGACCGGGACCAATGCACGATTTGAGGCTGACCATGATGAAGTGCAGATTGGATATAGAACCATTGTTCAACCCAGTCTGGGGTTTTACCTTGGGGTTTAGTCTGTTCTTTTATGGAAGTCTAAATCATTCAGTGGGGCAAGGCATAAGCCTATTTTCGAGAAGGACTCCATGATGTCAGATAGAAGTTGGAAAAAGACCCTGTTAAGCAATTGGTTTAGGCAGAAAGAGTTTAGAGCTGGAAACATTTGAAATTGTTCCCAGGGACGTTCTCTCACTGGTTGGATAGTTTTGGCATCTTCACCCAACCAAGCTTTCTACGTTCCGAAATAGTCACTTTTTTGGAGCTTGGATACCTCCAGGGGAGCAAAGTTCCAAGAGGCCGGATACTTACTCTACGACATCTTGCTGGAACAGATTTGCTGTTGTGTAAAAGCTCAGAGCAGGAGAAACCTGAATCCTCATCCCAGCAACATTGTACCTTGGTCAGATTGACTTAGTCTTCTGGAGGCCTTTGGAGCCAAAATGTTTCTAAGTCTCTGGTTTTTCAGGATGTTGGGAAGAGTACACTTGGACACAGCCAAGGCTCTGAGGATCTTAGGTACATCCCTTGGGAGTCAATAGTCACTCTAGCAGTAGACACAGCAGGATCCAGGGCAGATACAGTTGGAACTGGTCAGCTGAACTCTTCAGGAAAAGTCTTCTTGAAGCATGTTGTGTCCCTGTACCTTAACAGGAGGTCAACCAACTGACCTCTGGAGTCTACTTACTTCTCCTGGGTACAAGTAGAAGCAGGTTTAGCCCTTCAGGTCCCTCACATGTCTCAAATGGCAGGTTTAGTCCTTCTTTTGTTCGTCCACAGGTGCAGACTGTTATGAAGAGGATGCCAGGGGTGCCAAATTTAAGCTTGATACTAGCCTATGACTGAGGGTGTCTCCTGACCCACCCCTAACCAATAAGGAGAAACATCCCAGGGGTAACCCCATCCACTTTTGAAGCAGTTCCTGTGTGTCCTACTGAAACAATCCCACAGTTCCCTTCTCTGCCTGACTTCAAGATGGTGAAACTCTCCTCCTCTTTATTAGAGCCTGTGTGGCCATCCCAGATGTCATGACCCTGAACTCCTTGTGTTCTCACTCCCCCTGTACCTTATGTGTGGATGACTTGCAAATCAAGTATACATCTCAATGCTTCCCTGGCTGTTCCTGGGATTTATTGCCCCGTAGGCTTGACAACGTTCTTAGCTTGGTAATCATCCACCAGGGACTTCAGGCCGTCTCATCATGACTATAGTGATATTTGGGCTGCCAATCATCCCCCAGGGACTGCAGGCCATCTCATCATGACTACTGTGATATTTGGGCTGCCTCATCATGACTTTGGTGATACTTGGGCTGACTCATAGGCGCATGACTATGGGGATATTTGGGCTGACTCATAGGCACATGACTATAGTGATATTTGTGCTGACTTATCAGGATTTGGGAATGGTATTTTTTCCGCACTCAAACTGTGAGGCAGTGCTAGGCTTACCCACTGGATAAAGAGGACGGATCCTCTTCAGCAATCCCGCTCACCTGAATGTCTCCATGATTCAGCTAAGCTTCTTCTGCTTTGCAGCTCTCCTGCGGATCTCCAACACTACACACATCTACAACCCTGCAAATCCAGCGATGCAGTGAACACGCTGCACCAGGTTTGTGACTCTACAGTATACACTAAACTCAATTTGCGGAGTCGTATTACCTCAATAGGGTGAAAGAGGGGGACGAATGAAAGACAGCTTTTCGAACCAAGTTTGGTTTATTCGAATATACTGTCATGCCATTTGGCCTGTGTAACTTCCCCACTGCATTTCAATTCTTTATAAATTAGGTCCTACAAGATCTGCTGGACATATATGTGTTATCGTATCGTGTACATTGACAACATCCTCATTTATTCCCAAATATGACCGATCATATCACTCGTGTACGAACAGTATTAGAGCGCCTCCGTGACCATGCCCTTTTCGCCAAAGTAGTGAAGTTCACATTTCACACTCAAAAAGTCAAGTTTCTAGGCTAAATCCTGTCACCTAAAGGCATACCCATGGACACAAAATTCAGGTCCAGGCAATTCAGAATTAGCCAGCTTCAACCTCAGTTAAAGAGGTGCAGAGTTTCTTACTCAACTCTCCGACATTGTACGTCCTATTACAGAATAATTGGGGAAGAAAGTACCCTTAATTTGGCCACAGGAGGTGGAACAAACCTTCTGTTCATTGAAACAGGAATTCAGGTAAGCCCTGATGCAGAAACACCCTGATCCCACAGAACAGTACTTCATGGAGGCAGATGTCTCTCAGGTGGCAGTAGGATGAATCTTATCACAACGCAACATTTCTACAGGACACGTGCACCCCATTGTCTACTTTTCCAAGAAATTGCTGCCTGCCTACCAGAATTAGACAGTTGGCTGAACGCGAGTTCCTCGCCATTTCAGGAATGGTGGCAGTACTTACACACCATCACCATACACAAGGATCATAACCTTCAATCCTTCTAGGCCTTGATCCCACAACAAATCAGGTGACTCCTATTCTTTAGTGAGTTCAATTTTGTGAATACGAACAGACCTGGGGGTCCAGCAGATTAAAGCTGATTTATTACCACAATGTGGACATGATTGCCAGGACACGAGTCAGCAACTCCACAAATCTTCTTAGCACATCATTGGGCTATGTGACCAAGACAAGTTTCTAGACAAAGTCCACCAATGCACTGAACAAGCAGACATAAACAAGTGGGTGGAAAAAGAGAACAATTCCAGGTGTAATGAGTTGCTTCATCACTGCACCACATTGTATATCCCTACTAATGATCTGTGACACAAAGCCTTGACCTGGTGCTATGATGGTCCATTAGCACGGCAAGCTGGATATAAAAAACACTAGCAAACTGTGGTTTTGGAGTACAATGTTGTCCAAAGACAAGCACAAAGATGTTCAAACATGCCCCATATGTACACAGAATAAGGCTTCCCACTCCTGCGGGTTTATTGCATCCATTGTCAGTGCCCCCACAACCATGGCATGCTATCAGCATGGACTTCATCACTGCATCACCTGCTTCCAACGGTTATACTACCATATGGTAGGTAGGTAAAGATAAAAATATCATAAAAGCACAACATACAGTAATAAAAAAGGATCAAGTTAGACAGTAAAAAAATCAATTGATCATAGGTACATCTAAAAAGGATTATAAAAATAGTTAAGAACAGCATATATAAAATACAAAGTGCTTGGTGGCCTGGAGATCGTTGAAGTGCAAGAAGAGCAAATCGCAAAGGTAAATCAGTGCAAATGAAGGGCAATTTTTTTCTTTCGCAGCAGCCAAGCACAACCCAGATACTTAGCAATACCGCAGAAAATAGTAAAGGAAGAGGCATCGGTTTGCAGAATGCGTAACACAGTACGATAGTCGCGGCATCCGAGCATTCTACAAATCGGACTCAACCACTTAGCTCTTGGTCTTCGATAGTGGTAACAGGCAAATAAAAAATGGGGAATAGACTCTTTGGGTGCTGTACAGCTCGGACAACCGACAGATGAAGATAAAGATCCCTTCCAACCAGCAGTCACACAGTTGAGGGGGAGGGACCCCAATCTAAAGCGCACATACAAGGATCTATCCAATGGAGACTGGATAAAGTCGAGATATGCTTCCAATTTGCGGAAAGGCTTATGTTCGAAAAAAGCCTCGCTCAGCTTCCCCGACTTTGGATTATTCAACTCTCTTGAGTTTACCCAGCTCCAGTAGGCCTTCTTAAGATCCTGTTTCGAAGGGGGTATCTGGGATTCCCAACAATCTTCATAGCCAATGGATCTCAATGTTTGTTTTATATAGGTAATCCATTTTAGCCTCTTCCCAGTGTCCGCTGAAATAAGATCATTTAAGCCTGCAGCATATTTGGCAAGTTCTACCATATGGGTAATCGTAGATCTGTTTTAAACAATGGTGCATTTTGTTGCCTTAAAACAGATACCAACTACCAAGATTCTGTCCCTTTTGTTTGTACATTACATAATGTGCTTGCATGGACTCCCCTCAGTCATTGTATCAGACTGAGGCCCACAGTTTGTTTCCTGATTTTGGCCCAACTTGTGCACTTTCTTTGGGCATTGGCACTCGACTCTCATCTGCTACCACCCACAAACTGACGGGCAGACCAAATTGGTGAATCCGGCCCTAGAACAAAACTTGAGGTGTTTACTAACAACTAATCCCACTGCTTGGGAGACCTTACTACCGTTGGAAGAATTTGCCTACAAAAATTCCAGTCACACCACTCCTGGGGTATTGCCCTTTTACTGTGTTACTGGTATGAATCCATGTATGTTACCTGAGGACGTTGCAAGCCAGGCCAGGCCTGTTCGCACTGTACAGGATTTAATAACGCATTTGTCCCTGCAGTAACAAGAAGTACTCAAACATTTCCAACATGTAAAAGCAGACCGGACGAAGCAGGCCAATCAACACCGTTTACAAGCCCCTAATTACAAGAAAATTGATCAGGTTTGGCTCTCCACAAGACATCTACTGCTCTTGGGACCATGTAAGTTTCAGCCTTGATATGTGGGCCCCTTTCTCTGTGGACAGTATAATCAATCCTGTAGCAATATACTACCGATTACCTGATCACTTACCTGTCCATCCAGTGTTTCATGTGTCCCTTCCTAAAACCCTACTGAGCCTTGACCCACCCAGCACCTTCACCCCCTCCAATGGCTATCAAAGGACAGCTGGAATTCGAGGTTCAATGAATCCTTCATACCAAAAGAGTGAAAGGGCATTTATATTACTTCATAGACTGTGTGGGAGGGCGGGTCGGATAAACAGACGCGGAGGCTGAATGTACTTTCCAAGAGGATGGGTTTTATTGTCAGAAGGTAAGGACTTTGGTTTTACTACGGGTGTTTGGACTCCCTCTTCTTCCTGGTCCGTCTTCTCTGGTCTTGGGTGGAAGCTTGATGGTGCTTGATCCGTTTCTTCCGTCTTGTTGGTGGGGCTTGGTGGGGCTTGGCGGTGCTTGATTCGGCTCCTCCGTCTGGTTGTCTTCACCCCGTAGGCTCATGCAGAAGGGAGAGAAGGATGCCGTGAGTAAACGTGTGACTATGGGGTGGGGATTAAAAAGCTTCCCATCACCTACACCAAAAGGGTAAGTCGCACAAAGTATATACCTCATGTGGGAGATAAACCGGACTAAGGAAGGTGCGGTCGTTCACAATAACATGTCTTCCTATCCACGCAGTGATGTTGAAAATCAAGGGGGAGGGTTTGTGAGGAAAGAGGGGTGTTCAGGGTTGTGCTGTTTTATTTAGGAAGGATAACATGCCACAAGTGCTAGCGGAATTCCCGCTCTTCTAGACCGTGCCAGCTGTCTCTACCCTCCTCCTGCCACCCTTGTACCCACCCCCACCTTCCCTGGAGCTACCGTCACTCACCGGCTCCGACGCAACTCTCCTGAGTTGCGGCCACTCTCCAGCCTCCTCCAGTGGACACCACCACTCCTCACGCCAACACTTGTCTGTCTCCTCCGCTGGGGCTCCTCTCCGGTCTCGGTCTTCACTCTCCGTGCTCTGTTCCATATACGCCTCTGCTCTTTCGCTGGTCGACGACCCTCCTTCCTGGTCTCGGTCCATTTTCAGTGGTTGGAAACCACTGCTTCCTGGGTTAGCTCCTCCTACTTCTGTCTCCTCGCCTCGCTGTAAGGAAACACGACAGTTAGGTGTGGCTATCATCCTGGACGTGTCCTCCTGAAACCCGACCCCTGGAGTCCGATGCCTGCTCAAGGAAGAGTTCGGTCGATGTCGTTCTCCGATAGCCGGTAAGAACGGCGTCCCCATATCTGCAGCCTCACAGACTGGAAACTGTATGGTCCAGACAATCAGTCATGGGAATGAGCTGCCAACGTACACGCCCCCATCTGGTTCGCCTCTTTCATGCACACCATCCCAACAAACCCTCCGGTCTTCCTCAGGACTAATAGAATCTGTGTATGGCCTTCTAAGAGGTTCCACCCTGAGTTCTTTTAGACAGCAGGACAGTTTGTACACAACTGGTGACCTTTGTTTGGCGTTAATCCTCCTAATCTGTTGTAGTAATAGGTCCAAGGCACAGCCGTGCCTCTGTATCTCCGGCGTATGGCGCTCGGCGGTTCAAGGAACGAATCACTTTTAAATCCGCTTAGAATCTCATGGGGCCATCTGCCTCCTGAAAACTGTTATGTATGAGGAAAAAGGCTATTTACTTGCCTTTACAGCCTCCGGCCTCTAAAAGTGCCATCTAATTCTGGGATTCCCACAGATTCTATTAGTCCTGAGGAAGACCCCGTCACAGACGATTATAATTTCGCATTCATTCATCGGTCGAAACGTCGACGATCAACATCAAGTGTAGATGATCACCCAGATGAAGACACACTAATAAGATTTATTTCACTCTGGGATGATATTTTCTCAAAATATTTCACACTTTGTCTAAATGTATTTTCTTTGAATTTATGTTGATGTCTCTTATATATGGTGTTGTGATTAGTAGAGTCATTGTTTTGTGTTCACTTCATGTAATTTATTTCTGCAAATTTGTAGTATTTATCTGTGTATGCATTTATTTATTCCTTTTTTGAATACATGATTCACATGAATTTATTATAAAATCATATTTGAGAAACAAAAGGTTTTTGATTGTGGTTTGGTTTCAATTTAATTAAGATACATATATTTTTATTAGATTTGAATCCCATCAGATTAGAGGGATATAAAAATGTATACAGATTATATGCTTTTTTGAAGCTAATAAGTGGCAGAACCACTACTTCTTTAATGCACAAATCCCCAGGTTCTGCACACAACTGGGTTACCCCACTATCCTATATTGATCTATGCTAATATTTAGACTGACTTATAGGCATATGACTATGGGAATATTTGAGCTGACGCATCAGGATCTGTGAATGGTATTTATATTGAACTCAAACCACGAGGCAGTGCTTGGTTTACCCATTGGTTGAAGAGGATGGATTCATTTCAGCGATCCCGTTCACCTGAATGTCTCCCATGACCCGCCTGATCTTCTTCTGCATTGTGGCTTTCCTGCAAATCTCCGACGCTGCACACATCTTCTCCCCTACAAATCCAGCAATGCAGCGAACTTCATTCCTGTATTGCTGCACGTCTCTCCTACAAATTTCAAATGCTATGGGCATCTTCTTCCCTGCAAATCCAGTGATGCAGAGAAGACTATCCCTGCAATGCTGCACCAAAATGGAGAAAACATGGTTAAGTACCATCCTTTATGTTAGTGCACTAACGGGAAGCATTTCAACCAAAGTCTTTTGTTTATGATGCTGAAAATCAGAAACAGGACAACTCTTGAACACTGAGACATTTTGGGTATTAACATGCATACCAAGGCCTTGGTATTAGCACCCATTGACAGTCTTATATGCCATCCTTTTTTGCGATGTCTGTGAATCCAAAAGCACGCTCTTTAGCAACTTGTGCCTAGTTTTGAACAACCATGGTGTATCTTAGTGTGTGTTAAATACCCTCTCTAGTTGCATTTGGAGTTTAGCTCACCACACATTACATTATGCACATATCACGACAAAGATCTCTAGGACTGAGAGGGACATCCGTTCAACTACAGAAAGACGGTGGCTGAGCTCAAAGGCACACAAGTTTCTCTCTTTGTTATTGTCCCAACCTACTTTGCTTCTAGGGCAGCAGTTGATTCACGGTTAAAATTCTCTGATCAGACATCACCCTAGGAGAAATAGGAGGTCCAGCATAGTCTCTGTGGACAAGAGCCAGGTGAGTGGAATTATATCAAATGTGTAACCAGTGAAAGGAAATGAGTAATCCTCCCATGTGGTCACTTCAAACCAGTTATGGGGTGAGCTTCTTCCCCAATGTGATTAGAGCCTGTCTGACTTGGGTAAAAAAGATAGGGCTTTCATAAGTCTCAGCTAATATGTGCCTATGACAGGAGAGGCCCCTCTGATGTTAACCAAATTCCTTGGCACTGGCCAATTGGCATTAGGCCCTGGGAACGGAAACAACTCCCCACACCCAAGCCTTTATCTCCTGCTAAGGGAGCAGTTTTCACACCTCATCAGAGTTCAGCAATCAACAGCTGCAGCTGGAGGCTAATGAAAATTAACCTCCAGAGTCTTTGGGCAGGGAAAGGGTAACTTTGAAAAAGTATATTTTCCTTAATATTTATTATAAATCTGCCTTCACCATTAAGTTGTGCTTTTAATAATTGTGAAGAGTCCATGAATAGAATATATAGGTGTTTCCTACTCGAAGGTAGCATTATTAAATGTATTATTGCATGCCAGTGTTTTCCCATGGAATGGTCAGTCTTGCTACAGTGAAAATAGCTTTTGGGACTTTTCCCCTGTAAGGACATGCCTAACAATACATTTCTACATGTCCTATTTATAAATACCATATCATCTGCCTTATAGGCACTAAGACCTGCTTAGAGAAGAATTATTAATATTTCAAAGGAAGGTTTTGACTGATAAAATAGTATATTTTGAATTGCATTTTGTAAACTTCTACAGTCAGGCAACAATGGAAGGCCTGAAGCAATGTTTACACACTGTAGTGGATGGCGCAATAAGCACTGCAGTCCATAAGTGCCATTTAACTTACAGGCCCTGGGCACATTTGATACCACATACTTGGGACTTTATTGGTAAGAGAAATTGCCAATAAGGGGTATACCAATGTCCACATGTTGTAGCGATCAGAACAGAGACTCAGGGGCCTGGTTAGCACAGTCCCAGTGCACAGACTTTAAAGCAATCAGCAGCATGTGCCCACAAAAATTGAGGGTGACCATGAGAGGCAATTTCCAAATCCACTGACTCGCTCTGTCTGTGTTTAAAGGCGATGAAATAAAATGGTGCAGATAGTGTATGTGGGTGATTATGACATCTATACAAACTCACACCAATTGAGTAGTTAAGAGAAGCAATAGTAAGAAGGTTGTCACACAACGTCCTTGCTAGAGAAAATGTATAGCTTCTCCACTGGTTGGTTGAGCTATGAACATAATAAATCATTTTATAGCAGGGAATTCCCACAAAATGTAATCATCATTTTAAAAGCTTGAAAGTTTACAAAACAACATTAAAGATGCAAAATAAAATCGTATAATATCAATTGTGAATTAGGTAAACATGTGAGTTGGGAGACTTTATGAATGGGCCATAAAGCTCTTTTATTTTTCATTATATTAATGAAACAACCCGGATAGCATGCATGGAAGCAATATAATAACAGGGTTCGCTATAAAGCACGAAGGGCATGCAATCTGTTTTTGATCTTTTTACTTGATTTTCATGTGCTAATTAATTGATGAAACCACTTTGACAGTACCCTGTGGTATTGTTTTGCTGTGTTGTAGTAGTTCTTCTAACTAATTCCTTAGCTACTATAGTTTCCTGAAACTAATCCTGACTGTTTTGGCTGGATACAGTTATAGCAACGCAGATTGTCAACACGCATGGTGTGACCTTGGTAACCTTCGGCCCGTCCAACTATAGTAACAGATTCTGTGTCTGAAAAGTGACCCGTCCTCGCTCTGCTGTTTGAAAAGGCAACGGAAGAAGGCTTTATTGAGACCGCTGTTAAACTGATAATGCACGTACGTGTAGCAAATACAAAAGAATGCAATACACCATCTATAAATGTCATCGTTTAATGTGATATATATATTCTTAAAGCAAAATTGACATTGTTAGCCAGCTCCGCCATGTTAGACTTCACCTTCTCTCTCCTAATACCCCAATTATTCGAAAGACAACTTAGTTTAATTAATACTTGTCGAATTTATTTCGCATAAAGTTCATGAACAGCCTGATAAACACAGAAACGCTCCAGTTCAAGCATCCATGTTGAGTTTGCTAATCCTTAGTTAATGGGCAAGGACTGTTTAGATGGGCGACATCCATTTATACTCCATGGTCCACCGATCCGCACACGATTTTCAGGATTGCCACATCTTGCAGGCTTGGTTCTCACCGACCAATATTTTAGAAACGTGGCCTAGTTGAATGCGCTCAGATCTTGGTACTTAGCTGAGACATCTCTGACTCTCACTTATTCATGTGTCCTTCAATGCCTATAAGATCCCAATGATAGACTAAAAGTTAATTATGGAAATAGGGAGTACTTTAGACCACGGCAGAAAGCATAGGGTCCCTAACACTGGCCAGTGCTTAATTTATATAAAAATAGGTGCTGCAAGCAGGATAGTTTTTGTGTTGTGCAGGAAGGGAGACCTTCCTGCACAAACACAATCCTGAGTGCCATTTTCCTCTATCTATGTGTGCTGCAGAATGCAGCACACATAGAAAGAGGAAGTGACGAGGAGAAATAAAGATATTTCTTCTCGTTACGCCTCACCTGGGGAGGCGTAGCATTTTGGAGCATGCCCAGGTCTACCACTAATGGTAAATCTGGGAACGCACAACAATCCATGGGTGGAAATTTTGGAACACTGAAGGTCCAACCATGGAATGCCTCCTTATGGCACAGTAAAAAAACATGTGATTTGCGCTGTGTTGCATTGCTCTAGATTTATAAAGCCATGCAATGCAACGCATGGTGGCTGTGCATGGCTTGACAAATCACACTGAAGGGGTGGGTCACCTTTGCACCCCGTTGCGGGGTGCATGGACGACGCAACTCTTTCATGAATATGCCCCCAAGTATCGGTGCTGAGCACTAGAAAATACAGGTTCAAATTAGGTACTGCTCTTTCAACATTATACCCGCTCCAATACTAAAGAACCCCTTCAGTTTGGTGGACCTTTTTGACTGACAGGGCTCCGACCAAAATGTCATAATCACCCACATACACTATCTGTACTATTTTATTTCATCGCCTTTAAACACAGACAGAGCGAGTCAGTGGATTTAGAAATTGCCTCTCATGGTCACCCTCAATTTTTGTGGGCACATGCTGCTGATTGCTTTAAAGTCTGTGCACTGGGACTGTGCTAACCAGGTCCCTGAGCCTCTGTTCTGATCGCTACAACATGTGGACATTGGTATACCCCTTATTGGCAATTTCTCTTACCAATAAAGTCCCAAGTATGTGGTATCAAATGTGCCCAGGGCCTGTAAGTTAAATGACACTTATGGACTGCAGTGCTTATTGTGCCATCCACTACAGTGTGTAAACATTGCTTCAGGCCTTCCATTGTTGCCTGACTGTAGCAGTTTACAAAATGCAATTCAAAATATACTATTTTATCAGTCAAAACCTTCCTTTGAAATATTGATAATGCATCTCTAAGCAGGTCTTAGTGCCTATAAGGCAGATGATATGGTATTTATAAATAGGACATGTAGAAATGTATTGTTATGCATGTCCTTACAGGGGAAAAGTCCCAAAAGCTATTTTCACTGTAGCAAGACTGACCATTCCATGGGAAAACACTGGCATGCAATAATACATTTAATAATGCTACCTTCAAGTAGGAAAAACCTAAATATTCTATTCATGGACTGTTCACAATTATTAAAAGCACAACTTAATGGTGAAGGCAGATTTATAATAAATATAAAGGAAAATATACTTTTTCAAAGTTACCCTTTCCCTGCCCAAAGCCTCTGGAGGCTAATTGTTATTAGCCTCCAGCTGCAGCTGTTGATTGCTGAACTCTGATGAGGTGTGAAAACTGCTCCCTTAGCAGGAGATAAAGGCTTGGGTGTGGGGAGTTGTTTCCGTTCCCAGGGCCTAATGCCAATTGGCCAGTGCCAAGGAACTTGGTTAACATCAGAGGGGCCTCTCCTGTCATAGGCACATATTAGCTGAGACTTATGAAGGCCCTATCTTTTTTACCCAAGTCAGGCAGGCTCTAATCACATTGGGGAAGAAGCTCACCCCATAACTGGTTTGAAGTGACCACATGGCAGGGATTACTCATTTCCTTTCACTGGTTACACATATGGTATAATTGCACTCACCTGGCTCTTGTCCACAGAGACTATGCTGGACCTCTTTTCTCCTAGGGTGATGTGTGATCAGAGAATTTTAACCGTGAATCAACTGCTGCCCTAGAAGCGAAATAGGTTGGGACAAAATAACAAACAGAGAAACTTGTGTGCCTTTGAGCTCAGCCACCGTCTTTCTGTAGTTGTTCGGATGTCCCTCTCAGTCCTAGAGATCTTTGTCGTGATATGTGCATAATGTAATGTGTGGTGAGCTAAACTCCAAATACAACTAGAGAGGGTATTTAACACACACTAAGATACACCATGGTTGTTCAAAACTAGGCACAAGTTGCTAAAGAGCGGCCTTTTGGATTCACAGACATCACAAAAAAGGATGGCATAGAAGACTGTCAATGGGTGCTAATGCCAAGGCCTTGGTATGCATGTTAATACCCAAAAAGTCTCAGTGAAGTGATAGAGGCAAAAAGTCTGGGAAACCACGCCAAGGATGCCACGTTTAACAGCTTTTAACTCAAGTAACAGAACTTGCACTTTTCTTTGAATCATCAGGCACTTAAAAAGCCCTTTTAAGCCCTTTTACGCATTACTTTTTGCACTTTGTGTTGTGGACATAGACAATGAATAGAATATACCATGCACTTTATAAAAAAAGGCAGCTTATTATTTTCTTTAATATATATTGTCCTCTCATAAATAGAAATGTGGGAGACTTTGTGTTAACATGTGCAATACATCACTTATTCACATCAAATATAAATATGCTGATTATATCCTGCGCAGTGATTAATACTTTATTGTAAACATACTCTCTTTTGCATATCAAACAATGCTGGTTGCATTTTTTTCCATAATCATGTAGACTTTTAGAAGGGGACTTTACCTAAAACCTAGTTCTCAAAAGAGTGGTTACAGCCTGGACAAATTTTAATAGACATTTACATGAATCTCAAGATGATAAGTGAGAAGTGTGCAATGCAAAGTATCTTGAATTTTGAGAAGTATTTAGGTTTTACAACTATTAAAATTTCCCGTTGTCTTATACATGTTAAATAGGCCCATTTAAAGGTTTTGTGTTTTTATTTGTGCAGCCAAATTGTTTTAGTCCCGCTACAATGCAATGTATCGAATATGGGAAGTAATGAATTATTAAGATGGCGATGAAAGAAGTGTTTGCATATATTTATAAAAGTAAAAACTAAATGAATCATGTACTTTACATGAATCTTAATTAGATAATGTTTTGACACCATGTTTGTTTTCAGCTAACATGTGAAAGATAATGGCTGACACAATGGAATAATTTCACTTTTTGGGGCACTCTAGTTTTTTTACTTACCATCACATGGGTGGGAGGATCACTGATTACCGTAACTTTAAAAGACTTTCTAGATTTTTAGACTCTGTGGTCCTGTCAAAGGCTTCTGCCAAAATGTGTCGGCCATACTTTCCTAACTATAACTATGTTTAACCTTTGTTTTTTTACTGAATTTCAATGGTTTTTATTTTTTAATAAAAAAAGTGTTTCAAATTGCGGATGCCACATGGTTCATCCCCGAGTTTACCTCCAAAGGAAGCCACGACATCCTTAACAGAGGCAATATCTTGCGATTATTGGCCCATATTCCTCCATTGTCATCTGTGGTAAGCTCGGACCTGAAGTCTATCGAATTCATAGCTGTGGATGGTATAGGAAAAGAAGCAACGAAGGTGACCTGGGCCTCGGCAGACATGGCACGAAAGATCCTTCTGGAATCTAAGATCTTCAAAAACTGGGGCATCACGCTGAAGCCCTTCACAAAGCCACGATACCCGGATGTACTGTGCTCTGAGAGTAACCCGAATCCGAGGGTGCATACAGAAGGTAGCAAAATCTCGGTTCTCAGGGGTGCCGTCGGGCCAAGCCGTACTGGCAGCAACGGGTCGAGCGATCTCACTCTCGGAGTACGACATGGAAGTCAAGCTCCAAACGGGTGGCAGGAACAAAGACGGTTTGTGAGAACCATAACAAACAGCAATTGACAAGTGCAGTGGCCAATAACGGAGAACTTACAGGACCAATTGCGCTTATGTTCCTGGAACATAAATGGACAAGCATCTAAAATGCTTGACCCAGACTTCATAGCCTACATTCAATCTTTTGATCTAATAGCGCTACAAGAAACCTGGCTTGCCGAGCCCCCGCACCTGCAAGGATACCTACGTTTCTTCTCCGGCGCAAAGAGCTTAGCTAAGTATGGTCATTTAAGAGGAGGTCTGGTAACATATGTAGCTACAACCAGCTTTGCGATGGCCAAAGAAACCGGGTACCTGTCGACAGCTGCACTCGCAGTTAACCTGACTTTGTCAACAGGACAAGGTAAAACAACTAATAACTGCATCTTGGTTAAATGCTTATATTCACCCCAAAGGAAAGAAAAAAGCAGCGGAGGAGTTATATGCATATATTGAAGAGTGTATCACGGGGGAAAAAACAGGGAAATTAGTACTCACTGGGGATTTTAACCTCAATCTTATGGGATCAACACAAGAGGAGGGTACCATGGCACAAAATACATTCTGGGCACTACCACAACAAAGCAAGCCATTAACAGCCATTCAATCAAAACTGGGAAAGAAGGTACTTGAGGCATTAGAAAACTTTAACATAAGGGCATTAAATGGCAGGTTTGCAGGGGATAACCCGCCAGCCCCAACTTTTCACTCAAAAAAAGCGAATAGTACGCTAGATTATACCTTCATGTCACTTCCACTCTTCCAATTTGTAATATCCTATCAGATTGGGATCCAAGCAGATAGCGATCACTGCCCTCAGGAAATCACTATGGACCTTGCTAAGCCAACTTACGAGTGTTCGACAGCTCCTAAAGAGTCCATTTATACCGAAAATTTTAAAAAGATCAAGTATTCGACCGCAATAGGCGAACTTTTGATTGGACTGGCAAAACAACACTATATGGAGCGCATAGGCCCTAATGAAGTAGTGAAATGGGTGCAGTTCACTACCACCTTGGGGCAATATGCAACAAAATCTAAATTGCGCACAAGGACAAACAAGCTGGGCACCCTACCTCAATCACACAGAGTGAAAATTAAAGAAACAAAATATTTAATCTCCAAGTTAAGGAGAACAGTACAGCAGGACCTCAACAACAAAAGGATGCTGTATCAACTCTCTGAACTAAAAGCCTCATTAAAAAAACTTAAGTGGGAAGCAAATAGAACCTTAGAGGAACAACTCTGGGCAACCCTTCATGAGGACATAAAAAAGAATGATGGTGCAAGGTTTTGGAAAACAATAAATTCATTAACGCACCCTGCAAAAACGGAGATAACATCAAACATCACAGAGGCAACTTGGGCAGCATATCTCGAAAACCATTTTAACCGAGATCCGTTGGCCAATCAGAACATGAGCAAACCTTTTCCTGTGCGAGTCCAGGACGATGGCAATAGGTTACAATGGTGCCCAATCGACCAGGACACGGCGGGGGACGCAGATTATATTTCATTGGTACCCATAATAAAGCGGCAAATAAAGAAAGGAAGAAGAGAAGGCGCGCCGGGTCCAAACGGGATCCCGCCTGTCCTCTTTAAACAAGATATGGATTACTGGGCAGCGGCACTCGAACCTCTCTTTCGGGAGATTAGACACACAAACATCTTGCCAGATACTTGGAAGGGCTCCATTATTGCCCCTATATATAAAGCAGGGGATCGGGGCCTTCCTCAAAATTATCGGTTAGTTGCTCTAATCGATAACAATGCGAAGTATTTTGCAGGTCTAATTTTGGAAGAACTAAAAGATTGGGCCATGAGGAAATCTCTCATACCTGTCAATCAAACAGGCTTTGTTAAAACAGTGGGGACTACAACAAACATACTGACGATGGGTATGCTTATTGACAAGGCAGAGATAAAAAAATTGCCTCTGCACCTCTGCTATATTGATTACAAAGCAGCATTCGATAACATCAATCGCAAACTACTATGGACAAAACTCAATGATTGGGGTATCCCAAAAGGTTTGTTGGAGCTGTTAATTAATTTACATACAGACACTTGGATTCAGATCAAGGTGGGGGACGGCTCAATGTTGTCAAGGCGGATACAAACCAATAACGGCCTCAAGCAGGGCTGCGTGCTGGCCCCCACATTGTTCAACCTGTTCCTGGGGGACTCGGTGCCCCTATTAAACAACTGCAATTCACACTCGCCAAAATTAGGAGGCCTCAATTTACCATGCCTCTCATATGCAGACGACCTGGTGTTAATAAGCCATACAAGAGTTGGGCTTCAAAATCTTCTGAATACGACCCAGAGATATTCTGAGTTAAATGATTTAACAGTGAACCTCGAGAAAACGCAAACAATGACAATCAGCAACAACAAAAAGAAGAAAGTTTTCTCGTGGTTCTGGAAAATCACCCGAATCAAAGACACCTCGTCGTACAAATATCTAGGCGTGAAGATTGACAGTGGTGGCCAATTTAGCGAACAAAGGGCTAGCATAAGAGGCAAAGGCACCGTTCTGGCTATTGCCTTAAGAACACTAAATAACAACCTCTCCGGCCCTTCTCTGACCCCCTTACTACATGTTATACGTGCCAAACTGTTACCAACACTAACATATGGGAGCGAGGCCCACCGAGGCAGAGATGCCGTTATACTTGATAGCACAATCGTGTCGGCATATAGAATCATCTTCAGCCTCCCAAAGCGATCCTCCCCAGCACAGATCAGACTGTAGTTTGGAATTCGGTCACAGTTATTGACACGACAGGGGGCATATATCTGCTCTTGGGATAAAGTAAGAAAAACGACCGAAGGGACGCTGAACGAATATCTATGGAAAGAGCTAGAGCAGACCCAAAACTCACCTGCTGCAAAATACCTGGAAAAAAGCATAAGGAACACCGGGCTGGCAGAGCTTTGGGCGTCCCCTGTAGATCATAAAACACTCAACAAATTGGTGAAAAAATCGATCAAGCTACAGTCATGGGTTCAGGATAAAGCCATCCTATCAAAAAGATCTCATGCTTGGATGGTATTAAATACATACCTGACACAAGCCTCCCAGCCTTACCTTGCCCTAGGTTACACAAAAAAAATCAAACTATGCTTTTTAAGATATAGATTGGGCTCGCTACCATGCATCCTACATCTTCCTCACTGGCTGAGATCGAAAGCAGGTACATTATGCAGGTTATGCGGCAAAGGGACAGAAGATATGTTGCACCTGCTATGCTTGTGTGAGGAACTGCACGAAGAAAGGAAGTTCCTGCTGAAACGCCATTTCATTCTACAGGGGGTACGCACACGAAGGAATGCAGTGCTAACCTGCTTCTCAGCACAGGACCCTCAGCTGAGCTGTAGATTTGTGACATTTTTAAAAGTAGTAGAAAAAAAACTACCAAAAATTGACTCATGATTAACTCAGCAAATAGGACATTTGATTTAACTTACACAGATGAACTATCTATGCTGTAGATTTTAATGAATTTTATTACGTGTTATTGTATCGCATTGGTTTTAATTAACTGTGCAATAAATTATAAACTGTAAACTGTAAACTGTGTTTCAAATTGTGGTGTGGAGTGCCATTGAGTAGAGTTTCATTAAGTGGAGTACAGTGGAGGAGAGTATCATAGAGTGTAGTGTCCTACAGTGAAGAGTCATAGCGTGGAGTAGAGAGGAGTGCCGTAGTGTAGAGTGGAGTAAAGTATCATAGAGCGGAGAGGTGTAGAGTGGAATTGTGTACAGTGTAGTGACATGTTGTAGAGTGCAGACTCGCAGCAAAATTGAAAATAAAAGAAGCACATAGGCCAGGGTGGGACCAGGGCACCCAGACACATATGGCTGGGCCCTGGGAATGAGGTCCCGGGGGCAGAAATCGTCCTGGGGAAGAGGGCCATATGGCCCCCATTAAATTAAGGCGTGGCTCCTGGAGATGGGGTCCCAAGGGACAAAATCAGCCCTGGGAGGGGGGCAGTACGCCCCCCCCCCCATTACCCATTTAAAAAAAAAAAAAATTGGAACACCCGTACCATGGAGGACTGCCCCTGCGGAGCCAGCCAGGAACTTCTGTAATTCCTTTTCCATCCCACTGGACCCTCTACTACCATCACAGCACTCATCTGATTAACTTAACCCGGTCCAGATGATGACCTGGAACTGTACAGGACGAAATGCCGTTGACCCTTCAACGTAATTCCGGGCACTACTTTGATCATTCCAAGCAGTCTAAACCTGCTTTGTAAATAATCTCCATTGTGTTTTTGACCTCCAAATCTTCCGTAATCTTTTGCGCCATCTACGCTGTTTCACCACATTGTGTCATTGCGCCGTTCACTGTCACAAGCACAAGTGTGCACACCCACCATTGGGATACCTATGCATATACTTTAATGTAGTACTGATATAACTACTAATCTAATTTCTCTTTACAATTCCTTGTGGTCTCCCTTTTTACTGTTTCTCTCCTATTGATTGTGTGTTTTCAAATGTATTTGCCTTCTAAATGATCACCGGTTGAGACATTGTTCTTTGTTTATACTATTCTGGGTAGTCAGCACCCATTAGATTTTAGATTTAGGGTCCCAACTTCTAGGATTCCTACATCCCTGCTTCCAAATGTAACTAAGTGGTTATAAGGTGTCTTACAGTGCCTATTAGAATTGAAAGGGGAAGGCTCTTCCTGGGATGGGGGATGTGAATGAACAGGACCATGGACCAGGGGTTCACTGTGAGGCTTTTGTGTCATAACCCTTTTGCCCGCTCAGTCTGACCGGAGTTACTGAGGGACATTACCTCAGCAATTTTACCTTCCAAAGCTTTTATGGTCAACGTCAAATAGTGAACATTATTTTTCAGACTCCATGTAACGTCCACCAACCTTTACACAATCATGGAGTCATCGAGTTTCTCACTCAGTGGGGCTACTATCACTCCCCTCGTCCAGCGTTATCCCCTCCTTGCATTTGTAGTACAGCATATCTGTTGTGGCAATGGACAGCTGGATTAACAAGTACCATCCCTCAACCACCTGTGCCCATTTCCAAGGTGATTGCCTTGTGAGAGCTCCCTAATTGCGAGGGAAAAGAAGGCTCCTTTGGCTTTTTTTTTCTCGCTGTGGTCGAGCAACAGCCACATCAGAATCCTTCCTCTTCCCCATTCTGGTTAAGTTAAAGATTTTTTCAGAAGCACCTACCAACACCACAACAAAATGAATAGGACTACTGCAGTTACTAAAAACAGGTACATTGTAACAGTGCAACAAGTAAAGTAGCTCAGGTTAGCCACTACCATTATAAATAATAATTAAATCAATTAAAACAACAATCATTTGCTCTCAATAAATAATAAGAGGGACTTCAATGTCAATAACAGTATCTTTGTGAAAATGTTCGAGAGGTGAGCCAGCCTCCTCTGGACTCCGATGGGTGTAGACAGGCCTGCCTTGTCTCGGGCATCCCACAGGAGCAGCCTGGGCATGTCCGGTGCTGTGGGAGTTGTTCCCAGCTTTTAAGCCCCGAGTGGGCCTACCGTTGCATTCTCCTGGTGGCATAAAAAGAGTTTCCCTGGATGTACTGACCATTGATGATTTTTTCTTTCTGGGACCGCCATATCTTGCATGGCACTCTTGGGGTTCGGTGGCAAAATATAATAGTCTTAATATGGTTTAAATAAATATTGTGTCCTAAATATCTTTTTCAACAATCATTAGAAAGTCAATAGGTTTGGCACTGGCTGCATGCTCTTTTCTTGTTTTGTTCTGCTTCATTTGTGTGAAACCTTATTTTTGGGGAGGCAGCCGGGCATCATCAATCTAAAAAAAATTGGCTAAAGCCAAAGATATTTTTTTGTTTTAAACAAAGCACACATTACCATAATAGTCCCTGATGCTAAATCAGACTACTTTGTGTGTGGATGTTCCTCTTCTAAAAGGGCAGCATGCAGTAAATCAAAATGAAATCAGGCTGTAGCTGAAGTGTGCTAACCCACTGCCCCATGATGCATGCTGCAATGGCTAGAAGAGAAATGTAAGTGGCATAACAACAGACTAATGGATGACATATCGCTGAAATCCCCTATAAGTAGCTATGTCACACACATAATTCTACTAAAAAACACAATCAGTCTGGCATTGACTTCCAGTCTCCTGCCTTTGCTAATGCTTTTTTGTAATTTTGTTGTAAATTTGTCTTAAAAATAGAGAGGCTTGCATCAGCAGAAAGAGAGGCTTGCACAGACAGACAGATAGAGAGGCTTGCAGGACAGACAGAGAGGCTCGCAAAGACAGATAGATAGGCTTGCAAAAACAGATAGGGAAAGACTCTTGAAAAGAAAGATAGACATACAAGAGGACTGGCAGCATACTAGAAAGACATACAAGAAGGACAGACTAAATTTTTAAAAAAATAACTGTAGTCATCAAGTAAAACACATATCAGAATGGCATGCAGGAATGCAGTTAGAAATTGATTTAATTGCATGAATGCTAAAAAATACTTCATGAAGAGCAGTTTCAGATGGACACAATTTGGTATGCTGTAAAATAGGAGCAGTCAAACTAACAAAGGCTAGTTTAAAAGGTGTTTACAACATCATTAGCAGGAGACTGATAAAGTTGGAATCTGCCCTGTGCTCAACATGGAAGACCTGGTAGAAAGTTTCTTGCCATCACATCAGACTCTAAGCACAAATGCAAGACCAAAGTAATAACAAAAATACAAGAGCATTGGCACTAAAGAGAACTAACCTCTGGGTGAATGTGCTACTTGTGAAAGAGCATGCTGTTACAGGGGCTAGGTGAAGGGCAAACAACATCCCCCAGAAGCTCTGTTCTTTTTATTCCACCAGGAGAATGCAATGATAGGCCCACTCGGGGCTTAAAAACTGGGAACAACTCCCACAGCACCGGACATGCCCAGGCTGCTCCTGTGGGATGCCCGAGACAAGGCAGGCCTGTCTACACCCATCGGAGCCCAGAGGAGGCTGGCTTACCGCTCTAACATTTTCACAAAGATACTGTTATTGACATTGAAGTCCCTCTTCTAGAGCCTTTTGTACATAGCTCTGTTTAATCCACTGTGTAACCAATTAAAAGGGTTATGATGCAGTCTAATTTTATTTGTTTATTATTTATTGAGAGCAAATGATTGTTGTTTTAATCGATTTAATTATTATTATAATGGTAGTGGTTAATCTGAGCTACTTTACTTGTTGCACTGTTACAATGTACCTGTTTTTAGTAACTGCAATAGTCCGATTCATTTTGTTGTGGTGTTGGTAGGTGCTTCTGAAAAAATCTTTAACTTAACCAGAATGGGGAAGAGGAAGGATTCTGATTTGGCTGTTGCTCGACCACAGCGAGGAAAAAAGAAGCCAAAGGAGCCTTATTTTCCCTCGCAATTAGGGAGACCTCGCAAGGCAAACACCTTGGAAACGGGCACAGGTGGCAGAGGGATGGTACTTGTCAGTCAGTCAGTCAAAAAGCTTTATTTCGATAAAACTTGTATCATAAAAGCATAAACATACAAATAAAAAAGATAATATTTATTGAAAGAGCGACATTTATAACAAATGACAATGACTGTAGGAGGACTCTCCGTCTAATAACTTGATGACTTATCTCAAAAGATTACAGTAATATAAAATATCAAAAAAGTAAAAAATTTAAAATATGGGTAAAAATCATTTCACATATGATAGAACCAGAAATAGAAAACATTAAACAAAATCATGTGGTAGAGCAAGGGAGTTTACTTCTGATGATTCATGACCACCCCAGAAATTTGGCCATGGCACAGACTAGCACTAGGCTGGTATCTGATCGTAATATGCGCAGTGCAACACGGTAGTTTGATATGCCCAGCAGGCGACAAGCAGGACCTAGCCATCTTCTTCTTGGTTTTTTATACGCTGGGCATTCAAACAAAATGTGTGCCGTGCTTTCAACCTTCCCCACACAATTCAGGCAAGTGTCCGGGGTCTGATGGGGAGGCTTCCATTTACTAGTAAACTCTCGAGTTGGGAGTATCTCAAATCTAAATTGGAGGTACAATGATCTATCCCTTGGTTTCTGCACAAAATCAAGATAGGGCTCGAAGCTAACAATTTGTTTATGGATATAAAAGACTTCGGTTAGCCTGCCCATGTTAGTATTACTGAGATCCTGGTGATCAATCCATGCCCAGTAAGCTCTTTTGAGGTCTACCTTACTCAAGGGGGCTCCATATTCCCAGGCTTCTTTAAAACCGAGCTGATTGAGAGACTTTTTGATGTTGCAGAGCCAGCTTACTCTGTGTGAGCCCAGAGAGTTCATTATTTCTTTTAGGCCCTCGGTGTATTTAGCTAGCTCCGGAGTGCGCCAGAGGCGAGCCCAGAAAAGCAAAGGGCGTAGCCTCGCCATGTCCTTAATCGAGCGCCTACCCTGAAAAAGAGTGGTTTCAGTGGAGTACCCCTTCGCAGAGAGACCAAATCTCTCATAAATTTGTTCTCGGACACAGAAATTTCGCCAAGATTATCATATCCCCATAGTTCGGCTCCATACAGCGCCGAGCCAACTGCTTTAGCCTGATAGATCACTAATGCTGGAGTGATTGGCTTGCTCTTCCAGGAGCGATGTTCTTTAGCAATGGCCCCCGTGGCTCGTTTGTGATTGAGCAGCATCTTATGGATATGGGGTCTCCAGCTTAAGCTGTCGGAAATTCTAATTCCGAGATAATCAAATAAATTGACGTATTCCAAAGGGGCTCCATCAAACATGATGGCGACACTGGGTGATCTATGCGATTTTAAAGAAAGAAACTTGGTCTTTGATGTATTAATGGTCAGACCTCTCAATGTGCAGAACAAATGGAATCTATCCAGAAGCTTTTGTAGCCCTGCTGGTGTCTTAGAGATTAGAAGGGTATCGTCTGCAAAGAGGAGGGCGGGGACTCTTTCGCCCGCCAGGGCAGGGGCATCAGCTGGAATATCTTGCAAAAACTTCACCACTCCGTTCACAAATAAGGAAAAGAGGGTGGGTGCCAGTACACAGCCCTGGCGGACTCCTCTGTTAACTGTCATCTTTTCTGTTTTCTGGGCCTGAGTTCCCCACCTCACCTGTGCATAGTTACCCTCGTGGAGACGGACCAAAAGGTCGAGGACGGGGGGCGGCACGCCCATGTCCTGCAGAACCGACCAAAGGCGATCACGAGGGACCAGGTCAAAGGCGGTCTTCATATCTATAAAGGCCAGATGGAGACTGCCCCTACCGATCAAGACAACCTTCCAGTGTAACAATAACAACCTAAAGATGGTACTTGTTAATCCAGCTGTCCATTGCCACAACAGATATGCTGTACTACAAAAGCAAGGAGGGGATAAAGCTGGACGAGGGGAGGGATAGTAGCCCCACTGAGCGAGAAACTCGATGACTCCATGATTGTGTAAAGGTTGGTGGACGTTACATGGAGTCTGAAAAATAAGGTTCACTATTTGACGCTGACCATAAAAACTTTGGAAGGTAAAATTGCTGAGGTAATGTCCCCAAGTAACTCCGGTCAGACTGAGCGGGCAAGAGGATGAAGTAGTGGGGTTATGACACAAAAGCCTCACAGTGCACCTCTGGTCCAAGGTCCTGTTCATTCACATCCCCCATCCCAGGAAGAGCCTTCCCCTTTCAATTCTAATAGGCACTGTAAGACACCTAATAACCACTTAGTTACATTTGGAAGCAGGGATGTAGGAATCCAAGAAGTTGGGACTCTAAATCTAAAATCTAATGGGTGCTGACTACCCAGAATAGTATAAACAAAGAACAATGTCTCAACCGGTGATCATTTAGAAGGCAAATACATTTGAAAAGACACAATCAATAGGAGAGAAACAGTAAAAAGGGAGACCACAAGGAATTGTAAAGAGAAAGTAGATTAGTAGGTATATCAGTACTACATTAAAGTATATGCATAGGTAACCCAAGGGTGGATGTGCACACTTGTGCTTGTGACAGTGAACGGCGCAGTGACACAACGTGGTGAAACAGCGTGGATGGTGCAAAAGATTACGGAAGATTTGGAGGTCAAAAACTCAATGGAGATTATTTACAAAGCAGGTTTAGACTGCTTGGAAAGATCACAGTAATGCCCGAAATTACGCTGAAGGGTCAACGGCATTTCGTCCTGTACAGTTCCAGGTCATCATCTGGACCGGGTTACGTTAATCAGATGAGTGTTGTGATGGTAGTAGAGGGTCCAGTGGGATGGAAAAGGAATTTCAGAAGTTCCTGGCTGGCTCCGCAGGGTCAGTCCTCCATGGTACGGGTGTTCCAAAATCCCAGCAAGAGTCTGGGAGGAGGCGAGTGAGTGTAGCTAACCGGTGCCAAAGCCCATGCCTAAATTTTTTTTTTTTTTTTTAATGGGTAATGGGGGTTCCGTACTGCCCCCCTCCCAGGGCTGATTTTTTCCCTGGAGACCCCATCCCCAGGAGCCACGCCTTAATTTAATGGGGGCCGTATGGCCCTCTTCCCCAGGATGATTTCTGCCCCCGGGACCTCATTCCCAGGGCCCAGCCATATGTGTCTGGGTGCCCTGGTCCCACCCTGGCCCATGTGCTTATTTTATTTTCAATTTTTCTGCGAGTCTGCACTCTACAACATGTCACTACACTGTGCACAATTCCACTCTACACCACTCCGCTCTATGATACTTTACTCCACTCTACACTACGGCATTCCTCTCTACTTCACACTATGACACTTCATTGTAGGACACTACACTCTATGATACTCTCCTCCACTGTACTCCACTACACTCCACTTAATAAAACTCTACTCAATGGCATTCCACACCACAATTTGAAACACTTTTTTATAAAAATATAAAAACCATTGAATTTCAGTAAAAAAACAAAGGTTAAACATAGTTTTAGTTAGGAAAGTATGGCCGACAGATTTTGGCAGAAGCCTTTGACAGGACCATAGAGTCTAAAAATCTAGAAAGTCTTTTAAAGTTACGGTAATCAGTGATCCTCCCACACATGTATTGGAATGTAAAAGAAACTAGAGTGCCCCAAAAAGTGAAATTATTCTATTGTGTCAGCCATTATCTTTCACATGTTAGCTGAAAACAAACATGGTGTCAAAACATTAATTAAGATTCATGTAAAGTACATGATTCATTTAGTTTTTACTTTTATAAATATATGCAAACACTTCTTTCATCGCCATCTTAATAATTCATTACTTCCCATATTCGATACATTGCATTGTAGCGGGACTAAAACAATTTGGCTGCACAAATAAAAACACAAAATCTTTAAATGGGCCTATTTAGCAACATGTATAAGACAGCTGGAAATTTTAATAGTTGTAAAACCTAAATACTTCTCAAAAAGAACAACATCTTATTCAAGATACATTGCATTGCACACTTCTCACTTATCATCTTGAGATTCATGTAAATGTCTATTAAAATTTGTCTAGGATGTAACCACTGTTTTGAGAACTAGGTTTTAGGTAAAGTCCCCATATAAAAGTCCACATGATTATGGAAATAAATGCTATTTTGTAAATAAATGCAACCAGCATTGTTTTATATGCAAAAGAGAGTATGTTTACAATAAAGTGTTAATCACTGCGCAGGATATAATCAGCATATTTATGTTTGATGTGAATAAGTGATGTATTGCACATGTTCACACAAAGTCTCCCACATTTCTATTTATGAGAGGACAATATATATTAAAGAAAATAATAAGATGCCTTTTTTTGTAAAGTGCATGGTATATTCTATTCATTGTCAATGTCCACAACACAAAGTGAAAAAAGT
This sequence comes from Triturus cristatus, assembly GCF_964204655.1. Taxonomy (NCBI): domain Eukaryota; kingdom Metazoa; phylum Chordata; class Amphibia; order Caudata; family Salamandridae; genus Triturus; species Triturus cristatus. The sequence continues at coordinate 398,253,473 of NC_140595.1, forward strand.
AATGTGTAAAAGGGCTTAAAAGGGCTTGTAAAGTGCCTGATGATTCAAAGAAACGTGCAAGTTCTGTTCCTTGAGATAAGAGCTGTTAAACGTGGCATCCTTGGCGTGGTTTCCCAGACTTTTTGCCTCTATCCCCTGTATTTTTGAAGCTGTGCTGGATTTCGTTTTTGCTGGCTTAGATGCTTTGAGCACTTTGCCACTGCTGATCAGTGTCAAAGTGCAAGTGCTCCCTGTGTAATTTTTAATTATGATTAGGTCTCCCTGATTGGCAGTATTCCAGAGCCTGTAAACCAAATGCTATTAGTGGGCCTGCAGCACTGATTTTGCCACCCACATGAGTAGCCCTGTAAATGTATCTCAGACCTGACACTGCAGTGTCTTCGCGCAGATTTGACCTGCCATGTCGACTTGGCAAGCGCACCCACTTGCCAGGCCCTAACCTTCCCTTTTCTTACATGTAAGAAACCCCTTTTGTTAGGCCCAAGGTACCCCCATGGGCAGGGTGCAGTGTATGTGAAAGGTAGGAAATGTACGGGTGTGTGTGACAAGCCCTGATAGTGAAATAGTGTCAATATCTTTTTTCACTGTTGAAAGGCTATCTGTCCCATAGGATAGCATTGGAGATACTTTGTAACATCTTACAAGTTTAACTTCTCATTGGGACAAGACAAAGGATTAACGTTTAGGCTCCATGAAAACAGAATTTAATAACACATCTTTTAGTAAAGATGGTTTTTAAATTGTGTGTTTGAAAATGCCACTTTTAGAAAGTAGGCTTTTTCTTGTTTACCATTCTGTGTGCCTCTGCCTGTTTGTGGATTGACTGTCTTGGTTAGGAGTAACAGGGGTTGGCGATGTGCATTCACTGTAGACAGCCACTGTGGGGAGTTGAGGTGAGCCTAGCCCTTCCTGGATGACTGAGAGCTGAGCTGAATTAACCTTGCCTGCATTAAGAGTAGTGAGAGGAGGTTTCCTTGCACCTGAATAGGGCCTGTCTCCCTTGCCCAATGCTGTCTCCACCCCCTTGAGGTCATGCTGCACCAGTGAGGACATGACTGGTTTGGACTAGGCTCGGATAACCCAGGCACAAAGAAGAACAAATGCAAAATGGGGTATATGTAGTGGACCTTAAACCCCAGAACTTTAGATCACTTCTGGACTCAAGAGGAACTGTTGCCAAGGAGAAGAGCTGGAAAGCTGTGAGGAGGAGTACTGCCCCTTTGCTGTGTGCTGTGTGTGGTTGGCATGCAGTTGCTGCTGCTGCCAAGTAAAGGAAAAAGACTGGAACTTTGTTGAGAAACCTGCTTGAAGAAGAATCTCCATGGGCTTGTGTATGCTGGCCTCCTGTTCTGACATCTCAGGGACACAAAGAGCTGGAAGAAACCTAAGAGAAGAAAGAAAAATAATCACCGACGTCGTTAGCGACGCCACAGTGATGCCGAGCCCTGCACCGCAGCTAGGGGCACTGCTCGTGAAGTTCACAATGCACCGCCCTGCCTGCTCCGCAGTTCCGATTTCGTCGATGCCTGCCAACGCCTGCTGTTATCAGCCATCCCAACGCCAGTGCTCGCACCGACTCCATCGCCGCCAGTGCCTGCATCCAGTTATTGTTGTGCCGATAACTGCAGAGGGTGACTCTACAAACTCACTGACCCTACACCGCCTCACCGAAACTGACGCCTCACAGCCGATGCAACCAGCTTCCCCTGTCCTGGATTCGACACGTCACCTCCTCATGGACATGACGCCTCGCCTTCCCTGTGGCAACCAGGGAGCCGGCATCAACACCTCGCCCCCATGACGGAGTGCATCTTCATAGACTTTGTTTTCCAGGGTACTGTTTGTTTGGGGTCCATGTGACTCTGTGCCTGATGTCGTACACCTCGGAGTCGGCGCCGTACTTTGGATTTATACACAATGTAGTAATACCCCCAGGTGGAGCGATGTGTTTTCTACAAGCTTTATTTTCGAAATAACTGTTTTTAAGTTCTATTTTACTATATATACGGGGGATTTTTGTCGTTTTGTTCTTGTTCAGGTTAGCTAAAGATACTTTATTTTTCTAAGCTGGTGTGGTGTCCATTTGTGGTGTTATCACTGTGTTACCGTGTGTTTTGAGTACAAACACTTTACACATTGCCTTTGGGATAAGCCTGTCTGCTCGTGCTAAGCTACCAATGGGTGAGCAGGGGTTATCTAAAGTGTGTATCCCTCTTACCCTGACTAGAAGCAAGGGGCACTACTTGTACAAGATGCCACAGTTGTTAATTTATTTTGTCCTCTACATTCGATGTTGCATGTTTTTGAAAGACTGACGCCAGTTGCTTCCTCCAAGTTCCCTTCCATTACCCCTTTTACAACCCTGGTTATCTTTGTTCCCTCCCCAAAAAAACCATAAAATACAAAATTGTTCCAAAAAACTATACAAAAAGTTGTTCTTGTTAGAACCACTCCATCTGGCTAGAGAAGGAGCTAACTACAAATTTTATGATTTTTTGCAATTGTGTAATGAGGTGTCTCTGAGTATTTGTATGAATATATGTATCACAACCCAGCATAAGTGAATTTAATGTAGTTACTACTTTAATATTACCAAGGGGAATGAACCTATAAAGTATTAAAGAAGACACTAGAAAATGTTTTGCAGTGTCATCTAGAATACTACAATTGAAATGAATGTGCAAGTCAGTGTTTGGGTGTGTGAATGGGTATGCCAGTGGATGTATGGGTGCATCACTGCTACTGTAAGTGGCTCTCTGGGTAAGTGAATAGCTGTATGGGTCTATTAGTGGTTGTGTAAGTGGCTGTGTGGATGTGTGAATGAGTGTGTAGGCATCTGTATGGATGTATGAATCTATGCGAGTATCTGTCTGCATGTTTAAATGGGTGTGTTAGTGACTGTATGGAAGTGTAAATTGCTGTGTAACTGTGTGGCTGTGGCTGTACCTCTGTGAGTGAAAGTATGGGTGTGTTAGTAGGGTTGTAAATGTCTGTGTAGGTTTGTAAGTGTGTGAGTCACTTTGTGTGACTGGTTGTAAGGGTCTGGGAGTATTCGTGAGAGTGACTGGGTGTGTTAGTTTATGGCTCTGTGGGTGTGTCAGTAGCTGTGTGACTGACTGTATGAATGTGTTATTGGGGATGTAAATGTCTCTGCGGGTATGTAACTGGGTAGGTGACTGAGTGGGTATGTAAGTGTTTGTGTAGGTGTGTGACTGGATCTGAGAGTGGCTGTATAGGTATGTGCGTGGTATGTGAGTGGGTGTGCGGGTATGTCAGTATCTCTATGGGTACGTGATTCTATGTGAATGACTGTTAGTGTTTGTATAAGTGTGTGAGTCAGTGTATGACTGGCTGTATGGGAGTGTATCTGACTGTGTAAGTGGGAGTTTGTGTTTTTATTTGCACTCTGAAACACCCCCATAATATAATGTAATACAACAACAGAGGAAGAACTAATGTGTAAACTACATTAATCCAATAAATTTTGACATTCATTTGTATAAAAAAAGGGGAAAAAAACATGTGAGGAAGGTGCAGTAGTGATTTTGTGAGTGTGTGTATATGTATATGAATGGGAGTGTGAGCGGTTGTGTCAGTGTGTGAGTGGGTGGGTGAATAGGATGTGTTTGTTGATGTGTGAGTGTGTGAATGGGTGTCCGAATGACTGTGTGAGGAGGTGTAGTAGTGGTTTTCAGGGTGTTTGCGGGGATGTGCGAGTTTGAGAATGGGTGTGTTAGTGGGTGTCTAATTGTGTGAATATATATGTGAGTGGGTGTTTTACTGTGAATGGATATGTGAGTGTATGTGTAAGTGGTTGTTTGGGTGTGTCAGTAGCTGTGTGAGTAACTATATGGCTATGTTAGTGGGGATGTAAATGTCTATGTGGGTGTGTCAGTGTGTGGGTTGGTGTGTGATAGCTGTGTAGGTATGTGAGTGTCTGTGATAGTGCCTGATGGCTGTGTGAATGGGTTTGTGAGTGGCTCTGTGTGAGTTGGTGTTGGAGTTCCTGTATGGGTGTTATTGGTAGTGTAAGTGAGTGTGTCAGTGTGTGAGTAGCTGTGTGAGCATCTCTATGGGTTTGCAAGTGGGTGTTTGAATGACTGTAGGTATGTGAGAAGTGAATGTCTGTACAGGTGTTTGAGTGTTTGCATGGGAGGATAAGTGGGTATTTGACTGTGGAAGTTGGTGTATTTTTTTTTTAAAGTACAGTCTGGAACATCCTGACAATTTGATAAAATGGAACAATACGAAGAACCAATTTGTACACCACATTACTCCAATACACTGATCTATCCATCTGTATAAAAGATTAAAAACAAAATATGGATTAGCATTACAATTTATAAAATGCTAAATTAAACTCAGAAACTCTACAATGCATAACTGTATCGAGCATAAAATCAGTACACATTCCTTATGCTGTAATGCTATGTTATAATACAAATCAACATTTAATTTTCCCTCTTTTACTGTTCTCAGTTTTATACTTATACAACATAAATGAAGTACTGTATAAATAATCATCCTTGAACAGTGGGGAAAAAACAATCATGTAGACTATATAAAGAAAATTCAGAACTGCACAGGATGTCACTGCAAATTGGTAGCATAGCGCATTCCACAAACTGCAATTTTTTTAATGAATATTTAATCTATACTTGCAGTACTAATCCTAAGAAATATATGCTGGCAATAAGTAGCTCATCATTAGAATTTCTACAGTAACACTACAAGATATATAAAGGCAAGTCATCACCCTTGTAGGCTGCATTATGTCATAAATCCTGATAATGTATCCCCAACAACTAGACTATTCCACTTTTACAGCTGTAATCCTCCTTAGAACTTTGGTTACAAAAACAATAGACAGGAATTTGCTAACTTCCAAGGCAATCTTAACTTGAATTTAAGGTTCCTATCATTGCATTCTGTCCATCCACTTTTACTTTTCAGATAGACAGTGTACTGACCAGATGTAACACTAAATCCTTCATTAAATGTGATAGCTATAGTAATATATGTTTTTATCAGAAAAAGATATTTTCCCTGCTGTAAAATGAGTAATCTCATTTTTTAATTTAGTGCCAACTTCTCGGCATAGTTCTAGCATTAAAATAACATACTTGCCACTTTTTTGCTACATGTAAAGATGACACAAGTTCTGTTCGACAATTTTGGCATACATTGTTTCGCGTACCTTGTTTCAGCAATCTGTCAAAAGTCACGCTTTTTCAATCTGGTAATAGTAAATAAAGAAAACACTCCAAATCTATTTCTGTAGTTGATGTGTATGAGCAATCTTCACATTCATGGTTCCATGAGAAACTAAATACAAATAACTCATCCATATGTATATCATCGTCTTCTAAAAAAACACACATCAACATTAGAAACTCCTGTGCATCTTCTTGAGTGTTTTAAGTAAACTATACAGATCCAGTACACACATCAACAGTGTCTCAGGTGCAGAATGCACGTTAGTTCTCTCACTATGCAGACACTTCAACAAAACAGAACACAATACCTTCTATTGTTTCTCTTCAATTGCATCTACAACACGACGTAATTAGGTACATTAGCATAGTAGTTGATCCCAGAGGGTTTTGACAACTGGTTACCGACAATATCTCCCTTATTTTCAGTTTTTTGTTTCTTTACAACTTCCTACTTCTCTTTCATTTCCTTATTTGCAACAACATCACTACACCTCTTTGAAAGAATCCACTTTGGACACATGCAGCATTCCTCATAAACTGGATGCTGTCCTTATTGAAGAGCATAAAGACTTCTTAATTGGTTCTGTTCTTTAACAGAACTTGAATCTGCATTTACACAGCTGTCAGCAAATGCACTAGATATGAACCAGACAATATCCTAACTCGAGACAAAACTACATATGACATAGCTTTCTTAAACACTGTACTACCAATATTGATAAATGCTTCATCTAAACTTAAACCTTGTGATTTATGAATAGTAACAGCATACTCTAGACAAACTGGAAACTGTTTTCGTCAAACATATAAATCTTTCACAAGCAAAAATGTGCAGTACATTATCCAATTTGCTTAGCATTGTCAATCTGATCAAATTTAATCACAAGGTATTTCATCTCATTCCTATTAGGAAAATTATTAAAAATCAACAACTTTGCCCATAGCCCATTAACCAAATCTTCTTCAACATTTACATTTCGGCACAAAATCACCCTACAGTTTTTGCATAAACGTAACATTTTTTCCAATCCTTCAGTTCGTGAAACACATTTTTCAATTGAATCCCGCTTTGCTTTCAAAGTTTAATTTAGAAATACAGTGACACCCTGGTGTTCTATTTTATCTATTGCCTTCAGTTGCAAAATGTATTCTTTCTCCAATTCCAGCATTTCATTGTTGAAAGATGCGCACTCCTGCAATGTAAGCATTAGACACACAATATGTTCACCATCCTGTGTAATACTGAACACTAGCTATGCTACTGTCTTTGTTGTTGGATAAAGTTTTTTTAGAAGACAACTTTTTAGATCGCACCTTTCCTCTATTGAAAGAACACCTACTCTAATATCTTTCAGAATATTACCATATTCAATGTCAGATTCGTGTCACATATTCTTGATTAATCCTTTGTATTTGAAATTTAACCAAAAACAATCAAATGTTTTCCTCTAAATAGGACATTTCATTCTCAGAACCTCTTGCATTCTCAAATGTACAAGGGCAAACATTACATTTGAGACCATGCTCACCTAATCAAGTGTTCAAAGTTTCAACTTTTTTTAACAGTCTTGACATTTCATGGCAAGCTTCACCTGATAACTTTTGTTATTCCAGTTTGTTGTCATGTTCCACAGGCAGCATAAAAAGGTGATGGAAAGTAATACCTTTGATATTATGTGCAGCTAATCCAGTAGGTGCTGTAACCACACAAGATAAATTGCACTCTGTAGTCTTCTGTAGAAAAGCAATATGAACTTGTATTAAGAAACGTTTATCCGGGCCAGCTTGACCACTGACGTACAAAAGTATAGGTTTAAATGTGGAGCATGCACACTCTTTCTTGCAATGAAGCAATCCATGCTCAACTATAGCTTTTACCTCCCTATATATTTCCGTTTGCCTGTCATTTAACTGTGCAACTAAATGTTCCAAATCAAGTGTTTCCTGTCTTGCTTGCTGCGTGCAGTCTCCACCTGATTGATTGTAATAGCAGCCTCATTTTCAGTTATTGTCTGTTCAAGTGGGTCCTGACTTTGAGGAGCTGAACTCTTCGAACTGCCCTTAGCCACCTCAATAAAAATTGTATCTTCCTGTTGAATTTCATCATTCAACATTTTCAAGTAGTTTGCAAACACCGTCACTCAATGTCATCCTTTGCAGCATTGAAAGAGCCTCATAGCAGTCAAACTCTCCTAGTAATTCTGCTTCAGAATGCCAAGGTTTAAATAGCGACAAAAGTGCAAAATAAAAAAATAAAAACATTTCAGCAGTCTAGCAAGTCAGTTTTGCAAGGCTAATTAGACTGCCTTCGCTATGTCGCCCAAACACCCATTGCAACCAACTATTGCAAATTTACCTTCATGTACATTTTCTGTCACATTGTTTCTATATATGACTTGAAATCTTACCTTGGTGAGGAGAGAGGCCCGTGAGAGAGGCGCGTGAGGCCTCTCAGGGTCCTGTCCTGCTGCGCCCGGTGTGGCTGTGCTCTGTGGTCTCTGTCGCCATTTCATCATCGCTGGACTACATTACCCAGAGTGCTGAGCGGGGCACTTCCGCCCGTCACTGCGCCCGGAGGCGCTGAAATATCGCGAGGCTCCCTCGGTGGAGCGGGGGCTGACTTGAAATCTTACCTTGGTGAGGAGAGAGGCCCGTGAGAGAGGCGCGTGAGGCTTCTGAGGGTCCTGTCCTGCTGCGCCCGGTGTGGCTGTGCTCTGTGGTCTCTGTCGCCATTTCATCATCGCTGGACTACATTACCCAGAGTGCTGAGCGGGGCACTTCCGCCCGTCACTGCGCCTGGAGGCGCTGAAATATCGCGAGGCTCCCTCCGCATCGCGGGACGCGCGCGGGCGGCGCCGGGCTGAGCCCGGGCAGAGGGCGGGCCGTCTGTGGCCTTCCGGGGCCGACCAGGCCGGGCTGGGCCCCCCTCCTGACAACAGACGCTAGAAGTAAGTTGTTGCAGTTCTAGTCTCTGGATTACTGACATTTGGATAAACTGTGACTGTAGTTATCTGTTGACCTGTCTGGTTCCGTGCCAAATGGCTGGAAAGGGGAAGCGTCTCACGGCCCCCTCTACAGTAGTTGGGACTATGGACCAATTCATTACACGTGCTGTCTCGGTATTGGAACACGAGATAGCCATCACCGAAAGACGCCTTTCGTTAGATCCCTTGCTTGGCAGGCGCTCTTCATTGGGTCTGCTAGCTCTCGCTAAATCACCAAACATTCCTAGAGAGCAGCAGCGGGAGGAGGCATTATTACTTTCTACGTCTGATTCATCTCAGCACTTGTCATTACCCTCTGGTAGGCCGACAAATCTTTCAGTTATCACGGATGTTGCGCTAGAGGAGGAAGTCGTGCCTTCACCCGTTCCCAATGTCCCCCGCCCTCGGACTAGAGCAGGGGCTAGACCCACTAAATCCACCAGTGTAGCCACTCAGAAAAGGAAAAATGGAGGGGCTAAGGATGGCGGTAGCCAGGCGAAAATACCCAAAGCATCTAGAAACACGGTACTCCCTGACACCTTAAGTTCTAGTGCCCACCATTCTATGACTGAAACTAGTTTACTTGCTCCCCCTTCACCTGATAATAACAACATAATCTCTCAGCTAGAACGCATAGTACGGTCCTTCATTTCTCCATTACTGGAAAGGATCGAAAAGGTTGTAACAAAAGTTGACAAATTGGAACAATCCATCTTGGATAACTTTTGTTCACTTAAGAATGTTGTCAAGCTGTGTACCAGGGATATACCCATAACTAATTGTACCCACGGAGCAAATTCTACTCCTGCGGTACCATCCCCACCTGGCATTCCCCTTGCCCCTGTTCTTACTACTACAGGTACTGGTTTAGCCACAGATCTTGCTATGCCACCGCCAATTACCCAACATCTACCACGGCGGGAGGGAGCGCTACAAAACAGTCAGTCCTTGAGGCGGGAGGGTTGGCCAAGTAACGTACCCCCGGGCACTAACACCATGAATTTAGAAAGTCCAAGCACGACTGTTGATATTCCTCCCCTAGGTAATGCAATCAGGTCACTCCCGACTCAAATACACTTACCACAAGAATCTTTTCCTTATGTTGCGGTATTAACGGGTGTCCCCGAACTCCCTAATAACAAAAATGAATCCTTCGAGCAATTAAAAAATAAAGTAAGCCATTGGCTTAACATTCATAGACCAATTCCGAACGAACTGAATGGTCGGATTCTTTTTGCTAGAAGGGTACAATGGATAGGTTCTCAACCCAAAAAAATCCAGGGAGATTGTATCATTGTCAACTTCAAAGATCCACGCCTCTCTAGGTTTATCACGGAATATACACCTTACGGTCCTAGCTCTGGAATAGAGGTCCACGATCTAAACTACTTTTACACTCCAGGTATTTGCCACTAACAATTTCACAGTATGAAATCTCCCTTACCTTCTATGACATCGGGGGCAAACGATAGTACACCCATAGACGCCCAGGCAGCTACTTCCCTGGCTCGGTCAGGATCACACCCAACACCCAGGGCCATATTGTTGCCTTCACCTAGGCTGGGAGAGAGGGTAAATGTCCTTAGCCGGTCCACTGAGCCCCATGTTACACGGCCTGGCAATAACTCTGGCTCTCTTTTGTCTTGGAACCTGGCTGGTATTAAGATGAAACTGGACATACCTGAATGGGTCAGCTTCATTAACAACTATGATGTCTGCCTATTTCAGGAAACATGGTCCTTTGAGGCTCGGTTCATGCCGGGATATCTGAATTTTTATGTTCCAGCAACCAAAGGCCCGAAAGGCCGCCCTTCTGGTGGACTAATTATATGGGCTCGCCAGGATCTATTCTCACGCGTTGATGTGATTGACACTGGGTCCCTGGATATCCAATTAGTGAGATTAACTCTCGATCCTAAGGGTACCCTGGACATATATAACATCTATCTTCGGGGCACGAAAGGGAAAAAGTCAAGCGAGTTGGACATTCTAACTACACTCATAGAATCCAAATCGTCCAACAGGGATTTGATTGTAGCTGGGGACTTCAATGTTACTTTCGAACCCCTTCTAGACTCTGACTCAGAATGGGGCTTTGACCCCGATGAGGACCGACACTGGGGTATCCCAGTGCTCTCGTTACCTCCCATCAAAAGGTGGTCCACGGTAGCAGTTCAGGTTAACGCACTTTGCCTTGAAACCGGCCTTCGGGCATTGAATGGAAGAACTAAAGGAGACAACCTGGGAGCATCCACCTTTGATAACGGCCGATCATCTAGTAGGATTGACTATGTCCTTTGCTGTCTGAGGCTGTGGTGCCATCCTATAGACATGCTGGTGGAGCAAAGACTAGAGAGTGACCATAACCCCATTTGTGTTTCTCACAGCTGGTGGGGAAAACCCTGCTCACTGATCAAGGAACTAACTCTGGTCCCCTCGGTATGTGTGCCAACAAATGATATGCGGAGGCTCAAATGGACCTCAGTAAAGTCTAATGAATCAGTATTAGCTCGCATTAATAACAACCTTTCTGTAATTAATGCTAACCTTGAGGATGTCTTGAAAAGTAAAGACCAAAACGCGCAAGCGACAAGAATACACGAGTCATTTTTGGAGGGTTTACGTCCCTTTTTCTTCAAACAAACAAGAAAGGGAACCAAGCCACCGCACATGCAACCAAGGTGGTATGATAAACAATGTAAAAGTGCTAGATGCATTTTGGCTCAAGCCCTCTCTAGTGGGAGTACACCACTTATTCAATTAGCTAGATCTGCTTATAAGAAAAGCCTCGCCCAAGCAAAAAGAAAATGGGACGAATTGTTCTGGCAGGATCTGAAGGAGGCCTGCTACGCCCGGGACACTAGATTGTTCTGGAACGTGCTAAAGTGGGGCAGAGGAGGCTTACCTGAAAACCCCTCAAATCACGTCACACAAGAAGATTGGTTGGGCTATTTCAAACCCCAATATGCTCGTGACCCTCATTATATAACCTCGGGCCCAATTCCATATGTTTTTTATTCGCCCGGGCCTTTTAGCCCCAAGGACGTTTTAGCCGCCCTTTCTTGTGTAGCTGTAGGGCGGGCCCCTGGCTTGGATGGTGTACCTTCCGATCTTTTCCTGGAGAACAAAGCCCCCTGGAGCAAGTACATTACCCTTATTGCGAACGCTGTGGCTGAAGGTGCTCCAGTACCTAAATCCTGGGGGGTGCCATTATAATCCCAATATACAAAAAGGGTGATAAAAGCCTCCCAGGGAATTACAGGCCCATCAGCCTAATTGACACAATGCAAAAAGTCATTGGGAGGATGGTACTGAATGAGATACTTATTTGGATCGAAGCAAATAAGATCCTTTCTAGTCTTCAGGCGGGCTTTCGTAAATCTACCAGCACCGTGGACCAGGTGTTTCGCTTCAAGCAATTGCTCTGGAAGGTTGTTGAACTAGGCAAAGGCAGTCTCTACGTCACTTTTGTGGACTTAAGAGCTGCCTTTGACCTTGTCCCCCGAGAGCTTTTGTGGAGGGTTCTAGTAAAGCTTGGTCTACCCCTGGAACTCCTGACCTTAATCAGAAGATTGCATGAGCATAACTTTGCAAAAATACAATGGGGTGGTCTGGGGGAAACTACCACCGAGTTTCCCGTTGAGCGGGGCGTGCGTCAAGGATGTGCCATGGCCCCAACACTCTTTTCTTTGTACATTAACGGAGTAGTTGACTATATGCTACAGGCTAACACTGATGCTCCAAAATTGGCAGGTGCCCCTATACCAATACTAATGTTTGCCGACGACACTCTTATAGTGTCTAAAACCCCGAGCGGCATGCAAAGGGCTCTGTCAATTTTTGAAAACTTTTGCAAAGATCACGGCTTGGAGGTCAACGTCTCAAAGACCAAGCTTATGACTTTCAACCCACATACAAGCTACTGACCCGGTAAGCTTATAATGAACGGCCAAATTCTGGAGGAGGTAACTGACTTCACATATCTGGGCATTCAAGTGTCCCACAATAACCGGTGGAACAGACATTTGGAACTGTCCACGTTGAAACTCACCCAGACTACAGGAACCCTGGTTAAAGGGTATAAAAAATCTCTTACCAAACCTGTCAAACCAGTGTTACAAGTTTATGAGGCAAAGGCCCTAAACTCAGTCCTGTACGGAGCAGAGCTCTGGGGTTTTGACACATTAACATCCCTCACTGTTGTCGAAAACAAATTTTTTCGTTCTATTATAGGCTTACCACAAAGTACGCCAATGGTCCCATTGCGTTATGATCTAGGCAGAAAGGCCATCAAAGATTTGGCCAATCTCCGCCCAGTATTATACTGGAGGAGACTATGGACCACACCGGAGCTCCGATCTTACGCAACGGGTATCATGGACGTAATTCAGGTCGATAAGTTTCATAAAATTAAGTGGTTAAGGAACCTCCGAGAATCCCTAAAAGCTTTGGGGTTGGAAGGCTTATGGAACGACCCAGTCGACGCTGAGTTTCCTCCCAAAAGGCTATTGAAAACACTTTATTGGGAACAGGTAAATCACAGGGCGTGGAGTGTTTTCACTTCCCCCTCGATGACCAGCCGCTTTTTAGAGGCAAAGGTCACACCCCTTCTAGAACCTTTTTGGGATTTGATCACATTACCAAAGGACAGGAAACTCTATTTCCAACTTAGAGCAGGCTCCCTCCCACTTAGGGCTCTATCTTGTGGGTGGTTTGGTGAAAGCACATGTATCTGTCCTGTTTGTGGCGCCAAAGAAGAAACTATTGGTCATTTCTTGTTCGTCTGCCCTGCATATGCTGCTCCCAGACGCCATTGGCTCTCTCCTCTATGTAAACTACTGGGCACAAGGAGTTCTGTTGTAGCTATCAGAATCCTACATACAAGCACCCTACCAGTTCATTCAATAGGTCTAGCCAAATACCTGGGGTGGGCATGGTCTCTTAGACTAAAAGCCCTTCGTTGTACTGAGAAGGCATCTAGGTTGGCCCTTAAATTTCCCTACCATTTGTTTGTCACCTCGTTTTAATCACTGTTTTTATTATTGATGCGTATGGTTCATCATCTCGTCTGCTTCAACGTTTAATACTTATTTTATCTACAATTTTTATCTATTTATTGGAAATATTTTATGTAATTGTGACATTTTATAATAGTGCTATTGATTGTAAAACTGGTCCCAGTCCTGAGGCGGAAGCCGGGAACTGGTGGTACTCTGCTGCATATTTTAAAAAAACTTGTATTTTCGTGTGTTGTCACATTATTGAATGCTTTTTAACCAAAGCACTACGTAGCGCTCACTCGCGCTCAGCTGATCACTCGGGCTGCATCGCGCCCTTCTTTGCTAATCAACTGCAGCTGCCTTAGACACCGGCGTGCGCGCAGACTCCGCCCCTTTTTCAGGCCACGCCCCCTTACCCTGACTACTTAAACCGCTGACATCAGCGGCAACGTGTAAAACTGGTCCCAGTCCTGAGGCGGAAGCCGGGAACTGGTGGTACTCTGCTGCATATTTTAAAAAAAAAACTTGTATTTTCGTGTGTTGTCACATTATTGAATGCTTTTTAACCAAAGCACTACGTAGCGCTCACTCGCGCTCAGCTGATCACTCGGGCTGCATCGCGCCCTTCTTTGCTAATCAACTGCAGCCGCCTTAGACACCGGCGTGTGCGCAGACTCCGCCCCTTTTTCAGGCCACGCCCCCTTATCCTGACTACTTAAACCGCTGACATCAGCGGCAACGTGTAAAACTGGTCCCAGTCCTGAGGCGGAAGCCGGGAACTGGTGGTACTCTGCTGCATATTTTTAAAAAAACTTGTATTTTCGTGTGTTGTCACATTATTGAATGCTTTTTAACCAAAGCACTACGTAGCGCTCACTCGCGCTCAGCTGATCACTCGGGCTGCATCGCGCCCTTCTTTGCTAATCAACTGCAGCCGCCTTAGACACCGGCGTGCGCGCAGACTCCGCCCCTTTTTCAGGCCACGCCCCCTTACCCTGACTACTTAAACCGCTGACATCAGCGGCAACGTGTAAAACTGGTCCCAGTCCTGAGGCGGAAGCCGGGAACTGGTGGTACTCTGCTGCATATTTTAAAAAAAAAACTTGTATTTTCGTGTGTTGTCACATTATTGAATGCTTTTTAACCAAAGCACTACGTAGCGCTCACTCGCGCTCAGCTGATCACTCGGGCTGCATCGCGCCCTTCTTTGCTAATCAACTGCAGCCGCCTTAGACACCGGCGTGTGCGCAGACTCCGCCCCTTTTTCAGGCCACGCCCCCTTATCCTGACTACTTAAACCGCTGACATCAGCGGCAACGTGTAAAACTGGTCCCAGTCCTGAGGCGGAAGCCGGGAACTGGTGGTACTCTGCTGCATATTTTAAAAAAACTTGTATTTTCGTGTGTTGTCACATTATTGAATGCTTTTTAACCAAAGCACTACGTAGCGCTCACTCGCGCTCAGCTGATCACTCGGGCTGCATCGCGCCCTTCTTTGCTAATCAACTGCAGCCGCCTTAGACACCGGCGTGTGCGCAGACTCCGCCCCTTTTTCAGGCCACGCCCCCTTATCCTGACTACTTAAACCGCTGACATCAGCGGCAACGTGTAAAACTGGTCCCAGTCCTGAGGCGGAAGCCGGGAACTGGTGGTACTCTGCTGCATATTTTAAAAAAACTTGTATTTTCGTGTGTTGTCACATTATTGAATGCTTTTTAACCAAAGCACTACGTAGCGCTCACTCGCGCTCAGCTGATCACTCGGGCTGCATCGCGCCCTTCTTTGCTAATCAACTGCAGCCGCCTTAGACACCGGCGTGCGCGCAGACTCCGCCCTTTTTTCAGGCCACGCCCCCACCTTTCAACATAAATGTGTTTGCATAGGACGCGCAGCGGACGAGCGCAGCGGGAGCGCCGTTTGCGCGCCGAAGGCGCGCCTAAGGGAAGCCCGTCTGCGCCCGTCCGCGCCAAGACCGCGCCCGGCGCAGGAACCTCTGCCCAACATCCTCCAAACATCAGGTATGCACCCAACTACCTTCGCAAACTTCAAGGCAGATCTGACTGCCCCTGCAAACTTGATCTCTCTAATGTATTCGGTCCCACCAGTTGTAACAATTGTCGTTGGATTCTCAACTTCGCCATCAAGCAGCCAACTCCTCTTAAACAACCTCACTTCACTGGAGGTCTGATTAACGCCAGGTCCATGTGCAAACACAGTCAGGACATCCACGACCTCATTATCGACCACAACTTGGACTGCCTTATGATCACCGAGACCTGGCTTACTGAAGACAGTAATCCTGACATAGCCATCGCCCTCCCCCCAGGGTACTCCTTTCACAGACAGGATAGACTGAAAGGTAGAGGAGGAGGTGTCGCGGTCATTCTAAGGAACTCCTTCAGCTGCCACACCTTCTGCCTCGACCCCCTCACTGATGCCGAGGGACTAGGTTTCTCCATCAAACTTAGCCAAACCCTCTCCTTTTCAGGTGGTCTGATCTACCGCCCTCCTGGAAATGCTGCGAAATTCCTTGGCTCCCTCAATGACGCACTTGGACACTTCCTACTCCGATACCCTCATTTCACCCTCTTGGGCGATTTTAACCTGCATCTGGAAATACCTGTTGACCCCTCCACCAGTAACCTGCTGCAGACATTGGATACCTTTGACCTGCAACAAAGCGTCAAGCTGCCCACACATTCCCTTGGTCACACCCTGGACGGTGTCTGTTCTAATTTCCCAGCCATCTCCACCTCACCTCCCATTCCCCAAATTTGGTCGGATCACAGCTTGATCCCTTTCCATATCCTCAATGTTCCCCCTCCTAACTGTAAAAAACCAATCCGCCAACACACTCACTCCATAAATTGGAAAACTGTGCAGGCAAGTCTTATCTCTCATCCCTTTTCCCCTTCTAACGCCCCCCCTTCCTCTGGCAACATCGATAAAGATGCAGTCTCCTTTAACAACTGGCTTTCTCAAGAAATCTCTGAACGATGTCCACCTAATAAAAAAGATAACACCCTTAAAAAAACGAAAATCAAAGCCCCTTGGTATACGCCTGACCTTACCGCCGCTCACCTACTCTGCAGGAAAGCAGAACGCAAATGGCGTAGATCATACGACAATGACGACCGTAGCAACTACATTCTCCAGAGAAAAAATTACCTCTCAACTATAAAATCAGCAAAAAGAACCTACTATGTAAACGCCATTAATGATGCCAGTCAAAAACAACAAATCCTCTTCTCCATAGTAAAGTCTTTTACTAAACCAAAAGCCCTTCAACCAGAGATCCCCCCGTCCCAAGAGCTGTGTGATAAGATCTCCGACTACTTTGAGGAAAAAATTAGTTCTATCCACATCAACTTCCCCCCTTCCCCTCCGGTGTTCTCATTTTCGGAGCTAGACAAATCTCGCCCGACTACAAACTGCCTCAATCATTTCTCTCCGGTAACCCTAACTCAAACCAGAGAAGCGATCCTCTCATGCAAATCGGGCTCTCCCTCTGACCCTTGTCCCCCCAAGATCCTCCACACCATCATTGATGAAATAAACCCCATCATTAACGAAATAATTAACCTCTCCCTCAAATCTGGCTCTGTCCCGCTCGCCTGGAAAAAAGGTGTGGTTAAACCTCTGATGAAAAAGGCAAACAAACCCCCCTCTGATTTAACTAACCTTCGTCCCATCACCCTGCTACCTGCACTGGGCAAAATCACGGAACAATTAGTCCACAAAGAGCTCAAGTCCTTCCTTGATGCCCACAACCTACTTCACCCCCAGCAATCCGGTTTCCGGTCTAGACATTCTACCGAGACCGCCCTGATCGAGCTGACCGACACCATTAAAAACCTCCAAGATCAGAGGAAGAAGGCCATCCTGATCCTTCTTGACCTCACGGCGGCATTCGACACTATTTCCCACTCCATACTGCTCAACAGACTTATGGACATTGGCATCACCAACTCAGCCCTAGCCTGGATCAGTTCCTTCCTCAGTGACAGGTCTCAAACCATCTCACTGGGCCCTTTCCAATCCAAAGAAAAAAAGATCTCGTGTGGAGTCCCCCAGGGCTCCATTCTAAGTCCCCTCCTATTCAATATATATCTCATCCCCCTGCTCTCACTCATAGAATCGTTCGGCATAATTGTCACGTCTTATGCCGACGATACTCAGCTTGTCATCCCTCTCGACGACAATTCCAACTCGGTCGAACTTAACCTCAAATGCTGCCTCACAGCGGTCTTTCAATGGATGGACACCAACCATCTTCGCTGTAACTCCAGCAAAACCGAGATCCTGCCCATTGGAAAGAACGCATCCTTCTGTCCCGCTCTGTGGTGGCCTGAAAACTCTGCTGCCCCACCCCAGACAGTTTCATCGGCCAGAAACCTCGGAGTCATCTTCGATTCCGATCTTTCTTTCGATTCCCATGTCACAACTGTAGCAGGTAAATGCTTTGGCATTATAAAATCCATGAGAAAGTTCTTTGACTTTCTCCCGCTCGATTCCAGAAAGACCATTGCGGTAGCCCTCATTCTCTCTCGAGTGGACTACTGTAATGGCCTTTTGGCAGGGACCAAGAAATCCACCCGACTGAAACTGCAAAGTGTCCTGCACACTGCCGCGCGTCTTGTCTTAAAACTCCCACGCAAATCTTCTATTTCCACTGCCCTCAGATTCCTTCATTGGCTCCCCTTGCACAAGAGAATACTCTTCAAAATTCTCGTTGTAGCCTTCCGAGCCTTCCACAAATCCGGCCCAGTCTACCTGTCGAAACGCTTCCCTCATTACATCCCGGGTCGCATTCTCAGATCCTCTCAAGAAAACCTCATGACCCCCCCTAAATTCAACCTGAAGTCCAAAGGCGGAAAAACTCTCAGCACCCTGGCTATTAGAGCCTGGAACAGTACGCCAAGGCATCTTAGACTTCAGACGCATGAGAAACCATTTAGGAAGCACCTTAAAACGTGGATTTTTAATCTCTCTGACGACTGGACTAAAGCAGCCATTTAACCCTCCACCGCCCTTCCACTGATCTGGTCCCAGGTTTTCACAGCGCCAAGATGCTCCCTTCGGAGCGAACGTCTGCGCTCTATAAATACCCATCCAATATTCCAATATTCCAATTGTGTCTTGTATGAATTATTTTTTAATTCGAATAAAGACTTTTGATGATGATGATGATGGTAACGGAGTACTTCATATAGACATACATTTTCAGATGTACACTCCTTTTTGGATAGTAAGTGTCCCACATGTTTGTTTCGACAATATTTGTACTGTCTGGCTCACAATTGGCAAGATATTGAATTTCTGGAAAAGACTTCAAAATTCTTTTTCAAGTTGATACCAAACCTAGACTCAACCAAATAATTCCTCTAGACTCAGAATATAAAAAAAAAACAGTCACAACATTCATAGGATCCAATTTCCCTGTGTGAAAGCATCTTCAAACTGAAGCTGTGCAATGTCCTTTTTAGAGACTTTTCAGTAGAGATCTCTACCCACACACATTTCATCTCTGTCTTCTCAGATTTTGATATGTATGAAGTAACATAATGAGCAACCACTATAGAGTTGTCTGCCACAAGTTGAATATCCATATTGGCATTCCACATTTTGAAAATGACAGGATTGTAGTCAATGTATTTTGAAACCTCTGTTCTCCTGAGGGTGTTGGTGTTTTTGGGTGATTTACGAGTAAGTATATGTCCTACTGCTGACATTAAACTGTTCAATCTTCCCTTTGAAATAACAGGTCTTGGAAATCCAAAATGACATTTTGGGTAAAATTCTCGTTATGCTCTGTACCTCTGCCAACAGTACTTTCCACATCTATATGATTGGAAATGCAGTACTGGCTGCTTTAGGCCTTTTTCCTCTATGAAAGAAAGTACTTACTCATCTGTGTCTGTTCCAAATTTAGGTGCATATTTTAGTCACAACAGCATGTGAATATGAGCACCACCTCTTGCTTGCTACTCTTTTTGCTGAAATAAATCAATAACTGCTTCAAGAGGTGGATTTGATTGGTGCACAGCATAGTTTGAAATCTGTGGTTAAAATACTTGCAAACATTTGCAGGATCCAAAGAGCAAAGTTCTCCTGGTGTCTTCAATTTGGTACTGTTAGAGCTTGCTTCTCTCAAAAAGTCAAATAAATCATCACATGCATACTCTGCACAACTCAGGGTTACAAACAAGTTGGTGCACCTCAATTTCACACCATGCACTTCACTATGATGACAATACCAATACTCATTGGCCCCACGTTGGCATGCCATCAAATTTATCAAATTGCATACAACGTTCTCATCATTTTGATGAATTCTGTCAACAAAGTATTTTGTAGACATATTTTGTCCATTAACTCCTGTCTTAACAATATGGTTAATAGCATATGACAGTCTAGACAAACCACTTTCAAATAAGAGATGGAACACATATGGAATACTTTGTTGAAATCTAGAACCCTCTGAATATAATCTTGTTGATCTATACTCAGCTGCAGGTACTTGCACAGGGAGGTCACCATACTGCCCACCTACTCCAGTTGGAAATAGTTGAGGAAAACATTAAGCTTCTAAACTCACACACTCATTGGAGCTCCTTTAGCTTATTTCATCTGACACAGTTCAATACCATCCTCCGTTACCTCTTTTGAATCCAGTGGCTGGATACTGTAGTGCTCATATATTTGTTCAAAACATCTTTTATCCACTTTTCCAAATTGTCCACTTGAAGGTAACATGTCTTTATCCATGCAAATACCATGTGGGTCAACATCTACATCTTTATAGTACACATTATTCTCTTATTTACATCCACTATTTGCTGCCTGTTTTTTTTTGTTTTTTGTGGGCATGCCATTTACTAGAATAACAAACGGATCATTCAAATCTCTCTCTACACCCACAGTTTCAATATTGTGTTTAATATCTAAAAGCATACACAAAACACAACGTTTAAGGTCTTTCTGAAGCTCAGTGGGTAGTAGCTTCCTGGTCATTGGTTCCATACAAACTATTGCTTGAAAAGGGTGTATAGATTGTATCAGTATTGTTTCATAAACATTTAGATGTTGAAGTGCCTCTAGAATTCCAACCACCTCTAACACATTGTGTATTGCTATGGCAGGCATTTTGTTGTCCTCTAATTTGTCATAGCAATACTTGCAGATGATATGGTGTGTTGGCAAACCAAAACATTCTTCCACAAATAAATATACTGCAAATTCTAGGCATTTTTCTCTTTTGTCTCTTTCAGTTTTCAAAGATACATCCAACTCCTCACTTTGGCCAGACTGCACTTCAGACGAAAGAAAAGTAAATATCTTCAAAAAGATTTTCAACCTCTGACACTGTACCATACACAATTGCTTTGTTAATTTCTCCTAAACACAATGCAGGACTTTTTACAAAGTAAAGTCTTCTAAGGGGCATATTTAGAAGCCTCTTTTTCCACCAAAGCATCACTTTTTTTGATGTTTTGGTGGCATAGCACCATTTTCCATGTTTACAGCGTAGCACGAAGCCACTCAGCGTGGCTTAACGCCTCAATGTAAATATGCCCCTTTGCCGCAGCAGTCCTCTGCGGCAAAGGGGGATGCAATGGGTGTGTTATGGATGTTCCATCACAACACAAATTGCTTTTTGATGCTGCCCCAGATTTACAAGGCTAAGGCAGATTCAAAAACTAATGTCATGGAATACCAGGCATTAGAATGGCAATATGATGAGAAATTAATAATTTCTCCTAGTTTTTTGCTCTTTCCATGTGTGTTGCATTCAGCAGCACACATACAAAGAGAAAATTGTCATTATTGAGTGTTTATGTGCAGGAGGGTGTCCCTTCTCGCACGTAAACAATCCTCCCTGCAGCGCAGGCACCCTTGCAACATGTAAGCAGGGTGCCTGAGCTAGCGCTCGGATGTTTTTTTGCTCTAGATCCAGGGGAAACACAGGGGTGCACCGTATTCTGATGACTATGGTGCATCCCTGAGTTTTCAAAATGTCAGATCTTTGTGCTGCCAAATTTGGTGCAGCTCTTCGCACCAACATTTTTTGGGGAATATGCCGATAGATTTCGTACCATAATTAAAGGACAAGGGTTTCTCCCAGGTCCGCTGAACACATATATACCTCCAGACTTTACCTAATGAATTTATCATTTTTAATGTTACTTGCTTTTTAAGATCCATCATTAACTTAAGGAATCTGCAAAAAAAGCATATGGGCTCAATCTCACTATTCAATTTTACTGTTCAATGTTATAGTCTGTTTTATCAAGTTCATGTAATGATTTATGTTCTATTGTATGTGTGTTATTCTACTTGTATTCTTTTATAATATGAAAACTAACCTAATTAAGACATTGAATTGAATTGATTGATGAACCGCCAGCATAAAAAAATTATGAAAAGTACTTTTGCACACATTGCAATTTTCTGCTTCACATTTTCACATGGAAATTCACTTAGAAAGTTCTTAATGTTTCTATTGATTCCTGACGAATATTACAAATACTAATGCAGTCCCATTTCCACACAGGGGCATGTCTACACCTTCCTTGTACCTCTTCAGCTATCTCTTCCTCTACATTTCTAGGAACCAACTCCTCTTTTGAAATGGGAGCACCGTATTTTACCTCATAGTATCAGCAAGTTGTTTCAACTGCATGTACTAATTCATTTGGTTATAAATAGCTTTCTTCATTAAAGAAAGGCTTAGTAATAGATGTATCTTTCCATTCCATTCTTATTAATAAGCCTTTTTTTTGTTTTTTCTTCATAGAGAAACAATGTTTTATCCAGTGTTCTCATTCTGTTTAGTATCAAAATAAATAGTTTTCACTTCAGAGCAAATGCTTTATCAACCAGCTGGGTCTGGTGGCTTAGTGTACTAATGTGTCCACTGTAGGGGCCTATATTTGCACCCATAGTCACAGGTTCAAATCCTGCCACATCCACTTTGCCTTTCATTCTACTAAGTTCAACAAAATCAGTACCATTGAGTTGGGTAACAATAAACATCTCTTATTCAGCGCCAAGAAACTCCCTCTAGGTGAACATGCACTTTACAAATGCACATGCTATGTTATGTTATACAAGTGCTTCTATGGGGGGTGACTTGGTGTGTGAGAGATTCAGTGCATATGTGAGTGAGTGTATCAGGGCCTCTGTGGGAATCTCACTGGATGTGTAAGTAGCTTTGTGGGTGTATGACTTGGTGTGTTAGTGACTGTATGCATGTCTAAATGGGTATGGACATGGCTGTATGTATTGGTAACTGGCTGTGTTAGTGGGTGTTTTGGTGTGTAAATGTGTGTGCAAGTGGCTGTATTAGTGTTGGATAGATAAGTGCTCTTTGGTGTGTGAATGTCTATGTAAGTGCCTCTGTCACTGCCTGACTGGGTGTGAATGGCGGTATGGTTTTGTAAATAGGTATGTGAGTAGCTGTATGGGTGGGTGGCAGGGTGTATAAATGTGTGCATGTGTATGTAAGTGTGTGTATAACTGTGAGTTCTGGATATACAACTCACTTTATAGATGTGTGAGTGGGTATGACGGTGCTTGTATGGATGTGTCAATCACTATGTAATCAGATGTATAGGTGAGGAAATGGGTGTGTGAACAGTTTTGTGGGTGTGTAGCTGAGTGTGCCAGTCACTGGTATATCAGTGGTGGATACATAAGTGCTTTTGTGGGAGTGGAACTTGGTGTATAAGTGCCTGCCTGACTCTGGGAGTGGGTGCAAATTAAATACTATTAAATTACAAGCTAGCACCCACATCTAATTTCTAACACATTCATACTAGCTTAATAATAGAACTATGTTTTAACAGTAGCAATTCCTCTTCCTCCTTTGCTGCTCACTATATTTGTAGTTAATGTTCTCATGTGAGCTCCCTTCTATCTGGCGTTTTACTATAGTGTCTAGAAGCTACAGATTTTCTTTCACCTTATACGCACTCATAACCTCTTTTTTAAGTATACATTTTTATAGTACAAACTAATGAACATACCTGTAAAATCGCTTTACTGTTTTTGAAGGTTTATTATAATATCTGTTAATATCCCACTGTTTCCCACTGCAAATCTGAAGTCAGAAATCTCTCAATTCTCTTCCATTCTCAGTATAACAGTTCCAATAATGGCTACCATTCCCATTGTGCTCCCACTGAAACACCCATACTTAACAAGTCATAGAGTTCCTTTCGTCTTTTATTTTTATCATACCACTCCTAAATGATCTCTATTTTTAATGCTTTCCATTGTTTCCTATAAAGAAGCCAAATTTGGTAGACTTTTTGGGTGAATTCACTGCAGCGTTCAGCACGATCCCCTTTTTAGATCTACAACAGATCCATGGATCCACATGGAATCCCTGAAAAATATTCAACAACCTCCTGTTAATGCTTTTCATTTATGTTTCATTTTTTAAATATTCTCAATTAAAAGTGATACACTCCTTACTTAGCAATTATTCTACTCCAGTGTGCATTCAAGTGCTGCACTGCAGTCTCTTTAGTCCCCTTCCCCCACACACTTTTCGCTCTGTTTCCATAGTAACCATAGTTGAAATGCTCTCTGCTAAACTAGGTCAAGACTTTCTTTAAGAGGCATACTAGCTTCAAATTAAACTGTAGGAGTGGTTGACTGTTAACAATTGCAAGGTGTGATTGACTGTTAGCAATTCCAAGCATATCCCAAATGACATAACTTCTTTTTTATTTTTTCCAAAGCCAATCACTGAGGTAGTTACTTTTTTGTTAAAGTCCTTGTCTAATTTTAGTTCCCTGCACATCTCCATTAACCAATCAAATATGTTATTTTATATTTTACTTGCTGTTCTTCATTTTAGCTGCCTTTCGTAGGCCATAGTTTTGTGTTTTGGGCCAGAAAGAATGCTAGAAAGAGACATTACCTGGGTTAGTGAGAGTTAAAGTGGCATCAAGTGCTGCTTTTGTTGAAAGCATTGTGGATTAACAACATCCAGAACTCTTAATTGCACACTGTGGTGGCAATGACCTAGGCAAAATTACCGGGTTAGGACTGGAAATCCTCATGAAGGATACCTGTGGTAAATTAATGGCACTTTTCCTCCTACTGCGGTGTTGTTCTCCAACATTTACCAAAGAGAGAAGTGGCTGTGGTTAACCAAATTCTGTCCACAGATAGAGAAATCCAGGAAACATGTCAGTAAAATTGGCTCTGCATTCCTCTGAGAGAACAACATGGGCTCTATATACCACAACAACTTACAGTTTGATATGGACGGAATATATCAAAAAGACAGAGTCCATTTTTACAGACGTAGGCGACAGGTTATTCCTTACCACCTTGAAAGACTGCATCCTGTTCTATGTGTAATTATCATCTACACATCATAAACACAAATGCTCTTTTCAGAGCCAATAATTTTCCCAAACACTGGTTCTTTTTTTTTCCAAATCCCTTTTTTTTATTTCACACTGGGATCCGCTGGTCTGTTGCGGATCGGCAGGCAAATGAGGGGTTTATCAGCTATACAGCAGGTGGATCTACAATGGATCCGTGGATCTGTTCCTAACCAAAAGCACACATTCAATACAAAGCAACAACACATTTATTAAGGTGGGTTTGGCTGTGTGGATCTGTGAGATGGCATGGAGTGTGTGATTGGGTTATTGAATAGGTGTATGACTGGCTGTATAGGTGTGGGAGTGGTTCTCTGGGTCTCTGAGTGAACATGTGAGTGACTGTATTGGTGACTGAATGGTGTGTGAGTTTGCATGTGAGTGTTTTTTTGGTCTGTGAGTGGGTGAGTGAATGGCTGTGTGGGACTGTGAGTAGGTTTGGGAGTCATATTATGAGTCTGTGAATGAGTGTGTAAGTGGTGTATGGGTGTGTGGGTGGTTGTATGGGTCTGTGAATGATTATGTGAGTTGTTTTGCGGGTATGCCGGTGGGTGTGTCACTAGCTGGATGGGTATATGAGTGGATGTGTGAGAAGCTGCATTGATGTGTGAAGGGATGTGTGAGTGACTATGTGGGTGTGTCAGTGGGTGTCCGAGGGACTGTATGTGTGTGTGTGTGTCTACAGAGCCTGTGAGTCAGTGTGTGAGTGGTTGTGTGGGTCGGTGAGTGGTGTTGTGGGTGTGTTAGTGGCTAGATGGGTGTGTGAGTAGGCATGTGAGAGCTTGGTTGGGTGTGCAAGTGGGTGTGTTAATAGCTCTGTGGGTATGTGAGTGACTGTATCGGTGTGTGAGTAGGTGTGTATGTATCTGCGGTGTTTCTGAGTCAATGTGAGAGTAGTTCCCTATTACTAAACTTTATTGATTATTTAGTCAATGGTGTATAAGCAGCACAGCCTTGGGGTTTCATTTTTACATTGAGTGTCACATTCCATAGCCCAGGTAATATCATACAGGTTAAAAGAAATTCCAAATGCAATACAGGTCTGTGTGTGAGTAGTTCTGTGAGTGATGAGATTAATTTTGTGGGTCTGAGAGTGGGTGTATGAGTGGTTTTGTGAGTCTGTAAGTACGTATGTCAGTGGCTGAATAGGTGTCAGAGTGGGTGTATGAGAGTCTACGGGGTCTGGGAGTTAGTATCTGATTGGTTGTGTGGGTCTCTGAGTAAGTATGTTATTGATTGTGTGGGTCTGTGAATGGGTGTGTGAGTGGTTTTGTGGGTGTGTGAGTGGGTGTGTAAGTGGCTGTCTAGGTGTGTTAGGTAAGTGGGTGGGTGCGGGGATCTGTGAGTGGGTATATGATGGATTGTATGGGTCTGTGAATGGGTGTGTGAGTGGATGTGTGAGTCTGTGAGTGGGTGTCAGGGCAGGTGGGTGTCTGAGTGGGTGTGTGAAAGTCTTTGGGATCTGTTAGCCATTATGTGAGTGGTTGTGTGGGTCTGTGAGTGAGTGTGTGAGTTGTTTTGTGGGTGTGTGGGAGTGGGTGTGCCAATGGCTGGCTGAGAGTGTGTGTGTGAGAGGCTGGTTGGGTATTTAAGCGGCTATGTGGATGTGCAAGTGAATGAGAGGGATATGAGTGGGTGTGTAAGTGTCTGATAGGTCTGTGAGTCAGTGTGTGAGTGGTTGTGTGGGTCTGTGAGTATGTAAGTGATTAATTGTGAGGATCAGTGGGTGGGTGTATGAGTTGTTTTGTGAGTCTGTGAGTAGGTTTGTCAGTGGCTTTATGGGTGTCTGAGTGGGTGTGTATGAAAGCCTGGATGGGTGTGTGCATGGGTGTGTGAGTGATTGTGTGGATATGCAAATGTGTGACTGAGTATGTGAGTATAGTGTGGGCATGTAATTGAGTTTGTGAGTGGCTATATGGGTGTTTCATTGTCTGCAGAGTCTATGAGTGGGTGTGTGCATAGGTGTGTTGGTCTGTGAGTGGTTATATGATTAATTGTGTGTGTTGTGAATGGGTGTGTGGGTGGTTTTGTAGATGTGTGAGAGGCTGTATGGATGTTTGAGTATGTGTGAGTGCTTGTGTGGATGTGTAAATGAGTTGGGGTGTGTGTGTGTGTGAGTGGCTGTGTGGTACTGTGAATAGACATGTGAGTGCTTGTGTGGGCTTATAAGTGGGTGGTTTGTGAATGGCTGTATAGATGTGTGAGTGGGTGTATAAGTGGTAGTGTGGGGTTATAATTGAGTATGTAGGTGAGTCTGTGGTTCCTTGTACATGGAAAAAAGGTTTGGGGCAATTTCAAACTCAGGGTTACACACAAGTTAGTGCTCATCCTTTCGATGAATTCTGTCAACAAAGTATTTTGTAGACATATTTTGTCCATTAACTCCTGTCTTAACAATATGGTTAATAGCACATGGCAGTCTAGACAAACCACTTTAAAATAAGAGATGGAACACATAAGGAATACTTTGTTGAAATCTAGATTCCTCCGAATATAATCTTGTTGACCTATACTCAGCTGCAGGTAGCCGCACAAGGAGGTCACCATACCGTCCACCTACTCCAGTTGGAGATAGTTGAGGAAAACATTAAGCTTCTAAACTCACCCACTCATTGGAGCTCCTTTAGCTTATTTCATCTGATACAGTTCAATACCATCCTCCGTAAGCTAATTTGAATCCAGTGGATGGATACTGCAGTGCTCATACATTTGTTCAGAACAACTTTTATCCACTTTTCCAAACTGTACACTTGAAGGCAACATTTCTTTATCCATACAACTACCATGTAGGTCAACATCTACATCTTTATAGTAAACATTATTCTCGTATTTACATCCACTATTTCCTGCCTGATTTGTTTTTTGTTTATTGTGGGCATGCCATTTAGTAGAATAACAAACGGTTCATCCAAATCTCTCTCTACACCCACAGTTTCAATATTGTGTTTAAAATCTAAAGGCATATACACAACACGACCTTTAAGGCCTTTCTGAAGCTAAGTGGTGGTAACTTCCTAGTCATTGGTTCCATACGAGCTATTGCTTGAAATGGGTGTATAGATTGTATCAGTATTATTTCATAAACATTTAGATGTTGAAGTTCCTCTAGAATTTCAACCACCTCTAACACATTGTGTATTGCTATGGCAGGCATTTTGTTGTCCTCTAATTTGTCATAGCAATACTTGCAGATGATTGGGTGTGTTAGCAAAACAAAATATTCTTTCACAAATAAATATACTGCAAATTCTAGCCACTTTTCTCTGTTATCTCTTTCAGTTTTCAAAGACACATACCAACTCCTCACTTTGGCCAGACTGCACTTCAGGACCAAAGAAAAGTAAATATCTTCGCAAAGCTTTTCAACCTGTGATACTGTACCATACAAAATTGCTTTGTTAATTTCCCCTAAACACAATGCAGGACTTTTTACAAAGTAACATTTTCTAAGGGCCATATTTAGAAGCCTCTTTTCCACCGAAGCGTCATTTCTTTTGATGCCCTGGTGGCATAGCGCCATTTTCCATGTTTAAAGGGTAGCACTAAGCCACCCAGCGTGGCTTAACGCTACCATGTAAATATGCCCGTTTCCACCGCAGTCCTCTGCGGCAAAGGGGGATGCAATGGGTGTTGTTATGGACGTTCCACCACAACATCAATTGCTTTTTGATGCTGCCCCAGATTTACAAGGCTAAGGCAGATTACAAAAATAATGCCATGGAATACCAGGCATTAGAATGGCAATACGATGAGAAATTATTCGTTTCTCCTAGTATTTTGCTCTTTCCATGTGTGTTGCATTCTGCAGCACACATATAAAGAGAATATTGCCATTATTGAGTGTTTATGTACAGGAGGGTGTCCCTTCTCACACATAAACAGTCCTCCCTGCAGCGCAGGCACCCTTGCAACATGTAAGCAGGGTGCCTGTGCTAGCGCTCGGCTGCTTTGTTGCGCTAGATCTAGGGGAAACACAGGGGTGCACCGTATTCTTGTGACTATGGCGCATTGCTGAGTTTTCAAAATGTCAGATTTTTGTGCTGACAAATTTGGTGCAGCTCCTCGCACCAACATTTTTTGGGAAATATGCCACTAAATTTCGTACCATAATTAAAGGACAAGGGTTTCTCCCAGGTCCGCTGAACACATATATACCTTCAGACGTTACCTAATGAATTTATCATTTTTAATGTTACTTGCTTTTTAAGATCCATCATTAATTTAAGTAATCTGCAAAAAAAAGTATGTGGGCTCAATCTCACTGTTCAATTTCAATGTTCAATGTTATTGTCTGTTTTATCAAGGTCATGCAATGTTTTATATTCTATTGTATGTGTGTTATTCTACTTGTATTCTTTTATGGTATGAAAAGTAACCTAATTAAGATATTGAATTGAATTTATTGATGAAACGCCAGCATAAAAAAATTATGAAAAGTACTTTTGCACACTTGCCTCGATAAACAGAACAATGAGTGTCCTCGTAAACTGGTGGCTTTCCTCACTTTGTATGGATCTAATGCTTACAATATTGCAATTTTCCGCTTCACATTTTCACATGGAAATTCACTTAGAAAGTTTGTAATGTTTCTATTGATTCCTGACGAATATTACAAATACTAGTGCAGTCCCATTTCCACACAGGGGCATGTCTACACATTCCTTGTACCTCTTCAGCTATCTCTTCCTCTAAATTTCTAGGAACCAACTCCTCTTTTGAAATGGGAGCACGGTATTTTACCTCATAGCATTAGCGAGTTGTTTCAACTGCATGTACTAATTCATTCGGTTATAAATAGCTTTCTTCATTAAAGAAAGGCTTAGTACTAGACGTATCTTTCCATTCCATTCTTAATAATAAGCCTTTTTTGTTTTTTTTCTTCATAGAGAAACATTGTTTTATCCAGTGTTCTCGTTCTGTTTAGTATCAAAATAAATAGTTTGTACTTCAGAGCAAATGCTTTATCAACCAGCTGGGTCTGGTGGCTTAGTTTTCTAATGTGTCTACTGTAGGGGCCGATATTTGCACTCATAGTCACAGCGCAAATCCTACCACATCCACTTTGCCTTTCATTCTACTAAGTTCAATAAAATCAGTACCATTGAGTTGGGTAACAATAAACATCTCTTATTCAGCGCCAATAAACCCCCTCTAGGTGAACATGCACTGTACAAATGCACGTTATGTTATGTTATACAAGTGCTTCTTTGGGGGGGTGACTTGGTGTGTGAGAGATTCAGTACATATGTGAGTGAGTGTATCAGTGCCTCTGTGGGAATCTCACTGGATGTGTAAGTAGCTGTGTGGGTGTATGACTTGATGTGTTAGTGACTATATGCATGTCCAAATGGGTATGGACATGGCTGTATGTATTGGTAACAGGCTGTGTTAGTGGGTGTATTTGTGTGTAAATGTGTGTGCAAGTGGCTGTATTAGTGGTGGATACATGAGTGCTCTTTGGTGTGTGAATGTATATGTAAGTGCCTCTGTCACTGTCTGACTGGGTGTGAATGGCTGTATGGTTTTGTAAATAGGTATGTGAGTAGCTATATGGGTTGGTTGCAGGCTGTATAAATGTGTGCATGGGTATGTAAGTGTGTGTGTAACTAACTATGAGTTCTAGACATACGACTCACTTTATAGATGTGTGAGTGGGTATGACAGTGCTTGTATGGATGTGTCAGTCACTATGTAAGCGGATGTATAGGTGAGGAAATGGGTGTATGAACATTTTTGTGGGTGTGTAGCTCAGTGTGCCAGTCACTGGTATATCAGTGGTGGGTACATAAGTGCTTTTGTAGGAGTGGAACTGGGTGTATAAATGCCTGCCTGACTCCGGGAGTTGGTGCAAATAAAATACTATTAAATTATAAGCTAGCACCCACATCTAATTTCTAACACATTCATACTAGCTTAATAAAAGAACTATATTTTCAGAGTAGCAATTCCTCTTCCTCCTTTCCTGCTCGCTATATTTGTAGTTAATGTTCTCATGTGAGCACCCTTCCATCTTGTGTTTTACTATAGTGTCTAGAAGCTACAGATTTTCTTTCACGTTATACGCACTCATAACTTCTTTTTTAAGTATACATTTTTATAGTACAACCTAATGAACATACCTGTAAAATCTCTTTACTGTTTTTGAAGGTTTATTATAATATCTGTTAATATCCCACTGTTTCTCACTGCAAATCTGAAGTCAGAAATCTCTCAATTCTCTTCCATTCTCAATATAAAAGTTCCAATAATGGCTACCCTTCCCATTGTGCTCCCACTGAAACACCCATACTTAACAAATCGCAGAGTTCCTTTGGTCTTTTATTTTTGTCATACCACTCCTAAATGATCTCTATTTTTTAACGCTTTCCATTGTTTCCTATAAAGAAGCCAAATTTGGTAGACTTTTTGGGTGAATTAACTGCAGCGCTCAGCACAATCCCCTTTTTAAATCCAGGACAGATCCATGGATCCACATGGAATCCCTGAGAAAAAAAACAACCTCCTGTTAATGCTTTTCATTTATGTTTCATTTTTTAAATATTCTCAATTAAAAGTTATACACTCCTTACGTAGCAATTATTCTACTCCAGTGTGCATTCAAGTGCCACACTGCAGTCCCTTTAGTCCCCTTCCCCCACACATACTTTTCACTCTGTTTCCATAGTAACCATAGTTGGAATGCTCTCTGGTAAACTAGGTCAAGAATTCACAAGACTTTCTTTAAGCAGCATACTAGCTTCAAATTAAACTGTAGGAGTGGTTAACTATTAACAATTGCAAGGCGTGGTTGACTGTTACCAATTCCAAGCATATCCCAAACAACATAACTTCTTTTTTCCAAAGCCAGTCACTGAGGTAGTTACTTTTTTGTTAAAGTCATTGCCTAATTTTAGTTCCCTGCACATCTCCACTACCCAATCAAATATGTTATTTTATATTTTACTTGCTGTTCTTCATTTTAGCTGCCTTTCATAGGCCATAGTTTTGTGTTTTGGACCGGAAAGAGTGCTAGAAAGAGACACTACCTGGGTTAGTGAGAGTTAAACTGGCATCAAGTGCTGCCTTTTGTTGAAAGTATTGTGGATTGCCAACATCGAGACCTCTTGATTCTACACTGTGGTGGCAATGACCTAGGCAAAATTACTGGTTTAGGACTATAGATCCTCATGAAGGATACCTGTGGTAAATTAATGGCACTTTTCCTCATACTGTAGTGGTGTTCTCCAACATTTGCCAAAGAGAGAAGTGGCTGTGGTCAACCAAAGTTTGTCCTCAGATAGAGAAATCCAGGAAACATGTCAGTAAAATTGACCCTGCATTCCTCTGAGAGAACATGGGCTCTATATACCACAACAACTTACAGTTTGATATGGACAGAATATATCAAAAAGACAGAGTCCATTTTTACAGACGTAGGCGACAGGTTATTACTTACCAACTAGAAAGACTGCATCCCGTTCTATGTGTAATTATCATCTACACATCATAAACACAAATGCTCTTTTCAGAGCCAATAATTTTCCCAAACACTGGTCCTTTTTTTTTAAATACCTTTTTTTTATTTCACACTGGGATCCGCTGGTCGGTTGCTGATTGGCAGGAAAATGAGGGGTTTACCAGCTATATAGCAGGTGGATCTACAATGGATCCATGGATCTGTTCCTAACCAAAAGCACACATTCAAAACAAAACAACAACACATTTATTAAGGTGGGTGTGGCTGTGTGGATCTGTGAGATGGCATGTGAGTGTGTGATTGGGTTTGTGAGTAGGTGTGTGAGTGGCTGTATAGGTGTGGAAGTGGTTATCTGGGTCTGTGAGTAAACATGTGAGTGACTGTATGGGTAACTTAATGGTGTGTGAGTTGGCATGTGAGTGTTTGTGGGTCTGTGAGTGGGTGTGTGAATGGCTGTGTGGGACTGTGAGTAGGTTTGTGAGTCATTGTATGAGTGTGTGAGTGAGTGTGTAAGTGGTACATGGGTGTGTGGGTCTGTGAATGATTATGTGGATTGTTTTGTGGGTGTGTCGGTGGGTGTGTCACTAGCTGGATGGGTGTATGTATGGATGTGTGAGAAGCCTCATTGATGTGTGAAGGGATGTGTGAGTGACTATGTGGGTGTGTTAGTGGGTGTTTAAGGTACTGGGTGTGTATGTGTGAGTGTCTACAGAGCCTGTGAGTCAGTGTGTGAGTGGTTGTGTGGGTCTGTGAGTGGTTTTGTGGGTGTGTTAGTGGCTAGGTGGGTGTGTGAGTAGGCATGTGAGAGCCTGGTTGGGTTTGCAAGTGGGTGTGTTAGTAGCTGTGTGGATATGTGCATGACTGTATTGGTGTATGAGTGGGTGTGTACATATCTGTGGTGTTTATGAGTCAGTATGAGAGTAGTTCACTATTAACAAACTTCATTGAATATTTAGTCAATGGTGTATTAGCAGCACAGCCTAGGGGTTTCATTTGTACATTGATTGATAGCCCAGGTAATATCATAAAGGTAAACAGAAATTCCAAGTGCAATACAGGTCTGTGTGTTAGCAGTTCTGTGAGTGATGTGATTAAATTTGTGGGTCTGAGAGTGGGTGTGTGAGTGGTTTTGTGAGTCTGTAAGTACCTATGTCAGTGGCTGAATAGGTGTCAGAGTGGGTGTATGAGAGTCTGTGGGGTCTGTGATTTGGTTTCTGATTGGTTGTGTGGGTTTCTGAGTAACTATGTTATTGATTGTGTGGGTCTGTGAATGGGTGTGTGAGTGGTTTTGTGGGTGTGTAAGTGGCTGTCTAGGTGTGTTAGTAGGTATGTGGTTCTGTGAATGGGTATGTGATGGATTGTGTGGGTCTGTAAGTCATAGTGTGGGTGGTTCTACGGTTCTGTGGGTGGGTATGCAATGGCTTGTATGGGTCTGTGAATGGGTGTGTGAGTGGATGTGTGAGTCTGTGAGTGGGTGTCAGGGCAGGCGGGTGTCTGAGTGGGTGTGGAAAGTCTTTGGGATCCTTGAGTCATTATTTGAGTGGTTGTGTGGGTCTGTGAGTGGTGGGTGTGTGAGTGGTTTTGTGGGTGTGTGTGAGTGAGTGGGTGTGTCAATGGTTTGCTGGGAGTGTGTGTGTGAGAGGCTGGTTGGGTGTGTAAGTGGCTATGTGGATGTGCGAGTGAATGTGAGGGCATGTGAGTGGGTGGTTAAGTGTCTGATAGGTCTGTGAGTCAGTGTGTGAGTGGTTGTGTGGGTCTGTGAGTGTGTATGTGATTAATTGTGAGGATCAGTGGGTGAGTGTATGAGTTGTTTTGTGAGTCTGTGAGTGGGTGTGTCAGTGGCTTTATGGGTGTCTGAGTGGGTGTGTGTGAAAGCCTGGGTGGGTGTGTGCATGGTTGTGTGAGTGCTTGTGTGGAGTGTGTGACTAAGTATGTGAGTATCGTTTGGGCATGTAATTGAGTTTGTGAGTGGCTATATGGGTGTGTCATTGTCTGCAGAGTCTATGAGTGGGTGTGTGGGTAGGTGTGTTGGTCTGTGAGTGGTTGTATGATTAATTGTGTGTGTTGGGAATGGGTGTGTAAGTGGTTTTGTAGGTGTGTGAGTGGCTGTATGGGTGTTTGAGTGTGTGTGAGTGCTTGTGTGGATGTGTAAATGAGTAGGTATGTGTGTGTGTGTGTGTGTGTGTGAGCGGCTGTGTGGTACTGTGAATAGGCATGTGAGTGCTTGTTTGGGCATGTAAGTGGGTGGTTTGTGAATGGTTGTATGGGTGTGTGAGTGGGTGTATAAGTGGTAGTGTGGGGTGTAATTGAGCATGTAGGTGAGTCTGTGATTCCTTGTACATGGAAAAAAAGGTTTGGGGCAATTTCTTGACCATCAGGGGTCTCTCACCCACCCCTCTATTAATCCCATATGGAGAGAGTACATCTATATAAAATGGCAGCCTCAACTTTCCTCTCAAGTTGTGGCCTGCCAATCACAGCATTGCTGTTGGCCCGCTGATTTGCGAATCCACCCAAGATAAAATGAAAAGATTTCCTTCCAGTAAATTTGAAGAAGGCACAAACAGCATAACAAACATCTCTGAATTTCATCAATTGAAAAAACAAAATGGCTAGACGACACTTTGTAAGACCTGTGCCTCTAAGAACTAGCATTAAAATCAAATCAAATAATCTTTATTCAGTTAGTATTTCGCAACCATATAGATAACATACAACAAGAAACAATAAATGCAGAGACATTAAAACAGAATTATGAAATCAGATACAATCTGCATGCATATCACGTAAGAATTCCCCTATCATCCCGACATAATTTACAAAGCTCAACGTGGCACAACAGATAGGTAAAGTTTACAGTAATTGTGAATATAAAAGTGAAGGGCTGCACAATTTAAAATGTAATACAAAGTGTTTAAAAAAACAGGCTCTAGGAAATGTATTAAACTTAGAGAAACAAACTGTGCAAAATGCTTTGTGGAGATATTTGTTCGCATGAGCATACTCTGTTAATTTAAACCATTGACCTGATGTCGGATGTGCCACCATAAAATGAATTGTGCCAAGATGAAAACAAGTTAAAATACAGCATTGATGGCTATTCAATCCATGCAAAAAATAAAGCTGCATCCATGACCTGAGGTAATTAGAACATGAGTTACTACAGAGCTCTTAGCACTTTCATGGTGTTCCCTGGTCTCACTTGTCAAACCTTTCAAGTACTGCTTAGGTTCAAGTTTTGTAAATTTCATAACTGTAGGAAGCCTAGCATACTTATCTTATGCACACTAGGACCCTTGTGGTTCTGGTTGGACTTTAAAGAGGTGGTGTTAGGGTGTGGTTAATTGGGAAGAATGAGTATATGTTGAAGAATAAAGTGATGCTTAACTGCACCTCCCATGTGCAGTAATTCATCTGTGTGTTCCTGGGCTGGGGGAGATGCTTCAGGAAGGATGTTTTCTTCAGTAGTGCCCAGGGTAAAAACTAAAAATGAATGGGTTGATCTAATAGATTCCAATAAAGCGGTTTTATCAAATAAATCAAGGGGCATACAATCAAAAATTAGAGCCCTTTTTAAAATGGGCTCATATTTCAGCCAAATTGAATGTCAAAGCTGCATCGGGCATGATTTAATAGTATCTTCAATAAATGGGAGTCCCCAAGTCCTTATGCCAAATGAATGCTGGAGCAGCTTGGGGGGACAACTAGAAGTCTTCTGAGCATTTTATTAATTGATCTTTGTAGTTCTTCACAGTTAACATAACCCCAGATACTAGAACCATAAAAGCCAACTGAGATGCTTTTACCATTATAAATCGTAAATATCTCTCCAATTGGTCTAGATCCTAGTTTTGAGGCAAACAGGATACAGAAGTGACCGTCTTCTTTAATTGTTGGGTCTGAAGCCAGATTTGGGGGGTCCATTCACCCTGGTTATCAAATGAAACTCCCAAATAGGAAATGATAGGAGATTTGGAAATCACAGTATTTTTAGAAACAAACTACTTCATTTTAGAAAAATGTATCCTACCACACCTTCTTCCATGTCTCAATTTAGCTTTTTCATCCTGTCCTTGAGAGAACAATTTATGTTTTTATTCAGGGACTCCCACACACCCTATTGATGTCATGCTTCATCATCAGGTCGCACTCGGGTTTCTAAAAACCAGGGAGGGCGCAGCCATATCCCAGAGATCAGTTTGATTATTATTTCTAGTTGTGATTTGAAAGAATAAAAATATCTATTGGACCCCCTGGTTTCTGTCTATTATTGGATATTCCGTGAGGTTTACTTTCCCTGCCCCCTAGTAATGTGTTGATATGTTTCATTTCTTCCAAATGGCCTTACAAAATGTCCCATCTTCAGATCTGCTCCTTTAATGCCTCCCATTTCCACAAGCAGAATTCATGTTGTTCATTCTATTGTGTCAGGTAAGTCAGCAGTCCTATGTTGTAATATAGCCCGATTCACAAAAGTAAACTTAGAGTGTGGTCTAAGCTTAGACCAAATGTCTAAGTTTACGACTTTGGCAATTCACAAAGCGCATTTACAAGTACTATCTTTATATCCTCACTCGAGCCAGATCTCTGCCCTGAGTGCAGACATAAAGATAGTAATCGTAAATGCCCTATGTGAATTCCCAAAGTAATAAACGGAGATGTTTGTTTTAAGTTTAGACCAAACATCTAAGTTGACCTTTGTGAATCGGGCCCATATGCATCATTCAATAATTTTTTAGGCAGGCCTACGTGCCTATCCCCCGGTTTCATTTTGTTTGTACATGTACAAGAAATAAAGAAGAATTGAGAGTGATATGGCAACAGTATACTGTGATTCCCATTAAAGTTTCTCTCTCCCCTTTTTCATATGTAAGTGTGAATCTTGGGGATAGCAGGTCATCTTAGGAATTCCCTTTCCACAAATGGTAATGTAGATGTTTTTAAATTAGCTTTTAAATTCAGATCATTAATTTAGAATGTGTATGAGCCTTACAATGACTGAAGGTCAGTTACATTACAGGCCAAGAGAACCACATCATCTGCGTATTGTAAAGTGGGTATAACTTGTGTGCTAATCTAAGGTTAGGCAGTAGACGGATTGATCAAGGCTATTTATATACAGTTAATAGGAAAAGGGCCAGACTGCACCCTTGTCTGACACCCTTCTTCACCAAAACGGCCTAGTACACTCCCCTGCTGGCCAAACCGGACCTTAGCCATGTCACAGTGATAAAGTTGACTAAGCAAATGAATTATTTGAGGATCTGCATCCATTGAATATATGATCTATCACAATTTAATGTGTTTAACACAGTCAAATGCACTACTAAGGTCCATAATTAGAAACCTTTGTTTGTATAATTATTCGCGAGTAATTCCGGAATTAAATTCTGTCCTAAACCCTTCCTGAAACTATACTGTAGAGCAGAGATAATAGAGT
This sequence comes from Triturus cristatus, assembly GCF_964204655.1. Classification (NCBI taxonomy): domain Eukaryota; kingdom Metazoa; phylum Chordata; class Amphibia; order Caudata; family Salamandridae; genus Triturus; species Triturus cristatus. Next base: position 398,290,970 of record NC_140595.1, read on the forward strand.
GTTCTTCTGCCTAGTTTTGTAAACTCTCCACTTCACCTTACCCAGAATGTTTACTGAGCTGTCAAGCAAACAAATTGAGTGGTAACATTCAATGTCGCTTCCATCCCCTGCCTAAAAACAGGGGCAATCGATGTTTTAGACCAAGTAAAAGGGAACCCACCCTTCAGCACGTTAGTTAATATTTAAACCCAGAGTGTGTAATTATCTTTACACAGATTGACTGGAACACCATCAGGTCCTACTGCTTTGCCTATGTGTCTCCTACTCAAACCTAATTGAATTTGATCCATAAAAAAATAATTTTAAACTTATTGAATACTGGAGTAGTTTGACCATCTATGGCTTCTCTACATGATCTGAAAGGATTTTACTACAGTGGGCTATCCATTAGTCTTCCAAAAGACCTTGGTCTAGAGAGAGGTAGTTTTCCTCCCTAAAATATGAAGAATTACAAATAGAATGAATCAAACTTGAGTCTTTTAAAACAACAGCTTTGATCAATTTATCCCAGTCCTCCTACCTAATGATGAGCGTATGTATTTTTAATGGTTGCTTATACTGTACTTGCATCCGGCAATTGCAGTCTGATCTTTGGGATGACCTTTCGACACCTTCTTTAAACTTGAGTGTGCCTTCTTACATATTTCATCAAACTAGCCCTTAGTGCAACTTCCCTTTAGGGTGATGTATGGAGCATGTCTTCCACACAGGGACTTCTTTTTTATTTCAGTTTGAAGACGTTTTATTGAACATGTAACATTATTTGAATTGCTATCTCATCATATGCACTTTTCTGGCATGGTATTTTATTCTGTAAATGTATATTATGTCTGAAAATCACGATCAATCAAAAATACATTCAATGATAATTTAGTGACAACTTAGCTTAGAAATTATTTCAGGAATATCATAAATCTTTGACTGTTTCCCCTAAAATACAATTATTTTATCTATTTTAATTAGCTGCCATTAGGCTTCTTTCTTTTAGATTTAGGGTCAGCCACATACAGAACAGGCTCCATTTTGGCTATAGTCTCCATTTAGCATGTCCAGCTAATTTAACTTTGGCCCAGATACTGTATGTCATAATGACGTAAGGTCCTGTGGTCTTATGCAACTAGGCATTACCATCCGCTGCTTGCAGGGATTGACATTCTCCCTTTGCAAAATTGTCATCTCCCTTTGCACAGATGATATTACTCTCTACCTGAACAACCTAAGTGAGAACTTGGACCCTGTCATTCATGAGTTCTCTCTCTTCAGACTACTATTGGGCATTGCAATTGCTTGAACTAAATCCTTTATCTTCCAACTTACCTCAGTCACTGTCCCGTGTCCTGTATCGCTGCCTCTGCCTTGGGTGACTGGCACCCTAAAATACCTGGGGATTTGTATTAACACTAGCAAAACAACAATCATACTTGAAAATTATGGAGTGGCTCTCTCTCACAGCTGGAAGACACGGTTCATGGGTGGATCAAGCTTCCTCTCTCCTTAAGAGGACTTATAGATATCATGAAGATGATTGTGCTTCCGAGGCTGCTGTATCTGTTCCAGAATGTTCCAATTACCCCACCACAAAATTTTGGTTTAATGCCCTCTGCACTCTGATGTTATGCCCTGCCTGGGTGGGCAGACATCCCAGACTCCAACGGGAAACCTTGACCCTGCCTTATGTTCAGGGGGCCCTGAAAGCTCCTGACTTTGAGCTGTACTGCCTATCCACTCAAGCCTCATTTGCTCATTATTGGATTAGACCACCCCACTACCTGACAAGTATCGCTCCAGAGCATTATTATTATTATTATTATTATTATTATTATTATTATTATTATTATTATTATTAACAGAACTTGATTAGCGCTAGGCTACCCACATGGGGATTCCCAACGCTTAGGGATGGGTAGGGTGTAACCAGAACATCCTAACTCAAAACATGCAAGTGTTCAGCTGTTTACGAAAAGTATTCAACGAGGTACAGCTTGTCAAGTATTCTAGAAGGTCATTCCAAAGCTTAGGGCCCTGGTACGTTAAGGACCAGCCTCCTATGTGAGTCCATTTGATTCTTGGAACAATGCATAGGAAAGGTAATTGGAACGTTGGGAGTGAACTGGCTGATAAGGTCTCACCATTTCATGGAAGTACCAGGGGTTGGCTCCTGATCATGCTCTGTGCTCAAAGCACAGGGCTTTTGTTCGACCCAGCCCTTTTTGCAGTTTGATCCCCAAACCTTTTGCTTTTTGCCTCCTATTTTTCTGACCCTGATTTTGTTGGCTATAGGATTCTGGGCACTTTACCACTGCTGATAAGTGCTAAAGCGCATATACTCTGTGTGTAAATTGGGATTCTGATTGGTTATCCATGATTGGCATATTTGATTTACTGATAAGTCCCTACTAAAGTGCACTGAATGTGCCAGGGCCTCTAAATCAAATGCTACTAGTGGGCTTGCAGCACTGGTTGTGCCACCCCCACGAGTAGCCCTGTAAATGTTTCTCAGACCTACCACTGTAGTGTCTATGCACGCAGTTGTAAACTGCCATGTTGGCCTGGCAAGTGCTCTCCATGCCACTGGAATCAAGCTATCCTGGCTGAAGAGGGGTGAAACCCCGAAACCGGTCCTAGGATGCTTGGTTCTAGTCCAGGGAGGACCTGGCTTGGCAGTTCGGGCTGGACTGTTCCCATGAGGCACAGGGTCAAGACTGATTTGCATATGGCTGGGTTAAAACTGGAATGGCACGGTGAGCAAAAAAACGATGGATTTAGGCCCAGATCTCTGTACTGGGGTGAATGTATGACATTATTCTGCATTCTGTCCATCAACTGTTGTTTTTGCAAGTGCACTCACTTGCCAGGCCCTAACCTTCCCTTTTTCTCACATGTAAGGCACCCCTAAGATAGGCACAATGTAGCCCCATGGGCAGGTTGCAGTGTTTGTGAAAGGTATGACATGTACTGGTGTGTTTTACATGTCCTGATATGAAAAACTGTGTCTTACGTTTTTCACTATTGAAAGGCTGTCTGTCCTATAGACTATCATAGGAGCTGCACTGTAACATTTTACATGTGTAACTTTTAACTGGCCAATATACAAAATTGGAGTTTAGGCTCTCTGAACTCAGAATTTATTAACACACCTTTTAGTAAAGGTGGTTTTTAAATTTTGTGTTTGAAAATGCCACGTTTAGAAAGTGGGTATTTTTTTACTTAACCTTTCTGTGTGCTTTTGCTTTTTTGTGTATATTCAGCATCTGGTTTTGGAGTGACCGGAGTTGGAGATGTGCATTCTCTCTAGACAGTCACAAGGGGGGTTGAGGTGTGTCCTACCTTGCCTAGGTGACTCATTGCTGGGCTGAATAGACATGGCCTGCATTTAGAGTTGTGGGAGGGGTTTAGCTTGAACCTGAATAGGTTGTCTCTCATTTGTGGTCATGCTGTACCAGGGAGGACAGGACTGGTTTGGACTGGGTTCAAAGACACTAGCCACAAAGAGAACAATGACAAAATGGGGTATAAGTATGAGACCTAGTACCCCAAGACTTTAGATTACTTCAAGAAACAAGAGGACCGTGCCAAGAAAAAGAGTGGGAGAACTATGTGAGGAGCATTGCCTTTTCTGAGTGAGTTAACCTGCAGTTTCTGCTTCTGTCTGTGGTAAAGGAAACAGACTGACTCTTTTTGCCCTGCTGTCGTATCCTGCTTGTGAAGAACTCTTCAAGGGCCTGTCTGTGCTGGCCTCCTGTTTCAGAAGACTCAGGGACATCAAAGTCTTCATTCTGTATGCAACGCTTTATTTTGAGTTTCTGGTGCTTCACTAGATCTTTGGGTGTTGATCTAAACTCCCTTGCACTGCCGGGGGAGTTTGTGTTCTTTTCCAGAAATCACTGAGCACTTTAGTTGCTTTACAAAAGCTCTTCTGGGCTTGTCTCATTGTGCAAAACTCTCTTGTGCTGATGGGGGGAGTTCCTGCATTTGCCCTGGAGTCCCCAAGTGCTGCATTTGCTTTAGGGGCTTGTCGCATTTGGAAGCTCCTTTGTGCTTCTGTAAACACCACCCGACACTGCCGCCGAGCTGCCCCATGTGGGCAAAGACCTACTAAAGTCTGCGACTGCCCGGCAGGAACACCACCGTTGCCCCTGGCAGCCAGAAAGCATTGTGGTGGCCACAACCAGAATGAGGCAGAGGATAAGGGCTGCTGCCGGAGCCTCCCAGGTGCATCAGGCTGCACTAAGGAAATAAGGTACAAGCCGGCGGCTCCTTCCAGGTGATCAGCGTGAGTGCACCGGGACGGTGTGCTAGCAACTGGTTAACATCACGGTACAGTCTAAAGGGGAGAACCGTTTGGCTGCTTCAGTCCTGCACAGTTAGCTGAGCGGGTGGCAATCCTCAACAGAGATCCTGCTCAGCCTGCTGTTCATTCAGTCACCCCTCCACGCTCACTACAGAGGTGGGCAGGCATTTTTGGGGTTGGGCGCACTTGATCAGGAGAGTTCTCCTGTGTGTTCAGTGGAAATCATCAGGCAAACGTAATAGGATTGAAGGTCTGCTGCACCCTATGTGCTTTGGGATACATGTGGTAATTAAGGTATTTTATAAACTGCTGCATCTTGTTTCATGCCCTGATGTGGTGCTATGGGGCATTTTATACCTGGTGACAGGGTAAAAAGTGATATTTGTAGGAACTACCTATTACGTACAGCGATAATGTTTTCACAACATTCTTATGACATGTGCAACTTTTAAATATGTGCTTCAGTGCACTGATGTGATATTATGACATTATAACAATTTGATTCAAGATCTGTTTATTGTTATGACAATTGCCTAGTAGCAAAGTGATTTATGTGATTGTGATCTAATGTGTTGTATGTATAATACAAAGGATGTTTTTATATAACTTTGTGTGGAGTCTCTGTTGTGGTGTGCTAGTGTGTCACTGGTGTGTGAGCGTGTGTTATGCAAATGCTTTTCACAGTGCCTCTAGGATAATCCTGGCTGCTCTGCCAAGCTACCAAGGGGTGAGCAGTGGTCATCTTGGGTGTGTAACCACCTTATCCTGACTAGAGTGGTGGGTTCTACATGGCTTATGTGCCTACCCTAGCCAACCAAAAAGCCAATTTCTAACAGCTTTAAATTGGATCTTTTTCTCCACGTTAAACCAGTGCAACTCCTGAAGAAGAGAGAAAGCTGATGCACTTTTTAGGAGTTTGTAGAGCAACCCAGCGAGTTTTGGAACACTTGCAGCCTTTTCATGAAGGCTTTAGCAGCTCTCGAATAGAGGACATTACTAACCCGGATAGTAAACTCTGCTCCGCTTTCGGAGTTTACGGAATTCAGGCACTTTGCGCTCCACGGAATGCAGAATTCCTGAATTCCGCCATTCAGGTGCAAAGCAGAGGGTTTTTTTTCCGTTTGCGCACTCGAGTTTTCTTTTGGCACGCAACTGTGAGCACTAAGACTCTCAGACCGTTTGCAAGCATGTGCCAGACTTCTCACACTAAACGGAGCGGTCAGGCAGTTTTTCTGATTGAGAATGCAGCTGAGAGGCATTTGGAGTGGATTTTCTTTTCAAACTGGCCATTAGAGTTGGTTTTTTGTGCAAGACGCCATTTTTTGAAAACTTTTTTTTCAAATCAGAAGAAAGTGCCCCAGAGATTCCAACTTCCTGTTCCTGTCCAGCAGGCTACTCCCAGTGCTTTGTCCTTCTCCCCGTCACTTTTCATTGGGATTTGGAACTAGAAGGATCACTCTCCTTCCTGTCTGCTGTATATATACCATTGAATATAAGGACTTGGTTTTTAAGCTATCGCCAGTAAGTTTAAAAACTGGTGTATAAGGGTGTTGTTTGTTTGACTGGGGGCATGCACCTGGATTTATTGCACTTTTATTTGATTTTTCACAGTAATTGTGGTGGGTGGCCTGCAGTAGCAGTAGACCCTGTACTATTCATGGGTCCATGGAACAACTGTTTCTGTGGTGTCTGTAGAATTGAAACATCTTTTAGGCCAAGGATAGCATTGCATTAAAATACAAAATGTGTTTCAATTTAGTTTTTTCACGTTTTTCCCCCTGCAAACAGTGTTTAGGTGGGGTAATGCCTTTAAAGGATGTGTGTTGTTGTGAACATTTTTGACCCTGTTGATTTCTGTTTTTAGCATTGCTGAATTAATGCTGTATTCTCTCTGTTATCGATAGTTCAGCCCCGGAAACTGGGTTGAATCCCCCTAGGCACAATCTTTAACCCTATAAAAAGGGTTTTTGCTGTCTTTCAATGTACGATGTAAAAAATCACAGTAAGCAAAATTTGTAATCCATAAATTTTATGTTATTGGACTTTACTTCAATCCATCATAAATTTAATTCAATGACAGTTATCATTCATTCATCTTTTCTTAGTGCGCTCCAATGCATTTCGGGCATGGCACCCTTCATCAGGGAATGCTCTATAATTAAACAAAATATGTCATGATATAGTGAGGAAACCTACTCATATTCTTTATAAAAATATATAGACATTTCTCAGAAAAATATATATAATGTGTCTAAATCACAAACAACATTTACAATATTTCATGAGATACATCTCAATGCAATCTGCAATATGAAATTGCTCTAAAAGTAAAGTGCTTAATTTCACATGTATTTTGATAGTATGCGTGACAAGATTATCATACATTAGAGTGGGACGTTTCAAACTAATAAATCATTAATGCAATGAACTCTAATCTTGTTCTCTGAATCCACAATAGTTATTGAGCGCAACGCAACTCAACAGCAATGATAAATAATTATAAAGTGTGTGAACCCGGAGTTTCTTTCGTGGTTTCATGGACATGGTGAAAATAAAGTTATATATGGCATACGGGATTTGTACATGATTAGTAAACACTGATAAGACTGAATATAGCTAGAGGCCAACGTTGTCCCACGCTACAATTCAAGCGCGTAATATCTATTCATCATTTAACTTGGCTATGCTCGTGATATAAAGCAAGCTATTTCCAAGGGATTAAACTTACTTGAAGTGTGGTAAATCGTATTTATCTCTTTTCTCCGTGACAATGTTCAAAACAAACGCCAAAAACGGTGTCTGTATACTAATGGTGGCGCGCGTGTTAAATAGATATAGAAATGGGACTACAGCATACTAGACAGTGTTGGCCATCTTGTAATGTTAAAACTTCCTATTTTCAATGTTTAAAGAGATGTTATTCGCATAAATAAGGTCAAAAGTTATCAGTAAAAAAAAGAGTGCTTGTGAATATAAAAAACTGTGAACCTATTCAATATTTAGTGGAACATGCTTATCTCTGTTCTCCATGATGAAGTCTCTATGTAAATGGTAACTACCGTATATAATAGACTCAAAAATGAGACTACAGTCTGTGAGGAAGTGTCGGCCATTATATAACTTAAAAGCTTCCTATTTTCAATGTTAAATGTGTTTTTCTCGCGGTGATTCTGGTGTAATCAGGGTACATGTGAAGATATCAAATGATGTTCTATAATAATATTTGTTCTTATCTCTATGTTGCCATGCCTCTTTTATCTGGCAACTGTGTGCGTGTGTGTGTATGTGTGTTTGGCATAGCCCACCATTTGACTTTGTTGTTCAAGAATCATTATGCCATGTGGCCAGAGGCCATTTTGTATACTCGGTGTCCACCTTAGGCCTGCATGTGTTCTTTGTTTTCCACACCTCCCACCTCTTGTTGTGGTAACCAATGTGGCTGGCAGCCATTTTGTGTAGCCAGCTAGTGTGCTTTCCCCATAGGCCTGTATCTCTTCTTTGTTTGTGGCTATGCCCCCTTGCTGGTTGTTGTTGTTTTGACCATGTGACTGGTGGCCATTTTGTGTAGCTAGCCAGTGCGCTTGCCCCAAAGGCCTACATTTCTTCTTTATTGTGGCCATGCACCCTTGTTGGTTGCTGCTGTTGTGACCATGTGGCTGGCAGCCATTTTATGTAGCCAGCCAGTGTGCTTTTCCCATAGGCCTGTATTTCTTCCATGTTTGTGGCCATTCCCCCTTGCTGGTTTTGTGATCATGTGGCTGGCAGCCATTTCGTGTAGCCAGCCAGTGTGCTTTCCTCATAGACCTGCATTTCTTCTTTGATTGTGGCTATGCCTCTGTTGGAGGGAGGACCACCGGGGAGTCGGGGGGACTACTCCGGGGCACCTTCCTACCGCAAAGTTATAGCCGAGCGCCGCTGAGAAGCCTCCTAGGAGAGGTCCTTCTCCTATGATCGTACTAGGCCCAGCAACACCACCACACAGGACTCCGTATCAGTTGCTTATCTTGGTTCTTTATATAAAAAGGAGCACGTTCAATATGTACAGTGGGATCGAGTGATCCAATAAGAGTCTCAATGTCTTTGGAGGGATAGGGTAGCGGGACAGTCTTAGTACCAGCAAGGTACGGGAAGGCTCTGCGCCGGACCTTGGGTGCTGGTCTCAGAGCGGCTCGGACGTGGAGAGCCGCGACGGCATCAGCAGGACTCGGGTGGTAGTTCCGCTAGGGTCGAGCCGCGACACAGTCAGCAGGGCTCCGGTGGTAGGTCCGCTTCGGTCGAGCCGCGACGAGGTCAGCTGGGCTCTGATGGTACGTTTCAGCAAGGTCGGGCCGCGACAGCGTCAGCAGGGCCCCAAGGGTTCGTGAAGGTCTTGTAAGCACGATGGAGCCGCGACGTCGTCAGCAGGGCTCAGAGGGTGGTTTCAGGAAGAGTCTTTCTCCGTAGGGTCAGCCGCGATCTGATCAGCAGGGCTCTTGACTCCGGGATACAACTGTCGTCTTGTTGCCGGGTCGCCCCAGATATAGGTCTGGAGCCCTTAGATGTCCGGACCCTTGCGCCCAGGAGGGCGGAGAGGCCGGGTAGGGCGCGGCCAGACGCCCAGCAGGAGAGGCGCCAGGCCCCAGAGAGCTGTGGGGCGATCGCACCTAGGTGTGGAAGGACGGTTGGGGGTCCCATCGATACTGCCCTCCGCCGGGAGTGGGAAGGGCTCACGTGGTATCCCCCGGGCCAGGGGTTGGCGCCTCGATGTCGGGCCTCGCTGGGACCGAGGCCGGGTAGAGCAGGGTCACGTAGGTGGTCACGTGGAGTGACGTATAATCCAAGATGGAGGAGCCCCGAGGTGCATGGGACCTCGTGCGGCTTAGCGAGGGGGAACAGGACCACGCCACGAGGCCGGCTCCAACACGCGTCCCCCCCAGCTGAAGGCAGGGAGAGTCACCCATCTCCTTGGGGGTTCTCCCCGCCGAGGCGGAAGAATCTGGACAGGCCGTCAGCATTGGCGTGGTCGTTGCCGGGCCGGTGTTCCACGGTGAAGTCCATCCCTTGCAGCGAGATGGACCATCGCAACAACTTGGGGTTCTCGCCCCGCATTTGCATGAGCCACCGCAAGGGCCGGTGGTCAGTCTGGACCCTGAAGTGGGTGCCGAAAAGGTAGGGCCGGAGCTTCTTTTTTTTTTTTTTTTGTCCTCATTTGCCTTACCCTCAATGTTGGACAAGCCAATCACCACACATGTGCACCAGTTGTTATAGTGGTGGCATACATGGCCAAACACCCGAGGGACTTTCTCAGACTCCATCTAGGCATGTTACAACCTGCCGGACCGTTGGTGGACCTAGACAAACAAAAACCCGGTCCAAGAAGTGTTCAAGGCATAATCATAGGACCCGGGGAAAAAAAAAAAAACCCCGGACACTATCGCCATTCGATCAGCAAGTTCCAAAAAATTAAATTGTATTTACTGCATGATCTATTAAGGTCCGCTTTAGATGTTTCGTATAAAGATGAGAGCCACCCAGAATGTAATGGGGCTGTTTTTTCCGTCCAGTGGATACAAATTTGCCTTCTAGCCAATAGAATTGCGTAGAAGAGAAAGGACCTCGCCTTGCCAGTGATGTTATCATCCAAACCAAAGATGACAAGTGGTAAGGTTATTGACAAGGATACATTTAAGATGGAATTTAGGGTGTTCTTCACTTCTTCCCAAAAGCCAGCGATGGCCGGGCAGTCCAAGAACATGTGGACATCACAGGCCTCACTGTAGTTACATTTGTTGCACTTTTTGTCTGGGAGAAATTTGGAGAGTCTCAACGGTGTTATATATGCACGATGAACTGAGAATATGTGGTTTCGTTTTAGCCATGATGGTTTCACAATTTTATGGAGGAGACCAAAGGATTTTAGCCAAAGCTCTTCACAGTGTAGGCCAGTCGCCCCCCCCCCCATAGCTGGTCTGGAAGAAGGAACTCTCCATCACTTTCCTCTATCAACTGCCAATACCATATGGCTATTTCTTTCCCTCCTGAGGGAAGATCCACTAACCGTTGCTCTAAAATGCTGCCCTTCCCTAGATGGGGGTCTATACGTCTTTGGGATCTAGCCCAACTTTCCAGTTGGATGAATTTGAATCTGGAAAGTCCGGGCCCAACACATTCGTATAGTTGGTTCCAAGCTATAAATGACCCTTCCTTAAATAGCTGACCCCATCTCCTGATACCAGCTTGTTGTATTGTGGAGGACAGACTATCATTCAAACATTGTGGGAGACCCGGCGAGTCCCAAATTGGGGAGAGATCAGAGTAATAAGACAACCCTATTCTCTTCCTAATACTGAACCAGGTTTTGGTCCATGAGTATAAAATTTTTAGTTTAATTTTTTTGAAAAATTTCTGACTCCCAAATTTGAACAGAAACCCCTCTGCTGATAGATTCACCCCCATTAGCATTGCTTTGTATATTGACCCAGGTGGAAGGTTGGATGGCATTTTTAAAAGCATCCTGGAGTGTGACAGCAGGAATGCCCAGGCATAGTACAATAGGTCTGGCAAGGCGAGCCCACCCTTCTCCCTTCTTCTCCTTAACTTCTTCCAAGCTATTCTAATAGGTTTATAGTTCCATATGAAGGAATTTATTTGTTGTTGACATTTTTCAATTAGTTTGGGATCAAATGCCAAGGGGATTGCGTTAAAAATAAACGTAAACTTAGGAAGAATAGACATCTTTACCAGGTTTACCCTACCCGTTATGGAAAGTGACAGGTGAGTCCAAGATTTTAAAAGTTTTTTAGTCTCGATGTATATTCTATTCAAATTGGTTGGAGCTATGCTGTCCATTTCTTGGGTAATTCTTATGCCAAGATATCGCATGGATGTGGAAATATTTACCCCCAGCTGTATATCCGGTAAGTTCCAGACCATTATTTCGCTCTTACTAGAGTTTACATCATAACCAGAGATGAGACCAAACTCTTCTGCCCGTTTGATAACCACGGGAAATGCCTTTACTGGGTCAGAAGTAAAAATCAAAATGTCATCCGCATAAAGTGCTACCCGTCTTTCCCATTCTCCAAAGCTAAAAGATGGAATATTAGCCTCCTCGCGCAAAAGCTGAGCAAACGGTTCTATGTATAAGTTGAAAAGGAGAGGGGAAAGCGGGCAGCCCTGCCTTGTACCTCTGGTTATATTGAAAGCCTCTGTCAGAACCCCATTAATCAGCAGTCTGGCCGAGGGTGTAGTATAGAGGTGTTTTATAGTTCTACAAAAACCATCCCCACAATTAAATTTTTTAAGTACATCGATGAGGTAGAGCCAGTTGACTCTATCAAATGCCTTAGCTGCATCCAAGGTTAGAGTGGCCAAAGGTAGGGAAAAGGCAGTAGCGATGTCTATGGCTCCTATCAATTGATGTGTTAGATCGGCCAGTTGTCGGCCTTTAATGAAACCTTTTTGATCCTGATGGACTATAGCACCACTGACACTCGCCAATCTAGCTGACATGATTGTTGCAAAGATTTTATAATCATTATTTAATAATAATATCGGTCTGTATGACCCGCACTCAAGGGGAGATTTCCCAGGTTTCGGGATAAGTACAATTGTAGCCTCCCCCCAAGATTTGGGGGGCAACTCACCTTCTATTAAGATACCATTAAATAAGGTCGTCAACACGGGGGCTATAACATCTTCCAGAGATCTGTAGATCTCCCCTGGCAGCCCGTCCGGGCCAGCCGCTTTCCCTTTTTTTTGTTGTCGGATGGCTTTAATCACCTCAGCCTCTGTAATCTCGGACTCCAAGGCCATACTTTGTGTGGTCGAGAGGGATGGGAGGGTAATAGCTCCCAGCCAACTGTCTCTTGCTTGCTGGTCATTAGGAAGGACCTCCTTATATATTTCCTCGAAGAATCCAAAGAAGGCTCTCCCTATGTCTATTTGGGTGGATCTTGTCACTGCCTCACCTTCTATCTTAATTTCTTTAATAAATTTAAGAGCTTGTTCAGCTTTTATTTTCCAAGCTGGCACTTTCCCTGCGGCTTCACCAAATTCAAATTGGGAAGTCTTAGAAGCTTCCCATCTTTTATTTACTCTCTCCTGTAAGATATTAGTGAGTTGTGATTTTAGTTCGGCCAATTTTTCTTGCTCCTGCGATGTTCCTGAGGGAGAGTCAGTCCTTAACACTAGGAGTTTCATCTCTTGTTCAATGCTAGCAACCTTCTCTATATCTGTGTTCCGCCTAAAAGAGGCTCTGTTGGTTATCTGACCTCTTAAAAAGGCCTTAAATGTCTCCCAGACAACGGTGGAGCCTACCGAGTCCCTATTAATATTGAAAAAGATTGAGGACTCATCTGCTAAAAATTTGACCTCTTCATCTTCGAGCAGGAGAGTCCGGTCGAATGACCAGGATGAGTATTTAATAGAGTTTCCCCGTTTTAAAGAAAATGCCAGTGCAGAGTGGTCTGACAGGTGCGAGGGAAGATAGTCTATCAAGTAAAGAGTGTCCTTTAGGCGATAGCTAAAAAGCGCGTAATCAATTCTGGATTTATGTTTAAAGCGGCTGTTCCGAAGGGACACCCCTAACTTGTTGCCCGCTCTCTCTCTCCAGACATCCGCCAAACCAAGTTGTGTCATGGTTGTTATAAGGGTGTGCCTGGATTTAACAGAGCTACAAAATCTAGATTTCACAGATTTGTCCAGCCTGGGATTGAGGACGATGTTGAAGTCCCCCATCCAAATCACTGGATCTTGAACTAGTACCAAATGATTCCTGATCGCATCCAGATAGGATGGATCATCGGAGTTGGGGCCATAATAGCCAACTAAAGTATAGATCTGAGCATCTAACGAGACTCTTACTAATAGCCATCTCCCTGAGTGGTCTTCTTTGCAGTCCAAAATTTGAGCTTTGGCAGATTTTTTAAAAATGAATATAACCCCCCTAATGTTGGCATTATGATCCGTTGAACAAAATTTATCGACCCACTTATGTTTTTTTAGCAGAGCTGTAGCCTCTGTTTTAAGAAGATGTGTCTCCTGAAGAACTATGACCTGCGCCTGAGAGTCTTTCAGATACTGTAAAATGCAATCTCGTCTACCTCTCCCACGCAGGTCATTGACATTCCAGGAGATGTAATGTGTTAATGTCATTCTATGTTTCTTATCCCAACTCCTTCATTGTTTTTGCCCCCCATATGATTACATTTTAGTTTGATGTGTTGGAGAATCTTATATGTAAATAGCTTGGCCTGAGAAATTTTAAAAGGCAGACAAATGAGGTTTTTTAATGCAGTACCCTTTCTCCCCACCACCACCCCCACTCCCACCCCACCCCCCCGGAAAAACCCTCCCCTACCTGTTCTAGCCTGATGTCTGGCCAGATTACGCCCACCTACAGCCTTACCCTTCAACCCCCCTGCTGCTTATAGTATAAAGTAACTGACTACCGATGCCAACCATTATGGGCGCAAAAGAAACACCAAAACCAGAAAGATAATAAAGTGTCAAAGAGAGGGAAATCTATTTAACCTCGTGTAAACAAGCCCTAGTCTAAACTCCGTAGAGGAGGGAAACCAGAAGTTAAAGGCATAAACACCTGACAGTTATGCACGAGGACCCAGAAAAACTATGTGGGAGTTAATCACAATCCATTATTTTGTGGCCTGGGCCTGCTCCCTAATGAGGTTTAGTAAGTCGTCAGCATCATGGACAGAGCGAATATTGTGCATCTTGTTGTTATACATGATCCTTAAAAATGCTGGGAACCGCATCTGCACTGTGGCTCCTAAGGACCTAAATGTATCCATGCGTTGCCCCAGCTCCCACTGTCTGTCCAGTGTGGTTTTGGACAGATCCGAACGTATCTCAAAGGAAAAGTCTGAGCACTTCAGCGATCTAGGCCGGAGCTTCTTGAGAGCCCATACCACAGCGAAGGCCTCCCGCTCGATGGTGCTCCACCTCTGTTCTCGTGGCAGCAGTCGGCGGCTGATAAAGGCCACAGGTCGGTCGAGGCCCTCGGCGTCCATCTGGGAGAGGACCGCCCCGACCCCGTACTCTGAGGCGTCGGTCTGCACCACAAACTCCTTGCTGTAGTCAGGGGCCTGTAGCACGGGAGCAGCACACATGGCCGCCTTGAGGGCTTCAAAAGCGGTCTGACAGCGGGGCGTCCAGTGCACCACCTTGGGCTGTTTCTTGGAAGTGAGCTCCGTAAGGGGGCCCACAATGCTGCCATAATCTTTAATAAATCGCCGGTAGTAGCCTGTGAGGCCTAAGAAGGCCCGGACAGCGGTTTGGGTTGCGGGGGGTTCCCACGCCTGGATGGCATCGACCTTTAACTGGAGGGGCGCTACCTGGCCACTCCCTACCTGGTGGCCCAGATAGGTCACAGATCCTTGACCGATCTGGCACTTGCTGGCCTTAATTGTGAGCCCGGCCCTTTGGAGAGCGGCCAGGACTTCTCCGAGGTGTCCTAGGTGCGCGGCCCAATGGTCGCTGAAGACTGCAATGTCGTCGAGGTAGGCCGCGCTGAAGGCTTCTAGCCCGGCCAGGACCTTGTTCACCAGCCTCTGAAAGGTTGCTGGGGCGTTCTTCATACCGAAGGGCATCACCCGAAAGTGGTAGTGCCCATCGGGGGTGGAAAAGGCGGATCGTTCCTGGGCGCCGGGAGTGAGCTTGATCTGCCAGTACCCAGCGGTGAGATCAAAGGTGCTTAGGTAGCGGGCGGCCCCTAAGCGATCGATCAGTTCGTCTGCCCGCGGCAGGGGGTGGGCATCGGTCTTGGTGACTGCGTTCAGGCCCCGGTAATCTACACAAAATCTGAGTTCCGGAGAAGTGCCGGGGGCGGCGGCCTTCGGCACCAAGACCACCGGGCTGGCCCACGGGCTGTCGGAGGGTTCGATGACTCCGAGGGCGAGCATCTTGGCGACCTCAGTCTGTATGCAGGCTCGGACTCGGTCAGGTACTCTGTAGGCGCGGTGTCGCACAGGGGGGCTGTCCCCGGTATCCACGTCATGGACGCACCAGGGGGTCACCCCGGGTGTGAGAGAGAAGAGGGCAGCGAAGGGTTGCAGCAGCCTCCGGCAGTCCTGGCGCTGTTCTGGGGTCAGTGTGGCGGAGAGGTGGACGCCTTCCAAGGAGCCGTCTTGGCCCGAGGACCCCAGGAGGTCTGGTAGGGGCTCGGAGTCGCTTTCGCCCCCATCGTCAGTAGCCAGCAGCAGGCTTAGTTCAGTTCGGGCAAAGTGGGGCTTGAGCCAGTTGGCGTGTAGGAACCGGAGGGGGTTCCTCGGGGACTCCATGTCGACCAGGTAGGTGACGGGGCTCTTCCTCTCAACCACCTTGAAGGGCCCGGTCCACTTGTCCTGCAGGGCGCAGGGGTCCACGGGGGACATGACCCAGACTTGCTGGCCCGGCTCGAACTCGATGGTCGAGGCATTTGCGTCATACCAGCGCTTCATGTCTTCTTGGCTGGCTTCGAGGTTGGCTTCTGCCAGGGCCCGGAACTTCCGAGTCTGGTTTCGCAGGGTCAGGAGGTACCGGTAGACGTCGGGGGGGGCATCTTGGACGTTCGCCTCCCAGCCCTCCTTGACCAGGCTGAGGGGCCCTCGGATGGGGTGTCCATACAATAGTTCGAAGGGGCTGAAGCCCAGGGATTTCTGTGGCACCTCTCGATAGGCGAACAGGAGGCAGGGCAGCAGGACATCCCACCTCCTCCTCAGGGGCTCTTCCAGGCTCTTGACCATCCCTTTTAGGGTTCTGTTGAACCGCTCGACTAGTCCGTTCCCCTGGGGGTGGTAAGGGGTGGTGAATCTGTAGGTGACCCCACATTGTTGCCAGAGTGATCTCATGTACTTTGAAATAAAGTTCGTACCCCTGTCGCTCACCACTTCTCGGGGGAACCCCACCCTGGAGAAGATGCCCATCAGGGCCCGGCCCACCACTGGAGCTGTCACAGTGCGGAGTGGGATGGCCTCGGGGTATCGGGTGGCGTGGTCGACCAGTACCAGGATGAAGCGGTGTCCCAGGGCGGTTCGGGGCTCGAGGGGTCCCACGATGTCGATCCCCACTCGTTCGAACGGGGTGTGGACGGCTGGAAATGGTTGGAGGGGGGCTTTAACTCGACCCCCAGTCTTCCCGCTAGCCTGGCAGGTCTGGCAGGACCGGCAGTGGTGGTCCACGTCTCTCCGCATTCGGGGCCAATAGAAATGGGTCACCAGGCGGCTGTAAGTCTTGTCCCGCCCGAGGTGTACGGCGAGGGGCACGTCATGCGCCAGGTTCAGGAGGAATTCCCGGAACCGGAGGGGAACCACCAGCACCCGGCCGGCTCCCAGTTCGGCGACCTTCTGTTCGCTATATAGTAGGTCATTGTCCCAGTAGACCCAGTGGGTTCCCGTGGGGTCCCCCGAGGCCTGGGCGGCCGCTTGCTGTCGGGCCCCCTTGAGGGACGGGCAGGCCTTCTGTTCTTGCTGGAATTGTTCGCGGGTGGGGCCCCCATCGTGGCGCCACTGGGCCAGCTCGGGGATCTCGCTGAGGGAGGCGGCCTCGTCGGGAGAAAGTTCGGATGGCCCGGCCTCATCGTCGGGTTCCTCCGTGCCGGAGGAGGGTGCTAGTTCTGGGCCCGTAGGCTTGTCGGTGGCCGCGGCAGCGGCTGGTTGGGCGGTCATGGACCGGGTGGTGGCGCAGGCCCACTCGGGCAGCCCTAGCATCCCCAGATGCTCTTGGCGCTCCACCTGGGCCCAGGGGGAGCTCTCTAGGTCATTCCCCAGGAGGCAGTCCACGGGGGCGTCATCGCGGACAGTCACTTTTAGGGTGCCGGACACTCCTCCCCACTCGAAGGGGATCCTGGCCATCCGGCACATGCTTTCGGTGTTGTCCGCGGTCCGGACAGGGCATAGGACATGTGGCAGGATTTGTTCGGGGGTCACCAGGTGGCAGCGGACAGCGGTCACGCTGGCCCCAGTGTCCCGGAGGGCTTCGGCCCGTCGTCCATTGATGGTGACCCACTGCTGGTACTTCTGGGTGTTGCTTGGGATGGCCGCTCGGGGTACCATTTCTCGGGGGCCCAGGCATACGAGCGACATGGCAGCTGGTTCCCACTCGGGGGATCCGTCGTCGTGGTTTTCCTCCCCGTCCTCTCCTTCCCCCAGGGCTGCGGCGGCTATTTGTCGGGGAGGGGGCCCAGCGGTCCCGTTCCGTCGGTTCACGGGGCAGGCCGGGTCGCTCGCATAGTGGCCGGTCTGCTGGCAGCCGAAGCAGGTCACTGGTGGTCGGGGTCCAGGCCGGGCGATGGGGGTCCCCCTTCGGCCCAGGGTCGGGGACGTGTGGTTGGCGGCTTGGCCTCGTAGCGGGCTTCTGGGCGGTCCGGCCGGAAATTCTCGACTGCGGTGGGACCCCCCTCCTCCGCCCCGCTGGCGAGGAGGTCCCGTGGTACTCCGTTGGTAGTCCCCCACGGGGTTCCGGGGGACCCGGGTGTTGACCCATCGGTCTGCTTCGGCGGCGAGCTTCCGGGGCTCGGTCAGCTTACTGTCCAGGAGGTGTTGCCTTAGTTCCACAAAACAGTTGTTGGCGAGGTGCTCCCAGACAATGAGGTCGAACAGTTCATTGTATGAGGTGACCTTGCTCCCTTTGATCCATCCTTCAAAGGCCCGGCTGAAGAAGTCCACCTACTCGACCCATGTGGTACCGGGGAGCTTCTTGCAGTCCCGGAAGCGCTGCCGGTACATCTCGGCCGATAGTCCGTAGCGGGTGAGTAGGGCCTCTTTCATGTGGTCGTAGGAGGTCATCACTGTGTCAGGGAGTTGCAGCAGGGTATCACGGCCCTCGCTGAGGAACCTCCCCCATAGGCCGGCACCCCAATCCTTCCAGGGTACCCGATGGGAGGTCATGGCTACCTCGTAGGCTCGGAACCACTGCTGGATGTCGTCGTTCTTGTAGTATTCCTTGACGACATCCTTGGGGATATGAACCTTTGGCTCGGTCAGTGGCAGAGCGTCCCGGGCCCCGGGGGTGCTGGTCTCCCCCGTTTTGGATTTCAGTTCCAGTTCTTTGAGGCTCCTCTCGTGCTCTAGGGTTAGCCGTCTCTCTTCGAGTTCCCGATGCCGTTTCTTTTCTTCGATCTCCTCTTGCAGCCGTAGTTGCTCCAAGGCTATTTTCTTCTCCGCCAGTAGGAGCTCACCGTCCAGCCGGAGTCGTGCAAGGTCCATCTCGTGTGTCCGGGCCCTCTCCCGTTCTCGCATTTCTTCGTGGGATAGGCTGGCTTCGGGGATGCCTCGCCCCCCATCTGTCGGGGTTGTGGTCGGCAGGTTTCCGTCCCGGGCCGAGGTCCCTTCGGTGCGGGGTGGAGTGACCTCGGCTTCTGCCCAGGCTTTCAGGGCTTTCTGCATTTCTTCCTTGGTGCCCAATCCTGTGGTTGGGATCCCTTTGTCCTTGCAGAATTGTTTTAGTTCTTTGTGGGTGTATTCTTCCAGTTTTTCCAGCTGGAAGGTTGCGGCCACGGTTGCTTCTTGGCCGTCCATGGTTCCCTTTTTCTTTTTCCGTCTGGTTAGGTCGTGGGTGTGTTACTTGCCTGTACGATTGCGTCTGGCTCGGATCCCGTCGCTGGCCACCAAATGTTGGAGGGAGGACCACCGGGGAGTCGGGGGGACTGCTCCGGGGCACCTTCCTACCGCAAAGTTATAGCCGAGCGCCGCTGAGAAGCCTCCTAGGAGAGGTCCTTCTCCTATGATCGTACTAGGCCCAGCAACACCACCACACAGGACTCCGTATCAGTTGCTTATCTTGGTTCTTTATATAAAAAGGAGCACGTTCAATATTTACAGTGGGATCGAGTGATCCAATAAGAGTCTCAATGTCTTTGGAGGGATAGGGTAGCGGGACAGTCTTAGTACCAGCAAGGTACGGGAAGGCTCTGCGCCGGACCTTGGGTGCTGGTCTCAGAGCGGCTCGGACGTGGAGAGCCGCGACGGCGTCAGCAGGGCTCGGGTGGTAGTTCCGCTAGGGTCGAGCCGCGACACAGTCAGCAGGGCTCCGGTGGTAGGTCCGCTTCGGTCGAGCCGCGACGAGGTCAGCTGGGCTCTGATGGTACGTTTCAGCAAGGTCGGGCCGCGACAGCGTCAGCAGGGCCCCAAGGGTTCGTGAAGGTCTTGTAAGCACGATGGAGCCGCGACGTCGTCAGCAGGGCTCAGAGGGTGGTTTCAGGAAGAGTCTTTCTCCGTAGGGTCAGCCGCGATCCGATCAGCAGGGCTCTTGACTCCGGGATACAACTGTCGTCTTGTTGCCGGGTCGCCCCAGATATAGGTCTGGAGCCCTTTGATGTCCGGACCCTTGCGCCCAGGAGGGCGGAGAGGTCGGGTAGGGCGCGGCCAGACGCCCAGCAGGAGAGGCGCCAGGCCCCAGAGAGCTGTGGGGCGATCGCACCTAGGTGTGGAAGGACGGTTGGGGGTCCCATCGATACTGCCCTCCGCCGGGAGTGGGAAGGGCTCACGTGGTATCCCCCGGGCCAGGGGTTGGCGCCTCGATGTCGGGCCTCGCTGGGACCGAGGCCGGGTAGAGCAGGGTCACGTAGGTGGTCACGTGGAGTGACGTATAATCCAAGATGGAGGAGCCCCGAGGTGCATGGGACCTCGTGCGGCTTAGCGAGGGGGAACAGGACCACGCCACGAGGCCGGCTCCAACAGCCTCCTTTGCCGGTTGTTGTTGTGACAATGTGGCTGGCGGGCATTTTGCGTAGCCAGCCAGTGTGCTTTCGCCACAGGCCTGTATTTCTTTTGTGTTTGTAGCCATGCCCCCTTGCTGGTTGTTTTGATTACGTGGCTGGCAGCCATTTTGTGTAGCCAGCCATTGTGCTTTCCCCATAGACCTGCATTTCTTCTTTGTTTGTGGCCATGCTCCCTTGCTGGTTGTTGTTGTTGTGATCATGTGGCTGGCGGCCTTTTTGTGTAGCCAGCCAGTGTGCTTTCCTCATAGGCCTGATTTTCTTATTTGTTGGTGGCCATGCCCCCTTGCTGGTTGTTGTTGTTATGACCATGTGGCTGGTGGCCATTTTGTATAAAGCAAAAACCAAAGGAAATGATGGACGGAGTGTTGAACATTGCAAGCACTCACCCCCAGTCAACTGATCTGGGTTGAATCCATCACCGTTCTTTAGCCCACTCTGCCACCCCAGTTCAGACATGGCCATATGCAAATCAGTCTGACCCTGTGCCTCATGGGAACAGTCCAGCCCGAACTGCCAAGCCATGTCTTCCCTGGACCGGAAACAAGCTTCCTAGGACCGGTTTCTGGCATTTCACCCGTCTTCAGCCAGGCTTGCTTGAATCCAGTGGCAAAGTGAGCAAGGGACTCAGGTCTGAGCATACCCTGCCAACTTATGGCGAACAAAGCAAAAACCAAAGGAAATGATGGACGGAGTGTTGAACATTGCAAGCACTCACCCCCAGTCAACTGATCTAGGTTTAATCCATCACCGTTCTTTAGCCCACTCTGACACCCCAGTTCAGACATGGCCATATGCAAATCAGTCTGACCCTGTGCCTCATGGGAACAGTCCAGCCCGAACTGCCAAGCTATGTCTTCCCTGGACCGGAAACAAGCTTCCTAGGACCGGTTTCTGGCATTTCAGCCGTCTTCAGCCAGGCTTGCTTGAATCCAGTGGCAAAGTGAGCAAGGGACTCACGTCTGAGCATACCCTGCCAACTTATGGCGAACAAAGCAAAAACCAAAGGAAATGATGGACGGAGTGTTGAACATTGCAAGCACTCACCCCCAGTCAACTGATCTGGGTTGAATCCATCACCGTTCTTTAGCCCACTCTGCCACCCCAGTTCAGACATGGCCATATGCAAATCAGTCTGACCCTGTGCCTCATGGGAACAGTCCAGCCCGAACTGCCAAGCCATGTCTTCCCTAGACCGGAAACAAGCTTCCTAGGACCGGTTTCTGGCATTTCAGCCGTCTTCAGCCAGGCTTGCTTGAATCCAGTGGCAAAGTGAGCAACCCTCACTTTGCCACTGGATTCAAGCAAGCCTGGCTGAAGACGGCTGAAATGCCAGAAACCGGTCCTAGGAAGCTTGTTTCCAGTCCAGGGAAGGCATGGCTTGGCAGTTCGGGCTGGACTGTTCCCATGAGGCACAGGGTCAGACTGATTTGCATATGGCCATGTCTGAACTGGGGTGGCAGAGTGGGCTAAAGAACGGTGATGGATTAAACCCAGATCAGTTGACTGGGGGTGAGTGCTTGCAATGTTCAACACTCCGTCCATCATTTCCTTTGGTTTTTCATTTTGTTTAGCCAGTCAGTGTGCTTTTGCCATATACCTCCATATCTTCTCTTTGTTCCCCATGCCTCCTTGCTTGCTGTTTGACCATATGGCTGGAGGCCATTGTGCCTAGGCAGGCATCCAGTGTGCTTTTGCACAGGCTTGCATGTGTTGCTCTTTTATCATTATCTTGCGGCCATGCCTCCTTGCTTGCTGGTTCGCCATGTGGTCAGTCGGTAGCCATTTTGTGTAGGTAGCCAGTGTGCTTTTGCCTTAGGCCTGCATGTCTTCTTCTCTTTGTTCCCATTCCCAATTCCTATTTGCTCTGTGTTATTGTTGTTGATGACCATGTGGCAATGGCAGGCAGCCATTTTGTGTCCAGCCAGTGTGGTCCTTTGCCATATATGCTTGCATAGATGATTGAGCAATGAGATGGCAGTTTATTATTTTAAAAAAGGATATGCTTGAGGATAATGTCACTTATTTATACTTTTTTTATTTTAATTTGTTTTAAATTTTAGTTTACATTTTTTGTATTTTTATTATTATTTTTTATAGATTTTTTAAAACCATTGTTATAACATCTGGCATAAATGAATTCACCCAATGTCTGCTGAAGGTGTACAACAGCAATAATTGTGCAAGAATTATTCGATTGTCGATGCATTTGTCAGCTGCACCTCCCTGCGTGCCACCTCCCACATGATGCATTGCACATAAAGCAAACAGTTACAGCTGCATTGTTTTGTTGCTGCTCTTTCTAATCCTTCCTGAGTGTACAGACACCATGAAAGTTTATGTTGGTTAGTTTTCCATTTTACAAATGAACACTATATTCGATTGTTTATTATTTATAATTACTTAGATAAACACACTAAATGATATTGTTTGTTTGTACTACTACTTGAAATGCAAAAATGAGACGTTTCACTGATGTTTTTCTTGCTTGTTTGCTTTTAGATTTACAAGATAAGATACATCACCCACAGTACTGGAAGGCCTCTGCATGACATGACGTGTGACTGACTATGCAACACGGTCATCTCCTCAGCTTGTTGTGAAGCTAAGTGCCACTGCCAACTGACAGCTTCAAGGTGGCCCCAAAGAAAGGTGCTGCCAAGAATATGGGTAGTCGGGGAAAGAAGAAGCAGATTTGCACCACTGGTGTGCCGACCGCAACCATTTTTAGGAAAGTTGTGCCTGCTGCAGTGGCCTAGAGTGAGCAAGCTGAGAGCAGCGCTCCTGCATCAACAACACCACCTCCCCAACCTAAGCCCAGGACCATGTCTGTCAGTGAAGCAGCCAGTGCAATCATGTCATTGCTGACAAGTATCGATGTTAAATTGGATTTGTGCACAATTGTTTCAGGAAAGACAGCAAAGTGGACAGCAGCTGCAGCCAGCAATGGATTTGTCTGATGTTGGAGCAGAAAAGAGGTTGAGCTTCCTTCAGAGCAATAAGTTGAACCTACCCTTTTAGAATATTTTAGAATCATTGGCTACCACATCTCCAACAAGGAAAAGGAAGGATACTACAGTACCATCTGCTCCAAGCACCACTTCTGATCATTATGATAGAGAACAAGAGTCAACAGGAGAGGCAAGGAAAAATACAATTTCCAGAAAGACTTAGACTTCTGGAAGGCGATGAAGACGAGGATGACAATGACGTCACGGTGGAAGGTGACACAGAGGAATCTAACAATGCTATTCAACCAGCTCCGAGGGATATGGCACAGCTAGCACCGCCGCCAACTCCCATATTTGAAATCCCAAGCTGAGACCTGCACCAACCTGTGGTAAATAAAAATACCGGACTGAATTTCATACGGAATCTTAAAATAAAGTAAATAGCTCAAAATAACAAGAGGCAGAATCCGTGGTATAAGAGGTTTTCTAAATGGGCTTTATTCCATTCAAAATGGCCGACTCGAGTCGCGGCCTTCAGGTTCCGTCACCACGAGGGTTCAGGAAGTGAAGTACAATACTTTATTGACAGTCATGTATTTTTATAATAAGTGCATTACAATGAAACGAATGTAGAAGGCGTAACATTTGATAAGAAAAGTGACAAAACAGGTACGTAATCGAAACTAGGCGTAATAAGGAATAAAAGAAACATGATTGGTTAGGATTATCAGACATAGGTGGATCTATAAGATAATACTTGGCATAGATGCGCGCGCAGCAGCATGACGTGTGATTGACGTGCAACTAGGGGTGAAGGGGACTTGACATTTAGCTCTACATGTGGAGACGAGAAGTCTGGGGGTCAAGTCAACCTAATCCCAAATCATATCTACCATCCTATGTTTGGAGAACTATGTTATCCACAAGGAAGGACTCTCGGACAGAATCTATTCTATACTAACTGTGTGTGCGTGTACAAGCGTCTAAGTGTCTATATGAGATGCGAGGGGCAGAAAACTTTCCATGGCAGCAGGGCTATGAATCACTTGCAGGAGGACGGAAAGGCTGAGTCCTTTGCTTGTGAGCCAAGGGAAATGTTTACCTAAATCACTAGACAGGAATGCATCGGCTGAAGAGCAAAATAGATAATTCGAAGGTGAAATACAACTTCTTGGCAGGCAGGCGAAAACTGGCCGAGGCAGGCACCGTTAGCTGCACAGGGAGTAGGACAAAGTTCATGGATACAGATGCGAGCTCAAGCTGAAGTTGTCAAAAGACAGAGAGCAGGGAAAGGCTTTGAGGACAGAATCGGGCCTACTTGCCTGAACTGTAAAAATGGAGTAACTTAGCCATATAAAGTCGGTGGCCTTTCATGTTTAGGAATCGAATATCCAGCCCATTGATGGCGGATCTGACAGAGAACATGTCGGCGGTAGACACACATATGCTTGCGTCTTAGAAACTGGAACCGGAGGGAACATACATGTACTTGTAACATGCATATAGAACCGTTGGGGTCCAAGATAGGGGACATAACTGATCAGGAAAATCCACATTTCCACATTCCCTCCTTGTCCCCTTCTTGCCCTTCAAGAGATATCAATCTTCATCATTCCATCGATTTGCTCATGGAGCATCATTTCTTCTTCCTTCTTCTTCCGGCATTTTGAACGAGAACTTTGATATGGGATGCATGATGTGGCACACAGACCACAAATCGCTGGTCCACATTGCAGACATAAACAACAACTGAAGAGCATAAGAAGGCCAATACCTAGGAAGGATAGAACTCTCCATCCCCAGGCTGATATCACATTCCAAAACCACCCGGACCACGTCCAAGTGCCTGGATTCTCGTGTATCTGGCTTACAATCTTATGAAGTCGTGTTATAGCTTTATATACAGATGGCGAATTTTCTGGTATGAATATGCAACAGCTGGATCCGATGACCCTGCAAGCTCCGCCCCTATCGGCCAGGATGACGTCAAGGACAAGACGATTCTGGAGAACAACAATTCTCATCACTGATTGTTCCTCTGTCAGATTGCCTAGGGCGGCTATAGTCTCGTTTACTACAGCTTCAAGAGTCTTGGTTAGTCTACGTATCAGCTTACTATTTGATATGGTACCTATATAGGGAAAGATACCTTTATTGAAATCTACATACTTGTCCCATGCCGTCTCAGTATAATCGACAACTGGGAGATCTCTACGCTCTCTTTCATGTACTAAATGAACATTTCGATAATAATCAGGGGGAGCTAGGAAAACAGGTGGCAAAAGGAATGCTATGTAACAGGTACCATCCCAATCTAGAGGCAGACGCATATATGCCGTCTGGCCACATATGAAGTAAGAATGGCGAGAAGCTCTAAATGAAGATTTGCCTTGATCACTATATTCTATTGTAGTAATGCATTGGCTATGGCCCATATGTATGGAACCAACTTTTCTTACACATAATTCACCTTTAACTGGAAATACTGACATAGTGGGCAGAATTAGTTCAACTTCGGATTTGACATTTAAAATCATAAGATTAGGCGTAAAATTACCTAATTTATACACTTCATTCTCTAAATCAGTTCCTGTTCTACTGGGGTGACCCTCCTTATTAGGGTGACAGACTTTGAATAAAACTAGATTCAGATTTCCCCATATCCAATGTTGTTGATAAACTGCTGTGTCTGGGTCTATGGAATTTAATAAACTAAACCATGCTCCACAGGAGCCATTGTGTGTGAACGGATGTGGAAAGAAAGGCAGAACTCCTTTGTTATTCTGATAGGGAGGGAGTCGGCCACACACCCAACAATTGGTGGCATTACTAGTCTGATGGGAATGATGTAACATACTAATGAAGGTGTTATTGTGCAGCGCAAGTCTATAGGACAACTCATGTGGCGGTAGGTCACTAAAAGAATGTTCACCAGTTATATTGAAAGTACGTTTAGAAACAGGATAATACATATGCAACAATATACTTGCAGTAACTATTAAAAAACTCAAGGAAAACAAAATTAATAAAGTCACAATACAGTGGTTACGCAGTAATTTACAATAAGCATGTCGTTTCATTATGATTCTGGATTCTACATGATTCAGACCTAAGGGATACATGTCGGGACAGATTCAACCGCTTCACCTTGGAGAGGACTTAAACAATCAAATCGTCCGACAGCTTGGATCTGGACCTGAGTTTCTGTTTATAGAGTTCGGTGCTACTGGCCTCAGCCAAAGGTAGCTTTGAGTCAATGGGGGAAGACACACGGGGAGTACTGTTTGTGTCAGGAGGAAGTCCATGAAATTTTTTGATATGGCTGGAATGCACCCATCCTTTCCTTCCTTCGATCTTCACAGCTGTTCTGGTCGTCAGCAGGACCAACTTAGGAAGCCTCCACCTTGGCTCCAGTTGGGTTTTCCGATCAAAGTTTCTGATGAGAACATAATCACCGGGAATTACATCATGAGGTTTCACCTCGGTGTTGTCGGGAAAAGCTGCGACTACCTGTGAACGACAAGATTGTAGTGCAGACATCAAGGAAGCCAGGTAATCTGTCAGCATATTACAGTCAACATCAGTTATTTTACGGGGTATAGGCGTCCCCCACATATTCGGTGGTCTACCAAAGATCACTTCATACGGGGATAGCCCTGTTCGAGAGTGTGCTACCATTCTCATGTAGAATAGCGCAACTGGTAAGGCTACTATCCAGTCCACACCTTTTTCCTGACATATTTTAGACAATCTGATTTTTAAAAGTTGATTATGTCGTTCCACGAGACCTGCTGCCTCGGGGTGTCGGACACAGTGGAATTTCCACTGATATCCCAACAAAAGTGAGACATGTTTCATTAATTCGGATGAGAAAGGCTGGCCGTTATCTGAATATACAACACGTGGTAAACCGTACCGTGGGAAGAATTCTCGAACTAGCTGCTTGGCAGTAGTCGGGGCAGTGTAATCTGATACGGGATACGCCTCTGTCCAACGGGAGAGAGCGCAGACAACTACGAGGACATATTTGAATCCTCGACAACGTTCCATCTGAATATAATCCATCTGGAGGACTTCAAAAGGATGGTCAGGAGGCTGAAATCCACCCTGCTCTACGGGAACACTTTTTCCTGGATTAAACTGACAACATATCATACAGGTACGAACTTTTTGTTTAGCTGCTGCTCGTAAATGTTTATTGAACCAAATGTGCTGAATGCTGTCTAGCATAGCCTTCTCTCCTAAATGTGCTGGACTGTGAACTGTAGCTATAATGGCTTGAACCATGGAATCAGGGAGAAACCATACAGATTTCTCCTTCGTCATCCACCCTTGATCTGTCTGGATCCCTCCTAGTTCAGTCCACTTCTTTATTTCTTCTGCTGTGGCATGTGTCTGTATGTCAATTACGTCAAGTGCGGGATCCTTAATTGTCATACACTGTGTAGGTGTCTGAACTATTGGCTTTGTCATGTCTAATGTGCGATTCTGAGCAGTCTGTTTAGCTGTTCTGTCAGCTAAATCATTGCCTTGAGAAATGGTATCAGTGGCCTTCGTATGTGCTTTACATTTCATAATCGATATAGCAGTGGGTAGATGTATTGCGTCTAACAAAGCATGAATGAGGGGTCCGTGCTGAATGTGGGCACCATGGGAGGTTAAATAACCTCTCTCTCGCCACAGCACGCCGAAGTCGTGTACAACTCCGAATGCATAACGTGAGTCAGTGTATACATTAACTTTCTTATTTGTGGCTTGAATACAGGCTTGTGTTAGAGCAATAAGTTCTGCTGCTTGGGCTGACAAAGTATCTACACAATTTGTCTCAATAACTTCAGTGTCTGTTGTGACTGCATACGCGGCCACTAAGTCTCCTGTACTTGCTCTCATGCACGATCCGTCTACATACAACGTCAGGTCTGGATCTAACAATGGAACGTCTGTCAAGTCTTGTCTAGGTTTCGTCTTTATTTCAATGATTTCAACACAATCATGAGCTAGTGGGTCTGTTCCAATTATAGGTAATAGTGTAGCAGGATTCAATGTATTACACCGTCGGATCTCTATGTGTGGTTGAAACAATGTCAGTTCATAACCGGTAAGTCTTGCTATGGTCAAGTGTTGTGTTTGTGTTCGGTTCACAAGAACCTCTACCGCATGTGGTACTTGTACTGTCAATGGGTGTCCTAATACTATGGCATCGCTTTGTCTGATAGCTAAGGCTGTCGCTGCCACTGATTTCAGGCATGCAGGCAAAGCCTGAGCTACGGGATCTAATGTACTGGAAAAATAAGCACATGGCTTACGTGATCCTGCTTGATCCTGAGTGAGTACTGACAAGGCAGTACCTTCGCGTTCTGTAACAAAGAGTGTAAAATGTTTGCTATAACATGGTGTTGCTAAAACAGGTGCTTGACATAAAGCTTTCTTTAAACTTTCAAAAGCTTGTGTATGTTCTTGAGTCCAAGGGAGAACAGTCGGTGTGGCTGCCTCCTGTGTGGTTAACTGAATGAGTGGTTTTGCTAGAAATGCGTACTGAGGGATCCACTGCCTACAATATGAAGTGAGGCCTATGAAAGCTCGCACCTCCTTTTGTGTCTGGGGTATTGACATGTTAGCAATTAACTGGATGCGATCTGGTGTAAGCTGCCTTCCCTCCTTGGACAGCGAGTGACCAAGATAAATAACTCGCTGAACACAGAATTGCAGCTTGGAAGGGGACACCTTGTGCCCCTTGTCGGCTAGGAAATGTAAAACTGTCAGAGAAGCTTTTTCACATTCTGACTCGCTTCTCGCGGTGATCAGCAGATCATCGACATATTGAAGCAGTGCAGTATTGACTGGCATGTGGATACTGTCAAGTTCTCGTTTCAATGCTTGGCTGTAGATGCTGGGGCTTTCTGTGAATCCTTGGGGAGCGCGTGAGAATTTAAAGCTGCGCCCATTTAAACTGAATCCGAACAAGTATTGGCTTTCCGGATCTATTGGGACGCTGAAAAAAGCATTCTTGAGATCAATTACAGTAAAGAATGTTGCTTCGGAATCAATTGCTGTCAATAATGATGATATATCAGGAACCACAGGGAATTGTGGTACAATACACTTGTTTAGTTCACGCAAATCAATAACCAATCGGTATACTGGTGGGGCAGTAGGATCAGTTCGTTTAAGAATCGGAATTATCGGTGAATTACATATATTAGAGTCTGTTTCTACAACTACTCCCTGGGCAATCAGCTCGTCAATGATTTTCAGCAAAGCCACCACAGCATCATGCGGTAACTTGTATTGTCGCATTCGTGGTAGTACCACTCCTGCTTTCAATGTAACTCGATATGGTGTAATGTTCATGCAACCAACATCAGTAGGGCCTTGTGCCCACAGATGTGCTGGTAAAGTCTGTAGTCGGGGATCCATGTCTCTAGACACATAGTGACCTTTAAAATCACGCAAAAACAACCTTACTCCTTCCGGAGAACAACATATTATGGCTCCTAGTGCTTTCAGAGTCTTAATTCCTAACAGATTTTCTGGGCATGATTTAGTAAGCAATAAATCTGTAGTTCGTGTCAAAGGCCCTATCGTAAGTGGTAGAGGCTGTGATACTTCATTAACAATAGGTTTTCCCGAAAAACCAAGGGAAACATTTTGAGAGCCTGAGAGGGGTGCCCCTGGAACTTCACTACGTTTTATTGTTGTTCGACTTGCCCCTGTATCGAGTAAGAATTTTCTATTTTGACCTAATAATTCACTATGTACATAAGGTCCTTCTTGATCTACAGGAATCTCGATAAGTGGTAAGTCAACTTCCCTCTCTAGGCTGGTTCATGCGTAACGCTGATACTCAGGGTATTCATACTGTGCGGTCTGATACATTTGTCGTGTTGTGGTTTGTGTGGCAGTAGCAGGCAACGGTGGTGCAGCTGGCACAAACTGTATGGGTTGCTGTGAGGCTGACATGGACTGTTGCTGAACTGGCATGGACTGTCCATGCTGCATAGCTCCTTGTTCATTCTGATCTTGTCTAACTAATCGTGGTCTCTCTTTTGCAATACCTGTAGCTATATTACGTTTTAGGACTGGGCAATCATGTACATAATGGCCTAGTTGTTTACAGTAATTGCAGGTTCCTTTTACAGGAACTGCAGAATCACCAGAATGTGTCACACCCTTTTTGTGACCATCTGCTGGTACTGTCTGAGAAACTAGCATTTTCATTTTTGTATCCTTCATGCGTCTATGCTCATGTTCTTGTTCATCCCTAATTCTATTGTGATGATACTGTAACATTTGTAGCATTTGCGACGGAGTGTTACTTTGCCAGGTACTCTCGAATTTCAATATTCTATTCTTCACTGGAGGCAATGCATTTTCCACTAATTTTGTCACAAATAGATGTGGATATGAGTCACTACTTGCTTTTATACCACTATTTATACCAAAACATTTTTCAAATCGAGCATAATAATCGCTTGTGTCTTCATCTTGCTTTTGTTTGCAGGCTGTGATTGCACCCCAATCTTCCTTTTTTGTAGTTAAT
Source organism: Triturus cristatus (assembly GCF_964204655.1). Taxonomy (NCBI): domain Eukaryota; kingdom Metazoa; phylum Chordata; class Amphibia; order Caudata; family Salamandridae; genus Triturus; species Triturus cristatus. The sequence goes on from NC_140595.1 coordinate 398,321,446, forward strand.
AAACGTGGCAGTACCTGTACTAGTAAACCTGGTAACAGTTTAACTTTATCCCCGAGCCCTGAACCTGCAGTTCGGCCCCTTTCTTCCTCTGCTAATGCTGTCCAGTCTATCTTTTGGTCTCCTACTTCCCACTCTTTTTCTTTCAGTTTTTCATATATGCCAGCAGGCAAAAGCACCTTTAATATCGTCATAATATCAGGAAAGGTGTACTCTCCCATCAGTAACATGTCTTTAATTTCTCGGTGGAAACCCGCTGGGTCCTTGTCGTGACTAGGTACTACTTTCTTCATTTCTAATAATTCCATCTTTGATATGGGTGTGTAAACAAATACACGGTGAAACTCATTGTCTTCGCCTTTTATTGGGTGCACTTCTCGTAAAGGATTTTGTCTATCCATATAGTACGGTGCTCTTTCTCTGCGGGGCAGGGAGAGAGAATCTGGATTTACAAAAAGGACATACTGTTTACGTGACACTAATATCTCCTTAATTAGCTTGTTACTAGAACCTCTCCATCTGTTCGTGAGTAGTTCCGTTAATATATCAGGTAAAGGACCAGGGTCAGCATGTTGGCTCTTATATAATATGAGGAGTTGCTGAATCATATAGATTCCAGCTAAGCGTTGTTCATCTGTACTGAGATTAAAAAACGTGTGTGCTACGGTCTCATCACCGTATTTTTCAGGACTGTCAATCCAGTGAACGGCTGATCTGGCCAATTCTTGCTCATCCATGGAATCGAGGAGGTGGTAACCCCTTCGTTCTCGCAGTATCTTATCTGCGGTTTGGAACGAATGTTCAGGAGATTTCAGATTTATTACAGGCGTCGGATACGTTCTCTTATTGTTTGGACATACAGAGTGTATGGGATCAGAAAAACATCTAGCATTATCACAGGATCTTCCTCTGCCTACATAGGCTATGGTCTCTGACTGTCTTGCGGAATTCCCTGATTCGGACACTTCATCTTGCTCAAACTCGTCTGTTCCCAATCTTTCTTCATGAATACGCTCTATTTCTTTACGTATTTTTCGGCACATGGCTATTATACAATTTTGCTTATCGTGTCTCCCTTCTGATATATTCTGACTCCATCTTGTAAGAGTAAGCATTGCATTCGGGTCTACCCCCGGACGGTCTTGATTTCTGATTACACAGTTTATGAGGAAACGTAACAGTTCCCCTTGTATTTCTACTTTCTGGAATTCCATAGCTCTGTTAATACATCCTGGATCTCGTCCTGTTTGAACAAAATGATATATGTTATCTAGATGCGTAGTCATTCCTGGTAACCTCGCTAAATACTCGGCGGCTCGCCTGATACGTAATGATGCCAGGACCATTTCGTCCTCTTTACCAACCACTGGGTCATATCTACAATTTACAAGGAGTTCCTTAAGCGTACGTTCACTTACGAATTTAGGTGTACGTGAATGTGCTGACTCTTGAAAAACAAGTTTATTTATTCTAGGTGGTGTGAAGGTATTGCTAGCCCCTCCCGTGGCCCCATCTGGGGCGTCGGGTGTGAATGGGTTCGTTGAACGTGACACAGCAACTATGGGTGTCGCTACCCCTGTAGAGTCGACTGCGGATACAGATGCGGAAACAGATGTGCTTGCCAAAGCTTGCGTCGGGACTTGCTGTTGCACGGGGACAGGTACCTGATCCTGACGTTGAACCCCTCCGCTAGGCGGTCTATGTGGTGTGGCGTTAGCATACTCGGGAGCTGCGTCGTCTAGATATGAGGAAAGAAAAACATCTTCTGCGGTTCTGGGATGCCCTTTTGGATGTACCTTAATTGGAAATAATGGGGGTGGCAAGTCTTTTGGCGTCTCTGGAGCAGCCTTAGGTAGTCCTTCGGCTAGAAGGGGATACATACCATTCATAAGAGCATTTCTTTGTCTATTTACTTGTTCTGATTTCACTCGGATACCTTCCTTAATTAATAGATTTTCTTCAATTTTATTTGAACTTTCTTTACTCCTCTCTTCTTGTCTACGTGCTTTTTCTGTTCGTCTATGAGATTCTTTACGCCATAACTCAACAGCGTCTTTCTGTGACTGTCTGACCTTTCTTTTCCATAACTCTTCCTCCACTTTCATGATGCATTCTGCATCCCAGGTTCCCGCTACGGGCCACCTTTGACTTTCCGGCAATCCCTTGGTATAATCTACCCATAGATCAAGAAACAATATGGCATCTAAGCCATGTTTCTGGTACATAAAATGCCCTGGAGTGTCCTTAGGAGGAATAGGAACTGCTTCTTCAAGCACCCCTTTTCTGGTAGTAATCTGTCTTAACTTCGAGAAGAGCGGCATATTTACAACTGATCTGATACTTACTCTTGAATTTTCTTAATACGAAAAAACACAATAAATGAACAGTGAACAATGAACAGTCATTCATACCACAATATGCAAGACATTTCTGAATACTTTAAACACTAATCATTAAACATTATAACAATGATCGACAATGATGACAGTCTGCCTAACTAGTCACCACGCTGAATTCTTGACAATAACTGAATACTTCGGAATACTTGATCTACTGCTAAACAGTACATATACACTGCTAAACAGTGCAGACCGGATTTGTGTACCCAAATCCGTCTTGACCGGCACAACCTATGTGCGCGTAAACACGCCTCCCCGGTGATGGTACTCACCGAGTAGCTCCTTGAAACGGAAGGCCTCAGAGAATGGACAGGACTCGATAACTGCGGACAGCGGACCCTCTGGACATCGGGATTTCGGAAAACCTGGTGGGCCTCAGTATACCTCGGATCTTGCTCTCTCAGCTAGGCTCTGGTCGGGATACTTCGCACTTCTCACCGCCTCGTCTGGGTTGATCGCAGCCTCAGTCGCCCCCGCTTGACCGGAGGGAGCTTACAGGAAATCCTGCTGGTACGCGTTTATGGTCCGTCCAGCTGTGGCAGGAGACCGGGCCTGCAACGCACCGCCGGCGCGTGAGATGAGAAAGTGTCCCTGTTCGGGCGCCATTATGTGGTAAATAAAAATACCGGACTGAATTTCATACGGAATCTTAAAATAAAGTAAATAGCTCAAAATAACAAGAGGCAGAATCCGTGGTATAAGAGGTTTTCTAAATGGGCTTTATTCCATTCAAAATGGCCGACTCGAGTCGCGGCCTTCAGGTTCCGTCACCACGAGGGTTCAGGAAGTGAAGTACAATACTTTATTGACAGTCATGTATTTTTATAATAAGTGCATTACAATGAAACGAATGTAGAAGGCGTAACATTTGATAAGAAAAGTGACAAAACAGGTACGTAATCGAAACTAGGCGTAATAAGGAATAAAAGAAACATGATTGGTTAGGATTATCAGACATAGGTGGATCTATAAGATAATACTTGGCATAGATGCGCGCGCAGCAGCATGACGTGTGATTGACGTGCAACTAGGGGTGAAGGGGACTTGACATTTAGCTCTACATGTGGAGACGAGAAGTCTGGGGGTCAAGTCAACCTAATCCCAAATCATATCTACCATCCTATGTTTGGAGAACTATGTTATCCACAAGGAAGGACTCTCGGACAGAATCTATTCTATACTAACTGTGTGTGCGTGTACAAGCGTCTAAGTGTCTATATGAGATGCGAGGGGCAGAAAACTTTCCATGGCAGCAGGGCTATGAATCACTTGCAGGAGGACGGAAAGGCTGAGTCCTTTGCTTGTGAGCCAAGGGAAATGTTTACCTAAATCACTAGACAGGAATGCATCGGCTGAAGAGCAAAATAGATAATTCGAAGGTGAAATACAACTTCTTGGCAGGCAGGCGAAAACTGGCCGAGGCAGGCACCGTTAGCTGCACAGGGAGTAGGACAAAGTTCATGGATACAGATGCGAGCTCAAGCTGAAGTTGTCAAAAGACAGAGAGCAGGGAAAGGCTTTGAGGACAGAATCGGGCCTACTTGCCTGAACTGTAAAAATGGAGTAACTTAGCCATATAAAGTCGGTGGCCTTTCATGTTTAGGAATCGAATATCCAGCCCATTGATGGCGGATCTGACAGAGAACATGTCGGCGGTAGACACACATATGCTTGCGTCTTAGAAACTGGAACCGGAGGGAACATACATGTACTTGTAACATGCATATAGAACCGTTGGGGTCCAAGATAGGGGACATAACTGATCAGGAAAATCCACATTTCCACAAACCCCTGCCTCAGGAGAAGCAGAGAGGCAATCGATGACATGCCCACCTACCTCAAGTTTGTCTTCATGCATTGCCAGTGGCCCAGTAAAAAAGTACTCCTCCCCAGTTTGGGAATTTTTTACAGTTAGCACAGAGGGAGAGCACATTGCAGTATGCACCATTTGCCACACAAATGTTGGTCGAGGTAAGCCTGGTACACGTTATGGTACTGGAGGCCAGACGACCCATATGAAAAAACACCACAAAATCAAGTGAGAGGAGCACCCTAAAAAATTGCTGAAAGTGGTTGTGGTGAGAGCCAGGGAACAGCAGCTACATGACTAATCACAGTGGAAGGTGATGATGAGGACGAAGAGGGTAACATCTTCATACAAAGCAACCCTGTCCCCAGCAGTGCAACAGCACAATCACCCACCTCAGTAACTTCACAATGGCACAAGAAGACTCAGAGTGAGATGATGGAGACACCAAGGCATACAGTGACTGCCCCACCACCACCACGCACATAGGTGCCGATCACGATCCTGTAAAAACCGGGTACGAACCGTCGGACGGAGCATATTCTCCGTCCGACGCGTACCCGGTCGTCAAAACTTACAAACATGGAATTACGAATCGCACAGAAACTCAATTTCCGTACGATTCGTACAAAACCCCGACCGACGAAAATAAACATACAAATGCGATCCGGGAAAGCGCCGACGTGACATCGGGACGCACGCAGCCTGCCATTCATGAACCAGGAATTACGATTCGCACCGACGTCATCCCGCACGGTGAATATTTTCCGGCTGCCAAAAACTGCCGGGAAATCAGGACGACGCGAACAAGGAGTACCTGCACGCGACGGACAGACATGGACCCGAACCTACATGTCATCCCGGCCCTCATAGCAGTCGACCTCCTCTACAGGTTCGGACGCAGATGCCGCAGAAGGTCAGAACAACAAAGGGAGGGGGAAAGGGGGGGCAGGACCAGGGGCAGGCCACAAAACCCCCACCAAAGTCACACAGCACACATGCCCTGGACATACCTGACCCCCAGGCCCTGGTCACTACGAGGGGGTGGGGGCGTGTCCAGCAAAGCCAGCGTCCGCCACAACCGAAGTGCTTGACGACGCGAACCGGCAACACAACAATACAGGTACGTCCCGTACCCACGCCTTAAGAGCGTGGGTACGAGTCGTACCCTGCCCACATCTACGTCATCCCAACAATGGCGGGAAGGCTGTACCCACGTGGCAAAGGCCTGGGTACGGCCTGCACAAGCATCACATAGCGTGGGGAGGGGATATGTATGGACCGTACCCCCACCCCCGTATGCATGGAGCGTACCCCCACCCCAACAGTGTAAGTACGACCCGTACCCTCACCCGCGGACGTATGGAGCGTACCCCCCACCCCAACAGTGTAAGTACGACCCGTACCCTCACCCGCGGACGTATGGAGCATACCCCCATGCCAATAGTGTACATACGGACCGTACCCCCACCCCGTATGCATGGAGCGTACCCCCCACCCCAACAGTGGAAGTACGACCCGTACCCTCATCCGTGTACGTATGGAGCGTACCCCCATGCCAATAGTGTACGTACGGACCGTACCCCCACCCCGTATGCATGGAGCGTACCCCCCACCCCAACAGTGTAAGTATGAACCGTACCCCACCCGCGTACGTATGGAGCATACCCCCCACCCCAACAGTGTAAGTACGACCCGTAACGCCACCCGCGGACGTATGGAGCGTACCCCCCACCCCAACAGTGTAAGTACGACCCGTACCCTCACCCGCGGACGTATGGAGCGTACCCCCACCCCAACAGTGTAAGTACGACCCGTACCCTCACCCGCGGACATATGGAGCGTACCCCCCACCCCAACAGTGTAAGTACGACCCGTACCCTCACCCGCAGACGTATGGAGCGTACCCCCATGCCAATAGTGTACGTACGGACCGTACCCCCACCCCGTATGCATGGAGCGTACCCCCCACCCCAACAGTGTAAGTACGAACCGTAACCCCACCCGCGTACGTATGGAGCGTACCCCCCACCCCAACAGTGTAAGTACGACCCGTACCCTCACCCGCGGACATATGGAGCGTACCCCCCATGCCAATAGTGTACGTACGGACCGTACCCCCACCCCGTATGCATGGAGCTACCCCCCACCCCAACAGTGTAAGTATGAACCGTACCCCACCCGCGTACGTATGGAGCGTACCCCCCACCCCAACAGTGTAAGTACGACCCGTAACCCCACCCGTGGACGTATGGAGCGTACCCCCACCCCAACAGTGTAAGTACGACCCGTACCCTCACCCGCGGATGTATGGAGCGTACCCCCACCCCAACAGTGTAAGTACGACCCGTACCCTCACCCGCGGATGTATGGAGCGTACCCCCCATGCCAATAGTGTACGTACGGACCGTACCCCCACCCCATATGCATGGAGCGTACCCCCCACCCCAACAGTGTAAGTATGAACCGTAACCCCACCCACGTACGTATGGAGCGTACCCCCCACCCCAACAGTGTAAGTATGACCCGTAACCCCACCCGCGTATGCATCGAGCGTACCCCCACCCCAACCGTGTATGTACGACACGTACCCCCACCTCGTATGCATGGAGCGAACCCACACACGTGTATGTTCTAAGCGTACATATTGTTAAATAGGAGGGGTGTGTGCAGAGTCCTCCCAGCAGTGCCCAGACACAGGAGGGGTGTGTGCCTATCACTCCCAGCAGTGCCCAGAGACAGGAGGGGTGGGTGCAGAGTCCTCCCAGCAGTGCCCAGACACAGTAGGGGTGTGTGCAGAGTCCTCCCAGCAGTGCCCAGACACAGGAGGGGTGTGTGCAGAGTCCTCCCAGCAGTGCCCAGAGACAGGAGGGGTGTGTGCAGAGTCCTCCCAGCAGTGCCCAGACACAGGAGGGGTGTGTGCAGAGTCCTCCCAGCAGTGCCCAGAGACAGGAGGGGTGTGTGCAGAGTCCTCCCAGCAGTGCCCAGAGACAGGAGGGGTGGGTGCAGAGTGCTCCCAGCAGTGCCCAGACACAGGAGGGGTGTGTGCCTATCACTCCCAGCAGTGCCCAGAGACAGGAGGGGTGGGTGCAGAGTCCTCCCAGCAGTGCCCAGAGACAGGAGGGGTGTGTGCAGAGTCCTCCCAGCAGTGCCCAGAGACAGGAGGGGTGTGTGCAGAGTCCTCCCAGCAGTGCCCAGACACAGGAGGGGTGTGTACAGAGTCCTCCCAGCAGTGCCCAGAGACAGGAGAGGTGTGTGCAGAGTCCTCCCAGCAGTGCCCAGAGACAGGAGGGGTGTGTGCAGAGTCCTCCCAGCAGTGCCCAGAGACAGGAGGGGTGTGTGCAGAGTCCTCCCAGCAGTGCCCAGAGACAGGAGGGGTGGGTGCAGAGTCCTCCCAGCAGTGCCCAGACACAGGAGGGGTGGGTGCCTAACACTCCCAGCAGTGCCCATGGAACGCAAAGGGTGGAGTAGGCACAGATACCATGCCCACAAATGTCAGTCAGGTGCACAAAGACCCTGCAGTACATGTACCACATGTGTGCGAGGGTGGGAGTATACGCATGCATAGCGCCAAAAAGAAAACATGTCCACATGAAGTCATGTCAATAGTCCACATACACAAGTACAATGACTACCAAGGATGCCACGAATGATGCAGGTGGAGACATCGCTCAGCATGCATGTGCAAAGTTGACGGAGTCCGTCACACACCCAGCTAATGTACACACAGCTCAGCGCTAAATATTGGGAACACCCTGCAGGGAAGATGTCAGGGTACACAGAGGAAGGAATACACCTTGGGACAATTTCACCATGCAGTAACTGCTCACATGAACAGAGAAACCTAGCTAACACCGTGTGATGGCACACAGATACCAGGGTCCCCCCTATGACCAGCACACTACTACATTTCCCACACACCCAACACATGATTACCACCCAAAATCATGTAGCAGCCCCACCAACAGCAACATCAGAAAAGCAGTAGTGTTCAAAGGAAACAAAAATGGCTTTAATCAGCATGATCTTAAATAGTGTGTTCGTAGAACGTTCAATATTTACAAAGCCCATAGGGCAGTCCATGAGTCACAGCTGGACGGGGGACACAGTGGGACGCGTGTCCCCTAGCTTGCCTGCACAGTCAGGCTCCTTCGTCTTCCACAGCGGGGAGGGCATCATGTTGGGGGGAAGGACCAGGCACTGCAGGGACTGGAGGGCGAAGGGTAGGCGTCGTGGGTGCAGGGATGGAGGACTCCACCACAGGGGGTGGGGCAGGGCCAAAGGCGGAGGCCAGGATCTCGCTGCACACCTTAGCAAGGTCCTCCAGCGTCTCCCCTGCACCTGAAGGAACCACAGGCCCCAAGGAGGGGGGGGGGCGGAGGGATGGGTCGCAGCGCCACTGGGGGAGGGTGTGGACAGGGGGGGGACTCAACCACCCTGACCGGGGACTCCCTTGACCGCTTGCGGGGTGGTGTCACAGTGGGGCTCAGGGACAGAGCGGCCATGAAGGAGTCCTTGCCGGATATGTGGCCAGGAGAGCTGAGGGGAGGGGATTTGGAGGGAGTGGATTGGGTGGAATGCGGACTCCCACTCTGGCTGCGTGTCTTACGTTTGCCCCCCGACCCAGTGGGTGTGCCTACCTCACCCTGTGTGTGCGTGCCAGGAGGTGTGCGTATGACCTTCCCTGCTGGTGTGGTGCCTGTGTCTGTTGTGGTGGGTGCATGCTGACGTCAGGGTGTACGTGGGACAGGCATGGGAGTGGGAAGTGTGGATGGGGCAGGGGTAGGGGGTGGGACGTAGCGCTGCAGGAGACCCACTGCTGCAGTCAGTGTCGAGTCTATGGACCTCAGCAACTGGCGTTGGTCAGCCTGCGACGAAAAAATGCCCTCCAAGTATGCCTCCATGTTGTACAGCACTTGGTTGTGGCCATGGAGGACATTAAGGATCGCAGCCTGACCAACCTGCAACTGGATGTCCACAGACTCGGCATTGGCGGCAGCAGTGGAGACAGGGGCAGGAGGTGCGGTGCCTGGCAGGAAGGAGACATGTGGTGACCGTGGACGTTGGGAAGGGACACGAGCAAGTGGGAGGTGGCTGATGGCAATGGAGGGGGCGGGGTGCGATGTTGTTCCGCTGTCAGCTGCTGGTGCAGCCTCCGCCCACTCGGAGAGATCATCCTCGGACCCGTCGGCTTCATATTCGGTGGTGCCAGTGGACAGGTGCTCGGCCTCACTCTCCTCCGCCTCTGTACCACTCAATGTGCCAGCCACGATGTCAATGCTGGCACTGGTGCTCGGTCCCTCCGCTCCGTCTGTGCTCATGTCTCCCTCCGTGTCCCCCGACGATGCTGTGGGCAAGGTGAAGAGACAGCAATTAATCACACACCTGTATACATATGTCACATGAGTCCAATCTACATAGGTTACAGTGCATAGCCTGCAAAGAAAGATCAGTAACACCTACAAAACAAGGTACAGATGTAGGGCATGCAACACACAGTTGGTTGACCCACCATGCCAATGAAAATCCATGGAGAGCATGACACAATAGCAAATGACATGAAATGGAGTTTGACATAGGAGCCAGGCCCTGGGGACAATCCAGCACTGCATCTGCACCACACAGCGTTGCCGAAAATAGGGATGAGGAGGGACCATATCCATGAACTTGAGGCACATGCTGCATAGGTAATACTGAAAACATGCCCAACATGACTGTCTGGACATACACTCAAGGTGCAGTGAGCCAAACATCACACACTGGCCAGACCTAGCAAGGAGAATTCTGGTTTTGACATGTCGGCTTGGCCCGCACCAACCACCCCCTACATGAGACAATTTGTTGAGACACAGGTGGCACTTACATCTCTTAGTCTGGGTGAAATACACAGGGGATGCATAAATGCAAGATTGGACGCCAAATACCCGAGGTGCGCCTGTCCAAATAATCATGTACAAATGGCCATCATCAGATGATTGTAACAAGACACACAGGCACTGGCCACTGTGACTATGAACAAGGAAAATCAGGTCAGGCTGTACAGTGGACACTTGTACTACATTTCACGTCAATATACATGGTGCCAGGGGACAATGGCACAGAGCACAACCTATGCTGTAGACACTGAGAGTGTCCACGTTTTGTGATGACACACATGACACCTATGAAAATATGCCCCAGGGGACAGTAGTGGCAACACAACTCCATGGTCCTGAATGGGAATGACTGCAACACACGCCACCATCCCTGCACTATGCGTATCGCACACTCATGCACATCATGTCACAGGCCACAACATAGGACATGCGTGCTGTGAGGCATGGCACTTGAGAGACTAACTCCCATGTCTGGACTCTGCTTCAGTGCCAACTGACATGGAACCCACATGTACTGAACTGGACAGGGCACAGGCAAGGTCCCAAAACCTGTTACACACCACCCCCTCACATGATGCTACAGGCATAGTTCACGTGGAGAAAGCGCCAGCCTACATTACCTTGGGAAGGAGTGACTACACACAGACCAGGGAACACATTGCAAGGAGGGGAAGGGAGGCAGGAGAGCACAGCTATACTGTGGGTAACTGGATCTGCACAGCACCTTTAAACCCTGGCAGTGTATCCATGCAACTGTGCACTTACAAATGCTGGTGAAACACAACAAGCACACATGTACCTACCCCCTTCCTGCTGCTGCTTCTCCTGTAAGCGCCTCTCCAAGTCTGGAAATACCACCGGCAGCACACGCTTGTGGATGTGGGTCAGTCGGCGGCGCCCGCGGTTCTTATGGCTCTCAGGTGAGTCCCCCAGCAGGACCCGTGCGATCCTCCGCGTCCAGCACCGGATATCCTGCCAGCGTTTCCTCACCTGGGACAGGCGCCGCTTCCGACCATCCGCACTCCTCACGGCGCTGACGGCGGTCAGCCATATCTTCTCCTTGGCAGAGGCGCCTACCTGTGAGGATGAACAAGTGACACTACATCAATACACCTGGCGCATGTCACAGGGACACATATTAGAACACATTTGCTGTTTACAACAAGGCATAGTATGCATCCAACGCATTGCACCTTTGTCATAGGGACATGATCCTCTGGGGAAGGGCAAAAGCAGTACGTGCCATTGAAAGGACACAGGTGGAATGAGGGCAACTACACAATCAATGATCCAGGCTCACACTGTGCATCACAAGCTACACCAGGATAATGTGCAGCACCTCTAAGCAGTCATGCCACAGGCCACTGACGCTACCGCAGCAGAGTACACAGACACACACAGGCACAGGACATTCACCTGCCATTGCCAAATGCAGCGACATACCTCACTCTGCACATGTGCCACTAGACTGGGGGGGGCTCACAGGTGTGGGGCTGGCTCTGCACGTCAGACACACAGCACTGCTCCCTGCTCACATCACATGGCCAGGGTATATCCATCCCTCATGCAGCTGGGGTGCTACACTCCACATATGCACCCACCCACATGACAGGGGACTTACACACACACCGATGTCCAGGGTACGAACACATCATGTGGACACTCTCAGCACAGGTACACAGAACTAACAGACATCTGTGGGTACAGTCACCTGTCACACTGGTGTGAGCACAGAATCACATGAGGACTGTAGAGGCTACATTCCCAGGAGGACCAGACAGGCAGAATGTGGCATGCACCATGCAGTGATTGTCACAGTAAACACAATGCAAGTGAGGACGGCAGACATGCACCACAGCATGCACTGGCTGGGAGACATCAGGCATTCCCCCCCCGGGACCCCCCCTACAGTACATAGCATGTGTGCCACACCTGGACACAATGCCAGAAGTCACACTCACAAAAAAGGGACACAGTCTGTGCTGGTGGACTCTGCACTCACCTGATACCCTGCTCGCCCATACAGCATGGGGTACTGTGGGAGGATCACATCCAGCAAAGCCAGGTTCTCCTCCAGGGTGAAGGGCTGTGACCTCTCCACAGACCTTGACATGGTTCCAGGGAATCAGTAGCAGCAGCTGGGTCGTGGAATACAAAGATGTGCAGGCAAGTGCTCCCTCATGGGACCTGGCTGCCTTATATCTGCCTTGCTGGCCTGTTTCATGCACAGGAGTACAGAGTGATTGGTCACTCACATTTGCAGCCTATGTTTCCTCCAATCCCTTCAAACCTAGCACAGTCAGTGGGTTCTTATTGTGTTTTTTCTTCAGCATGATGTCAACCCCACAAACACATTGCAACAAAGTAGATTCATTCCAACTGACTTCTGCTGTGCACCTTCCAGAACAAATTCAAACTTTAAACTTGGTCTCCATGACAACCAGCATGCATGTAGGCCTTTATACTTGTCCCTCATGTGTCCCCTATGTAATTTGGAGCTTCACACACAGGTACGGTGCGTTCCGGGGCCCTAGGGCACCCCAAATGCATATCAACGGCCCGTACAGGCGTGTGTACGCTCCGTACCACTATGGGTGTTCTTGCGTATGCGTACTCATGGTGGTACGGAGCGTACACACGCCTGTACGCTCACTGACACTATGAGTACGCATACGCGAGAACACCCATAGTGATAGTGAACGTACGCACGCGTGTACGGTCCGTACCACTATGGGTGTGCTCGCGTATGCGTACCCATAGTGATAGTGAGCGTACAGGCGTGTGTACGGTCCGTACCACCATGAGTACGCATACGCAAGAACACCCATAGTGGTACGGACCATACACGCGTGCGTACGCTCACTATCACTATGAGTACGCATACGCGAAAACACCCATAGTGGTACGGACCGTACACGCGTGCGTACGTTCACTATCACTATGGGTGTTCTCGCGTATGCGTACTCATAGTGGTAGTGAGCGTACGCACGCGTGTACGGTTTGTACCACTATGGGTGTGCTCGCGTATGCGTACCCATAGTGATAGTGAGCGTACAGGCGTGTGTACGGTCCGTACCACTATGGGTGTTCTTGCGTATGCGTACTCATGGTGGTACGGACCGTACACACGCCTGTACGCTCACCATCACTATGGGTACACATACGGCAGCACTCCCATAGTGATACGGGGACGTACACAGGCCCTCTTTGCGAAAGTACGGTGGTTTTCACACATCACAGTGGTGACAGGCAGCACACAGGAAGGAATAGGGCTGACATACTTGTCCATGGATGGACATCAAGGCATTGTCTGGGCAGTACTACATGTGTGGGGCACAGGTGTGAAAGGCTGTGATGTGGCACATTACTCCTGAGTCGAGAAGGCACCAGATGTATGATGAGATGTGTACACATGTAATGTGTGACAGTGCAATGTGTGCCAGGCATGCCCTTGACTCCTTTGACATGTGTGCATGTCGTACTGCACACTTGGGATGAGCGTCACTGGCATGGCACGGACAACAACACACGGAAGTGTCCCCTGAGGCCCGGTACAGGGGTTACCACACCTGACATAGTCACATCGTGCACCGTGGGTAGTGACATGTCATGTATGTGTGGGGGATTCCCATTAGCTTGATGTTGGAGCTCCCTCAAAAGCTGCAGCTGTTGCAGCAACCAACATGTGTCTGTGTGTAGATTGACATGGCACACTGTTCCACACACCATGCCACATGTGGTATCGGATGTGAGGTGCGTATGTATGCATGGGACACAGAGTAGCGTAACAAGGACATGTCTGCATCCTCTCTATGAATGTGTGGGGAGTCATCACATGTCCACCTTCATGGCAAGGTGTGTGGGCTGTCCTAGTGTAATGTCATGTGACCTGTGGCTCTAGTGTTCCGCTACCAGTCTCTGCAATCGACATCCTACTTCTGCTGATGTGTGGATGTATGTCACTCCTGTCTTGCGTCTGGCTGTTCACTTACACTGGGACACAGCTAATCCCATGCCATGGCATGTGGAGGTTCACAATCTCCGTGTGTAGCTGGGTCTTGGTAGGAGTGTCACCTGGCAGCCATACGTATCCAGGGCATGTGGCACATACCTGACTCCGTATGTAGCATATGTGTATTGACAGATTAACATGTGCTCAGTACAAATAAATTGTTGTTGTGGTGCACTCACTCTTCCTTGTCACTTCCAAATTACTGCAGAGCGCCGCCTCTTCCCCGACCAATTCCGGACTTGGCTGCCATGCGGGAGAATGACTGTATCCGGTGCTACCGCTTCCCCCAACGGTTGATTCTGGAGTTGACGGCGAGACTGGCACCACACCTGCAACCGCTGCACAGGTATCCTACGGCACTGACACCCAAGCTGAAGATAATGGCAGCCCTACATTTTCTTGCCACGGGTACCTTTCAAAATACCATAGCTCATGTTGGTGGCATGTCCCAGAGCATGTTCTGCCGTGTGCTGCATGATTTCTTAGAGGCCATGTTGCTTCACCTGGATGACTTCATCCATTTCCCAACCCCTGAAATGTTGACTGGGGTCAAGCGTGGATTCTATGCCCTGGGAGGGATGCCCCATGTCATTGGGTCCATAGATGGGACACATGTGGCTTTGGTACCACCACAGGCACAGGAGGTAGTGTACAGGAATCGCAAGCACTACCACTCCATCAATGCCCTTGTGGTGTGTCTATCCAACATGGTGATTTCACATGTCTGTGCTCGTTTTCCAGGATCAGCACACGATGCCTACATCATGAGGCGTAGCAGGGTGCCTGAAATGATGACGCAGCTGCGCAACGAACGAGCATGTGTTGTTGGTGGGTACACTCTGTATGTCCTGTATTTTGCGTAGACTTCCAGCACGACCGCTTCTCCTGTCCTACTTATGTCCATGTGCTTTCCATGTAGGGGACGCTGGCTATCCAAACATGCCATGGCTGATCACACCTCTCCGCAACCCCATCACGCCAGCCCAGCTCCGCTACAACACCGCCCATGGCCGGACAAGGCGAGTGATAGAGAGGACATTTGGCCTCCTGAAGAGCTGATTCCGATGCCTCCACAAGACCGGCGGCGCCCTCCCATATGCCCCGGCGAAGGTCTGCAAAATCTTCATGGTCTGCTGCATGCTGCACAACATGGCAGTTGAGAAAGCTGTGCCACTCATCCTGGATCAAGATGATCAGGACCATCCACCCATGGAGGACGAAGGACTTGGCAATGGGGCTAGTGATGTGGAGGATGTGGAGCCGCAAGAGGACATCCGGACTCGGCTCATACGCGACTTCTTTGCTTAGTGGTGAGTACCAGTGTCTGAGTGTGCACGCATTGGTCCCCGTGTGGCATGTGTTGCGATGTGTGTGTCCATCTGCATGTATACCACGTGAGTCAGAGGTGTGTGTGGATGTGTCACTGGAATGATGGTGCCAGTGATGAGTGTATTTCCCCAGTCATAATTGTGACCTAGCATGTTGTCATCCATACATGTGTCGAGTACATGCACATGCAAGTGGCTGTGCTTTTTGTGGCTGACTTCTTGTGTGTCTCTCTTCCCCAGGTACTTGCGCATGCCGTCTGCTGCTTGCATTGTTGTGGCACTGCTATTCCTCATGGACACGTCATCGTGTGCTGACTCAGCGTTACACGCACGGACAAGTTTGGAAGTCTCCTTAGGGTAAGGGATGCATCAGGGGTGTATTGGGTGTGGCAGTTGTTCACGATGTATGCACACTGCCCCTGTCGATGTTTGGTTCCTCTGCAGACATGTCGCATCACCATGGTACACATGACATGCAGCTGGGTACACCTGAATAGATGGTCAGACTTGTTGACAGTCATCAGTGATGGGATTGTGGAATGTGATGATGGCATCAATGTGTGTTACACTGCCCTCGGACACATACGGTTTGTATTGGCTTGACATGGTGTGGGACTTCCACATCAGCGGTTCTATGGTGTATGGCAGGCTCTCCGTGAGCAGCAGGGGGTGTTTAGCTGTTAGCCGACACTTGTGTGCCAGTTCCATGGATATCACGCATTTGTGGTGCAGTAGGGGGGTGCCAGTGTTGGACCCACATGTTACTCCACATGACCTGTTCATGTGTACTCCGAGTTGCCTCTGCAATCCCGAATACATGACTAATAAAGGTGTCCCTATGCCTCCAAGGTGCCTCTTCTCAGTCAATGCTGGTGTGTTGCCATGGGGCATACGGCATGTCTGGCATGGTTTTCCGTGATAGTGGCTATGTGTCTATGTGTAGAGTAGCAAGATGCAAGCTGTTTGTGTGTGATTAGACTGTGTATTGTGCATGATGTCCATGACTGTGTGGGTATTGTGACATGTGCCATCCCCATGCATCCAACATTGGCCAGGCCACCATTCTCTGCATCCACCTGACTCAAGCTTGCTGGACATGGTTCTGCCACCTGTCCACACATACCTGGGTGCCCCCAAGACTCTCCACATTATCCCTGACCTCTGCGCATGGCTGTCGCTGTACTCAATATGTCTGTCGGCACGGTTGTGCGGCCACCCCCTCAGCTGGTTGGGCCCATCACGGGTGTGTATGGTGCTCCATGTCTGTCTTGCCTAATACACTGTGACCCGTGTGTCCTGTGCCAGACTCAGGCCCCAGGGTGTGGATGGTTGAAGTCAAATGAGAACTCAGGCATGGTTAGACTTTACAAGACACATGTAAGGTAATAATGCAACCAGCAGGCATCTTCTCTTCATGGTGTGACTTTTTATTTTACTGGGGGGGAAGGGTTTGACATGAGGGGCTTTCCGGGTGTGTGGAATCCAAAGTTCACTAGGGGAGTTGGTGTCCTTGCCATTTGAAATCCTCAGAGTTCATGCCACAGTCTTTGTCAACATTGGTCAGACTGTGACCAGCAAGGCCATGTGGCAGAGAATGTCTTTTGATGCTGTGCTGCTGTTGCTCCAGTGGGCCAGGTGCCAGGCCAGGTGTCCTCACGGTCTTTTACGTGGACGACCCGCCCTCCTGCGGGGACCCTCAGAAGCAGGCCGTGACGATGTTTGGGATGCTCCATCGGATGTTTCCTCCTCCTCCTCCTCCTGATCCCTCCCTGTGGGTGGTGATGTTCTACGCCTGCTGGCACAGAGAGGGTTGCCCATGTTGTCGGCCATCCGACGGAGTGTACTGTGAATTCCCGTGAACACCGTCACAAGCTCAGCCTGTCTGTCCTCCATCCGCCGTTGGTGTTGCTGTAGACAGGCATGTTGCTCCGCATGTTGCTGGGCCTGCTGGGTCTTGATCTCCTCGAGGATGGACACAGCCTGGGCCATGCCCATGGTGTCCTGCCGGTATGTGTCCAGGATGTTTCGGACATGGGAATATACCGGTTCCCCAGCCAACTGGTCAGGCTGGTGCCTCCGCCGTCCTCCACTCCCACCACCCCTGCCCACTTGCACCTGGCATGCCCTTGTGGGCACATCGGGTCTCCGGGACCCCTGAGGGGTGGCATTGGCGTTGTCGCCTGCCTCCTCCTGGGTGCCCGGGACACCGTGTCCCTCCTGGCCAGCCTGGCTGCTTTGTGGTGGTGGGTCAGGGATCCTGGGTGTCTCCTGGGATGTGGCAGGAGTGGGGGTGGTGGTTGGCCCGGTTGTACCTGACGCAGGTGCTGCAGGTCGTTGGACACCAGAGGGGCCAGGTTGGTCGGGGTCGGGTTGGTCCACAGAGTAGTGAGAGTCGTCGCTGCCGGTGGCTCCTTCATCCCGCCAAGCCGGGTCCTGTGAGTCTTCCCCCCCAGTGTTGGGGGCTGATCCACGACGTTGACCTGTGTGTGAGAGAGACAATGTTAATTTTGTTCCATGCAACATCCATGTTTTATTCGTTTCAAAGTTGGAACATTTCCTCTGGGAATTTGGTTATGTCTTGCATTCCACTCACAGTGCACTTGTGCATGGGTATGTCCCTTGGGCACAGCTTTGGCGACTTTACCTATGTGTGGCACAGTCTTACTTGCTGCGTCAAGTGTGACTGCAGTCAGCAGGGGAGTGGGCAGGTGTGGCGAGCCGTGCATTGGCGCCTTCCGTGTAGCACTGTACGTGGGCACATGAAGTTGTTCCACACACTTATATGATGCAGGTAGCTGTCGTTGTGCTCGTGCACAGGTTGTGACATGGCCCTGTGTTTTGCCATGGAGGAGAGGGGGGGTGCTGGCACTGGCCACCCTTGTCTACATGCACGCAGTCCACCTGCTGACGAGCAGACATTCCCACACACCACAAGGCTGATTTGCTCTCCCTGTGTCTCCCTCCCTCTCTGTCCCCCTCTCCCTCCCTCTGTGTGTCAGCCTCCTCCCTCTGTCCGTCTCCCTGTGTCTCCCTCCCTCTCTGTCCCCCTCTCCCTCCCTCTGTGTGTCAGCCTCCTCCCTCTGTCCGTCTCCCTGTGTCTCCCTCCCTCTCTGTCCCCCTCTCCCTCCCTCTGTGTGTCAGCCTCCTCCCTCTGTCCGTCTCCCTGTGTCTCCCTCCCTCTCTGTCCCCCTCTCCCTCCCTCTGTGTGTCACCCTCTGTCACCTCAGCCCAGCTTACTGTGCACACACTGTTAGCAGATCTTTGAATGGCCCTTGGATTGTTGATGTGAGTTTGTTTCTGATCTCCAGGCACCCATTGGGTGTAGTGTGTGTGTCTGCACTGCTGCTGTGGTGGTGTGTGCTGCCACTCTTTCACAGCGTTGGCTGTTCATTGGCTGCTGTCATGTGCAAGAACGTGCCGTCACCCCCATGTGTTGATGCAAGGCGTCCGCCATTTACTGGCAAGTCATTCCTGTGTTGGGACACACTGTTTGTCTGGCTGTGACCTAGGCCATATGGCCAGGGGGCATTGTTGTCTGCTTCTGAGTTGCACTATGTGATTTTTGGGGCCCACCCTACCACCATCCGGCTTACCAAGTCATGTGTTGGTGTCTTCTGTGGCCTGTGACTTGACATTGTCCAGCTGGGTGCATGGGGCATGGTGGCGCCAGTGGCATGTGCGTGTTCATGGAGTGTGGTTGAGTCATGCGATAGCTTGGGGTGGTTGCGTGCCTGTTTGTGAGTTTGGTTGTGGATGACGTTCCCCCCATGTGAGGTGAGTTGTTTGTGTACTCACCCGGCTCTCGGAGTCCATCTACTCCGTCCACTGCCACCACCGGCAGTATGGCCATCACCCTCTCCCCCCAGGGATGGTAGTGTACGGGTCTGCGGGCCCGCCCTCCTCCAGTGACGTTGGCCTGGTTGTGTTCATCGGTCATCTTGGCTCTGACCCTCCTCCGCAGATCGTACCACCTGGCTTGGCATTCCTGCTTGTTCCTTCTGGTGTCCGCAACAGCATTCACAGCATCGACGATGGTCTGCCACATGGCTGTTTTTGCTGAAGTGCTGGTCTGTCTGACCAATGTTCCAAAGAGGTGTGGCTCGACTCTGAGGATTTCATCGACAAGGACCTCCAACTCTCGGCTAGTAAACTTTGGATTCTTGTTAGTGGGCGTGGATGGTGGGGGGGTGTGGATGGTTGTGGGTGTGTGGGTGTGGTTGTGCAGGTGTGTGTGTGAATGTGATGAGGGGGTGTTTGTGAAGGTGTGTGTGTGAAGGTGTGCAAGTGTAAGGTGTGGTAAAGCTTCTAGTATGGTGCTGTAGGTTGTCTGTGGGGTCTGGCAGCAGTGAGTCTGTTGCAAAGGCTCATGGTTTGTGTGTGTGGGCCCTTTTTATTGGTCCATTGGTGGGTGTGGCTGTGTTTGAACTTTGGGTGGGTGTGTTATAAGGTGTGGTTGTGTTTTGGGCCTCTGTTTGTTTTTGGCAGTTGCAGGTCAGTGAGTGTGTTGTTTTAGTGGTTGTTGGACATGTTTTATGGCTTTGTGCCATTCAAATGGTGTATTCTTGTGTCGTTTTGGTTTGTCCTGGTTGTGTACGTGCGTTTTTTGCGTGTGTACGGTGTGTACATGGGCCATTTTGTTGTACAGTGCTGTCCTTGTGTGTGGCTTGGTACGACTCGTACATGCACGATGTTGTGTGAAGGTGGTGATGTTGGGGCCTGGGGTGCGCTCCGTACTTAGAATGTTGGGGTGGGGGTACGCTCCATGCATACGCGGGTGGGGGTACGACTCTAACGTACACGGGTGTACATACACGGGGGTACGACACGAACGTACAGGGGGGGTACGACACGTACACGGGTGTACATACACGGGGGGTACGACACGTACACGGGTGTACATACACGGGGTACGACACGAACGTACACGGGTGTAAATACCGGGGGTACGACACGAACGTACACGGGGGGGTACGACACATACACGGGTGTACATACACGGGGGGGTACGACACGTACACGGGTGTACATACACAGGGGGTACGACACGTACACGGGTGTACATACACGGGGGGTACGACACGGACGTACATGGGTGTAAATACCGGGGGTACGACACGAACGTACATGGGGGTATGACACGTACACGGGTGTACATACAGGGGGGGTACGACACGTACACGGGTGTACATACACGGGGGTACGACACATACACGGGTGTACATACAGGGGGTTACGACACGAACGTACACGGGGGTGCGACACGTACACGGGTGTACAAACAGGGGGGGTACGACACGTACACGGGTGTACATACACGGGGGTAAGACACGTACACGGGTGTACATACGGGGGGGTACGACACGTACACGGGTGTACATACCGGGGGGGTACGACTCTAACGTACACGGGTGTACATGCACGGGGGGTACGACACGTACACGGGTGTACATACACGGGGGGTACGACACGAACGTACACGGGGGTACGACATGTACACGGGTGTACATACACGGGCGTACGAGTGGTATACATACACGGGGGGGTACGACTCTAACGTACACGGGTGTACATACCCGGGGGGTACTACTCGAACGTACACGGGTGTAAATACGGGGGTACGACACGTACACGGGTGTACATACACGGGTGGGGGTGTACATACACGGGGGGTACGACTCGAACGTACGGGGGCTGGGGGGAGTTTTGGGCGCGTATGCGGGCACATGTCTCCATGGTTGCAATGGGAGTTCGGTGCGGACGGTGTTTTTTCCATACGGTTGTAACATCAGACGCACGGGATGGATCGTGATTCCGCAGTCGGACTTCACTTTTCACATTTGTACGGTGATTCGTCCGAGGACGTGTCGGACACATTTTCCGACACGAGGACGTGTGGGGAATAATTCCCAATGCGATTCGTATGGACTTTTTACCATGCGAATCGTAATTGGCAGTTTGTACGGCACTTGTACGATTCGTACGGTAAAAAGACCGGATACGAGTCGTACAGGGAAAATTTTTACCGGATCGTAATCGGCACCATAGAGTCTACAAATAGCATCTACTTCTCAAAAGACGCCTGTGTCAGTGCTCCAAGAAAAGAAGAAAATCCAGGCTACTATTATAGGCATGTTTAGGCAGGAGGGGCCCTACGAGCGAAACCACCCAACTGTACGTTTGTACAATGGAATGCTGGCAAAAATGTCAGCGCTGGACCACCTCCCTTTTTCATTTGTGGAATGAGTGAGATTTTTAGAATTTGTGGCAGCCATTTGCCCGAAATAGAAGGTAACAAGTAGGGCCTATTTTGTTCCAGCGCTGTTTGGTTGGACAAGCTTTGCAGCAAAGTGTTGTTTACACCATCCACCTGACGACAGACATGTGGACCAGTTGTCAGGCGCCTGATTACATGTGTATCACTGCACACTGGATCGCTTTTGCAGGGGTAAAGCAAAAGTTATCTTCAGGTCTTGGCTCTGAAGAAAGTTTTAAAAGCATTCGGTGAGATGCAACAGTGGCCATGTTCACCATGGAGAAATAGGCATACAGCAGTAAACATCTTGGAGGATTTAACAGCAAGGTGTATGAATGGCTGTGACCCAGAGATCTTAGAATTGGATTTGTTGCCATGGAAAATGGCAGTAAAGTAGTCAGGGCCATGTCAGATGGAGGCTATTTCAGGGTCCTGAGTATGGCCCATTGCCTCAATCGGGTGGTGCAAGACATCCCTCAATAAAGAAGACCTACTCAGCAACATACTGACTAACTGCAGAAGAATCTGCACACATTTTGGCCATTCTTTTAAAGCCCGGAAGCAGCTGTGGATTATTCAGCATAATAATAGAGCACCAATAAAGCCCTGATACAGGAGGTGCCAATACATTGGAACTCCACCTTTTACATGCTGCAACGTCTGTTTGAGCAATATAAACAGATCAATGACTATGTCATTCAAAGAGGAGTGGGGGGCAGTTGGGAAAGCTATGACCATGCATGAGGACAAATGGGGCCTAGTCAAATGCCTGACACAGATGCTGCTCTCTTTTGAGGTTTTCATGCGTGAAGTTAGCAAAGACGACAGTAAAATGGGCCAAGCTATCCTGTTGCTGCATCTTCTACAAGGCCAGGTAAAAAAGGTGTCTGAAAGGTTTGCCTCTGCAGATGTGATTGAAAACACAGAAGCACATGCCTTGGTTGAGAGTTTAGTCCTGTGCTTGGCTTCTGATACAACGCTGCAACATGACATCATTGAGTCCAAAGATTAAATATGTGCCATACTGCTTGATTAACGATACAAAAAAATTCGGCCCACTTTCATCCCTTTTGTCTGAAGGGGATGCTTTACAATACAAGAGGTGGATTGTAGAGCAAGCCACAGACTTGGAAGAAGAAGGGCTGAACCTTTGCGTCCCACCTTGCAGTTCTGGGGGGGCGCCTTCTTCTTCCACAGAGGGCAGTCTTGTCTCATAGAAGTCAACCAAACCATCAACCAGAACACCGACAACAACAGCAAAAGAAGGACCGGACCCAACCTCTACATTGTATCGGTTTCGATTGGCAGAGCTCAAGTCAAGTTCAGAGGAAATGGTAAAACAGGTAGAGAAACTGGCAGCACCAATGACCATCCACAGAATGTTCCAGGAGTATCTGGATGATCCAAAAGTGGTCTATGAGGATCAAAATCTATCGATGTATTCGTATGGGAAGTTGAGCCAATGGCCAGAGCTCAGCAGGCTGGCAATAAAGTATCTGGCTTGTCCGGTCGCCAGCGTGTCTGCTGAATTTGTGTTCAGTGCAGCTGATCTGGTCGTCACAGTGAGAAAGACCAGCCTCTTGCCTCAAAATGCTGAGAGATTGACTATGATCAAAATGAACCAACATTTTATACCACACTATTACACTGTTCCTGAAACAGCAGCACAGGAGGAGGAAGATGGTGATTGGCCCAAAATTGAATCAAAAGTGTTAGCTGACCAACTTTTGGTTGAACCACCTGAGTTTGACGATGAACTCTACTTCCCGGACTAGGTATGCCACCTGAACTACCCGTGCTTGTCTTGGATTGGATGAGGTAACTTCAACTATTGCAATGGTAAATGACATATTGCGTGAGTGATGATTTAAGTTGATTGATGATTCATGTGGTGGCAGGTACTCAGGGAGGGTGTGTGTTGAACTGAAATATGGAACATTTCTTTAGATGATTATTGATTTGAATTGTTTAGGGTTTGAGTAATGCGCTCTTTTTTCCCTTTAGGTGATGATCAGTCCTTTCACAGTTAGCCAGATTTATTTAATTGCAGAGGTGTTTTAAATTTTTTCTCAGTTCTTCAGATACCAGAACAGTCACGTTACTTATCAAACAAAAACCAATTCAAAATACTGCAATTCCGTTTCATCCACAGCTTACCTTCCTTCTGTTCGTCTCCTTGGCTATAAAATACAGTTTCTCTTTTACAATCCGAAGGCTAATCAATTGAATCAGTGTACTCTCACAGAGATAAAAATATATAAATCATTTTATTAATTTTAGATAAAAATCTGGCTCCCTCACGAACGAAAGGCGAAAGCTAGCTGAGCTCAACATCACTCCTGCTTAACTACTGGACCAGTGCAATAAGATCACAAGGAGTGGACGTTCTGGAGGAGAAAGCAGACGCACCACCCAATTCTTCAATACAGTACAATTTTCTTTTAGCAATCATATTAACTAAGAGAAATGGGGGGGTGGGTTTACTCCCTAACCTAGGAGACAGAACATTTAGATATATGGTAAATTGGAACTCAGGGGCAGAAGGACTATTTGCAATGCATGTATCTGTACCTTGTCATACTCATTCTTTTGTTTCCTTCTAACAACAGATTGATGATAAATGATATGCTGCTGTTTATTACCCAGATGAATGTTGGCCTTGTGTTATAGTGTTTGTCTTCGTCAAACCTTTTCCCAAATGCCATTACCCATCCATTCATCAAACCCCTAGCCCTCTTCCTCCGAGCTGTTCAATTTATTGAGGTGTGGCTTAAATTACACCATCAATGAATCACACACTTGGTGGGGCATATGTGGTGAAAGCAATGCCAGCTTACTGAGAATCTTTGAAGCAGTAGCCCACACCAGCCCATTACCAACCTGTGCATCAAAAATGATCCATTGTTTTTTTAGATATATAATGAAGAATGTCTGTTTTCAGCATCATCATCATTAAGGTCTTGTGTTGCCTAACCTTAAACGCCTAACTTAAGCTTGTCGACTCCATACTTTGAGCCAAATTTTCATAACTTGGGGATTTTACAAATAATACTGCTAGCTCCACATTAGCCAAAACTTACCAGTAATGCTAGTTTTTTCTATTTTAGCACAATCAGGCTTTCATTGTGTCATCATCATCACGTACTACTAAGGTAGTATCAATTGTTTGTAATTCTTTGAGAAATATATAACCAACTTACTCAGTCTTTCTACTTCCATTTAGTTGCCTACAGTGGATAATCATCAATCAATCCTTTAGAACAATCCTACAGTTGGAGCTCACATGTGTGGAACTGAAAGTGGGACCTCGCTTGTGAAGTTGCGAAGTCTCCCCTGATTATTGCTGCATGTATATTCAGGTAAGACAGACAACCGTTATGGATGTAATGTAATTTCGTAGGTAATAAATTAACTGCTACTGTTTTTAATCTACATAGTTCAGACCCTTCACACAATATAGCCTAGGTCATCCCATCATGGCAGCATTCCCCATAATTGTCAAGATAGTTAGAGAATTATAAGCCTAGACTCTATAACTAACTGCTACGCTATATCTAGTCTTAAGTTACAAGCACATAAGCAGACTGCATAAAACTACTTGAAGACAGCAGTGCAAAGTAAAAGTAATATAAATGACTTTAGGCATAAATGTAGAATATAAAAAATAGTTAGCCCCTTTATTTATTTACAATGCAACCCACCCTCTCCACCCAAAAAACATCAATGCCCACCCCTCTCCCAAGGAAAACTGACCCAAGCCCCAAAACTCAGAATGTTCAAGAAAGTCTCTCGAGTCCCACTCCCAACTCCCTTCCACCCAGCTCCAACAAACAACAAATCCCTCCCACCCAAAAAAATATTAAAAAAGAGTTAAAAGAGGGCACTATGGACACCGGTCCGGAGCTGGTCCATGCTCTGCTTCATCAAGGTGAGCTGGCCCTCGATAGTGTCCAGCTGCTGCAGGATGTGCCACAGCAATGGCATGTTGCCATTCTGGTGGGGGTGGCAGCAGTTGGGTGCTGTCGGTTATGGGATGGTTGAGAGGCTAGAGGCTGAGGGGGACCGGCTACACTGGTGCTCGGTAACTGTGCGCTGATTTTCTCTCCCTCCTCTTCCAGGACCACTAGCCGCCGGTGTTCCTGCTGGATATGCTTCAGCCTCTGCCTCCACAAATGGGCCGCTCTCTCCTGCCTGTCGGGTAGTCCGGCTTGTGGAAAAACAACATTTCTAGGTAGCAATGAATTTAAATTTACAGGTTTAAATTAACATAGGAACCTAATCAATTGAATCAGTGTACTCTCACAGAGATAAAAATATATAAATCATTTTATTAATTTTAGATAAAAATCTGGCTATGAATACATAAATGTACTGCAGAAAGGTCACATGAAACATAAACAAAACAACATAAATCAATCATAATGACAAATAGTGGTACATAAAATTAATACTCGACAATATATACAATACAACAAACAATGGCTTGAAAAACAGTAAAAGATGGACCAGCAGGAGCAGCTATTTTGAGAACAATTATAAATAACAATGGTTTTAAATAACAGCGTGGCACAGTAGCAGTACATTGCTCGTCCCCTAGGGCCTTTGGAATTTATTTGATGTGATGATTATGATAAGGAGAATCACAATGCCAATTTTATGTATTTTTTTTAACCATATGTTACCACACATAAAAAAGTAGTGACTGTGTGTCAGAAAAGTAACAGGCAGACTGGCAGAGTATAACATCACAGGATTATCAAAACTGTGATTAGATATTTTTTTCTTCTAGAGGCTTTTCAAGTAACTATAAACAGAGTCAGACACTTTGAGTTGAAAAACAAATGACCTCTCATTGATGAGTATGGCATTATGCACTATTATGGAGTACAAGTTGTGTGTGGGGCTAAAATAATGAAGCCATGCTCATTGATAGCCAGCACCTTTGCTTCTTTGCTGCTGGATGCATCTGTAGTTGACAATTATCCAATTCCAATGGTCATCCTCTTCACCAAATGCATTTCTCGCTTTACCCTGTCTCCAAAGAGGCTGATGAATAATAAATAAGATACTATGTCAGTCACGCACCTCATGAATGAAATGGGGATATTAGTATATTATCCTGTCTGCCGTGAAGTAGATGTTGAGAAAAATGAATCTAATGGAATGCACTACAGGTAAAGGAACAGGTTATATAGATTATATTCAGCACATTTGTCACTGAGTTACTCCCACTTCACTCTGTGGCCTAGACTGCCACCACGTTTTCCAACAAATTCATTTGCTGGGCAAGAACCAAGGAAAGGAAACTTGATTTTCTCTACTGCAGGGGGTAGGGTAGAGGAATTAGACAGGTAAGGAAGAGCTTTTTTATATATAAGAGAGGGGCCACTACACTGATCATCGATTCATCATCTTTGGCTTATTAAGTCACAGTTCAATTCACAAGGAAAAATCTGGACAAGTATAAATAATCTGTTATAGGAAACCATGATATATGTTCTGGAATCACTTCACATGGGTATTGCATGATTAAATGTGACATGCCAAGAATAGCCCGCCCACCCTTTCACTCCTATACCATTTCCTTTCTTTTAAGTTACCTTCCGTTCTTTCATGTCTCCCTCAAGCCATCAAAGCTCATCATGTGAGATTTTGATGCATTGCAGATTTTAGAGTCCATAATGTCAGGTTCCTCCGTTCCGATATCCTCAGGGCTGTGTTGATGCTCTAATGGGGCCCACCTCTGGACGACCCCAAGTCCGACTTACAATATAACACGGACTGTTGAGGAATCGAGCGGGGGAAGGAAATGGTAGGGACCGCAGGGAGGGAGATCTGAAAAAGAGACAAACGCAATATGAGCTCCGTGCCTGTATATACTAGTGCACTAACAGTTTAAACGGAAACCAACATTATACACAATGTCCCCCTCATCTCACCTGAAAAGCAAAGAAGGTGTAGCCTAACACATAGAGGAGAGCGAGGGGCAGAGGCAAGGCCACTTCAGGCAACTAGTGTGTAAAACAAAAGAAACAGAAGAGCATACGAATAGGATAGGCACTTCAGGGGGCGTGGCTAGCGCCCGAAGAGAATGGCGGCGCCGACGTGAGGGCTCCGTCCGAGCCGGAGCTTGCAGGCGGTTCGCGAGTCTCACGCGAATCGTAAAGGGAAGCTTTTAACCCCTGAAGATGCCGGGAATGCCTTAAATTCATTTCCGCCGCTGTGGCGGTATTATTTGGGACTCTGCTGCTCTTTTTTGTCCCGGTCGCGGCTCAGCAATTTGTTTCTTTTTTCTACATACCCAGGCTCCCTTCAGCAACGCGCCTTTCAGCGCATTGGCATTCTGGCTGTTTGGATGACTGCACAACGCTTCCAGCTCCACTAGCGACGCAGATGGCACACTCCTGCATTTTTAGGTGACTTTATTATTATTTCTATGGCTTTCTGGTGATTTACTGGATATTTCTTGTCCTCCTCAAGCCCGGCAGCCATTTTGAGATTTCATTTAGCATCTCTCAGCTCTTGATATTTTTCCTCCCTGGCCTGGCATATTTACTCTCTTTTTATTTTCATTTTTTTGTGTTCTTGGTACTTTGCGAAGCGTCTGTTTCACTTCCAGTCGCACTGTGTGATCCTAGTGACCCGGCACTTCAAAGCCGCGTCGATGGCTGATTGTTCCACCAAAGTCCATAAGCGCAATTACATTAAAAATTCCAAGCTTTTCACGGAACTGGCCCATCTGGAAGCCTCTCAGTCCCTTTCCTTCACTGAGATGTCGTCGCAGATGGATCCCTCTTCACAGTCTTCAGCGAAAACGATGCCTAAGAGGTTGAAAAAAGATCCACCTTCGCCTCCCAAGTCCTCTTCGACTGTCTCGATGGAGCTACTTCTTGATGAGATACGGGCCTTACGTCCTTTTATGGAGGAAACCAACGCCAAACTACAGGTTCTTACTGACAGTTGGGCTCTGATGGACGAAAGAGTGTCGTCAGTGGAACGTGATGTCTCTTCTCTCCAAGACTCTGCTGCCAAGGTCACCCATCTGCATGCACAGATCTCCTCTCTCCAGAAGCAGGTGGAGGACTTAGAAAACCGAAACAGGCGCCACAATCTTCGCCTTTATGGCCTGGTGGAAGGATGCGAGGGGAGTGATTCCATTAACTTCTTCAAGTCTTTTCTTCCCAAGCTTTTACACTTGCCCGAGGACACAACGCTCAATATCCAGCGCGCCCACAGGCTTGGACGAGTTCCCTCCTCTCCTTCTGCGCCAGGAAAGCCCAGAGGTGTAATAATGTATTTCCTGGAATACACGGATCTCCTTAAAGTTCTTTCAGCTGCCAGAGCCTCTCCCCGCCTCACATGGTCGGGCTCCACTTTGTTTTTTGCGCAAGATTATGCCAGAGCCACTGCAAATCGCCGTAAGGCCTTCTTGGATATGAGACCTGACCTTCGCTCCATTGGTGCCAGATACGGTCTCTTTCATCCTTGCTTATTCAAAGTCACCTACAACAATAAAACTACGACATACGAAGAACCCACACGACTTAGTAGCTTCCTGAACTCATGCGGCCAGACCAACATGGAGCTTTCTGAACCTTCCTCTTCTCTCCCACCGTGACTCTCTCCGAAGTTGTAGCACAGTGCTCCAGTTTTATGTATTGCTGAGTTTTCTAACTCAAATGTTCTTAGACATGTATTTTTCCTGATGAGTTTTTGCTGTTTATCGAATTACTTGTTATTCGCGTTGTAGTTTCTCGGTTCACCCTATCCATTGTTTGTTTGTGCTTCTGTCATTTGTTCTCGCCTAACTTTGTTATCTTCCTTCCCTCATAGCTTCTTCTCCCGTGTTCCGTCTTGTTCCTCTGGTCGGACGTCTCACGGACCCCGAGTGCCTTGCCTTCTCCAGTTGGTTCTACCCCCCTCTCCTTGTCTCCACGTACGTCTTTGTTTGTTCCTGCTCCTGATTGTTTCTCCCCTAGTCCACCCTATGTAAGTATCCCTCAAACCCTTATGGGATTGTCTGTTTTTGCCTTGTTTCATTTGACTTTGATTTGTCTTTTTATGTTTTCAGGTTCATTGGTGTCAATATCTTCTTTGCGACCTTTTTCATATTTTCTTTCTTTTTCCTTACTCTTTACTGCATCTTTTGGTCATGCTTTTCTTTCCTTGTCCATTTTTTCCCCCAACCACTTCATTTCCCCCTTGACTCATACTTATGTTCCTCTCCTTTTAGCCGTCCTCTCTCTCATCCTTTTTCTATATTGATCTGTTTACGCATGTCCTTCTTTCTCTCTTATTGGACCTTCCTTATTACTGTCTCTAGACTGTATTTTATCGTCTCACTGATTTTAGTAGCACTCTAGTTTTCCTCTATCTCTATGGTACCTTTTAATCTTCTCCTAATCCTCTTTCTCTGGTTTATTTTATTTCTTCTTTACTTTTTCTTCTTCCTTTCTCTTTCTGCGTTTTCTATTCTTCATGAGGCTTTTTCTCAATGCTCTAATCTCTTTCCACATTGCTTTTTCAATAATCTTTAATGTCAGTACGTATTGTATCATGGAACGTTAAAGGTCTTCACTCTCCCATTAAGCGGCAAAAAATTCTCTCCCACCTAGCCAAGCTGAATACAGACATTGCCTTTTTGCAAGAAACACATTTGTCTGATACCGAAGCTGCTAAGCTCAAAAGGGGATGGGTGGGTAATGTTATCTCTGCTCCCGGAGATGGTAAAAGAAATGGTGTCTCTGTGTTACTTCGCAAATCTCTCTCTATTTCGCTCCTGACCTCTGATTCAGATCCCGATGGCAGATGGTTGTATGTCAAATTTTCCTCGAAGGGTGTCCCCATGTCCCTTCTCAATATTTATGCACCCACTGGCGGCGACACCGCCTTTTGGCGTACAATGGCTTCCCGTATCTCAGAATACATCGATGATAATTTTATTCTGGCAGGCGATTGCAACTTGCCCCTGGACCCCTTTTTAGACAGGCATTCCAAAATATCCTATATCCCTAACAAGTCTCACAAATTATTTGGTCAGGCGATATCCCAACACAAACTTGTTGATGCATGGCGTTTATGTAACCCTACTACTAAAGAGTTTACCTTTTACTCCCCATCTCACCATTCACAGTCCCGCATTGATTATATTTTTCTTTCCCATCACATTTCTCAATCCCTCACTCATGCCGATATTGGACCCATCCTGTTCTCCGACCACGCCCCTGTTTTGGTTAATATTGATGTCTTACCCAAATCCACTAGACCAAAAAGATGGCGCTTTAATAATACTCTCCTTCTTGATCCCAAATTCACAACTTCCTTTGTTGAATTTACCTTAGAATTTTTTGCCATTAATGATACGCCCAACATGCCCAAACACACTATCTGAGATGCTTATAAGGCTGCAGCAAGGGGTTTCATCATTGACTATGTGGCTAAAAAGCGTAAAATTGCCTGCCAACGTATTAGTGAACTTCTCCTCACGATCAAAAAATTGGAGCATTCTTTTTACACCTCCCACTCGCAGGAAAGTTTGACTACCCTTATTGAAGCTAAGATGCTATTCAATAAGCAGTCCACTGATGATGCTTCGTTATACCTGTTGAAATCTAGCTCAAAATTTTATGGAGGTAAGAATAGAGCGGGGAGGGTGTTAGCCAACTATTTGAAAGTTAAACAACATAAATTGAATATTGAATCTGTTTTTGATGTTAATTCCGTTCTAAGGCACACTGATGCTGATATTCTAGAGGAATTTTCCCGTTTTTACTCCACGCTTTACTCTTCTGGAACTCACCCTACTACCCAATCCCTTGATACCTTTTTCTCTAGTATTCAGGCTCCCCCCAATTTTCCTGTTGATTTATCCATTCTTGAAACGCCCATCTCCAGTTCCGAATTACACATTGCACTCCAGTCTCTTAAGAGGGATAAAGCCCCAGGTCCAGATGGATTTACAGTTGAATTTTATCTGCAATTCTCTAAACTACTATTACCTAGACTACACTCTCTTATTGACTCCTTTATCCTCACTGGTACCTCCTCTGGCACTTTTTCAGACGCCCACATTTGCATAATACCCAAAGAAGGAAAATATACCCAGTACAGTAAAAACTACAGACCAATCTCTCTAGTTAACATTGATTATAAGATATATGCTAAATCCCTTGCCATAAGATTAGACCCCTTTCTTCCTGAATTGTTGGGCCCAGAGCAGTCTGGATTTGTCAAAGGTCATTTCATCTCGGACACTACCAGACTTTTGTTCAATGTTCTATCCAAGTCATCGCGATTCCAAGGTTCACTAGCAGCAATTGCTTTGGACGCAGAAAAAGCGTTTAACAGGGTAGAATGGACTTTCCTTTTTTCCGCCCTTAGATGGTTTGGATTTGGTCCTAATTTTATTTCCTTTGTTTCTTTTCTTTATTCCAACCC
This sequence comes from Triturus cristatus, assembly GCF_964204655.1. Lineage (NCBI taxonomy): Eukaryota > Metazoa > Chordata > Amphibia > Caudata > Salamandridae > Triturus > Triturus cristatus. Next base: position 398,353,555 of record NC_140595.1, read on the forward strand.
TAGAGCAGCGGTCTGTGCCAATGGCCTAGTCTCTCCTTTCTTGAACTTAGGTAGGGGAGTTCGTCAGGGTTGTCCCCTTTCCCCCTTCCTTTTTAATCTGGCCTTAGAACCCTTTCTCTCGAAACTCCGCCAAAATCCTAATTTGCATGGCTTCCAATTTTCCCAAACACACGTTAAACTTGCTGCCTATGCAGACGACATCCTTCTTTTTCTTTCCAATCCTACCATCTCCATTCCTGCATTCTTAACTGAAGTCCATGAATATTCCCAAATCTCTGGCTATAAACTTAATAACGACAAATGTGAAATTTTACCCCTTAATAAGTTTACCTACAAGCCCGATTTCGTTGCATCCAATTTCTCTTGGAATACTTCACACATCAAATACCTTGGTTTGCAAATTGCTCCCTCCCTTCCCGATACTGTTTCGTTATGCCTTAACATGTGTACACAGAGATTGTCTGATCTCACTTCCAGATGGCATCCGCTCTACCTTTCCTGGTGGGGTCGCCTAGACACGATTAAAATGATGCTTTCCCCAATAGTTCTTTATACTATCTCCAATATTCCAGTTCCTATACCGGCTAAATTTTTTAGGAAAATCAACACCATTCTCTCTGCCTTTCTCTGGTCCGGCAAAAAGGCGCGTATGTCCTTGTTTAGACTGCGACTCCCTAAATCAGAAGGTGGGGTCAACTTTCCAAATTTTCCCTCTTATCATAAAGCTTTCCTTCTAAGACAAGCTTCCTTATGGTTGCGAGATCCTGCTGAATCTCCTCCTTTATGGCTTGTTATTGAGCGTTTATCTCTATCCCCCTTCACATTCGCTGAATATCTCTCATTTTCTCGCAAACCCCAACTCACTTCCACTCCCATCCACAAATTCACCACCAAACTTCTTCTTTCCATCTCCCCAAGCCCTCCTTCCTCAGTAGCCGAATTTCTTAACACCACCATTTGGCACAATAATAGTATCCTTATTAATCACAAGCCCTTTTATTGGAAATCCTGGAGACAAAGAGGACTGATTTGGGTATACCACCTCTTCTCTGGCTCTGATTTTTCATCTTTCTCCGTTCTTTGCCAAAATTTCAGTCTCCCCCACTCTTTCGCCCGTAAATACCTCATACTCAAGAATGCAGTTTTGTCCACCTACGCCCAACTTTCCAACTCTCCCGTCCAGCCTGACCCTTCCAATCCCACTCGACGCCTTCATGCCTTGCTCCGTACTCATACTACTGCCTCCTTAATTTACCACTCTTTTCACCAGACTCTTACTCCCAGGCCAAAATCCACGGTAGAGGTACAATGGGAGTCTGATTTTGATACCTCTTGGCCCACCTCTCTTTGGGATAAAATATGGACCAAACTACGCAAATCTTCCAGGGCTGCCTCCCTCACGCAAACCTTATTTTTTATCTACAAAAGACTTCTTCTGTCTCCCCATATGTTGAATAAGAGATTTCCTTTACTTCCTGACCATTGTTGGTCCTGCTCGACACCCAAGGCTACTCTTTTCCACATGCTTTTTTCCTGTACTGCTGTACACAATTTTTGGAAACTGGTTTGGGCCCAGATTAATGCTATATTTCACACTACATTTCCCTTCTCCTTCACCAACGTGTTTTTAGGAAGCCTCTCTTCCTGCTGGGCAGATGTTGTTTTTAATACGCAGATTGTTGATTTGTTGTTAGCTGTTGCATTCCAGCAAATCACTGTTAATTGGAAAAATTTTGCTAACATTTCCTTTAAAGCATGGTGGTACAATGTATGTCATAATCATAGGCTGGACACTGTTTTTATCTACCCTCTTAGTCTGGCTAAAAAACTACATGCTCTTTGGCTTCCTGTGACATCGTATCTTGATTTTTGTGCTAAGCGCCCATCTCACTTGCATCCCTCTCAGCAGGAGGTCTCCAAGCCTCCCTGATTGACCTTTTTTTGTTCCGTTGCATTTGTATAATCCATTTTGATGCATATTGTCCCCAATACTGCTTTTTATTATAGAGCCTCAATTATTTGTTATTTCTCAATCTCATGTTTACTTCCACAGCCATGTTTATTACTTCATCTCTCGTATTGATGTTACGTTCCAGTTTTTCTTATGTAATGACACCCTTATTTCTCTAATAAAGATCTTTTGAACTTAAAAGGATAGGCACTTCAGTGACCGTGATACATCGGACAATGCAGGACTCAGTCTCTCTTAATGCACCTACCAACTTGTACTTGAAGCGAGACTCATATGCCTAGCCGGTGTGGCACCACCTTCTCTCTGGAAGCTCTCTCCTATATATATAGGACACAAGAAAAACAATAGTGAAGACTGGCTGCTGGACCGTGAGGCCATACACGCCTTGCCTCTGCCAGAGTATGCGTTTGCCAAAATTAGTCATGCATCGCCAGTACCACATGTAAAGCAATCCACATAAAATTGCAGTAATTCTCTACTGCTCAGTGACGATATTTGCAGGAAATAACAGTTGCCAATAATGGTGTTGTCAACATAATCTCTGTCAACACACGGAATGCCAAGACTGAGAATCACCAAGTATGAAATGTCCCCCTGTACGAGATAACCAAAATGGATCTCTTTCAACGGAGGAGTTATGAGGCCCTTCTTTGGGTGGGGGGCTCCGTACAAAACACTACTCTGCACAAGACCTCCCAATCTGGTCTCCACCAACAGAGGAGCGAGGTTGCTTTGAGGGATTTGAAACAAGAACGCCCCTCTGCATGAGACCGTCCAAACCGGATTTCTGCCAACAGAGGAGCGAAGTGAGGTACCAGCTAAGTCCGCCTACCTCGATGAACGGCGATGCATCTAGGGGTGCGTTGCCCTGTTACCATCCGGTACCTTGGGGTCGAAGAAATCCAGCTGCCAGCGACTCCGGGAAGAATTATCGGCTCCGAAGAAGTCTACCTTTGCCCTTTTACTTCCACAACGGGCGCTACGCTGGTCACGTGAGGCGAGTCTCGCAAAGCCTGCCGGGACGGGTAGTTTCGGCAAGGCTGTGTTCCGAGCCGCTTTGCGTATAGACACGGCAGTCAGTGTACTGCCGGTCACGCGATCCTGACACATAATAACTCAACCACCGCTGTGGCAGGTAAAGCTGGGGGGTTAACCTAACAGTAATTTTTGATGACGACGACAAGCGTTGCTATGGCAATAGCTAGTGAGCATGTTAATTGCAAGAAATATGTGACTTACCAGTGCCCGTCCTCGGCTAGAATATAAAATAGTACACATCATTTAGATCCCAGACACGCAGCCCTAAATACAATAGCATTGCAGCATTCCAGCTCAGTTAGCACGTATCTTCCAAATATCACTCTTGGAATTTGATTGGTTGGTTCACAAAGTTAGACAGGCATGGACTAACGCTCAATGAAAAACATATGGTGTTGGGTGGCCAATGCAAAGCGAGTGGGACCTCATACTTTTATTTGCAACCTTGCTGCACTGTCATTGAAAATTGGTGTACTGTAACTATAAATGAACGGGTCTGCAGCACATTACACTGGGGTGGTCCATAATGACCATGGCGACTGTATTGTGAACCAAACTGTGTTAGATGTAGGCATAAAAAGGAAAAGGAAAGCCTTCTGAACAAACAGATATGGTGTTTTTTTTTTATTTAAAATACCAGATTACTTGGGCCTGCTATTGGAATCTTCACGAATCACGATAGATTGCACCAACATTCCAATAGATAAAATACCCCAAGATTCTACGGTTCTACCTTAAGAAGTTCACAACAATTGTACAAAGCACTTACTGGGATCTGCAGAGCACTCTGCAGCCACACTGGTGGTCAGGGGCGGCTGACCAGCTTGCCCCAGACCCTCTGAATCCTCCCTTTTCTTCTCCTTGGGTGTCGATGAACGAAATTAAGAAGATAAATAAAAATAGATTAGTGATTCTTTTAATAATCTCCACAAAATGTTTTCTGAAAAGCAAACGCAGTCACTAAAACAGATCACCTAAAGTACTACTAATTTCTTTCGACTTGAGCCTATCGACTGTCGTTAAATCCATATTCCAAATCTCCTTCACAAAAACTACATTTGGAACCAATCTATTGCAATTAATTATCTATTTTTTTAAACACATTTAATTGGGAATTTAATGCAATATCAAATATGCTTTAAATTATCAGTGAATTCTCTGTTTCACCTCTTCATGGTATCGCCAACACATGAGCCCAAGCTTTGTTCTATCAGCAGTTGGTTCCATGCAGCTACAGTTGTTTATCTATCCCCAGCTATCGCCAGAAATCTCAACTCCCAGTTACCCTCCCCCATTGCAGATCCACCCAGTACCAGTAATTTGGATATAATGAGGCATTGCAGCGACCTCCATCCCCACCTGTGTTTTCCCAATCCCCCCCTCTGTGCGTTCGCCCAGGGTTGAGAGTGAGTGGTGCTAAATCAGTGACATATTTACTCCTCCGCAATTAATGATCTTTGATTGTATTCTATTCCCATTTTTCAACACCCTTAATGAGTCAACTCAGTCTCCCTTTTTTGCAATGAATAGATGCATACTTCACATCATCACTGTGAATTTAATTAACCTGGCACTGTACGAGCTACATAAACAAAGCCACAGAGAGAACGAGCTACTCAGTGATTCACTATAGTGACAGAAGAAACAGTCTGCAATGGCTTCTTAATTAATCAGGAAAAGCGAGCACCTGATGAATGCGATTAGGTAGCAGCACCTGCTTAGCAGAAACTAGAAACTGGATCACACTATAATATACCAGTGTAAACTTTACTAACATAGCTTACCTCTCAGTGTGAGCAGCATGCTATTCAGATTTTTTTTTAGCATTGCAGAACACAAACACAACAGATAATTAATTAATGCTCACCAATCCCCAGAATCTCAATGCCTACAGGTCGAGCAGGTCCTGCTCCCGGTCGACAATGCCAGCCCATCGGTGCCTCAGCTGCTGGGCAGTGTGCCAAACCTTGCTGGTGCACCGCACGCACTGGTGCACCATACCCCCAGAGCCACTGATGCTCCCACAGGGAGTAGTCACTACCAGGCCTGCCACCTGCTGCCAGCATAGAGGGGAGATGGTGCTGCACAATAAAAACCTAGTGCTGGCACCTCTTCCTCTCCAGAGATCGCCAGGGGCTGCAACCCTAGGCGGAATCAGGGCCTGCCTGGAAGACGCTCCTCCGCCATGGCACTGGGTGAGGAAAGAAACTAAGAAGGGAAAGGAAGGGTAAGTAAAGGAGAAAGAAATAAGTCAAAAAGTCACAAAAACATGAAAAAAATTACACAAACATGTAAAATACGCAAACACAAAGACTCACACTATTGTAAAAAGTAAACATTAGGGGTAGAAAAGTAATTAAGGAGGATGACAAAGATAAACAAGATATGAAAAATGAGGTCCAGCACCACAACAGAGAGCAGAAAAACAAGATGGACCGCATGGTGCTGTTCGTGCGTAATTTAGAATGCAAGCACACTGCAGGACTGCGTAGTGCCGTTCCCCTATGATATTCGAGCATGCGGACACAGTCCGCGTTCCCAACGCTAAGTGAAGGGGCGCTTCGGCAATCTTCACCCGTAAGCGGAACTCTGTGTAGCGCGGCAGACTTTTTTTTGCAACTCCGTGGAATTCTGCGTGGTGGGACTCCACAAGCTCCGCCCACGCCTAGACATTACCATAGCCCAATCTCAATAAAATGAGTGCCTGGGTGACTTTCCTTTGGTCTAAAAATGGAAGTATCCATATGATTCTCCGCAGCCATTACAGGACGGTGAAACAGATGGCAGCCACCTTCCCAACCAGAGGCTTCATGGACAGCTTTTCGTCAAGCAAGAAGCCAAGATTCTTCACTTTTGAGGGCCGGAGCAGAAGAATGCCAAAGTTTTCGGGCCAGTGCTGTAAGCCCCATAAGGATAGGCTCTTTCCTAGCATAAGTACCTTGGTCTTTTCTCCATTATGTTTAAGAGAATTAATACTCATCAACGAGGCAACCAGACTCAGGCAACAGTGCAAGGCCTCGGAATTGTGGTCTTGAGCGGATGACAGAGAGATGAGTTGTGTGACTTTCACGAAGGAGAATAAGGTCAGGCCGTAGCTTTCTACCACATCAGCCAGAGGGTCAACACAGATGTTGAATAGAGCCGGACTTAAGACTTAACCTTGTGGAAGAGGCATTTGCTGAGGAGACCTGGAAAGTTTATTATTTCAAGAAGGATGCTATCCAGGATAAGACCATTCCTTGGAGATCTAGAATGGCCAGCCTCTCGCAGCTGGCGTGTGAAGCAGTGTCAAGGGCAGTGCTCAGGTTGAGTAAAATCAGACTCCTAGAAGGGCAGATTAAGTACTCTGTCCCGCTCTGAACCCTGACTGTGAGGAATGTAAAGAGGTTTGGGACTCCATGTGATCTGATTTATCCCCTCCTTTTCTTCTCATTGATTGGGCAGCCCTTACGACAATCTCAGTCTGACATAGACACGGTTGCCTGATGGAGCAGGCATGGACCAAGCTGGGCCATGAAATGCTCTACTCTCCCAAGCAGCTGATTATTCACTCCCATTTGCATCAAATATTGCAGGAGCGGACAGCAGCCTAGAAGGTGTCAAGACTGGGAAGACAGAGGTGGGTCACCTATATCATGATCACTTCTGTGACAAATTAGTCACCAACACTACTGAGCTGCTGACTTGCTAGACTTATTTACCTTCTTTCGCATACGTGTGAAACTCCAGATTTCCCATTGATACTTCCCTGATGCCCCAGATACTGTAAGACCTTCACCCATCTCCTTACGGGGTCATCCCTCAAACACCTTCTCTTTTGTCTCAATGGCACTGTGCAATCTAAGGCAAACAGAAGTGCACAACGAGCTCATTTGACATGGGAGACGGCCCTTGGCAGACCCATATCAGATAAGAGCTGGGTGGCTGAAAGTGGCCTGACAACCTCTTGTCCGTCTGATACATAATTGATTTTTGAACCAGACATATTACACCACAACTAAGCTGAATCATTATAAGCTGCATGATCACGAAAAAAGTTCTAGATGCCATGGTGGGGGGCTGATTTCATTCCTCTTGCCTGTTCATGTCCTCCACTACTGGCCTACTGGTGGGTCCTCTTCTTTGCCCTTTCACATATTATGCACCTACCTTTGAATTCATTACCATGGCTGGCACTGTTATATCTCCATTTGGAAATGCCAGATGATAATAAGGGGGGCTGTTGCTGCGAGCCAGAGGGTGCCTCGGTGTGCTCTTACCTGCGGTGCCTTTGATCCTTGGAGCTGCCTTTTGTGGATTGCGAGTCTCCCTCCCGCCGTCGCCGGACAAACGCGACCGCCGTGTGGGGGGAGAGTAGTGGAACTACATTTCCCGAGATCCTTGCCACCCCGGAAGTGCCGCTTTTTCGCGCCAGAAGGCGCTACAAAACTGACTCTGCCCTCGGCTGAGCGAGGGCTGTTGCTGCGAGCCAGAGGGTGCCTCGGTGTGCTCTTACCTGCGGTGCCTTTGATCCTTGGAGCTGCCTTTTGTGGATTGCGAGTCTCCCTCCCGCCGTCGCCGGACAAACGCGACCGCCGTGTGGGGGGAGAGTAGTGGAACTACATTTCCCGAGATCCTTGCCACCCCGGAAGTGTCGCTTTTTCGCGCCAGAAGGCGCTACAAAACTGACTCTGCCCTCGGCTGAGCGGGGGCTGTTGCTGCGAGCCAGAGGGTGCCTCGGTGTGCTCTTACCTGCGGTGCCTTTGATCCTTGGAGCTGCCTTTTGTGGATTGCGAGTCTCCCTCCCGCCGTCGCCGGACAAACGCGACCGCCGTGTGGGGGGAGAGTAGTGGAACTACATTTCCCGAGATCCTTGCCACCCCGGAAGTGCCGCTTTTTCGCGCCAGAAGGCGCTACAAAACTGACTCTGCCCTCCGCATCGCGGGACGCGCGCGGGCGGCGCCGGGCTAAGCCCGGGCAAAGGGCGGGCCCTCTGAGGCCCTCAGAGGACAGAAGAGACAGGACTGGGCCACGGACTTTGTACGTATGTAATGCAGAACTCGTGCAGTTATTATACGGTGTTGTGTATCGTGGTTATCTGTAGGCGATACTTGAAGTTAGCTGTTTAGGTATAGCCCCCGGTAAACGTGCCCGGACCTAAGGCTCACTGTTAGGGCTGTTAATATGTCTAAGGTTAAGAAGAACAAACCCACTATGGGGGATGGTTCTATGGATAACTATCTTGTGCAAAAGGTGACCCAAATTAATAATACCCGTAGAGCTTCCCTAGGGCGAGGCAATGATCCTGACGTATGTGCAGAACTATCGTCTCCTTTGGTATTCACAGTTCCTACAGATGGAGAGGATTGGGGAAGTGGGGCTGCTGTAATTACTGCAGCACTAATACACGCTGACCAGATTGTAGATGACCTAGAATTAGCATCTGAATTAACAGAGGAAGAGCCATCACTCTTATCGCCCCAGCATAGACCAGTGAGACTGTGCAGGAAGGTACAAGCTAAGCGTGGGGGCAAGCATTGCAAGAGTAAAACAGGAAGGGGTAATAGAATCTCTAATAGTGGGGCATTGCAAAAGAATCTAGAAGAGGGTAGTGGTATGGGCGGAACCAGTTCTAACATCGCCCCAGAACCATTAACACTTCTATTTCACTCACTGGAGGGAAAAATAGAGGCAAAAATTGCTGAGTTGATGCAACCTTTGCTAGCCAAACTAGATACTATGGCCTTAGAAGTAGAAAGATTAGGTGGCCTGATAAAATCGCACCTGGCTGGAGAGTCAAGTAAATCAGATGCAGTAAATAATAAATTAACTGTGGATGATCCGGGAACATATAAAGGAAATGTACCTAATATTCTATCAAACAGGCAGATTAGTAGGCAGAATACAGTGGTTGTTGCTGACCCTGTCCTATCGGACCCCACGACATTAACAATGCAGAATACCACTGATACTGGAACTTTTGAGGGAAATTTGCCCTATAGCCATGTAAAGAAATGTCGTCATGTAAATCTTCCTCCTGAATGTGCACCTTATGTGGCTGTACTTACAAATGTCCCACCTATTCAGCCTCAAGCATATCAGGTGTCTGAAGAAAATCATGATTCTTTAAAGAATAGGACGGTCTTTTGGCTTAATAAGAATTGTGGGTTTCCTGTTAAATTTGCTGATCAAATATTAACAACAAGAAGGGTGAGCTGGATCGGATCATCTAGTAAGGCTACAAATGGTGACTGCATTATCATCAATTTTAGGCATCCTCAACATGCTGCCACAGTTTTACTTAGAGCTGCTGCATTGGCCAATATACCCAATAGTATTTGCATACGTCCACTGGGGTTTTTTTACTCCCATTTGATTAGAAATCCACCAACCCCTGGCCCCTTTAGATCACGTATACTCTCACAGTCACTGCCTCCCAATGGGGAATATGTACACAATGTGGGAGTACAGAGAGGTAATGGTTTTAACATTGTAACTCACAACAGATTTGATGCCCTCTCGGGATTAGAGTTTTGTGACTGACAGGAGGTATCCGTTGGGCAGGCAATTCAGGGCTCAGTGGATCTGGAATGTACGGAATGTATCTCGGCTGTCAAAAACTCTAATAATATAATTTCTTGGAATATTGCGGGTCTAGGTACCAAAATGGAGGATTGCAACTGGATTGAGTACATTAAAAAGTACCAAGTCATCTGTCTACAGGAAACTTGGTCAATCGATTGTAATTACTTCCTGGAAGGGTATAAGGCCTATTATGTCCCGGCAGTAGCAACTACTAGGGGTAGACCTAAAGGGGGCATGGTTGTGTTTATCTCTATAGTACTATGTTGTAAGGTACGGAGAATTATAACAAACCACACTGGCATTATTGGGTTAGTTTTAATTGGAGATAACTGTATGGCCGGTCTGATAAATTTTTATAATGCCACTAATTGTAGTACTAACTCTAGTCAGATAGTTACACTGAATTCTTTTATTAGTAACTCCATGAAGGATTGTATTCATAACCTCATGGTGGTCGGGGATTTTAATGTTCATCCCTGTGGAGACCCTCTTTTTAAAATGATTACGGAACTTAATTGCCCGTACTGTGAGAATTTCCACTTTGAGCACTCAACTGAGGGGGAACACCTCAATGATATGCTTAATGAGTTAGAATTAACTCCTATGATGGCATTAATGGCCCCGAATGAGTGCTTTGATACCCCAACATTTAAGGGGAACGGTAGGGCAACTTTCATAGATTTTATTTTGTTAACACCCGTAATGCAGTCTTTTGTGGGATTCTTCTCTATTGAAGTCAGTGAATTTAGTGACCACAATCCCCTCACTGCTCTTATGAAGGGTCCACTGATAGCTAAAGAAAGAGTGGAACCCCCTATTGGTAGGGTGAACACCACAGATGGCAGACGTCGACTGAGATGGTCCATGGTAACCCCTGATCTTCTGTACAACGAAATTAAAACCACTTGTGCTGACGAAATTACGTTATGCACACAAGAGGGTGCACTCCCAAACACTGTCCTAAATGCTGTTTAGCGGTGAAGGTATCTCAGTTACTATCAGTACCTATAAAAAAATCAGATTCCATAAAAGGTCCTAGGTGGTTTAATCAGGATTGTTCAAAAGCAGCCAGAAATTTAAGAGTAGCATTGACATCTAAGCCTAGGATAAAAGCTGATGTTCAGCAGTGTAGAAAGATCTACAAAAAAACTATTACAAGACATAAGGAATCTCTCAGGGAAGAGGCGTGGTTAGAGATCTTAGATCCTGCCACCCTTGGAAGTAGCACAGCTTTCTGGGCCTTGATGAGGAAACCATTTCTGACACAGGACCCGGGAAATGGTACTGAAAGCTATATATCTAAGGAGGAGTGGGAAGTGCACTTTAAGAAGTTGTACTGCTGCACAGGGGACATGGATACAATTTCTGTCTGTAGCAATACTGGTGTACAGATTGTTTTTAATAGAGGTGAAGTTTTGGAGGGCATACAGGGTATCACAGGCGGAAAAGCTCCCGGCCCGGATGGGATTCCCCCTGATTTATTTAAATCTGATCCTAGTTTTTGGGCACCCATTCTAGAGTCTGTTTTTAATGCAGCTGCAAAAGAAGGATGCCCACGATCATGGGGTGTTTCTACAATTGTCCCGGTTTTTAAAAAGGGTGACAAGGGTAGCCCACACTGCTATCGACCGATTTCTTTAATAGATTCTATGGTTAAGATTGTAGGAAGAATAGTACTGCAAAGATTGTTAGAATGGGTGGAGGAAAAGAATATTATGTCTCCTTCGCAGTACGGATTTTGTAAAGGCCGATCGACAATTACTCAATGCCTTAACCTCTTCCTGATCTTAAGCAAATATACTATAATACAGAAAGGTACCATTCATCTTGCCTTTATGGACTTGTCTTCCGCGTTTGACTGCGTCAACCGGGGTAAGCTGTGGCAGTCCATGAGGTTGAAAGGGGTTGATAGCGGTTTGGTTGATTTTTTGGTTGCCCTACACTGTAATACCAGTGCCAATGTGAGATATTCCCTGGATTTGAGTGTATCAAATAATTTTAGTATTGGAAAGGGTGTCCGGCAGGGTTGTATCCTGGCCCCCTTTCTTTTTAATTTTTATATTAATGACCTAGATGGGGTGTTACAGGATGTTCGTGCCGACTGTCCAAGAGTTGGCAGGCGTGGAATTCCAATACTTCTTTATGCAGATGATGCAGTACTTATATCTAGAACAGAGAGGGGACTTCAATCATTGTTAACAGCGTTTAATACATTTATGAGAGATAGAGACCTCTTGGTAAATAACACTAAATCTTTTGTATTACAAATTGGTCAGCAACCAAAAAAACCCTTCCCTTTTAGGATTGGTGAAGAAATAATCCCTCTAACTAAAACATTTTCTTACTTAGGAGTCCTTTTCGATACAAAAATAAATTGGGAACCTCATCTTGCAAAGAAAAAAGGTGAAATGGTGAGGGTTAACGCATCAATATTTAATTTTGCCACTAAACTGGGGAAAAAGCCAATTTGTGCTATGTTGAAATTGTACAATGCTAAGTCTGTGGCTACTGTATCCTATGGCAGTGAAATTTGGGGGTATGTCAATGGAGAGCAATTACAAATTGCTGAAAATCGATTTATGAAGCGCCTTTTGTGTGTCCCTCCTGGTACGGCTAACCTCGCTGTACACGAGGAGTTGGGGTCTCAATATTTATGTGATCTGCTTTCCTTACGCCCTTTGATGTTTTGGCTTAAAATTTGGCTAAATGAGAACATACCCCTAACACATTTAATCATAAAGGATTTCTTGTCGCTGGATAAAGCACTGAGCTCTCCTTGGCTAAGCTACCTAAAATCAAATTTCGATAATCTTGGTCGCCCTGAACTCTTTGCCAACCCACAATTAATTACAAGGGGAGATCTGGAGCTCATCAAACAAACATTTCTGATGGACAAGAGGATTATGAGAGAAGAAGTGGAGCTTCAGAAACCAAGTGTGAGAAAGTTTGTTATGCTTAAGACTACTGCGGCCATCGAACCATATTTGGAAGGGTCTTTGTCCTCACATGAGAAATTTTTACTGACCAGATTTAGGTTCAACCAGTTCCATCACCTGCTTATTCGACCTAAGTGTGATATTTTTAATAAATTGGCAGCGCCCTGCGGCTGCGACGGAAAGTCTCCGCAGGATATGCTGCATTTTATCTTTTTATGTAAATTTTATGAATTTCCACGCAAACTATATTTAGTGACTCTTTTAAAAAAACTTAGTTTTAAACAAATCAGACCGGCACTTTTGTACTTGCAGCTTTTGCACAGTGACAGTATTCTCCAAATTAAGGAGTTTTTAAAATTATGTATTAGACTGAGAAACTGCCTGGACCAGTGAAACCATGTCCCACGTTTGTGTCCATACTTTCTAAGCACTCTCTTCATGCACTTTCTTATGATGAAATGGTTGGTGTTTCTGTGATAATGTATTGTATATTTTATGTGTGTCTTTTATGGTTAGCAAATAACCGAAATAAAGCTTTTTGATGATGATGATGATAATAAGCTGCTCCTAGCTGTGCTGTTGCTTCTTGCTATGCGTAGAGTGGCCTGCTCATGGGGTCGTGTGCCCACTGTTGGTGATTGCTTGCTACATGTGGTATTCAGGCACGGCTCACAGTATACTAATTAATGTTTCCACCTTCCAGTAGACCCAATGATATGGGGTGACCGTTTCAAGAATATCTGATGACGCAGACAGTGCCCTCTCCCTCCTGATGTTCCAAATGCATAAATGAACCTTTAACCAGATATCCCGTCGCTATTTCTACTAATGGTTAAATATTGTAATCTTTGTCTCCAAAATGCAGTAATTAATATTGTACTGTGATTCGTTATACTCTGTAATATGACTTTTCCTCCTCCTTATAGCACCCAATGAAGTCTATTTACCATAAATGTTTATTGTTGTTACTTTTGACAATGATAAATAAAAATGTGTAAAAAAAAGTCTTATGGTTTGACTTCATTTTTAAGTAGGCCCTGAATCAATCTTAGGTAATGAAAGTCGACATCTTCTCAAATTTAGGTAATGGGAGTTGCCATTTTCCTCAATTTCTGCAGAATCATCAACATGTCTTCCTTTGAAGCAGATGTCTGTTCCTCTCTTTCCAAGAACTGTAAAAGTGTCAAGTCATTCAGATATAGACATCAACAAAACCTCAAGTGTGACATCCGTCTGGGAGAGCTGCATTTTTCAAGGTCAAATGATATTCATGATCCAAACAGTGAAGTCTACATTTACTTATTTTTACCTATTAGTACATCGACTGATGTATATGATTATGTCAAAACATTGCAAAGGTGTCATTGCAAATTCCATCTTTGAAAAGATACAGTATACAAGGACTACCACTTGACCACTTAGTTAGGAAATGAAGCTTCACTGATGTCACAGATGCAGATCACATATAAAGGTGAACACATCACCAGATTCCGTCTTGACAGAAGAAGCCTTCAGCAAGACGCCCCAAGGTGCTGCAAAGCCTTCCATTCTACCTTCATGAACTGGTGCCAGGCTTGTGTCCTCACACAGATGCATCCCCCAGCTCTTGACCTTGTGCTCAAATTAGCTGACACGCTATTGCAAGGAGACAACAAAGCCTGTTGTTCAGGTACATGCACCATCTCTGAAACTCACTCAGGTTTATTATCTCTTCATCTGCTAGAACTAGCATAGCACTCGAGATAGCACAGTGAGGGTGTAAGGACTATAAATTGTGATGTTCTGATTTATCCCTGCCTTAGCTGCTTTTTGTTATCTTCTGTGTTATTAGCAACAATACAAGCACTAGATCTTGGCATTTGTAAATAACTATTTTAAAATAAATATGTTGAAATACATATTCAGTTGCTAGCAATCTTCTGTGTGTAAATCATTAATGAATGGTCATTTGGTTTACCACCGTTCCATGTTAGTAACCCAAAAGCATTAACACCACCTCATAGACATATTGGGTACGGCTTCGGGAGGCTGCATTGTCACCTTCCGAGCCGGTGCATTGAACTATGTTCATTTGTGTCACTTGTGGGTGTGAAAATAAATTGTATAGAGCTGAGCCAAAGACTCAGTTTATGCAACCAGGGTTGTATTTATGAATAGTTTTACATTAGCCTCAGAAGAAATATCTTCAAATGACTTAACTACCTGACTTGGGGTACAAATATCTGCTAGGCAAATATTGAAACTTTCCTCGTTCTGAGAAATTGAAAAATATTTCTTGGGTTTCATCCAAAACCATTTGATACAGAGTCCGATAGTCCTGACTATGGTTAGATTACTTACTATAGGAGGTCAGCTTTTCCAGGGATCCCCAAGTTGAGCTTTACTTCAGCTGTATTATGATTGCTCAAGCTTACTCGGGTAACTTTAAAATCTCTTACAAGTGGTATTATAGTGCCTGAAATTATTATATTGTCAATGAAACATGGGCTCCCCTTCCTGTAAAGATTGGTAAAATCTCCTGAGAGCTACGGTTAAACCTCTTGCAAACCTCAGATTAACTGAGAAAAATAAGGCATTTAAAGCATGTCCATAAGGTGAGTGTAAAAAATGTGTTAGTCTTTCCCTCATGTTGGTTGTTTTCAAAGCCACACACTGACTTTGACTCATAACTACACAAGTGAGTGTTGAAATCCCCTGGCCAGACAAGGTACGTTTTGCTTAATTGGAATAATGTTTCCCAAGAGGCTGAGTCTAAGGCATCCAGCACATTTGTATTATTTGATTAAAAAAGGTTGTTATAATACTTAATTAATACTTCAATTCCTAAAGTAATTCCTAAACAAAGTGGATAAAAATGAGGAGTGTCATCAATGAATGACCAACATTTTACTGGCCTTGTAGAAGACTAGAGTATCTGGTCCTCCATCTGCTCACCCAGCTCTAGAAGGCTGAGCAGGAATAACATACGTAGCCATACTATTCACTTGGAAAGTATCTAGGGCCTACGGCTCTTGGAGGCAGATAAAATGTAATCTTACAGTGGCAGTCAGTCAATCAGGATTACTTCATTGAATAGCTATTCCTGCCAGGTTCCTAGTGCCCACATTAATAATACCCCCATATATGTTTTCCTTATGATGTTGCGCTGGGTTGGGCTAAGATTTGAAAGCATACCCACTGCCGGATTAGTGTCCCTACTATCCCCCATCCAAGACAACACAGGAAAGGAAACTACTGTCTGGGCATGACTCATAAAGTCAGTCCAAACTATTAATAGAATTTATTAATTCAAACAATTATGAGTTTTAACATTATATGTCACATCACTTTACCTTTCAGTCCTAAGCTGTATTGATGCATCCAGCCAATGGTTAAAATAATCAGGTCTATAAAAAAAGCCCAAGTGAATAGCTGAAATGTGGCTAAACTGTAAGCCATGGTGGTATCTTTTTGGGAAAATGAAATTCAGTCCGGATTTCTAAAATGAACAACAATACTGTCCCAGCCACATGAGTTTTTCAAGGTTCCAATCCAATTAACTCTTCAAACTGTCAAAATCTCTTTATAGAGCCAGTCAGTATTGCCGACACTATCGAAAGCCAGTTAACAGTTTTATTCTTCAAACCTACTTGAGTCTCAACATGATTAAGAAGGAGGCACTGGGCATTTTTTGTATTAGCATGTGAGAGGTTGCCTGCGGGGCCAGATGTTGGGTGGAATTTTGATTAACATAATTATTCTCCTTACTCTGTTTGGTGGCCTTATTTCTAAAGGAGATATTTAACAATGCTCCTGTAGAGGTGTTACTATCCTGTACCCTGCCATTATGTATTTTTTTGTACAGCCCTCCTTCCCTCTTCAAGTGGAATCATATGTATTGTAGGACAAGTGGTGGTATCATAGACCTATCAGAGACAGAAGCGAACAAAACAATAATATCATCATATTTATCCTTAATAGCAGATGGCTCAATAGGGTTAGAGATATAAGTAATTTGAGTGTTCATAAGCTCAAGCAAAGAAGAAATGCAACTTTTCAGGGATTTATCTTTAGCCAATACAATGTCAGTTTGCCTTTATAAGATTTTCCAACTTCAAAAGATGATGATCCCATTTATGTGTAGGATAATGGGTGGTTGAAGAGGATTTGATCATCAAATGATTGTCCAGGACATTATTTGTTTAGCCAGTGGGTGGAGTCAAAGAACCATGCAAACAGTAATCCCGGCAGATGCCATCTATTTTGGGTCATTCTTTCTCTTTCTTCTTGGTGGTGTGGGAGCTCGAAATAGCAGTAGAGACGAGACTTAGATTGATAAAGTTACATATTTTCTCAGATAGCACAAATGGATTCCCCTTTGAAAGTGATGGCTTATTAGTGGGCTCGCAGTATTTATTTTTATTAGGCAGTGGCTCATTAGCTACATTATGCTTTAAGAAGTTAACAGCCCCTTGATTGATTCTATTTCTGAGTTAATGATGCCCATAGTAGTGGTAAAAAATGTAGCTATAGAAGAGCGCACATGCCCCCCTTTCATCATAGTGTTTACTGAAGAAGTTAATTTGCCCTTACCCATGGGCGGTATAGTTGTATATACCCAAAGAGAAAAAAGGGAGGAAAGACAAGCCTCAAATGACAGAAGTGTGGACGTTAGAGGAGTAGCTCAGCCCAGCCTCCTCTGAGCTGTGATGAGTGCAGACAGAATCGGCCTTGACACAGGACTTGCAGAGGAGATTTTTAGTGCTAGTTGGACCTTCCTCCTCCTCCTTTCACGTGGTGCTTGAGGCATTGAATGATGGGATGTTTAATCCCCAACCACAATCCACATTCGCCAACACCTGCACTGTGGGACTTGCAAAAGGCGCTTTATGGCACTAGTTGTTTCTTCCACCTCTTCCCTCCACATAGACCTTGAGGCAAGGAATGATGGGACTCATAGTCCCAAGACACAATCCACAGCCACAAACACCTTGTGAAGATGCTTTATTGTGCTAGTTGGACCTTCCTCCTCCTCCCTCTACATGGTCCTTGAGGCAAAGAATGATGGGACTCATAATCCCCTGCCACAATTCATAGTCACCAACACCCACTCTGCAGAACTTGTGAAGGCACTGTATAGTGCTAGTGGACCTTCCACCTCCTCCTCCACATGGTCCTTGAGGCAAAGAATTGTGGGACTCATAGTCCCCAGCCTCAATCCACAGTCACCAACACCCTCACTGCAGGGTTTGCGAAGGTGCTTTGTAGTGCTGGTTGAACCTTCCTCCTCCCTCTACGAGGTCCTTGAGGCAAGGATGATGAGACTCATAATCCCCAGCCACAATCCATAATCACCAACAACCACTCTGCACACTTGCAAAGGTGCTTTATAGGGCTAATTGGACCATTTTCCTCCTGCATGCAAGTAGTCCTTGAGGCAAGGAACTGTGGGACTTGTAGTCCCCAGCCACAATCTACAGTCACCAACACCCATGCTGCGGGACTTACAAAGGTGCTTTCTAACACAATTCGGACCTTCCTCCTCCTCCATTCATGTGGTCCTTTAGGCAAGTAATGATGTGGCTCATAGTCCCCAGCCACAATCCACATTCACCACCACCCACTCTGTGAGAGTTGCAAAGGTACTTTATAGTTGAACCTTCCTCCTGCTTCCGCCACATGGTCTTTAATGCAAGGAATGGTGGGACTCGTAGTCCCCAGCCACGATCCACAATCATCAACATTCACACTGCGGGACTTAGGAAGGCTCTTTAAGCGCTAGTTGAACCTTCCTCCTCCTCCCTCCACGTGGTCCTTGAGGCAAGGAATGATGGGATTAGTAATCCCCAGCCACAATCCTCAGTCACCAACACCTGTGCTGCAGGACTTTGCAATGATGCTTCAAAGCACTAGTTGTATCTTCCTGTCCTCCCTCCATGTGGTCCTTGAGGCAAATAATGATAGAACTCGTAGTCCTCAGGCACAATCCACAGTCACTAACACCCACGATGTGAGACTTGGGAAGGCACTTTATAGCACTAATTATACTTTCTTCCTCCTCCCTGTATGGGGTCCTTGAGGCAAGGAACTGTGGGACTTATAGTCCCCAGCCACAATCTAGTCGCCAACACCCATGCATGACGGAGTTACGAAGGCACTTCATAGTGCTAATTGGACTTTCCTCCTCCTCCCTCCAAGTGGTCCTTGAGGCAAGGAATGATAGTACCTAGCCACAATGAACAGTTTGCAACATCCTTAGTCCATTGGCTGTAAAATTTACCAAAAATATGAAGTGGGGACACCTTATCACACGAACAGGTGAGGATGGAACCAGGGTCATATTGTCCCAGAAGCAAGCCTAAAAGAGATCTAATAATACCCAGTCTAATTTGGTCAAAGGCATTCTATCCCAAATATTACAGACCTGCTCCAGGGATGGTTCCAGGCCAGCTGCTATCAGGATCAAAACACACACTCTTACTTGAGCATAGTGAGCTCTGACTCCTCCCTGTCTCTCTGTTTTAGATCAAAGAAACACATACACACCCAGGACCCATCCAATTTAGTAAGCTCAAATTGTTGGAAACACAGAGAGGATATATCTAAAATCTTACAAATCTTCTTAATATAGCATGCCACAGGATCTTGTGACACAGATCACAGGATAGACAATCATCAATGATTTCTCTTTTAAATGCTGTGTGGGGTTAGTCCAAATTAAACACCACAAAAGCAAGAGGGGCAAGTTGATCATGTCTCCCACATATTCCAAACCCGGCTCTTGGTGTGCCACATAGGTGGAACAATTAGGGTGAAGGCCAAACAATCGCCTACAAAATCTGTTTTCCTCAGCTTGATGGCCATTAGCATTCTTCTAACCCCATAAACCAGAACCATACTTTAAAACTGGCAGACACGATTGGTTTCTTGCCTATTGTCGAGGCTAAATTAAAAATAAAGCCAACTGAATTCATAAAATGTTGTTTTTTCCTAGCAAGGCAAGAGAAACACGTGCTCTGTGATTCAAAAATTACCCTAAGGTATGGGAACTTATGAGTAGAAGCAATAGGTTTTCCTTGGAGGGTCAGACATCAAGATTTTAAGCTCCTAGGACCACAGGCCATTATAAATGTTTTGCGTAAATTAGTGACTAAATTCAACAAGCCTTTGCAGCCTCTAAGCGTGTCCAACAGTATTTCAAGTCCATTGGGCATTCTGGAGAACAGGACGGCGCGTTCGCATACAGTAGAATGGGGATAAGCCTATTCTTAACAACTGGTATATCATGCTCCCTTTGATATCAAGATATTTAAATGTACAAAGCCCTATTTGTGATTCCGTAAGCTATTACCGAATCACAAAGTGGGTTTGTGAGTTGCTATTAGGAAGGGGGTGCCAAGGGTGTCCCTTCCTAATAACTGTCACAAAATATTCATACTTTACCAACTCTGTTAAGGAAAACGGGCTGCATTTTAAAATAAAGACCTGCTTTATTTAAAAAGCAGTGTACAAAAAGTGGTACAAAGTTCCTCTAGGATCATAAGGAAGAGAAGAAGAGATACTGTCGAGTGTGACGGGGTAAAAATAAACCCACTGGTGGTGCAACGGAAGGGGGGGAGAATTCCCCTTGTCGGAACTAGGGCTCTCACACACCCAGCAAGCTAGGTGTCATGCTTCAACATATGAGCTTGCCCCTCGTCAGGCCGGCGCTGCAATACCCGATGGGCACCCAAACCGGGGCTCTTTGTCGGGGATCTTTTGTTCCTGCTGGTGGGTGCAGTGGGGGTGAGAGGCCTAGTATGTGTAGATGTAAATGAAGGTGGAGTGAATCTAAAAAAGGTCAGTTAGTCCTAACAATCCATTTATTATGAAGGTAAACCACCTGGTTAAAAAGGGGGCAAGAGGGTTAATGAGGCTAGGAGTAATGTATCTAGCTGTGTATACTCTGCTCTCGAGTGATCGACATGTTTCATGTCTTGAATGTCGTAGAGATCTGGGCACTTCTTCAGGATCGATAAAATTTTCTATCTACACTGAGTGGATAAGTGAAAAATCTACATACCACTATGTCTGGTTGATAACCTGTAATGATAAAAAATAAGAAACAAATATAAGCAATGCAATTCAGGTGCACTCACACAGTATATAGACTAATCTATAGTGAAACAATCTTCAATAAGAAAATGTCCCAGAGAGCATGTTTGAACGAAGAAGAAACACAATAAAAACACCATATCCTACTGTATATCAGTGAGTAATATGCAAAGATTACCAATATCGTGTTCTGGAGACTTTGATTGTCATTAAAACCAAGAGTAGTGCGGACGAGAATGAAACTCAACTACACTGTTGTCAAGTATTTGCTTGCAACAGTTGCCGGCGGGTAAAATGGACTCCAATTGGGTCCTGAAAACATAAAGGGGTGCTAGGTAAAGCAGGGAGAAGTTAAAACCATTTATTGAGGGGTGACTGGACCTATTAGGAAGTGTAAGGTTAGGAGTATGGGTCACGGACCTGGTGACCAAACCATGGTGGGCTAACCATTTTGCCGAGATAACCCAGGGACTTGAATAGGGCAACACGTAATGAATCGGCACACAGGTGGTATCAGTGAGGAAAAGTAGTCACAGACATGGTGGCCTGCTGGTCCCAGCAGGCCGTCCATCCATGTGAGTGCTGGCCATTCCCAAGGGGTCACAAATTGCGACCTGCCTCATGAATATTAATGAGGCCAGTCCCTTGCAAACCCTTGGGAATCTCAAACAATGTAAAACACACTGTTGTACATAGCTGTTTGCGATTTCCTATTAGCAAATCACAAACATTCTCTATTAGGAAATTGCAAACTATAGTCTATGTATATCTGGCCCTCAGTACGTTCTCCATTTGGCCCATATCTGACAAGAAGCAGCAAGGTTATAACGGAGGGCATATAAATCCTATACCAACCCATTCTCGACTCCCATAAACTCCAGTAGTGCCCGAGCTTCGACCTAACTACACTATCAAAGGCACACATTAAGATCCATAAATTCTATAGATGGAACTCTGTTTAGCAACGGTACATTTGCCAACCAAAGGAAGGAGATTTAGGCATTGTTCCATTGTCTTTTGCCCAGCCCTGAAACTGTACTGCACTATTGAAAGTATGCCAGTATCTTAAATCTACTGAGCCGGCCGTTGTAAAACAACTCAGCCAATGATTTTCACTGTGCTGTCTAAGAGTGAAATTTGATGATAACACCTAGGAGCATGGCGACTCACCTTTTTAAAAAATAGACACGATATTGCCTATACTGCAAGACAGATTTACTGCATGATTAATACAATTGGTGGGAAGTGGGGCCCACCGATCAAGGTTGAATCTATAGAGGTCTATTTGGACTCTGTTGGACCTGGCCCTCTGGCAGGGTGTGTAAGGATCGCTGAGGATGTTCTACAGGAGCGTCTGGAATCTTGGAGAAAAGTCCACAGTCGTCCCCCACGTCCCTCCGACTCTATCAGACTCTAGAGTACGGAGGACACGCTAGGGGAAAACAGGGAAACAAAACAAGGATAGGCGGGGAGAAAGGCAGGTCTTGATTGGTGGATCACGTCAGGGTTGAAGGCAAGGACTCCCAGCTGTAAAACACAGTCTTATTAAGGTACATCAATTTTCCACTAACCTCGATTGTTTGAACCCTCAAGATTACGGAAACCTACCACGATTATCTTCAGCCTCTCTGGTAACTTTCAGCATGAGTATCTGTGCCTCACTCTACAAGAAGACCCCATGATGAGACACAAGTGTAATACCAAACAATCCCTCAGAGAATGAGCTTAAACAGCGAAGGTACCTGGCTCACCCCGTAAGTATCCAAGTGACCTGGGAGGGAGGCTAAATAACGTCTTCTTCTACTACTCTCTGCAGGTGATTGATTTACCTTAGGGCTGAAGGGAACAGATAGTCATGGGTCAGGAATAAATAAAGGCTAATGTCCCCCACCTTAACTCAAGTGTTACGAATAAAGATTACCATGTTTTCTATACTGCAATACTGAAACCTAAATCAGTGCTCAATGGTCCACGCCAGTCAACACCACCTATTAAACGTTTTAAGGGAACGTAGTGCAGGGAAAAGATTTGGAAATGCCTTTCTCATTCGCTGAAAGGTCGTAATATCAAAGGATAAGTAATATAATAGGATTAACAACACCAGAACCAAATGATACTCCGGCTTGACAAAGACCGAGAGTCGCCTTAACTGCAGGCTCCACTATTTAGAACAAAAAAACTGCCAATGCAAGGTTCAATCCCAGGAATCCACTTAAAGGAACAGCGTGTGGAACGGGACCCACGGAATAGACACAGACTCTTTGACCTTACTTGGTAACGGGAATATCACTCGGGTACAGCCACACCAACCAGAAGGAATTGCGCAGCCAGTGATGCCGCTTCTGCAAGCTCGAAAACGCCAACGCCACGCTACACAAGGAACAACGAGTACGCCAGCACTCGTTCACTACAACTCGTCTGCAACCGGAAACAGGAAACTCAACCCAACCGGAAGTCAGGCAAACACCAATGGGACGGAAATGGGGCTAAGTGCAAGAACGCTAAGCAGCGTTTGCACGCCCTTCGCCCCTTAAATACCTATCCGCTCTCAGGGGCATGACCGCGGGGCATGACAGTGTGATCCTCAAACTTTTTGCCTTCCTCCTATTTTTTGCTGAATTTGTCTTTGTTGGCCTCAGGACTGTGTACACTTTACCACTGCTAAGCAGTGCTAAAATGCTTGTGCTCTTTCCCTAAAACATGTAGCATTTGCTTATACACAATTGGCATATTTAATTTACTTGTATGTCCCTAGCAGAGTAGCACTACATGCACCCATGGCCTGTAAATGAAATGCAACTAGTTCACCTGCAGCACCGATTGTGCCAACCACTTCAGTAGCCCTTTGAAAATGCCTCAGGCCTGCCATTGTAGAGCCTCTGTATGCATTTTGTAAACTGCCATGTCGACATGGCATTAAAACCCCCTTCCCAATCCTTAAATTCTGCTTTTACTACATATAAATCACCCATGAAGGGGAAAGTGCAGCTGTGTGTTCACTTTCCTACAGACGGTATTAAACCAGAAATGATGGGTATCTTCCTTATGGGTTACTGGGCTACCCAATGTTTTTATGTTACAAAAATGTATATACACACTAGTGACCTCTGATTAAGTGTCATAAAAAATGCACTTTAGTACATCACAATTATCATGCAAGAATAAATTATTTATATTGATAATTCAAGAAGCTGCACCATTCATGGCATATTAAGGACGATGTTGTAACTTTCAGTAGAGCATTGTGAAAAGAAAACATGGATATGTCACCCTGGCAGTAAACTTGGTTTATGCTTTCAGTCTCATGTTTGCAATCTATTCCTACACGATAACATACTTTAACCTTTAATGTATTAGCCGAGCTCACATAGTATTACTGATCTTCCTACACTCATTAAACAGCTAGAAACTGGAGCAGCCTACAATGAAAATAAAGTCCTCAATTGCATTAAAAATTATTAAGTAGTAAGGAGTGATAGGAATTGCAAGTATGGTGCTATGAGGTTGTAGTGGTTTAGTGGTGGAGTGGTGAGTGTGTTGGTAAAGTGGATTTGCAGTGCTGATGTTTGTAATGCAGACTGAGACAGAATTGTTTTGCACATATTTTTGCACTCCCAGGAATCAAAGTGAAATTAAAATATATAGCAGTACAGCATACATAGTAATTGTGCATAGCAATGTGCTATTGCAACACAATATGTCCAGATCATTAGGATGCACATTGCTACTTCAATCAATCAATCAGTAATCTTATAAAGTGCAACAACTCACCTGTGAGGGTCTCAAGGCAGTGAGTGGGGGGGATGTGGTTCAGTCTAAGAGCCAGGTCTTAAGGTCCTTCCTGAATTGCGGCAGCGATGGGGAACGCCTGAGGTGCAGAGGCAGGGAGTTCCAGGTCTTTGCAGCGAGGTAGTAGAAGGATCGTCCTCTAGCCATGGTCTTGTGAATCCATAGGATAGTGGCCAGGGCCAGTTGGGCGGAGTGGAGATGTCTGGTGGGAGTGTGGAAGGAGAGGCGGTGGTTGAGGTATGCAGGTCCGGCATTGTGGAGGGCTTTGTAGGCATGCATGAGAAGCTTGAAGGTGATTCCTTTGTTGGCAGGTAGCCACTGTAGGTCTCTCAGGTGGCTGGTGATGTGGTTGTGGTGTGGGATGTTCAGGATGAGTCTGGCGGAGGCGTTCTGCATGTTCTGCAGTTTTGGGGGGAGTTTCTGGGTGGTGCCAGCATAGAATGTATTGCCCTAGTTGAGTCTGCTGCTGACAAGTGCAAGGGTGTCTGTTATACTGGACTTAGTGGGGATCCACTTGAAGATGTTATGAAGCAGGCAAAGCGTGTGGGAGTAGGAGGACAAAACGGCATTGATTTGGCAGTTCATAGAGAGCGAGGGGTCCAGAATGATGCTGAGGTTTTGTGCGTGGTCCGTAGGTGTGGGGGAGTTCCGAACGCTGCGAGTCATCTGTTTCAGCAGGAGAGTGGTTTAAGTGCTGTGGTTGCTTCTGATGCCCGATTGGGAGAGGTCCAGGATGTTGTTTGTTTCGATGAACTCAGAGAGTTGGGCGTTGATGGCTTTCTCAATTACTTCGGCTGGGAAGGTGAGCAGAGAGACTGTGCCTGTAGTTCTTGAAGTCTGTCAGGTCGGCAGATGGTTTCTTCAGCAGGGGTTGAGCTCTGCATGCTTCCAGTCTTCTGGGAAGGTTGCGAACTTGATGGAGCATTTGATGGTGCAGTAGAATTTGGGTGCAATGGAGGTGATGCCTCTGTTGAAGATATGGTGAGGGCAGGGATCCGAGGGGGCACCAAAGTGGGTGTTCTTCATGATCCTGTGGCTGTCGTCACGGATGAGGGGCGTCCAGTTGGTCAATGTATGCTGATGTTTGGAGTAATTGTGTGTAATGGTTATGGGTGGGGGTGAGTGGGTCTTGGGTTGCAAAGCTGTCTTAGATCTCCTTAATCTTGTGGTGGAAGAAGGTAGCGAGGTTGTCGCTGAAGTCTTGAGACGGGGGAATGTCTGCTTTCTCTGGTCTGGGTTTAGCGAATTCTTTGACCATGGCAAAGAGTTCTTTGCTGTTGTGTGCATTGGCGTTGATGCATTCCTGGATGGCTGCTTTCTTTGTTGTTCTGATGAGGAGGTGGTGTGCGGTGACGGCAGATTTGAAGGCTGCGTGATCTACCGTGATCTTGCGACTCCTCCATCTTTAATTGAGCCATCTGCAGGTGCACCTGGACTCTTGGAGGATGGGGGAGAACCAGCTTGCTTTCTTGGAGACTGTTTGTCTGAGGGTATAATGAGGGTGGACCAGTGTGTTGGCACAGTCGGAGATCCAGCTATGGAGGTTTTGGTCTGAGGTGTTGGCATCCATGGTTGTTGGTGTGGTGATTTGCTGAGGGAGGTGGTGAGCTGCTCTTTGGTGACCTTGTTCCAGCTTTTGCGAGGATTACGGTGGGGGTGGTGGAGTACAGTGGGTTTGGTGAAGGAGAAGTGGACGCAGTCATGGTAGGTCCAGTGTGGCTCGGCGGTGTGGCTGATGGAGATGTGGTTGCTTGTGTTGAAGATGGGGTGGAGCGTGTGTTGTGCGGAGTGGGTTGGCTTTGTGACTAGCTGTTTGAGTCTGATGGTGGCAAGGTTCTCCAGTAGGGATGAGATGTTGTGGTCTTCAAGGTTGTCCAGATGGAAATTGAGGTAGCCAAGGAGGATGTTGTCCATCGAGGCGAGAACGTAATGTGCGATGAAGTATGTTATGGCTTCGCTGAAGGGCTACGGGGTCTGGGAGATCTGTAGATGAGGGTGCCATGGAGGATGGCATTCGGGTTGGTCTGTATCTGTAAGTGGAGGTGCTCCATGTCCGGTGAGTGGTTGTCAAAGCTGGTTGTGAGGCAGAGGGTGTCTTTGTATACGATGGCTATGCCTCCTCCCAGCCGTTTGACGCGGTCCTAGTGGATGATTTTGTAGCCGTTAGGAATGGTGGTTGCGATGTCCACGGCTGAGCTGTACTTCATCCAGGTTTTTGTGAAGAAGGTGACATCAGGGGCGATGGCGTCTAGCAGGTCCCAGATCTCCATGACATGTCTTTTGAGGGAGCAGTGTTGAGTAGGATGCATCTGAGATGGTCGTGTCCAGGTCTTGAAGGTCGCGCAGTCGGTAGGTCTGGTGTGCGGAGGCCGGTGTAGTTGGAGGTGCAGTAGGTGAGCGGGCTTTGTGTGTTCTTCAGTGACGCATGGTGCCAGGTGGTTGAAAGTCCAGTGTTGAAAGCGTGGAGGGTGCTAGAGTGGTAGCTGGATGGTCCAGGGACCTGTGTCTGTGGTGCTGGGAGTGGTCCAGACACAGCGGGTACAGACGGGCTTGCCCTTGGCGTGCCACCATTAAATAGTGTTTGGGGAGGGCTGGACAGCTGGGAGGTGGGAAAATGGCACTGGAGCGGGATGGGGCTGTGGGGGATGAGTGGCAAAGGAAAGGCAAAAAAAGGCACAAATAAGGAGAAACGAGGGAATGTGACAAGAAAGCAGAAATAGACAAAAAGAAGGTGAAAAAGGAGCAGAGGAGCAAAAAAGGCAGAAAGCAGAAGACCGAGGATAGAGCAGCAGCAGAGCAGAGATGCTCCCCACAGAACCACGAGGGATGAGGTGCAGGTGGGTGCCTGCGGGTGCAGGAGGGATCGAACAGAGGACCTGGAAGGGTCAGAGGGCAACTGCTACCAGGCAGAGCTGTGATGCGAGGGAAGCAACTTATTGACACCTCACTAAATAAAGTGTATTTGTTAGCAGGCTAGAGTATATTATAATAGTTACTGCTCCCACTCCATGGTCTTAAAGGGACCCTTACACCCTCACTTTGATTGGTTCAGTCACAAACTCCTATTTGTGCCCAAATCGGTATTATGATTTGGGTGCAAATATTGGCTACAAAGAGATATTTCTTAGTGGACTTTTACCAGTTAAGACCTGCAGCAAATTTGGCAGCCATTAGGCACTACTGAATGGAGAATAACATGCACTTTTATGGTGATATACCACATTCTGCATTTTGAAAAAGGAAATGTGGTGTAAATTGTGCACCCAGTAAATTTGAACCTCACTCAATTTGTGGGTCTCTCCCATTGAAATTTATTTTAAGTAGAAAAGGCAGAGATTTTCTTTAAGGGGCTCTTTTGTAAGGGGCAACACTTTATCGCTTATCATGGGTCATATGGACCAAAAAGTCTGTTTGCAGTCCTAGTGTGGTGAGTGAGGTGATAAGACTGTGTACAGTGGTGCGCGAGTTATATTTATCTGAAGGTGCTGCATGCATATAAATGTGAGCTATAAGTATGGCTTATAATAATTTGAAAGTCGTGCGTAAATGACGAATGTAAAAGATAACAATAAGTGTAGAATTTCTAATGACTATAAGTTAGCTTTAATCTTTGGGGTTTTTCAGAATTACAAAGCGTTTTATAAAATGTAATTGCAAATTTTTTAAAATGGTTTAGTTTACTGTTGTTGAGTGGCGTGTCATTAAATGGAGTGTGGTAGAATATAGTGGAGGATAATGCTCTAAAGTATAGTGTGGTACTGTACAGTGGAGTAGAGTGGAATGAGGTAGATAAGAGTGGCGTACACTGAAATGGCCTACATTGGAGTGGCATAGAGTGGAGAAGCATATAGTGGAGTGGTGTACAGTCAAGTCGGATACAGTAGAGTGGCGTACAGTGAAATGGCATATAATGGAGTGGTGTACAAAGGAAGATCATATAGTAGAGTGGAGTAGCTCACAGGATAGTGGTATAAATTGTGATATCATACAGTGGAGTGTGGTACAGTAGAGTTACTTCCTCTGAATATTGCAGAGTGTACTGGCTTGAAGTGGAGTGGTGTGCAGTGGTGTGGCATATACTGGAGTGTTGCACAGTTTAGCAGCATATTTTGGAATATTGTATACTGAAATAGCGTGCAGTGCAGTGCAGTACAGTGTGGTAAGTTGGAGTGGGGTAAAGTGAAATACTGTAGGCGGAAGTGCGGTAGAGTGGACTGACATACAGTGGAGTTGCATACAGTTGAGTGGTGTACAGTGGACTTGAGTAGAGTGGAGTGTGGTACAGTGGAGGTCCATAAAATCAAATAGCATAGAGTAGAGTGGCATATATTATGTTAATATAACATACACTGGAGTGCCGCACAGGGGAATAGCGTACACTGGAGTCGGGTGGAATTTGATAGGGTTTAGGGTTTAGTGCAGAGGTATATAGCGAAGTACCATAGAGTGAAAGGCCATGCAGTGGAGTAAATCATTATGGTGTTCAGTCTTGATACTTACAGTGGAGTGGCATATAGTGGAGTAGTGTAGAGTACATTGTCATACAGTAGAATAGGGTTAACTGTAGAAGTGTAGAGTGGAGTCACATACAGTGAATTGGCGTTTAGTGGAGTGGGGTAGAATGTAGTGTTGTAAAGTTTAATAGCATACTGTGGATAATGGTAGAGTGTAGTGGCGTATACTGATGTTGAGTACAATGGAGGGCCATAGAGGGAGTGACGTGCAGTGGAATAGCGTAGAGTGGAGTTACGTACAGTGGAATAGTCTACAGTGGATTGGCATAGAGTGTAGTGGTATACAGTTAAGTGCCATTGACTGGAGGGTTGTACAGCGTAGAGGTATACATTTGAATATCGTCTATCCTAGAATTACGTACAGTGGTGTATGTTATAGTGGATTGCTGTAAATTGGAATAGAGTAGACTGCAGTGGCATACAGTGGAGTAGTATTTAGTCGAGTGCTGTAAAGTGGACTTGTGCAGAGTTGAGTGAGATAGACTGTAGTGGCTTAAAGTCTAATGGTGTTCAGTGGAATAGTATACAGACCAGTAGTGTACAGTTGAGTGGCGTACAGCGGAATAGCGGACAGTGGAGTGTGGTAGACTGTAATAGCATAGAGTGTAGTGGCCTACAGTGGAGTAGCATGCAGTGGAGTGGTGTTGAGTGGAATACTGTTCAGTTTTGTGGCATTACGTCTAGTGATGTACAGTGGACTTGTATGTAGTGGAGAAGTGGAGAGTTCAGTGGTGTACAGTGGAATAGGGTTAACTGTAGAAGCATAGAGTGTAGTGACATAGAGTGGATTGGCGTTTAATTGAGTGGTGTAGAATATAGTGTTGTAAAGTGTAATAGATACAGTGGATTCTGGTAGAGTGTAGTGAAGTATACTGACGTTGAGTACAATGGAGGGCCGCAAAATGGAGTAGCATGCAGTGTAATAGCACAGAGTACAGTCATGTACTTTGAAGTGGCACTGAGTGGAATGGCATATAGTACAGCAGCGTAGAGTAGAGTTGCATACAGTGGAATACCGTACAGTTGCGAGGCATACTGTGGAGGGACGGACAATTAAGTAGCATACACTGTAGTGTCATAGATTAGAGTGGTGAACAGTATAACAGCGTACAGTACTGCCGAGTGGAGCGGTGTGAAGTACAGGAGAATGCGCACAGTGGATTAGCATACTGTGTAGTGATATGACGTAAAGTGGAGTGGAGTAGCATAGAGTGAAGTAGACTAAAATGAAGTACTATAGAGTAGAGTGGCATGGAATGGAGTGTCTACATTGAAGAGAACGTACAGTGAAAGTGTGTGAAAGAATGTAAATGTTATGTGGTCAGAATATACTTTATAATGTGCAAATGTTAATTTTTTATAGTATGAATAAATAGTGTACATAGTAGTAAAGTTATATGTTTTAAAAAACGTAGTTATATATTGTGCCACAGTATGCCATCTTAGGTTGATGCTATGAAATGGTGCATGTAGCTGAGAAGTGATTATGTGAGTGGCAATGGTTGAGTTTACCAAAGGTAAAAGGCAGCCATGCCGTTTTTATCACACTTTAGCTGCTGTGTTCTGCGGTCTCTGTTTGGCTGTGTTCTGGGTTAGGGTCCTACACATAGGTAAGTATTACGTTTTATTGTCATTGACAACCTATTATCACTTTATTTAAGTTGTAATAGCTTAACTTTTTCATTTATACATTTCTATATATTTTTATAGCAGTCTAGGGTGAACTGCTTTTTTTTAAGTAGTGCAGCAATTTGCAGTGATTAACGTGCTACTCTGTACAATTGTTTGTGCATATTTCAATATATTAAAAATAAAAAATACACTTTAGCAAACAATATTTGTAAAATACAGTGTTTTACAGTGTATTTTGATTTTTTTACCAAACTTTTTTTTTTGGGGTCCATGGTAGTACTGTGATTCTCTGGTATTATTTTTAAAAAAATATACAGAAACGTATAAATATTTTCCGCTTCCTTTTAACAGTTTACTAAAGGGGTAATAGGTATGGGAAATCTATCAAACCTGATAAGTACCTAGATCGGAAGGCCTAACGCAAAACACAGGCAAACTTGACCTAAAAACAACATGGCTGCTTATAACTTTTGTAAAGGTACTCATTAGCCACTCACCTAATGACTTGTCATCGCTATATACTGAGGTACTACTGTGGAACACGGCAACATTTTGCAAAAATGCTGCAGCAACAGATTTCACTATTTTGAACAACAGATAACTTAAACTTAACTTACTCTACTTACCTACAATAACCAAAAGAATCATCTACGTATCCTATTATCTAATGCAGTCAAATTTCATTAAAATTCGATTGCCGGTTTGTGTGCCTCGTGAAACACAAAAGTCTATGTAAAATGCATTGTTTTACAAGCCTGTTTTGGGACCCGGCTTTCTTATTTGCACCTCCTTGACCAATGCCACAAAACATTCAGTCCTCTCACAATGAAATGGGTGCAACAGATCTGCAAAGTTTCACAGACATTTGTCAAATGGGTGCAAAGTTTTTAAGGGACAAAAATCCCTATATCTGGTAACCCAAACTAACTCTGTATATATTATAGAGGACTAACTCTGATATATATATAAATATAAATATAAATGTATATATATATATAAATATATATTACCTACTGGCAGTCGCAAGGAGGTAGATATAGTTAGGACCTATATTCCATAGGAAATCCGCAATATTCTATTTGGAATAACGTTGGCGCTGATTGACAAATCTTCGTGAAATTTTCCAAACTTTTGGCCAGCTCCGGTCCGCTCCTATCCTGAAAATTTCACGGTGATTCATCAAGCGGGGGCCGAGAAAAAAGGGGGGGTCCCAAAACGTGTTTTCCCCATGCATTTTCCCATAGGACCTGTTGATGCAGCTACAGCCCGAACTGCTGAACGGAATTACACCACATTTGGCAAAGATGTATTCCTCAGTTCAGACTCGTGCCTTTTGCTTAAATGGTGTAAATTTGTTCAGTAATTCCTGAGAAAATTAGAGTTAAAAAGATAGATATATCTATGGCCTCGGAGGATCCGCGCACCCTCCCCGCACCCAGTGGGCACCCTGCCGTGCACGAGCTGTATTCTAATTGGCTGTCAACACTCCAGATCAGGAAGTGTTGGCAGCCATCTTGTGCCTCGGTAGAACCGAGGCACAAGAAACCTATAAAACAAATGTGAGAAACGCGACAAGGGGGCAGGGTAGAAACACCCTGACCCCCTAGGCCTGCTCAGGGGGTCCCACAAGGACCCCCAGGGCCAAAAAAAGCATTTTTTTTTAAAAAAAAATCGGCGAGATTCGCGCACCCAGCGCGAATTTCGGCCGAAATAAAAAAAAAGAAGCGCGGGGCTCCCGCGTTTGTTTGGTAATTGGCTCCCGGGGGCAGAAATAAAAAAGTGTGGGGGGTCCCAATCCCCCCCACACTGCCCAGGGGACTGCCGCCCCCCGGGGCTCAGAGATACTATATGCGGGGAGCTCACTGCCCCACCGCAGCCCCGGGGACCACCAGCCCTGGGGCTTATAGAAAATGGGTGGGACCAGGGCTTGAAATTATTTGGGATGGGGGCTCTCAGGCACCCCCAGCCCCGGGGACCGCCACCCCTGGGGCAACTTGTCCGTGTGGGAGGGGGGCCACACGGCCCCCCTCCTGGAGCCTTGAATAGGCCCTGGGGACCGCCACTCCCCAGGGCCGGCTCCTGCAGTGTCCCGGGGTGCCCACCCCGGGACACTGTAGTTTGCAATGACAGGGCGGGAGCCTCGTGGCTCCCACCCTGTCATTGCAAACTGCTTTGCTTCATTGAAGCGAGAGCAGGGAAACCTGCTCTCGCTTCAATGAAGCAATGCCGGCTCCCGCAGGATGCGGGGAGCCGACTGGGACCGTGGGGGATTGGGGACCCCCCACAGCCCCCAACAGAGGCCAGGCCCCAGGGGATGGGGTCCTCGGGGCCATAAGTGGCCCGGGAGGGGGGCCACGCGGCCCCCCTCCCTACTTAAAAATTTAAAAAAAATTTAAAAACAATGGCCGGCCCCAGGGGATGGGGTCCCCGGGGCCTTAAAGTGGCCAGAGGAGGGGGGCTACACAGTCCCCCTCCATTAAAAAAAAAAGGGCCATGCCCCGAGGGATGGGGTCCCCGGGGCAAATTGTGGCCTTGGGAGGGGGGCCACGCGGCCCCCTTCCAGTTTTTTGATTTTTATAATCAAAAACTTGGGGGCAGACCCTGGGGGATGCGGTCCCCAGGGCCAAAAAAATGGTAGCCCCCCTTCTAAAAAAAAAGAAGAAAAGACCGGATCGGGCCGGAGGCCACGCCACCTCCTTACACCACTCTGCAAACGCGCCCCCTGGTGCGTTTGCAGAGGGGGAACTAATTCCCCTTGAATACTGGGGGTCCCTGAGGGCCAACTAGCCCACCAGGAACCTCCAGTATGTGCCAGGGGGCTGCATTGCAGAGAGGTGTAATGAGGCCACACCCCTTTTTACAGCTCTCTGCAACGCAGCTCGGTGGCGCTTACTGGAGGTACCTGGTGGCCTAGTTGGCCGCTAAGGGACCTCAGGATTCAAGGGGACTTAATCCTCCAACTTAAAACGCACCACGGGGCGCGTTTGCACTGTGGTGAAGGTAGGGGGCGGGGCCTGAGGTGATACTGTGCAAACACGCCCTGTGGCGCGTTTTAAGTTGGGGAATTCATTCCTCTTCAATCGAGAGGTCCCCTAGGGGCCAACTAGCCCACAAGGTACCTCCAGTAAGTGCCACGGAGCTGCGTTGCAGAGTGTTGTAAAAAGGGGCGTGGCCTCTGAACACCTCTCTGCAACGCAGCTCCCTGGTGCATACTGGAGGTACCTGGTGGGCAAGTTGGCCGCCAGGGGACCTCAGGATTCAAGGGGACTTAATCCCCCAACTTAAAACACGCCACAGGGTGCGTTTGCACAGTGGTAAAGGTAGGGGGCGGGGCCTGAGGTGATATGTGTGCAAACACGCCCTGTGGCACATTTTAAATTAGGGAATTAATTCCTCTTCAATCCGGAGGTCCCCTAGGGGCCAACTGGCCCACCAGGTACCTCCAGGAAGCGCCACGGAGCTGCGTTGCAGAGTGTTGTAAAAAGGGGCGTGGCCTCTGAACACCGCTCTGCAACGCAGCTCCCTGACGCATACTGGAGGTACCTGGTGGGCTAGTTGGCTCCCAGGGGACTGCAGGATTGAAGAGGAATTAATTCCCCAACTTAAAACACGCCACAGGGCGTGTTTGCACACGTCACCTCAGGCCCCGCCCCCTTCCTTTACCATTGTACAAATTTTCCTCCAAAATCAGCCAAACCAGGAATTCCGATTTACTCACCTGTTATCAGGAGAGAACCCAGAGCTGCATCTTTTAGCCCAGCACTGACCCTGGAAAATAATTCTAAGCGTACTTACCAGTAACTTGTATTTCCTTCCATAGGAATCCATTGTGTGGTTTTCAGCAGAAAAGTTTCTAAGTGTCCAATTATGAAACGTACAAATATTCCTCTAAAATCAGCCGAATTACGATTTACTCACCTGTTCTCAGGAGAGAACCCAGGACTTCATCTTTTAGCCCAGCACTGACCCTGAAAAATAATTCTAAGCGTACTTACCAGTAACTTGTATTTCCTTCCATAGGAATCCATTGTGTGGTTTTCAGCAGAAAAGTTTCTAAGTGTCCAATTATGAAACGTACAAATATTCCTCTAAAATCAGCCGAACTACGAATTACGATTTACTCACCTGTTATCAGGAGAGAACCCAGGGCTGCATCTTTTAGACCAGCACTGACCCTGAAAAGTAATTCTAAGCATACTTACCAGTAACTTGTATTTCCTTCCATAGGAATCCATTGTGTGCTTTTAAGTAGAAAAGTTTCGAAGTGTCTATTTTCACAAACTAAAAATATTCGTAAAAAATCGTCTGTATGACTTAAACACATTCTTTCAACTGTTTACAGGAGATTCACCTGTGCTGGATCCAGGATCCACCACTGAGTAAGAAAAAGTAACGATAACACTACTTACCTGCTAAGTGAATTTTCTGTCATAGGATAACATTGGTGATTCTATGTGAAACATTTTCTAAGTGTCAACTTTTAAAATACAATAATATTCCTTAAAAATAACTACTGTAACCAAAATGCTTTTACTCAACTGTTTACAGGAGATTTCCAAGGACTGAATCTAGGATCCAGTCCTGTGGTTAGAAAAGTAATCCATAAAGTAACTAATTGCATTTAACTAGAAATTCACATTGAGCTCAATGTTGCTTTGTGTTTGAAATTGTGTTGCCCATTGCAACAACTGTAACTACTGTACTTAAAAGTCTGTTGCCTATTTGCCAAAGATTTAAACTAAAGTAATTCATTCTGAGAAAGTATATTTTGTATTGTAATGTATAATGTAATTATAATGTAATTTAAAAAAGAAATCTAAAAATAAATAGTTTAAAAAATGTAGGAAATCAGTATAAAAAAATCAGTATTACAATTAATACATTAAAAATTGTCATTTACAAAACCTTTTTAATTCACTGAAAAAATGATCGGTTTCAGGCCTGATATAGTTAGGAATTAGCATTTAAAAAACCTTTGAAATTCACTGAAAAAAACATAGGTTTCAGGCCTGATATAGTTAGGAATTAGCATTTAAAAAACCTTTGAAATTCACTGAAAAAACCATAGGTTTCAGGCCTGATATAGCTAGGAATTAGCATTTAAAAAACCTTTGAAATTCAATGAAAAAACCATAGGTTTCAGGCCTGATATAGTTAGGAATTAGCATTTAAAAAACCTTAGAAATTCACTGAAAAAACAATAGGTTTTAGGGGTGTTATAGTTAGCTGGACATTTCACTCGAACAAAACCATTGAAATTCCTCCGATATAGTTAGTTGTACTAACTACATGTCGCGCGCCCGCAATCCACTGCTGATGATGTCACATATTACATCATTCATGTCATGGTCAGTGACATCACTGATGACATCATCCACGTGACAATCAGATACACCTCATCATACACTAGTATAACCTTTCATCACTCACTGTAAAATAGAGACTGCCAGATTTAAAACCATTGACACACCAATACAAGTTTCTGAACAACCACTCAGTGATTCCTAGATCTATACACACATCTAATCACTTACCTATAGATTCACTCATACATGCTGTCAATGATCAATAGAACACTATCAAATATACTTATACACCTATATCGACATTACACACCAGCACACATCCTAATCACTTATGAAGTCATCCTACTCACTTATGCAAACAATGGATCATACTTACTTTTACTTAGCTATATACTTGTAAAAACACCACTTCATCTATTCATATAGATAATAACTGCTACTTAGTGTGGTATAAAAACAATATTACAAGTATACAGTTATCCATACAGTCACTCATACAATCACTGAGTCTTATGTATACTTATTTATATACAACAACTGACACATACACTGGCTTTTATTTTTCTAGTTTGTTGGACATGTACCATTGAGACATATATTGGCTCATCGCCACACCCATAAAGATATTCACTCACCCAAAGAACTGTTATAACATGTAGTTTTAACTTCAGATACCTACTGAATCAACTATTCACACATCTTTCGGCAGTCACACACCCCCCACCGAACCACACACACATTCACTCTCCCATACAAATACTCAGTTAACTAATCAATAAATAATATAGACTTTCACGTAGCTAGTAACCAACTGGTGCAGCAGTTTACACCACAACTGACAAAGTGATACAGATATTCACATAGTTTTGTCACTATCCACTATATTTAGTGAGACACTATAAATTAGTCAAGTAAACAGTCCTTCATCCAGATATCTATATTTATATATCCACCCATTCTTCAATGCAAATTGCTATATATATATATATATATATATATATATATATATATATATCATACATATTTAAATTTCAAAACAAACCACATTCACTGGATGATGTCATCAGTGATTTCATCAGTGATGTCATTTGAGATGTCATCAGTGATGTCACTGACCATGTCATGAATGATTTAATATTTGACATCATCAGCAGTGGATTGCGGGCGCGCGAGATGTAGTTAGTACAACTAACTATATCGGAGGAATTTCAATGGTTTTGTTCGAGTGAAATGTCCAGCTAACTATAACACCCTTAAAACCTATTGTTTTTTCAGTGAATTTCTAAGGTTTTTAAAATGCTAATTCCTAACTATATCAGGCCTGAAACCTATGGTTTTTTCCAGTGAATATATATATATATATATATAAATATATACATATATATCTATATATATATATATTCACTGCAAAAAACCATAGGTTTCAGGGGTGTTATAGTTAGCTGGACATTGCACTCGTACAAAACCCATGAAATTCCCCCGTTATAGTTACTTCAGCTAATTATAACTCGCGCGCCCGCAATGCACTGCTGATGACGTCACATATTACATTACTCATGACGTCACTCATGACATCTCAAATTACATCATTGATGACATCACTGATGACATCATCCAGTGAATGTGTGTTTTTCTGAAAATTTAATATTTTTTATATATGTATATCTCAAGGTCGATGGAAGAATAAATGGGTATATATTGTCTAAATGGATGATTTTCTTTTTGTAAAATTAATTGTATAACGGACTGATTAAGTGTATCTTAGTGAATACATGGGTTACTGAGTAATGTTTAAATATGTAAATATCTGTATCAGTCTCTCACTTTGTGTATAAGTGACTGCATGGGTTGGTGAGTAGCTACATGAGTGTCTAAATGGGTTATTACTTGGTTTTTCGAGTATCAGTATGACTGAGTGTCTGTATGGTTCAGTGGAGGGTATTACTAGTGCATAGATGCATGAATGAATGCGTCACTGTGTGTATGTGTTGAAGACAGTATGTGTGCAGGACTGTATGGGTGGATGAGTGTGTGTATGGGTGTGTTAGTGAGTGAATGACTGTCTCAATAGTGTCTTTATAAGTAACTACATATGTTTTAAACTAGTATATGTGAGTATTGCTGTATATAAGTGACTATATGTGAGAGTGAGTGATTGGAAGAGTTCCTGTATGAATAAGTAAGTGATTTTTTAAAAGAGTAAGTATGTGTAACTTTCTGTAGAAGTAAGTGTGCTGGTGTGTGTATAACTGTATATGCAAGTAAATGGATGTTTGATTCTTTATTAGCAGGATTGACTATGTGTGGGAGTAACTCTATGGATGAGTGACGGTGTGTGACAGTATGTATAGGTGTATGAGTACATATGATGAGTGCGTACATGTATGAGTGACTATATAGGACTGTTGGCATGTGAGTGGATGTGTATGTAGTACTTAGAATTACTGAATAGGTTGTTGTAACTGGTATTGGTATGACCATTGTTTAGAAAATGTTAGTTTCTATTTTTGAGTGTGTGTATCAAAGGTTATATTAAGGTGAGAGGAGGTCTGCCACTCTATCACAAGGATGATGTCATCAGTGATGTCATGAGTGCTGTAATATGTGACATCATCAGCAGTGCATTGTGGGCGCCCGAGTTATAGTTAGCTGAACTAACTATAACGGGGGAATTTCACGGGTTTTGTACGAGTGCAATGTCCAGCTAACTATAACGCCCCTGAAACCTATAGTTTTTTCAGTGAATTGCTAAGGTTTTTTAAATGCTAATTCCTAACTATAACGTGCCTGAAACCTATGGTTTTTTCAGTGAATTTCAAAGGTTTTTTAAATGATAATTTCTAAATATGCCTACAGAGATAGGACATGTGAAGAAAGATGAGAAAACGCACAGTAAGAAATAAAAGAAATGCAGAAAGGGGCAACCGAAGTCCTCAAAGTTGAAGAAAAGTACAGGAAGAAGGAAAACGTGCAGAAAGAACAAACAGAGGAGCAGAAAGAAGCCTTGTTGCAAAATCATCCTGTACCCTCAACTTTTTTCAGACGGATACTGTAAGCCCCTGGTATATAATAGGGCAAGGGGATTAAAACTACCTCTTAAAATGCGCCACAGGGTGTTTTTGCACACTGGTGAAGTGAGGGGGGACTGAGCTGACGTGTGCAAACACGCCTGTAGCTGTTTTAATTTGGGGGATAAAGTCCCCTTGAATCATGACCAACTAGCCCACCAGGTACCTCCAGTAAGCGCCACATAGCTGCGTTGCTGAGAGGTGTAAAAAGGGGCACGGCCTAGTCCACCTCTCTGCAACGCAGCTCCGTGGTGCTTACTGGAAGCACCTGGTGGGCTAGTTGGACCCCTGGAGCCCTCACGATTGAAGGGGAATTATTTCCCCAACTTAAACCGCGCCACAGGGCGTGTTTGCACACGTCACCTCAGGCCCCGTCCCTTCCCTTCACCACTGTGTAAATACGTCCTGTGGCCATTTTAATTTGGGAGATTAAGTTCATTTGAATTCTGAGGGTCCCTAGGGTCCAACTAGCCCACTAGGTACCTCCAGTAAGCGCCACAGAGCTGCATTGCAGAGAGGTGTAAAAAGTGTACTGTCCTGGACCACCTCTCTGCAACGCAGCGCAGTGGCACTTACTGCAAGCACCTGGTGGGCTAGTTAGCCCCCAGGGTCCCTCACGATTGAAGGGGAAATTTTTCCCCAACTTAAACCGCGCCACAGGGCGTGTTTGCACACGTCACCTCAGGCCCCGTCCCTTCCCCACTGTGTAAATACGTCCTGTGGTCATTTTAACTTGGGAGATTAAGTTCATTTGAATTCTGAGGGTCCCTAGGGTCCAACTAGCCCACTAGGTACCTCCAGTAAGCGCCACAGAGCTGCATTGCAGAGAGGTGTAAAAAGTGTACTGTCCTGGACCACCTCTCTGCAACGAGGCGCAGTGGCGCTTACTGCAAGCACCTGGTGGGCTAGTTAGCCCCCAGGGTCCCTCACGATTGAAGGGGATTTATTTCCCCAACTTAAACCGCGCCACAGGGCGTGTTTGCACACGTCACCTCAGGCCCCGTCCCTTCCCTTCACCACAGTGTAAATACGTCCTGTGGCCATTTTAACTTGGGAGATTAAGTTCATTTGAATTCTGAGGGTCCCTAGGGTCCAACTAGCCCTCTAGGTACCTCCGGTAAGCGCCACAGAGCTGCATTGCAGAGAGGTGTAAAAAGTGTACTGGCCTGGACCACCTCTCTGAAACGCAGCGCAGTGGCACTTACTGCAAGCACCTGGTGGGCTAGTTAGCCCCCAGGGTCCCTCAGGATTGAAGGGGAATTATTTCCCCAACAGAAAACGCGCCATAGGGCGTGTTTGCAGACGTCACCTCAGGCCCCGTCCCCTCCCTTCACCACTGTGTAAACGCGCCCTGTGGCCGTTCTAAGTTGAGAGATTAAGTCCCCTTGAATCCTAAGGGTCCCTAGGGTCAAACTAGCCCACTAGGTACCTCCAGTAAGCGCCACAGAACTGCGTTGCAGAGAGGTGTAAAAAGGGGCGTGGCCTATGAACACCTGTCTGCACCGCAGCTCCCTGGCGCATACTGGAGATACCTCTTTGGCTAGTTGGCCCTCAGGGACCCTCAGTATTGAAAGAGAATGAATTCCCCAACTTACAACTCGTCACAGGCGCGTTTGCACAATGGTGAAGGAAGGGGGCTTGTCCTGAGTTGTCATGTCTGCAAACATGCCCTGTTGTGCGTTGTAAGTTGGAAATTTAATTCCTCCTCAATCCTGCGAGTCCCTGGGGGCCAACTAGGCCACCAAGTACCTCCAGTATGCGCCAGAGAGCTGCATTGCAGAGAGGTGTTCAGAGGACACGCCCCTTTTTATAACACTCTGCAACTCAGCTCCGTGGCGCTTACTGGAGGTACCTTACTGGAGGTAACTTAAACCGCGCCATAGGGTGTGTTTGCACACATGTCAACTCAGGCTCCACCCCCTCCCTTCACCACTGTGCAAACGTGCCCCGTGGCGCATTTTAAGTTGGGGAATGAACTCCCCTTGAATCCTGAGGGTCCCTGGGGTCCAACTAGCCCACCAGGTCCCTCCAGTAAGTGTCACGGATCTGCGTTGCAGAGTGTTGTAAAAAGGGGCGTGGCCTCAGAGCACCTCTCTGCAACGCAGCTCCCTGGCACATACTGGAGGTTCCTGGTGGGCTAGTTGGCCCCCAGGAACCCCCAGTATTGAAGGGGATTTAATTCCCCAATCTAAAACGCGCGTTTGCAGAGTGGTCCATGAGGGGGTGGGGCCTAGGCATGATTGCGTCTTTTTTATTTTATTAATTTTTTTGGAAGGGGGTCTGTGTTGCCCCACCTTCTTTTTTCTTTTTTGTGGCCCTGGGGACCCCATTCCCCAGGGCCTGACCCCCAATGTCAAAACCAAAAAATGATTACCGGGAAGATGGACGCGTGGGCCCCCCTCCCGTGCCCAATTCCGGGCCCCAGGGACCTCATCCCCCTGGGCATGGGCTTTTTTTAAATAATATTATTTTGGAGGGGGGCTGCATGGCCCCCCTCCTAAGGCCATTTATAGTCCCGGGGGCCCCATCCCACAGGGCCTTCTTTTCA
Organism: Triturus cristatus; assembly: GCF_964204655.1. Classification (NCBI taxonomy): domain Eukaryota; kingdom Metazoa; phylum Chordata; class Amphibia; order Caudata; family Salamandridae; genus Triturus; species Triturus cristatus. The sequence goes on from NC_140595.1 coordinate 398,394,995, forward strand.
GTTTAAAAAAAAAAATCTTTTGATTTTCTCAGGAACTACTGAACGGATTTACACCATTTAACCAAAAGGCATGACTCTGAACCAAGGGCTACCTTTTGGTCAAATTTGGTGTAATTCCGTTCAGCAGTTCGGGCTGTAGCTGCGATTAAAGGTTCCTATGGAAAATTGCATTGGGAAAACACATTTTGTGACCCCCTTTTTTCTCGGCCCCCGCTTGATGACTCACCCCGAAACTTTCAGGATAGGAATGGACCAGTGCTCTGGGCCAGAAATAATATTGGAGAGGGGGGCCGCGTGGCCTCCCTTCATAACCACTTCTGGCCCCAGGGACCCCATCCCCCGGGCCCTGGCCACCTCGTTGGGGACTGTGGGGGGAGCCCCAATGCCACCACGGTCCCAGCCAATTATACTAATTCTGTAGTTATGCATTAACCAATGCATCATGGCTCTATGGAGCACCACCTTCCAGGTGCAGGTCATACAATGTCCCGGGGTGTGCATCCGCAGGAAATTTATGTTTGCTATTACAGGGCAGGAGCATTGAAAAGCGAGAGGAGGAAAACCTCGTATTGCTTTAATAAAGCGGAGACGGATGGTAAAAATGGCGGGAAAAAAATGAAGCAGGGTCTCACCCATTCATTTAAATGAGCCCACTGGTGGGTAATGTTCCGGGGCCAATCCTATTATCATATTGCGGGGTCTCAGCAGCACTGGGGACCTTAATCTCACATGTAAATTAGGTGCTGGAGGGCACAGAGACGTTTTGCAGACTAGGGGATCGACACCTCCCCGGGTATGGTTTACGAATTGTTCGGGGGGCTTCACGGCCAACTCAAGACCGGGGATCGGCAACCTCCGGGACTTTACCTAAATATGCAGGGTGGGCCTCGCCAGTCCTTGAAGCCTCGGTGGCCCTAGGCAGTGCCTTATTGGTTCTGTAATCACACGGGCAGTACTCATGGTGTTATAAAGTGATACACACATAGAACCCTTGCTGGTGTAGAATTACCCAGGCTTCATTTATGTAATAGTCTGTTGGTTTATATTTGGTAGGTGCACCGCACAATTACAAATGTTTTCCCTCATAACCTCCTTATCAACCGCCGATTTTCACAATAAACTACAGACAAGTGTTGTCAGAAAAAGAAGACCTGTACACTCACTTATTTATTGGTAAAACAAATAACTTTTATTAAAACAACACAAATAAATGGAAACGTAACTTTATTCGAACAACAGTAAAACATGAAAGAAGTGGGTGGGATTCCTCCGGAAGCAGCGAACAAAACCTGCAAGAGAGAAAAGAAACATAAGTATGTGTGCCATTTCCAAGAGAAAAAGAAAGGTAGTCAGAATGAAGGGAAGAAAGTGAGAATGGGACAGTGAGCGAGTGGGTGGAAGGGCGAAGGGGAGGGAGAGTCAAAAGAACAGAGGGAGGAGGAGACAGAGCGTCGGCCTACTGCACCCAGCCCTCACTGTTCACTTCCCGTCACCCATGTGTCTGGGATGATGGGGTCAGCGAGAAACAGTGCGGTCCAGCAAGTCTTTAAAATGAAACAGAGATATGAATGAGGCCAGAGATTATATTATTAGCTACAGCAACATCGCTTGCCTGCACCTGTGCACTCAGGTTGCTGGACCCCAGGCCCTTCCCCCACACTGTGCTCAAATGCAGCTCCTGCGCACCGAGGCTTCACTGCTCACCTGCCACAACCGGTGTGTCCAACGACGTGCCGTTGCGAGCTCCGGAATCCGGGGTGCCTCTCAGGGTGGCACAGCAGGTCTCCGGTTTGGGACGGTGTCTTGATATCACGATGGAAGGCATCAGAAAGGCCAGAGCATCAGCACTGGTTGAGCACCTGCTGCGTGCTTTTTCATGCAACTAACTCAGTGTCTGAAAAGGGAGAAATAATATAATGGGGGAAACGTCTTAAGGTAAATGAAGGTTTATTTCAAGCTTATGAGAGAACACCAGTTGAGTGCATCCTTCCTTCTTTAAGTACGATCTACCAACTGTTAGTGGTAATCGTGGTTCAAAGAGGAGTTGGAGTGCATGAGAATAGACTAGGGTAAATAATATGTTATGCCAACGTTCACATACAAAGGAACAGGCCGCATGCTAGAAGCATAATGTGCGCGTGCAATGCAGTGCCGCAAGCCTGTGTGCATGTACACTTAGTAATCAGCTCACTACAGTGCCCCAAAAGCCAACGCCACGAGTCTGTAGGGCAGCACTGCCCGCTGGCTCAGGCCTACAGTACAGTCCAGCAGGTCCTTAAAATGAGACAGAGATGTGACTGAATGAGTTCAGAGATCACATCATTACACGCGGCAACATCGCTTGTTTGCACCTGTGCACCCAGGCTGATGCACCCCATCCCTCCCGCCGCACAGTGCACCCAGGCCCCACTGCTCACCTGCTGTCATTGGTTTGTGTCCAAACACGACGGCCAGCAGAGTTCACAATTTAGATGGAGTTTTGATTGCCCGGATGATGTACACCTCATGGATCCCTTTTTTTTATTGCACATTGAGATATGCGAGGTGGATGCGGCCATATCACCTGAAGCAGTGTAGAAGAACTGGGACATGTGGCGTCGTCGTTATCCTATTTATACATACGCAAAGTGGGCTGGGCTTGTGTACGGCATGCCAGCGTAGGGGTTTTAATAATTATTCCAGGGACCTGGGCATTGTTCAGTTCCTGCCTGGCCAGGAAGTGTACTTATGTGTGTGTCCCTGCTGCAGTTTTGAAGTCGCACAATCCGCAATTTACATTAATGTAGCATGTACCAGGAGGGCGGCAACTATAGCTAATGAGATGCTGTCCAAAAACATTGAATGGACAACATCACATGTCGTTGTCAAGCTTGTGGATATGTGCAGACACGCATGCCAATGGTGTGCGGTATTATTGAAAGTGTTGCTATCGCGAAGCGCACACATGTGAATGTGCTCGGATGGAGGGAGCATCAGCAGTGAGGCTACGTCATACACAGTGATAACGCTCATTACAGTCAAGCAATGCATGTCAAACGTGAATCTGAAAGTCTCACATATGACACAGCATTATACTGTTAAAGCCTGACAACAGAGCATACTGCAACACAAATCTACACATTACTCTTTACTGTTTGTCACATGTGACCTAGGATGTGCACTCTGCCCGTGGCTGATGATACCCCTTCGAGCCACCAATACCCAGGCCGCAAGGCAGCACAATAATGCGCGCACACACACACACACCAGGGGCATCGTGTAACACACATTTGTTTTTTGATGTAACGTTTCAGATGCATGGCCATCACACGTGGAAAGCTACTGTACAGAGCATGATTATTGATCAAGATGATTGTTGCATGTTGTGTGTACTATAATATATGTTTACACAGCAAAAACGTTTTTAAAAAAGCTTTGTAAGCAGAAGACGTGTCTCTCATCAAACGGTGTAGAGAGAATGACTAAAATGGGTGGGGTCCTCCAACTGTTACAATGGGAAATGTTATGAACCAATTAAAAGCTTTTTTTTAAGGTCACATGGCAATCGCGCACCGAGCGCGCTAGGAGGCCGCACCCGACGCGATTTTGAGAAAATATATTTACCATAATACAAGTTTATTACAGTTAGAAATATATAAATGTGGAAAATATAGTAGATTATTGCTTGCTCTCATATACACTTTAAACTTATTTAGATATAGTTTTGAAAATATAAAAAAATAAATGTCGGAATGGCGTACCCGGCGCAATACCATATGACATAACACAGGGCGTGGTAGCGTGCACTCGTCGCATACGGAACGCGCACCCGGCGCGACCCTATACGTAGCTGACTTAACGCACGTATTGGTACCGCGCAGCCGTCGCATGCCAAACTAGGAGCTGGCGTGACCTTATACGTATATGATGTTAGGCAGGACACAGTGCTACGAAGCCGTTGGATACGAAATGCACATCCTTAACGAGTTTCGCAATATCGCGAATAGGATTTGCGTGGTGATGGAGCTTGGTACACTACCTCTACGGGAGTCTAGTTTAAAAAACATATATATATATATATATATATTTTGAAAACAATGGAACCTCGGTTCGAAGAGGCACACTGAAAAGGACTAGTAATGGCAACAGGATTCACTTGACTTCGGAGTAAAAAAGAAAAAAGCCTTACGCGTTTCGGAGCTTGGTTATGCTCCTTGTTCACAGGCATTCCATTTCTCGGCGCAGGTAAATGAAAAGAACACTTCGACCAGCATGCAATTTATTCTGCCTTTCAATGGCTAACAGGTGAGATTCGCAAGTGCGGCATCCTGGTATATGTAGTTTGTACTTTTATTCCTTCGTAGGTTTCAAAGTGTTCCTTTATAAATATAGCCAACAGTGTGTCCTGCGCTTAACATGGCTTTCAGTTATGAATTTAACCCTGCAGTGGGCCTCTAAAGTTTCCGATCATCCTCGAATTAGGCCGTCCATTTCACCACTCGGAGACTTAGCACAGTTCTGTGTCTCCGTGGCCCCTCACAGTTCAAGGGCGGTGCACTCTTCACGGCTGGCCTGCCGTGATTAATTTTGAAAACAATGGAACCTCGGTTCGAAGAGGCACACTGAAAAGGACTAGTAATGGCAACAGGATTCACTTGACTTCGGAGTAAAAAAGAAAAAAGCCTTACGCGTTTCGGAGCTTGGTTATGCTCCTTGTTCACAGGCATTCCATTTCTCGGCGCAGGTAAATGAAAAGAACACTTCGACCAGCATGCAATTTATTCTGCCTTTCAATGGCTAACAGGTGAGATTCACAAGTGCGGCATCCTGGTATATGTAGTTTGTACTTTTATTCCTTCGTAGGTTTCAAAGTGTTCCTTTATAAATATAGCCAACAGTGTGTCCTGCGCTTAACATGGCTTTCAGTTATGAATTTAACCCTGCAGTGGGCCTCTAAAGTTTCCGATCATCCTCGAATTAGGCCGTCCATTTCACCACTCGGAGACTTAGCACAGTTCTGTGTCTCCGTGGCCCCTCACAGTTCAAGGGCGGTGCACTCTTCACGGCTGGCCTGCCGTGATTAATTTTGAAAACAATGGAACCTCGGTTCGAAGAGGCACACTGAAAAGGACTAGTAATGGCAACAGGATTCACTTGACTTCGGAGTAAAAAAGAAAAAAGCCTTACGCGTTTCGGAGCTTGGTTATGCTCCTTGTTCACAGGCATTCCATTTCTCGGCGCAGGTAAATGAAAAGAACACTTCGACCAGCATGCAATTTATTCTGCCTTTCAATGGCTAACAGGTGAGATTCACAAGTGCGGCATCCTGGTATATGTAGTTTGTACTTTTATTCCTTCGTAGGTTTCAAAGTGTTCCTTTATAAATATAGCCAACAGTGTGTCCTGCGCTTAACATGGCTTTCAGTTATGAATTTAACCCTGCAGTGGGCCTCCAAAGTTTCCGATCATCCTCGAATTAGGCCGTCCATTTCACCACTCGGAGACTTAGCACAGTTCTGTGTCTCCGTGGCCCCTCACAGTTCAAGGGCGGTGCACTCTTCACGGCTGGCCTGCCGTAATTAATTTTGAAAACAATGGAACCTCGGTTCGAAGAGGCACACTGAAAAGGACTAGTAATGGCAACAGGATTCACTAGAAGAGCACTATGCTTTATGAATAGTAAACATTATGTGCATATATTAAAAACAGCACTAGACTGTATACAGAATATTTCGTTTTAGGTACTATGTATAAAGGATATCAACATGTAAAATAAGAGGAAATAATTGTTTGAAACTATGAATACAATAGTTCAAAAAACTAGAAATTACATGTATTAGACCATATAGAGCACTAGACTGAATATATGTTTCATGTATAATTTTGACTAGCTCAAAATGGCCACCACAGTAACACACTTGGTTGATAACAGTTTGAATGTTGTCCGTTTTCTGCTTTGTTTCCCTGACAGTATAAACGTGTATTCATCCCACGACTCCGTGTGTGATCAAGCCTGCTGTGTCAAGCGAAACGCGTTACCTAATAAACTAGATCTGGTGATTGAAAAGCTCGGTGGTGGTCGTTATACTTGCTATATTTGATAATCTTGAAGTCGGCGCGCTCCGCCGACACCGAACGACCTGCCTGCCTGGGGCGTGGGGAGACAGAAGGAGCAATCGGAAAATGAATGATATATATATATATATACATCCTTTTTTTGAAAGATATAAAAAATTACAAGTCAAGTCAAGGCTTTATTTCGACAAAGAGCATGTCTGAAAAAGTAGTACATAAATACACATTTTTTTTTAAAAAGATAAAAGCAGCCAGTTCATAGCAAAAAATGCATGCAATTCATAATATGAAGGCGCCGATAAATTATGTAAAAAGATACATTGTAAAATCAGAATTAAACAAGATACAAAAGCCTATTTGCTCTGATCAGCCATGCCCAGCTTAAAAACTTTGCCAAGCCACAGGCAAAAAGGGGCAGTGAATCTGTTTATAAAATTCGCAAGGCCTCCCTGTGGTGTCTGGTGCCTAACTCTTTAACAAAGAGGTTTCAACCACCTACAACGTGGAGCTTCGTAAGCAGGGCATTCGAATAGGAGGTGGGGAACTGACTCTATCCGTGTCATACAATGCGGACAAAAAGGAATCGTCTGGGCCGGGGCCTTCCACCTAGCAGTTAGCTCACCCACAGGAAGTGATCCTACTCTAAATTTAAAATACAATGCCCTGTCTCTAGGTTTTGATATAATATGAAGGTAGGGCTCGCAAAATGGGACCTCCTTCACTAAAAGAAATTCCGCAGTGGACCTACATTGTTTAGGATTAGTGTTTCTCCCGTCTAACACCCATCTCCAATACAGTTTTTTCAAAACAGACTTGGGGGGAGCGGTCCTTAACTGCCAAGCTTCTTCCAGACCCAATTCTACCAGGAGTCGCTTAACTTCCCTCAACCAACTAATTTTGGGCCAACCTGGCATCGATAAGACCTCTTTCAGACCGTCTGCGTAGCTGGACAGTTCGGGGACTCTCCAAATACGAGCCCAAAGAAGAAGAGGACGCAACCTTGCCTGATCACTAATGGGACAACTACCCATGTCAAGCAATAGTGGTAAGGTTGGAGTACTGTATGGAAGCCCCATTAAGTCCTTGAGAAATTTATTTTCTGAGCAAGACAACTGGTCCACATTCTGCGCACCCCAAAGTTCCGCCCCGTAGAGCGCCGCACTCACACCTCTTGCCCTATAAATATCAAGTACCGGAGCAATTGCTTTAAGGGAGGAGGCCCGTTGTTCTTTAAGTAGTGCCCCCGCCACCCTCTTATGGCTCAACAGCATCTTATGGAGGTGGCAATTCCATCTCATAGTGTCACAGAGGCGAATTCCTAGGTAGTCATATTCTTTGACCCTTTCTAGGGGAACTGATTTTAGTATGGGAGGCCTACCAGTCTTCTTTGGGGGATTCAGGACCAAATACTTGGTCTTTCCAGTATTCATTTCCAGTCCCCTTGAGTCACAAAAAGACTGGAAGCTAGTTAAAAGGCTCTGTAGCCCTACCGGGGTCTTGGAAATCAGGAGGGTATCGTCTGCAAACAGAAGGGTAGGTACCCTCCTGCCTGCCAACGATGGAGCATCTGAAGGGATTTGTAAAAGGTGGTCCACCACTCCGTTAACATACAATGAAAACAGAGTGGGGGCTAAAACGCATCCCTGATGGACACCTCTATTTACCGGTATTCGTGATGTCTTTTGACCCTGGTTTCCCCACCTGATCTGCGCAAAATTTTCAGCGTGCAACTTAATTAACAGAGACAGTAAATATGGGGGCAAACCCAGCCCAGATAACACCCTCCAGAGATGGCTACGGGGACCAGGTCAAAGGCAGTCCGCAAATCTATAAATGCAAGATATAGACTGCCTTTGCCCATTACAACCACTTTCCAGTAGAGCATTATCAACCGGAATGTTTGCTCTATGGTCCCAGTACCTGTTCTAAAACCTGCCTGGAAATCGGACAGGATCGCTTCTCCTCTGCCCACTGCAAAACTCTCCCCAGGACCACCTTTCCTGCCACCTTCTGTGTGGAGTCTAATAGATTTATAGGGCGATAGTTTGCTGGGTCGTCCCGACACCCTTTCTTAAAGATCGGGACGACCTCAGCACCCCTCCAGGATTCTGGAAGAGCTGCGTCTGCAAAACTAGCATTTAGGAATGAGGCAATACGTTTCCCCCATTCCATCGGGTTGATGCGTAACAAGTCCCCTGGTAGGCCATCCGGCCCCGCAGCTTTGTTTGGGACAAGACACTTAATTGCGTCCACCACTTCCTTAACCGTAAACAAAGAGTCTACACTCAGCTCAAGGTGGTCTAATAAAAGGGCATCAGAGGAAACTTCCCCATTACCCGTTACCACATTGTATAAATGGGAAAAGTGGTCAAACCACGAGGTCTCAGGGATATTACATGTTATAAGCGAGTTCACAGGTTTGTCTCTAGCTCTAATCAGTTCCCAAAAGCCTCTCGAATCCCTAGCGGCGCTTGCCAGTTTCAGATCACACCAAAACTGGTTCTCCCACTCTAGCTTTGCCCTAGAGATGGCACCTCTATAACTTTTCCTAGTAGTACTAATCAAACCACCGTCCTTAAGTTTAACTGCATTAATTAGGTCCCTTTTGGCGTTACGACAGGCAGGCGAATACAACCAGGGTTGCCCTTAAGGCGACATCTGTTGTTGGCCCTAGTACTTACATTATGAACTGAAAAGAGATCGCCTAGGGCTTTAGTAGTTTGAACAAACAACGTGGAGATCTCGTGGGCACTAATTGTGGCAAGGTCCAAACTGGACAGGACGTTTGCCATGGTTGATCTTACTTCCAGCATCTTGTCCTCATGGCCAAAAATATTCCTCCATTTTAGCCGCCTCCCACAATTTGAAGGACATACTTCACGTGTTGACTTCCAATCATGTGGAATTTGTTCATTGGTCCCTGCCGTCCACAAAGGGGACAGTGACAAGGACAGGGGATTGTGGTCACTATCAGTAGAGGGGAGAACCACCATATCCAGCAAGTGACCCCAAAGTTTATAGTTCAACAGGATATAATCAATTCTGGAGGATTGACCTACCCTATTGAACGTATGTGCCCCACAAGAATCTGACCTTGTCCTGCCATTTGCAGCCCTTACTCCGTGTTCCAAGGAGAGGGCATTAAGATCAATGGCGCTTTGAGTCCATCTCTTAATTGGTGATACTGAGAGATGGGGAATGCCTCTCCTAGCGTCATCCTCCTGAGTGCCCAGTATATCTTCCACTGCTAAGGGTTCATAAGTGCAATTGAAATCCCCAGCGAGCATGACGAACGAGTCAGCACCGCAAGATCTAAGCTCGTCATCAACGCCCGTAAGGGAAAATGTCGGCATACCACCCCTAGTACCTCTAACATAAATGTTAAGAATCTCAAGCGCCCTCCCCCCACGTGTCCCTCTAACTATTAGTCTCTGCAAGTCCAGGGACTTAGTATCTATGCACCGAATAGAATAGCCCAAGAAGATGTTTACCCAGATTAGTAGGCCGCCAGAGGGGCGACCTCTCCCTCCAGGCGATGGGATAGCCGGTACAAAGTAACTAGTATAGCCCACTTTGTGTCGGGCTCCAAGCACCAGGTTTCCTGGAACATGCATATCGCGAATGATTCAATAAATGAGTTCCATTCGGGTATGTCAATATTACGTGCCAAACCGGCTATGTTCCAGCTGACAACCTTCAGGGCCCTGTTGCCATCTACAGCCTGCCCCGGTGATAACCCTTTTACAAAAGAGCTATCCTGAGGGCCAGGGTTAGATGACACTCCTGTAACTAGGCCCTCCCCGCTAGGGACCACCAAGATAGGCATATCAGGCTCAGGATATTCAGTACACTCCCAATCTAAAAGGCCAACATTAATAAGAGGAGGTGAAAGATGGTAAGTAGATGGCCTCACTACTTCCATTCTTGTAACTAGACTACCGCAATCGTCCTCCCCCAGCACTACAATTGGCTTCACTGTTGATTGGCTGACAGCGTGTCAGTAGCCATGCCATGACCAATCAGGCACCGGACATGGATTTTTACGAAACAGGCTAAATTGTGACAGGTTTTGGTGGACTTGTCTACCGGTCCATCCTCCCCAAATGGGGATTTTGGCTGGCCTAACAAAGGTATTTCGGGGATTAAAGTAGCTGAGGTCATACGTGCCAATACCTCTGCTATCTCCAATTATACTGCCCTCTCTGGTGGAAAAACTACACACATAGCTGGCAACACTAGGATCATCAAAGTTAATTATAATACAATCCCCCCTTATATCTTTCGGCCTATTTAAAATTACATAATTTTTCAAATCTTTAAAAAAAGGATAATAGATTTCCAAAATATTACACAAAAAAATAGACAAAATATAGGTTTTATAGATATTAAAATATGAAATTAACATTTAAAAAACCTTTGAAATTCACTGCAAAAACCATAGGTTTTACAGACGTTATAGTTAGAAATTAGCATTTAAAAAACCTTAGAAATTCACTGAAAAAAACATAGGTTTCAGGGACGTTATAGTTACTTGGACATTGCACTCATATAAAACCAGAGAAATTCGCCCGTTATAGTTAGTTGAGCTAACTATAACTTGCGCACCCGCAATGCACTGCTGATGACGTCACATATTACATCACTCATGACATGGTCAGTGACATCACTCATGACATCTCAAATGACATCACTGATGACATCATCCAGTGAATGTGTGTTTCTGTAAAGTTTAAATATTTTTCATATATATCTATGCCAAGGTCTATTGAAGAATGAGTGGATGTAGAAGTGCCTGAATGGATTATTTAGTAGATGACTGACTGTATAAATCACTGATTGAACGTATGTTCTGAATGTATGGGTTAGTGACTAAACTGTGTGAATGTCTATATTAGTCTCTCAGTTGGTGTGTAAGCAGGTGCATGGGTTGGTGAGTAGCTGCATCAGTGTCTATATGGGTTATTGATTGACTGTATGAGTATCTGTATGGGTGTCTGAGTGTCTATGTGGGTGGGTGGGGGGAGTCTGACTGTGCATACATGTGTGAATGGCTGATTCACTGGTTGTATAGATTCAAAAGTGCATCTCAGAAGGGCTGAATGAGTAGCTGACTGTGTGTACAGGTGTGTTGATTAGTGAATTGATATCTCAGTTGTATATATGTGAGTAACTACATATGTTTTTAGACAGAGTATGTGAGCGTTGGGGTGTATAATTGACTATACATGAGAGAGAGATTGCAAGAGTGTCTACATACATGAATGTGTACTTGTATTAGTGATTGTATAAGAGAGTAAGTATGTGTTAGCATCTATATAAATAAGGGAAGTGGTGTGTGTATAAATAAGTCATGTGGTGTGTATATATCTGCATAAGTGAGTACATGGGTGTATGATTGATTTTTGGCATGACTGAGTAGATGTGTGAGTTACTCTATGGATCAGTAGCACTGTGTTAATGTATGTATATGTGTATGAGTGGATATTATACTGATGTAATGATGAGTGACAGCATGTATGAGTGACTGTATGAGTGTTGAGGAACCAAGACCTTTAGGGCCTGGTGGCACAGGGTACGCCTTAATCTCCTGAGTTCACCTGCTTTGTCGAACAGAGACACGGGACACTCCGTTAGACATAGAAGATAAGGTTTATTAGCTGCAGCTAAGTACAGTTGTCCCAGAAGTACACTTGGTATGTTCTTAGGAGACTGCCACTTTACTTTGTGGCGCACAATCTTTTATAACACACATATTCACAAAGAACACTCCCAATGCATACAGGGTTAACCAATGAGAAGAATGTGAAAACAAGATATTAATTAACTCAAATAAGCCTCTCTTCCAACTGTGTTTGTCATCCTTCCCCACAAGTTAATCAGTGGTAGTGTTTATAAGTCGACTTGCAGGTGGCAGGACACATTTGTATGCCCCGGAGGACAGTTGTGAAATAAGAGAATACAGGTAAAGAATAGCGAAGGCCAGAAGAAAAGATAAAGTCAGGAAAGAATGGTGTGTGAACCAACAGATAGTTGAAACAGGGATCAGTCAACCAGACGAGGATTAGTGGAGTCGGCCGGACCCTGACACCAGCTTTAAACAGAGGCAGGAGGTTATTTGACACGTTGCAGTAGGAAGAGGGAAAACAACACCTCGTTCACCGTGCTGCCTGAGTGAGGGCAACACAAAATGGTGGAAAGACACAAAATGGTGGCTAAATATGAACGGGATCGGAAAACTGAATTACCTCAGACCCTCCTTTTGCCATTACTCAGGCAAGACACGCAGACTCATTTTAATCTGAGTCGACGTCAATGGCCATGAGGTCATCAAGCTGTTGCTGCAACAACATTTTAATGCTCTCCGTCTTCCGTGGCACAGGCCTTGGGACACATATAGTGGTACAAAGACCACAGATGGCGGGGCCACACTGCATACAGAGACAACAGGAAAAAATGATGGCCAAAACCACTCCAAGGAATGTTAATACCTTCCATCCCCATTTGGACAGTAATCCCCAAAACCACTCCAATAAGGACCAATCTCCTTCATCCTGATGAATCGACTCGGAGATCACATGTAATTTGGAGATGGCTTGGTATACCGTAGGGGCGTCGTCAGGTATATAAATGCAACAGCTAGATCCGATCAATTTACAAACTCCACCACGATCCGCAAGAATAACATCCAAAGCAATCTGGTTCTGCAATGTCATGAGACGATCCGCCTGAAGTTCAGCTGTGAGATTACTCAAGGCTCCCACAGTGACATCTATGGTAGTCTCAACAACACGAACCAATTGTCTCATGTTTCTACTGTTGGCCATTGGGCCCCAGAAAGGGAGAAATCCTTTAAGGAAATCACCTCCCTCTTGTCCTGCCGTGTCTTTAGAATCAATAATCCCTCTGCCATATCTGTTTCTGTGATGTCCCGAAGGAGCAGTGTATGTAGGAGGGAGAAGAAAGGCTATAAAGCATGTTCCTGAAAAATCCATCGGTAGCCACGTGTAGGCTCTATCGTGGCAGACAAAATACGTTCCCTGGGATGGCACTAACGGTGGTGAATTCTGAGATGTGTCAATGTATGTATGGGAACAAAAACTCTTTCCTTGTCCAGTGTCAGTAGTCTGGCCATTCATTTGTAAGCAAAAGTTACCTCGATGAGGCACAGTCCAAATTGGTGGAGATTTTCCCTGCTTAACTCTATCTGTAAGGCTCGTAGCGTAACGAGTCACGTTCCAACCATCGTATGCCCGTTTCTCATCAACAGGAACCCTACTATTCTCCACAATTCTAGCCATAGCCACTATACCTTTTATCAGAGAACTATGACTAAAATCTTGTCCACTACCATATGAACCAGCTGGACGTCTAAATCGGTTCTGATATGCATTTGAAAACATCACAAAATAGGCCCAAGCGGAACCTTCATAAGAAAATGGGAGGGCTAAATATGGCATCCTTTTGTCTGTGGTATGAGGCATAAGTCCACACACCCAACAGTCGGTTGTGTTGACTACCAAATGGTGTTGATGCAGCAACTGGACAAATGAATTGTTAAAATATTCTGTTCTCCTGGTTAGTTCGTGTTGGGGAAGCGTATATAATTGATGTGGGGAGATAGTAGAATGAAGAGGCAAGGAAATAGAAGTAGGGACAGATTTGTGCTGCATAGCATGAACAATCCAACCTACACAAGCCAATAAGGTACTAAAAAACATAAGAACACACAATGTTATGCCACATTGACTGTACACTAATTTACAATATTTTTTTTTCATCTCTTCCTTCTTGTTATTCCTTCCTAATTTGACATCCATCCTCTAAAATTGTTGCTCACGGCAATCTTCCTTACTCACTTGGCTGTGATTATTAGCCGTCCTATGACACTGCAAGTCCTGGGGGCCTAGCCACTATACAGGTCACAAATCAAGACTCCTACCGTGACCCTGCAACCTGGACAGATGATACATGTCACGAAAGAGAAGAAAATCTCAGGTGTCCTTGACCAGTCTAGGCCTTAAATTATATTGAGTTCTGTTCAGTACAGTTTGGTCCTGAAATAGTGTCTGTGGATCTGTAGTGTTCAATTGAAGATGTGGCGGTACGGCTTTTTGTAAAACGTCGTCATCTTCTTTCTCCGACCGAGCTCCTTATAGGTGTGCACTACTGAAAGGTACAAATCGGGGGACCCTTTCGCCTTCAAAATCACCTACACCCTTATGGACCCACCGGTCAAAAGGCAAGGGCAAGGGCACCTTTTTGCAGTGCACGCCATGGATCCAGTTCTTTTTCCCTTCGACTTTCACTGCTGTACGTGTCACCAGAAGAACTTTACGAGGCGCCTTCCAACGAGGTTCCAAATTCCTTGTCCTCTGAAAAATTTTCACACAGACCCAGTCTCCCGGTTGGATAGAATGACCTGGGTCTGTGGAGGCCTCTGGTAAAGCGTTTTGAACCTGTTGGTGGAGAACACGTAATTTAGTGGTGAGGTCATGTAAGTAGTCAATCAGCATTGGATACTGTATGTCAGAATACTTTTTAGGGCGAGGGACTCCCCAAACATTAGCCGGGCGCCCAAAAACAACCTCGTATGGGCTGAGTCCCAAACGAGAATGTACAGCTGTTCTAGTGGATAGGAGAGCCAAAGGTAAAGCATCGGGCCAGGCAAGTCCCGTGCTAGCCTGTACCTTTGCAAGCTTAAGTTTGAGAGTGCCGTTGTAGCACTCTACCAAACCCGCTGATTGGGGATGGTTTGCCGCATGGATTTTCTGCCTGATACCAAGACCGGCACACACCTTTTTCATAATTTGGCCCACAAATTCACTTCCATTGTCACTCCAGACAATACGTGGCAAACCAAACCTAGGGAAGAACTCTTTCAGTAGAACTTTGGCAGTGGACAAAGCAGTGTTGTCTTTCAGGGGGTAGTCCTCTATCCATCTAGAGAAGGCACACACCACCACCAAAACATATTTGAGATTGTTGCATCGTTCCATGTGAATATAATCAATTTGCAACACCTCAAAAGGATATGTTGGGGAGCAAAATGACCTGCTGGAGTTGGGGTTCCCTTTCCTGGATTATGCATCAAGCAAACGATACAATGCTTTACTAAATTATCTGCACATTTTGGAATCCCTTCGTTCAGCCACATTGGAGCCAGAAGCTTGCATATTCCTTTAGCACTGATGTGGGCTGGGCCATGTGCCATAGCAACTACAGGCAGTACATAGGCATCTGGTAACAGCCAACGCTGATGTTCTGACAATTCTATCCAACATCCCTTCGCGTCTAACATTCCTGTACTCTTTCCACTTACTCAACTCTTTCTCTGTAGCCTCTCCTTGAATCGATCTCACACTTTCTATTGTATCCTCACACATTCCTTTTTCCTTGACCCAATTTGCAGGGCCCGCAACATACATGCGACTTATAGCATCTCTGGCTGTTTCTTTCGCTACCTCATCCACAAAAGCATTCCCGCGACCAACATCATCAGTAATCCTCTTATGTGCACTACACTTTATGATTGCTATCTGGGTAGGCAAAGCAAGTAACTCAAGAAGATCAGTTACCAACTGACCATGCTGTATTTTAGTACCGTGGGAGGTAAAGAATCCTCTTTCCTTCCACAAACGACCAAAACTATGTGCCACACCAAACGCATACTGGCTGTCGGTATATACATTCACTCTCTTCCCCTTAGATAACACACACGCTCTGGTCAAAGCTATCAGTTCAGCTGCCTGAGCTGAACTATGTCTGATGCGTGCTGTCTCCACGATTGTATGCAAGGTGGTAACAGCATAAGCTGAAGTTTGTTTCACCATTAGGGAGTTTAAAACAAGAACCATCCACCCATAGGATCCCATCCGGGTTCATTAGTGGTGTATCTTTCAAGTCAATCCTACCTTTTGTCTCCTCCTCAGTACGGAGAAAACAATCATGTTGTTCCTGAATACCTTTCTCTTCTGGAAGAGGTAACAATGTTCGCTGGATTTAAAGTGTTACATCGTTTGATGTGCACATGACTAGCCAAGAGCGTCAGCTCATACCCAGACAAGCGAGCGCTTGTAAGATGTTACGTTTTTGTCCTATTTAGCAAGGTATCCACAGCATGTGGTACCATAACAATAAGAGTGTTATCTAGCACCACTCCAGCAGACTGACGAATAGAGATTGCTGCTGCTGCTGTAGCTTTAAGACAACTAGGCAATGCCTTGGCTACTGGATCTAATGTAGCCGAAAAGTAGGCACATGGCCGCTGCTTGTCTCCAAATCGTTGTGTTAAGACTGACAACGCCCAACCCTCTCTTTCATGGACATAGAGCGTGAAGGGCTTACTGTAATCCGGAGTACCCAACACAGGAGCAGAGCACAGAGCAGTACGTAAATCAGAAAAACTCTTCTGACATTTGTCAGTCCAAGGAAGGGGTTGGGGTGTGTCTTTCAAAGTGAGTGCCAACAAAGGTTTAGCCAACAAAGAAAAATTTGTAATCCACTGTCTACAATAAGAGGTAATGCCCAGAAAGGCACGCACTTCTCTTTGTGTGGATGGCACAGACATTTGTGCAATTGCTTGAATACGTTCTGGGGTCAGTCGCCTTCCCTCCTTCGACAAGAGATGACCTAGATAGGTAACCTCTTGGCGGGCATATTGTAATTTAGAAGGTGAAACCTTATGGTGAAGGTCAGACAAGTGACGCAATAGTGCAATAGTCACGTTCTTGCAAATATCCTCTGAATCAGCAGCAATCAATAAATCATCCACATACTGAATAAGGGTAGCACCTGGCGGCAAAGGAAAAGCATCAAGCTGGCATTTCAGAGCTTGGCTATAGATGGAGGGACTTTCACAATAGCCTTGGGGTGCGCACTTGAACCGGAAACTTCGGCCTCCTAAAGAGAAGCCAAAAATATCCCTACTCTCTTCAGCAATGGGGATGCTGAAGAAAGCATTTTTCAGATCAATATCAGAAAACCAAGCTGCCGAGGCAGGTATCATAGTTAACAGGGCAGTAATATCTGGAACAATAGGAAACTGTGGTACAACAATTTTATCAACCTCCCAGAGATCAACAACAAAGCGATAAACAGGAGGCTGAGAAGGATCACAGCGTTTAAGAACCAGGAGAACAGGACTATTGCATACATTTCCCCTCGTCTCCTCGACCACACCCTTCTGAACTAAATCATAAATAATAGCAAAAAGTGCTCTTTCACCATCATTGGGAATTTTGTATTGAGGGATGCGTGGCAATTTAGCATTGGGCTTGAGGGTAACGACATAGGGTGGGATCTCAAGACAACCAACATCATTTGGACCCGTAGCCCAAAGTGTTGCGGGGAGAGAGAGCAATTCAGGTGGAAATTGATCTTTAGACAAATACATTGGAGAAGTCAGTTTCTGCCCCAAAACGAGATGTACACCAGAAGGAGAACAATATATCGTTGCATGCAATCTTTTCAATAAATCCAAACCCAGCAGATTTTCGCCGCAACTGTCGTTAAAAGAAGCGGAGCTTCCAAATCATGAGAACCAATTGAAATAGGCAGAGGACAAGAGACCGGGCTATGAACTGGGGCGCCAGAAAATCCTACGGATACGTTTGTTAAGCCAGACAAAGGTGCCCCAGGGAGTTTGGAGTGAATAATAGAACTTCTCATCGCACCAGTATCTAAAAGAAATGGCTCTGAAACACCCATTGTAGTGACATTAACATAAGGCCCATTCTGATCTACTGGAATCGATACAACTCCCTCACTTTGTCTATGGTTGTCCTAGTTAGCGTGAAGACCGTCATTCTCACCTTCAACATAGTAATCATCATTGTAATACTGTGTAGACTGAGTATTTTGCTGGTCAAAGTAGTTCATAGAATGTGGAGGTGGAAGGGAACGCTGTGTATGGGGCGACATACCTCAATCTCTACCCCTGGGCGCTAACTGGGAACCACCACGACCTCGTGGAGTAGATAGTCCTCCATTACGCTGTAATAAAACCGGGCAGCCATTCTTAAAATGACCGTCCTCCCTACAATAGGCGCATTGGTTAGGACCTAACAAAGGCCACGGAATATAGGGCTCAGGCTTTTGAAACACCCTCTGAAACTGGGGAGGCTGTTGAAACTGGCGCTGAGCAGAGCGAGGAGGATAAGCTTGTTGCAGAAGAACCTTTGTTTTTAATTCTTTAGTCTTTTTCTCTTGCTTATCTTTTTCCTCTTTGTCCCTGTTCTCGTAATATTGTGCAGTAGCCAATATCTGAGCAGAAGAAGAAACAGCCCATGAACTTTCAGAGTCTTTTAATTTATGTGACAACTCGGGGAGCAAATTAAATACGAATTTATCTACAAATAATCGCTGTCCACCCTCCGTAGTCATATCCTGACCACTGTGATCAATAAACGTCTCCTCAAAACGAGTGAAGAAATCGGAGACACTCTCATCTTTCTTCTGTTTACACGCAGCTAATTTATCCCAATTAACTCATAAGGCGGGCATCATTGTTTTCATTAAAGTAATAATCCTACCAGGGAGTTCTGTGATCAAAACATCAGGCTTAGCACCACCCACTTGTGCTCTATCCGAGGCAGTTATAGCATCCCATGTACCACCCAATTCTTGAACGTGATCCTCTCTACGAATCCGAGCCCATAACGCTTGTGGGACTACATTTCCCATTAACATGTCAATATCGACTAAATTCATAATACAGGCATCAACAGTCTGGGACAATTCTTTATAGTAACCAGCAGGGTTTTTACGGGGATCCGGTAAAGATTGTTTGAGGGCCAAAACATCAGATCTCTTCCAGGGGACATGTACCCATATACGCTGGAAGTGAGCGGGAATAGCTGGATTATTACCTGCTTGCGCAACCTCTTCCCTCCATATCGGAGGAACCTCTCTCATTGGGTAATGTTTCAATGTCTGCCGAACAGCAGGATCAGAATCAAGAAAAGTTTGTGAAGAAAATAAGGACCTAAAAGTAACAAGTGTCCTTACGGCGTCCTCAACCTTAGAATCCACAATGAGTCCTTTATCGAAATTAGCCTGAACATCCAGCAGACCCTGGGGAAGTAAACCCAAATCCATATCCTCCCATCCTTTAGCAAGAGTGTCACACATAACATTAAATACATATCTCTGCGTGGGCGCATCCCACTGATGAAAGGTGATCATGATATCTCTCACACTATACTGGGGACCCTTCTTGATCCATTTGCGAGCGAGAGAGTCCAACACTACCCGTTTGTCAGAACCTGGAAGTTGAATACGAGACTGTCTTCGAGAAAAAGCCGGAGACATGTTTAGAGTCCCAAAGAAAGGGGAAAAGAAACCAGAGACAGTATCTGTTATTCGTTTGCGCACAATAGGAGAATTAGACATAAGGACAGGGGACAAGGTATTAGGCGATACAGGAGAGGAACTGGCAGTTATAAGGGGAGCCAAAGGCAAAGGAGATTGGTGTTCAGGAGATGGAGACAAAGGAATCGGTGGCACAGGAGGTGGAAGTGGCAATACCGGAAGGGGCAAATGTGGAAGAACTGGACAGGTGGGGGGACAACAGGCAACTGAACAGGTTGTAACATCGGGGGTGCATTAGCACCTTGTACATAGGGTGGAGGCAATCTCAATAGGTGAGACATCAAAGGGTCTTCCTCTAGATCCTTACTTTTATCAGAAGGGGAATTAGGCAACACCGGATAGCATCTATCTATTGCCATACGATGCTGTCTCTCTGAAATTTCCATTGCATTATCAATCTCATTATCTTTAAACTGCTGGGCAGCCTGTATAATTGTCACATTTTGTGCTTTCTTATCTCGTTTTGCCTGTTTAATTTCTTTCTGTTTGGCTTCCTTACGCCAGAGGCGGAAAGAGTCAAACATTGCCGGCCGGGCTTGTCTTTTGAACATTATCGCTTCCAAATTGTCTAATATGTCAGGCTCAAAACTACCATTTTGTGGCCACTGTAGAACGCCATCGTTCTTCGTGTATCGGATCCATGCCTTATTAAAGGCAATGGGGCCGACACCATGTTTTGAATAAAGCTCATAGGTGGGAGTTCCAACCGGAGGAATCGGACAAGAGTCCTCCAGCCGGGAATGCCTATTACAACCAAGGCAACAGAACTTCCTAAACTTACTCAGACCAGGCATCGTTATTTCACTGGACTGTTCACAAACATCAAGGGGTTAAATCAAATAATACAGCACAAACGTACTCACCCCTCGGCTTCGGCTTTTGCAATAGCCGAATCAAAGACCCAAATCAAAACAAAATAGTGGGAGCTACCCACCAATACTTAAGTAAGTGTCTTCTTACGCCAACAGAGGCCCGTCTAATGTCTCGCGATACCAAACATCATCAAAGGGACCAAAGCAGGGCGGCAGTCAGGGCAGCAGTCGTCAGCAGCCGTCAGAAAGGAGAAACCGCGCTGCAAAAGACCTTCGAACCACTTCGACATACAGGGGTTGCTTCACGTGGTTCGCGATTCCTCCAGAATTTTCTTGCGGGGCTCCTCACAATCCTCGGGCAGAACTGCTACCTCTGAAGCCGGCCCACGTTAGGGTGCCAATTGAAGAACCAAGACCTTATGGGCCTGGCGGCGCAGGGTACGCCTTAATCTCCTGAGTTCACCTGCTTTGTCGAACAGAGACACGGGACACTCTGTTAGACGTAGAAGATAAGGTTTATTAGCTGCAGCTAAGTACAGTTGTCCCAGAAGTACACTCTGTATGTTCTTAGGCGACTGCCACTTTACTTTGTGGCGCACAATCTTTTATAACACACATATTCACAAAGAACACTCCCAATGCATACAGGGTTAACCAATGAGAAGAATGTGAAAACAAGATATTAAGTAACTCAAATAAGCCTCTCTTCCAACTGTGTTTGTCATCCTTCCCCATAAGTTAATCAGTGGTAGTGTTTAAAAGTCGACTTGCAGGTGGCAGGACACATTTGTATGCCCTAGGGGACAGTTGTGAAATAAGAGAATACAGGTAAAGAATAGCGAAGGCCAGAGGATAAGATAAAGTCAGGAAAGAATGGTGTGAACCAACAGATAGTTGAAACAGGGATCAGTCAACCAGACGAGGATTAGTGGAGTCGGCCGGACCCTGACACCAGCTTTAAACAGAGGCAGGAGGTTATTTGACACGTTGCAGTAGGAAGAGGGAAAACAACACCTCGTTCACCGTGCTGCCTGAGTGAGGGCAACACAAAATGGCGGAAAGACACAAAATGGTGGCTAAATATGAACGGGATCGGAAAACTGAATTACCTCAGAGTATGTCTAGCTCACAATATATAGATAGGAATCAGTGGATGGGTATATAGTATCTGCTATTGATGTGTCTATGGTTTCGAAAATAGTAGTCTGTATTTTAGAGTACTTGTTTTAAAGGTTATATTAAACTGTGAGGAGGTGTGTCAGACTATCACGTGGATGATGTCATCAGTGATGTCATTTGAGATGTCATCAGTGATGTCATGAGTGATGTCACTGACCATGTCATGAGTGATGTAATATGTGACGTCATCACCAGTGCATTGCGGGCGCGCGAGTTATAGTTAGCTCAACTAACTATAACAGGCGAATTTCTCTGGTTTTATATGAGTCTAATGTCCAAGTAACTATAATGTCCCTGAAACCTATGTTTTTTTTGTGAATTTCTAAGGTTTTTTAAATGCTAATTCCTAACTATAACGTCTGTAAAACCTATGGTTTTTTCAGTGAATATATATATATATATATATTTATGTGATCAAGGCCGCAGGTCGGTGGCAGAAATGCGCCATTTGGACCATGTAACGTTGGAATAAATAAAATACAATCGGAGTCTGTGCCCATGTGATTTATCTTTGTTGGTAACACTCGGCATCTTGGGGCTATATATTTATATCTTTGGCGCCGGTTGACTAATGGCCCACTCAAGTCAGCTTCTGTCTTGAAAGTTTCAGGGTATTTCATCAAGTGGGGCATAGAAAAAAGGGGGTCTCAAAACGTGTTTTCTCCATGTTAATTTCCATAGGAAACTTTTGTTGCAGCTACAGCCCGAACTGCTAAACGGAATTACACCAAATTTGGCAGAGAGGTAGCTTTTGGTTCAGAGTGCACTCTTTGCTCTAAATGGTGAAACTCCATTCAGTAGTTTCAGAGAAAATCACATGTAAAAAAATATTAGTATCTGGTGACCGTGGTGGTTCAGCAAACCCTCCAGATCACCAGCTGACTTCGGATTGGCTGCCAACACTTCAAATCAGGAAGTGTTGGCAGCCATCTTGTGACTCAGTGTACCTCTCTTGCCTCTTTCTGCACCACTGTTCCCTCTTTCTGCACCTCTCCTGCATAATGAGTGGTTGTATGAGTGACTGAATGGCTGATTTATTAGGTGTGTAACTGACTGTATAAGTGAGTGATTAAACATGTCTTACAGAATGCATGGGTGAGTGACTAATCTGTGTGAATGTCTGTATCAGTCTGTTAGTTGGCGTGTAAATGGCAGCATGGGTTGGTGAGTAGCTACATGAGTGTCTATAGGGGTTAATGATTGGTGGTGTGTGTATAACTGTATAAGGAGTAAATGGCACTGTGATTGATTCTTTCGGTGACTGACTAAGTGTGTGAGTAACTCTATGGGTGAGTGGCGGTGTGTGAGTATCTGTATAGGTTTATGATTGCATATATCAGTGGCTATATTGATGAGTGACTGCATGTATGAGTGACTGTATGGGTGAGTGGATGTGTGTAGACCTACAAATCAGTGAGTGGGTATGTACTAACTGAATTTGGTGTGTCTATGGTTTCGAGAATGGTGGTTTGTATTTTAGAGTAGGTGTAAGAAAGGTTATATTAGGGTGTGAGGAGGTGCATCAGATATTAAGTGGATGATGTCATCAGTGATGTCATTAGTGATATCATGTCACTGACCATGTCATAAGTGATGTAATATGTGACATCATGAGCAGTGCATTGCGGGGAAGCAAGTTATAGTTAGCTCAACTAACTATAATAGGTGAATTTTTCTGGTTTTGTTTGAATGAATTGTCCTACTAACTATAATGTCCCTGAAACCTGTGTTCTTTTCAGTGAATTGCCAAGGTTTTTTATATGCTAATTTCTAACTATAACATCCCTGAAACCTATGTTTTTTTCAGTGAATTTCTAAGGTTTTTAAATGCTAATTTCTAACTATAACATCCCTGAAACCTATGTTTTTTCAGTGAATTTCTAAGGTTCATCACTGAAGGGTAATCAGTGATCTTGGAGAATAGCACTGGGCTATGCTCTTATGACAGGAATGTCTGTTTAAATACCATTTTGAAATTTAGCACTTTTCTGGCATTTGTTGCCAAGTACTGATTTTCATGACAACAAAAGTATTCTGTGTGCCTTTTGATAGCAAATTGCTCTTTAAGCTGCTGACCCGCACTATACTGCCGTCTTAGGTGATTTTCAGGCAAGGCCTGCAGAAGAGTTGTTGGGACAAGGGGCTGCTTATTCCACATACCCTCCTTTTTCATGGACCCACACTTATTCTTCAATATTTATTTATAGATTTTAAAGAAAGACAGTCTTTTTTCTTATTAATGGCGATATAGTTAACACTGCTATAGTTAACACTGCTAATACCATTAGATGGCCCTTAAATGGCAGATCTGACATGTTTTCCTCTTTCAGTACGGCACATCTTTTAGGTTGAACAAAGGTCCTTATCCCATGAGAGACATATTTTGTTTGTTGATCCACGGTCCCTCAAATACTTTCTAAAGTGTCTGCCTTCTTGCATTATTCAACGTACTCCTATACCAACTTATGCCTAGAATCTTTTTTTTTTGGAACAACTGTGAAGGC
This sequence comes from Triturus cristatus, assembly GCF_964204655.1. NCBI lineage: Eukaryota > Metazoa > Chordata > Amphibia > Caudata > Salamandridae > Triturus > Triturus cristatus. The sequence goes on from NC_140595.1 coordinate 398,418,912, forward strand.
TGTAAACTTTTCACACTTTCTTACACAACACAATCTGTATGAAAAATACATATAATAAAGCGGAGAGCTGCCATCTTTACATTGATGTCAGGTGGACACAGTGTCACGGGAAAACTGGATGCTTCCGAACCCAGTGCCAGCTAAACAGCAAATGCTACTTTTCCACTACTTACAAAAGAAAAAAAAGAAAAAACTGTACATCTCAGCATTTATTACCATGGATTCAAGTCTATTTTTCACATGTTCACGCTGTTACCAACAATCTGTGTACTTGAGTGACAAATGCCTTAACCTCTTTATTCTTCAATATTGTGGCCAAACATGAGAGTATAATAAGCTATAAACAGTGTTCCGGATAGCTTATTTTTTTATTTAGTGTTTCCCCTTTTAGCTTTGCTATATTTCTAGTTCATCTCCGGTGGTGCTCACATTTGACGTGACCCTTCACTAAGGTTTATTGCCTTTAACAGTTTGCATTTTTGTCCAATGCTCGTAAAAAAAAAGAAATGGGAGCCATACAAACACCCACTTTTCACAGTTGTGAGCACATCGGAAACATTAATAATGAACTGAAAGTGTATCTCTGTAGGTGGGGGGCTTTTTTTTCTTTCACTTGCTGTATCTACTGCCTGCAGAGGTGAGGGGTGATGATTAACTATGACAACAGGGAAGAAGGCAAAGCAAAAGGCCTGAACTATCCTTGGGCTGAATTTTAATTGAGAACACAATTCAGGCTTCATTAGGAGCAGCTCTGAGGCCTTCCAGACACTGTGAGAAATAGACTTGGATGCAGCAGACAATAAGCAGCAGACAAGGTGGTGGTGTCTCTCGTAACAGACTGCAGGTGTCCGTGTCAGGACTGATGCCAACATGCAAAATAATAATTGAGCATAAAATGTAGACGAGAAACATAAATATTTATTTTGTCAATCTTAACACTACCTAAAATTATGTAAAATAACAGGTATATTATTACAGCGTATTTTACCCCAAAGAGGTCTCTTGGCACTATTGGCAGGTAGCAGATAGTGATATTTAATAGCTGCTCAGCTCAATACTATTCATTTCATCAACGTTGAAAGGCTGAGGGCATCCACTGGGATCTTGACCTATGACCATGTAATCAAGCACATAGCTTTGCTAAGGATACATTAATTCAATGAGGCATCAGAATTACAACCTAATGTAAATAAAGATATCACCTATGCAATATTTATTGACACAGTTGCTCATTTACTCTAGTCACATTTTTTATTTCCTTTTTTAGTGGTATTTCAGTTTTTCCATTTTTTAGTTTATGTTTGCCTGGATTTTTAATACTATTATGAAATAGTGTCCTAAAATCCAGCCCTTAGATCATTTAAGTACTTCTAACCACTTACTTTAACAATTAACATTGTAGATATTTTAACTGTCAATCATACCATATTTTTTCAAGCTCGTTCTTTCTATTCTCGTTTAGTGACAGTTTATTTCAATAACATCCTGCTGTAGCTTCTGATACTTTTGATATAGGCAGTATGACTAACGTAAATGAAGCATGTCTGTAAGTTTACCAGAAATACATAATCCTAAAATAAAAATAAAACACAGGTAAGACTTTCAGTGAAGTTAACAGTTCTGATGATGTACGTGAGCTGTTCCTTGCTTCTTGGTAGCAGAACCTCCATGCCGTCTCTCTGCGCTATTTTTAGGGCTGCCTTGGGAAAACTGTGTTCTCTCAGAACTGATGAATTTGGAAACCTCTGTTCCTCAGTGAAGTGAGTTTTGCCTTTAATTGATCCAGCGCATCGAGGATTTATCGGTAGTGGGAATGGATGCTGCATTGGTTACCAACAACAATATGGTGGCCTTTTTGTGGTAAGATCATGAGCACGAACCTCTGGCGCACTAGATATGGCCTAGCACCACACCACTGTTTCATCCCCCAACATGCTCTTGATTCCCCAAAATGCTCATCATCAGGTCCTACTACCAAAATCCAATACATATTGACTTTTCTAAAATAGGAGTTTTTAAGGGTACCCTTCATAAGGTTCTAAAATACATTTCTCAACTCAACATTGATACCATGAAATAAATGTTGAATTTTAAAACCAACAGCCACATCATTCCCTAGTCATACAAAGAAAATAGCATCCTTTGCTTTTTTTGAGATCATTGTTTGAACAGTGGTGCAACTATTTATTTTCTTGCAATTGATGCCCCTACCTCTCTTATGGTACCCACAACCACAACCCTGTGGGCCATGAGGGTGCCCTCTCAGCATAGGGCCGTCAGTCCCTGGCACTCCCTGCATTCAACAACCGGCATTTGGATCCACTTGGGGCAAGTGGGGTTGAACAAGCATGTCTAACTCTACCACTCTCCACAGCACCATAATATAGTGCACAAAATTGCAATTGCCTCCATTTTTAACAGTTTAAGGAACACATTTCTGCAGCCAGCCTGGATCTCTGTTCTAGGACACCTTGTACATAGTATACATAAACCTGAGTTTGATTCTTGTCTACACTGATATTCCATAGAAGGCTTTTATGGTGAGTATTTTGTGGACACACTCTTTAAAAGTCAAGACTGACTCAACTGGCCACACACCATTTTAAACCTGCTCTACAATTGTGCAACTTCACTTCATCTTCACTAAAGCTCTTGCTAGGGTCACACAATGAGCAGTTCAAGGAAGATGAAGAATCTTTCAAGCTGTAGAGAACAGCAAGTTAGTGTTTTTTCCACTGAATCACTTGCTGCATAAAATAGAGATCGGGCTAAAAAATGAAGCCTGGGTTTTTCTTTTTTTGTGGATGACAGCCAGCCCTAATGTTGATAGTCAGTGAAAAGCAAGTGGATCATATGTCATTCCATACTCACTCCATTTTGGTGCAGGTACGACTCTTAATATACATGTATAGGTAAGGTAGACATTTCGAGATATTATCCTGGTCTTTGGACTGGTAGCTTATTGAGGAAGTTCTGAGGTCTACCACTGGAGTGGTGTTGTGAGTTGCATGCCAGCTTGTACAGCAATGTGCTGCGATGGATTAAGATGAAGGCAACCATGCAGCCATAACACTATATGCAAATGAATGTACAACACTTATCTGAAAACTGGATTGCATGGAGTGTCCTCAGAATAAATGGCAACATAAATAAGAATTATATACCCTCACAGTATCACAGGGAAATTCCTGATCTCCACAATAAAGCTTTCTAAAGCTTGGAAAAATGAGGAGAAACTCACACATCTACTTGCATCATCCAGTTGAAAGTGTCAAGGTGAAATTGCTCCTTTTACTATTTATAATTCTGGTCCATGCTTTTATTACCCCGGTGGATTGTGATGTCAGAAGTGCATAATTCAAATCTTGAGTTTTGGGTCCCCATAAAGCTGCTTAAATATCTGATGGAGAAGTCTTGTGTCTCTTTGCACCTGTATTTGGATGAACATCGGCTTTAACTACAGCTTCAATCATTTGCTTCATTTGATTATGAATTAATAATTATGAAAGTACATATAAAAACAATAAAAATCTGAAAACTTTAAAATTGCAATGCTTACGACAAAAATCAATCAGACAAAGAAATATATGTGGTAACCACCAGGCTCAGACTTCAGAAACTCCAGACAGTTAAAACATTAAAGACTTACAATGGTGGAGAGACAATCAAAAAAACAAGATAGTCTCAGGCATACCTCCACTGAAGAAAGTGAGTGTAAAAAAATGAAAGCCGGTCTATAGCTCTTAAATCCAAGTTTCGTCAAAATCAGGAATAAGAACTTTCTTGACAATGCACCGTAAATTGTGCAAAGAAATGTAAAATGCAAGTCGAAGAAGAACTTTGATCACACAGGAAGTTACAAATTGACCCAGAGTCATATTGGTTCAGGGGGAAGTTTAACAACCATCTGATTAATCCAAATCTTAATCTGGTAAAAAGTTGTTGTTCCCACGAACTTGTTACCAGAACTATATATGGCTCCAAACCTAAAGTAGTTTGGATCAATACATGATCTCTATGGGATGGTCTTTTAAACTATGCAGCAGTTCTCTCCCGTATCCTCATTTTCAGAAAGGATTGTTTAGGACTTATTTTATCATTAAGCAATATTTTGTTCAGATTTGTGAAAAGGGAGGGTCTGCCCAAATATTTGGTTCCAGTCAGTATATACTAGATCCACAGGAGTCTCAAACAACGCTCACAAAGTAAATAGCCATTTATGACGTCCCTGTTCAGATAAGAGTGTTGGCTTATCCTGATGAAGCACCACAATAAAAGAGGAGCAAATTCGATTTGATCCTTCATGCAACCTGCACCCCATTCCTCATGGGTAGCATAATTTTAACTGCTAGGGTAACACCCAAAAGATACAAAAAAACATGTTTTTTCTTCAACTGAAGGCTAGTCAACCCCCTATTGCCCCAGATACTGACAATGTAGATGAGCACTGGGATACATTCCCTTTGTAAATTTCCATGAGGGGAATAATCAGTTTATTGCCTATACTGGCTACCAATTTGAAAAGAAGGCCTACCAAGTGTGCAAAACGTTGCTTCCTATGTAACAAACAGGGGTCCCAGATGGATACAAAATTAAAGCTCACTCCTACACAAGGGAAATGATAAAGCCTCACTGTGGAGTGAACCTCAATACAATGAATTCAGGTCTTAAAGTTTTTACATCCACATACCATATAAAAGATTTTCTGAGGTTGGTATCAAGATTTAACTCTTCCATGAAGCAAACAAAGGCATCTATTAATTTTCTGAAGCTGTTTGGAGTTCAGTGTCACAAAAACAGCATCATCAGCGTATAGGAGTACAAGCCATGGGTTTATTCTTTATCATGGGCACATCATTCCCTTTATCAGTAAGCCTCCTCCCAAGGCTGTTAATGCATAATAAGAACAAAATTGGGGACAATACATGCCCTTGCCTCAAGCTTTGGCCTAGATGAAAGCGACTGGTGTACTCTCCTTAAGCTTTGGGCTAGATGAAAGTGACTGGTGTATTTGCCTTTATCCCCGAATCTAACGGAAGCTGATAAATCATGATGCATAGCCAGGAGAAAATCCACCAGTCTAGAACTTTGACAAGTAACTGTGACCAAAGCATTGATCTATTAATGCTGTTGAAGGCTCATTATAGGTCCATATAGGCCAGATGTAGGGGGGATGATTAAGCAACAGTATACTTACAAACTATAAGATGTAAATGTAAACATTGTTCTATATTCCCTGCTCCTGACCATAAACCATACTGTGCCTCAGATAATATCTTGTGCTCTGTGTTTTACAACAATAGCCTATCCAGGACTCCTCTCTCTATTTTAACTATCAAATGCATCAATGAAATGGATGATAGCAATGTGGATTGTCTTGATTACTCTTTTTAAAAACAGGGACTATAATGGCTGAACTCCAAGACTGTGGGAGCCCAATTTTACAAGCTGAACTAATGCAGTATATGATTAAGCAGGCCCAAAACTCAGGTATCTCCTTATATAAGTTCAGTGGGACCCGGTTTGGAACGGGGGCTTTGTTGGAGGGACTCTTAATAACGGCAAACAACACTTATTCTAATTTAAATTCAGTAGACAGGGAGAAAATTGGAGGGACATCATCAGGGTCTTTGTTGTTGTTGCCTGGTAAACTATCATTTAGTAATTCCCAAACTTTTTAAAACCATGACCCACTGTTTAGTATGACAAACGTTTGTGACACACCTAGCTTTATAATTGACATAAGGTGGGCAATTTTGTACTGGAACTAAAGCATCATGTAGCAGTGCATTGTTATCTACAGACAGCATATTTTTCATTTAAATGGTTACTAAATTTGCACAGATTGGTAAAACTATATCGCACACAAATGATAATGTGTGGACATCAGTTTTCAGTGAATATTTATTATTTATGTATCACCTAGCGAAGTGTCTTGATCTGTTCTAATCCTTTAAACATCTTTTTTTCCATCACACTTCGAAATTTTTAAAAAATGTGCTTTATTTTTGCTTTGCTAACCACTGAATGCGTACAGTTCATTTACAGCCATTTACATTTTGTTGTGTATTACGAAAAAATCACATTCTCCAGTCTTTCCTATCACACGTTATGTACTCCAGGAAGATTGTCAGATAATTCTCTTTAGATTACTTTCTCTGACGGCAAACCTAGAAGAGTTTGTAAACACCAGTCCCCATGTTTAAAAAATAAGTAGCAGAAGACATAGCTGGACATATGACTTCTGTCTTTGAAACACAGCAAAAGTGACAAGATAAATGCAGAATTTAAATACATCTTTATTTATTGAATGGACTTTCGCAACACACTAAATATCAGCTCACAACCCACCAGTGGGTCACAACCCACAATTTTGGAAATGTAGCATCCTCCCCAGCCCTGTAGCATGCAAATGACCACGCCACACATGGAGCTCTGTAATGCACATCTTTTTTCTTCTGAGTGCAACCGTTAACTGCACGCACTGCTTCACAAACTTTCTTAACCACACCCAGCCATGCCCACCAGATTACATAATACTTGTAAGGAGTCTGCCGAGGGCCTCTAGAGTCTTCATGCACATAAACACAGGACACAACAGGAAAAACCACTATAGATCTTTTTAAAGTTGTCTGTCTACCTGTCAGGTTTGATGTTCTCTGCCAGACTCGATATAGTGCTTTTTGAGAGTCCAGTAGAGTTGGGGGCTTTCCAGCGGCGGCTCCTCCGTTAAGGCGGAGGAGCATCGCTCTGCCTGCTGTGAGCTGAGCAGGTACACACAGAAAAATAAAATGGTCATTAACATTTTATTATTCTTTGTGATGCGGGCCGCAGTGAGTAGATGGTGGGAGTCGGATCAGATTCCTGCAGATTGAAGGATGACATCATGGGGCTCAGTGGGTATGTCAGATTGGCTGGCTGTCTACAGCCGGCCAATCTGACATATGCACTTCAGCCTGCAGAATCCCAGTGCTGTAAAACATCTGAGGAATTGCAGGCACAGCCCCTAATCTCAAAATCAGCACTGGGTTAGCCTGCTCTAACCATTCACAGTTCCAGAATTGGTTGGATTCGAATGCAGGAAGTAAATCCCCTTCCTTTCCTGCTTGTCGTCCGGGAGAGGAGTAAATATTGGTGAGTTTTAGGGCACTCTGTGCGCCACCAATTTTTTAAGTTGCGAGCTACCCCTGCTGCTTTCTAAAAGATACTAGTATCCTTAGGTTTGCAATTGGAAGCCAAGCTTTCCCAGGCCTCTGTCTGTAGCTCCTTTTTAGGTTTCACCTGCACAGCGCTTGTGCTGTGCTTGTGAAATCTCTAGTATTTAATATATCTTAAAAGGGGGCTCTTATCAGTTCTCATTGCCAAATAACTATGTTAATTTGCTTTTGTGTGGAATTTTTCTTTGTTTTAACTTCCCCTGGCTGCACGCATTTGCAATACTTCCACTAAAGCTAGAAACTTGAGATGTGGACAGTGGACCAAAGAAACATGTGCAGCACCTGTACCGTAAATTACCAACATATTTTAAATGCAGAGCAATCTTGTGTGCAAATCTCCAAATGTGCCCCCTGCCCAGAAGCACCTCATCTACCAAGGGAATACGAAGCAACAAAACTGGATTGGAGCTGCACCACTGATAAACAAAATGTCCATATGAAATTATCAGCAGACATTAAGAAATCATGATTCAATGGAAAGAATGGCTGCTAATGCGAAGTGTATGTTATTTTCTTCTTTATTTTTCTGTTCATAAAAAACCATCAGCCAATGCATTTCGTCCTTTTAGCATAGGACTTCTTCAGGGCACGGTCATTGTAAGCCAACAAACCAAATCGCTTCCTTGTCTCTTGGCTCTCTTTACAAGGCTTACCAAGTCTTCTATTGGCCAAACTACACGCATTGTCAAACCAAGTTTTAAAATTTCGGGTATCATATCTTATTAGCTTAATCAGAAAATCCATAGTTTTGCAACACAGCCTATTGAAAGCCTTAATGACCTCTGATGACCCATCATACAATGAAAGGCAATGATACACCTTTTCAAGTTTGGACCTAATCAATTTGTGCATCAGCGTGTTTCCACACCAATCTTTTTCCGTGTCTTAGGTATGGTACGATCCCCAGAAAATGACAAGGTTTTACTCTCTGGGGTGTCCAGGGTTAAAATCAGCGTATTATTATTACTAAATGTACTAGGAAGAACATCTGCATCTAAAACATGACGACTCAGATTTCCTAATATTAATATATAGGCTATATACGATGTACTAGGTCCAAATAATTCCAGGACATTACACAAGTCACTTTCCACTAAGTAATAAAACATAATGCTCCTCCTGTGGTCCTGTACGAAGGCCCCCCTCTCTCCAGCCAATCCCTAAAAAAGGATTCACTATCAAAGACAAAGGCATACCTCCCAATTTGGCACTGATATTGCCCCACACCAAGAGACTGTATCATTTTTCATAAATGTGTGTTCAAGGTGGGCAAAGTGGCTACAAATTCAATTGGAGTACGAAAATGTATATGAAGGTCATCCGAAGATTCATCTTTCTAAAAAAAAAAATTAATCATCACCGAATCAACATTACCTGTATTTTTTAAAGAATGAATTAACATGCTTTTAACTGGGATAGGGGTTAATGAAGTGACCTTGGGGTTGTTGTAAGTGACCTTAAACCATATAGACATTCCGGCTTTAGCCCTACCTGTGGGTGGAGGCATTGTGCGCCCTGAAAAGCACATTTAACCAACACAATAAATATCATTGATGGGCCATGTTTCCTGCATCATCACATCTCTAGCCAGTTGCCCACATTTAGCTGGGATGCGACACCCACAATGTTCCAACTTGCAATTTTTATTTTAGGTGAAGCAGCAAATAAAGATTTGCAGACATCTGTGCCGGTTTTAGGCTTGCAAGACATAGCTGGGTTACTTTTATTAGGCTCATGTCACTATCAACAAGCTGAGAATAGGCAAGCGAAAGCCTGGCGGTAAGCCGCAGGGGGAAGGGCAAATATTCCGCCATTGATGTGTTTCTTTTACAGTGCCTATGGGTGTGATTACAAAGGAGATAGGGCTGGCAGTAAAGCGACTCTCCTTAACCAACGAATTGCTTGCTTCTAGCCCATCAAGAACGCATGTGACTCACATCTGTCATAACTACAAGCGGGTTAGTTGGTCAAAGGTTTTTTTTTCTAAACAGAGATGTGCAAAGTTTAAATTCCATCGGAAAAGTGATGCAGAGTTTACAACTTTAAAAATATGTGAGGTTTGTGCACTCTGCACAATTTTCCTGGTGAGTAAACATGCTGACGAAAGAATCTTTTTTGAATAGTTTTTTTTCCTCAAGGGCCATTTCTGTAGAATAATAACTCGGCAAAACTGAGTCCCTTCGTGGTGGCAGAGGTTATAACATTCGCCACCCTGGCAAATGACTGCTGTCTCTTTTTGGAGGTCTACATCAGCCTGATTGGAGCTGCAGCCATGTCTATTGTTCTGCTACACGAAGGCAGCTCACCAAAAGGCACTGTAAATATGCTAGCCAGCCACCATGTTTCATGCAGTCTTTTAGCAAACATTTTCGTTTCCAAAAGCAAACTCACAAAGCAGAAGCCTGTTTTTGAAAACAAAACTTGGAGTTTTATCTCTGGGTGTGGGGATCATTTTAATTTTATTCTGGATGGGACCAACGTATAGAATGTCTGAGATATTTAGACCAATGACCCGATGTCTATGTGGCTGTCTGTTAAGATGGGAATATCCCCTGTATGGAAAACAGGCCACGCACCCCCACCTTGAGTGCCCGACTGAGTGTGGCATTCATACACTCACTTTTATTTTGGCCCTGCTGTCACTCTAATCTAGGATGAATGCAGAAGACTACAATTGTCCTTGACAAGAATAGGCCCAGAACGAAGCATTGAAAAGTTTAGACATGCAAGAGACGTGGAACTCCAATCATACCTTTGTGGCCTTCAAAAAAGTAGCCAATGGAGCTGCAAAACAGAAATCCTGGATGGCCGATAAAGCAGCACTGGCAAAGAAAAAACACGGCTGGATGGTACTGGCTACGTATGAGAAATGCAACCCACAAAGTGGAGAAGTGTGGCTCACTGGTTAGAGGAGGCATACCCTGAAGCAGAGGTCAAATCCGGGACCAGGGTTCAATTCCCGACGCGGCAGGGTCTGAGCCCAAGTGTCCACGGACTCGATAATTCTCACTTCGGTGCCTACTCGAATCATGGGTTCACACTCTGCAACTCTGGGCAATAGCTTGCTTAATCTCCACTACGGCCCCCCCGCGGCGGGATGCCTGGCTTTTACCTTGGGGATGCCCAGTACGGGTTATCTCACAGGGAAAAAGCCAGGATGGGTTCCCAATGCAAGCGCCGAGATGCCCAAGGGTAAAGTCGAGCGCTATATAAGAACTCACATACATACATACATACATACATACAACCGTATCTAGTTAACTACATAACACCATCCACACAACAAATGCTACTACGACTACGGCTGGGAACCTACACCACAAAAGATCAGATCCCGGCATGGCAGCAAACATGGCCAACAGCGCTGTGCAGGCTTTGTGATTCATGTCCTGTGCATCTGTCCCTTTTTGAGTAAATTGAGACGGTATTATCTCCTACAGATATTCCGCCTTTTCCAAATTAGAACATGTCGGTCGGCAGCTATGTTAGTACTGAACAGCCAACAGCTGCAGACAGCTTGCAGGGCCACCAGATTTTTTCAGAAAGCGAGTCTTCTTCTGCTGAAAAACGAAATAAGAGGTGACCTATCGGGCAAAACCTAAAGCCTTATTGGAATAAATGACTTTGAAGATAGACAATGAAAGTTGGACTATATTTCTCCAAAAAACAAACAAAAAAAAAAAAAGTAATCATTCCGCAAATGCTTTTTAAAATTATTTATTTAAATGGAATAAGCTCTTTTGAATTTTACTCTTTTGTAAAGGTTTTAATTAACCATACACAATAAAATTTTACTTACTTACTTACTTATTGAATAGGCCCAGAACGTGTCCTGTAACCTTGAGGAGCACACCAAGCGTGCCCTCATGATAGATAGTGAACTACTGTCACTGTCTTTGTTGAAATGCATAAAGCATTGGTTGCAGAATATCTTATTTTATGATTTTTAGCATGACCAGACCTTGACAGTGAGTTGCAGTCTACTGACACCTCTTGTTTAAAGTGCTGCTGTGTGAAATCCAGAACCTTGCCCAGACTTCCCGTATGCATGTTGAGTTTGTGTGCATGTACAGTGTATGTATGATACATGTATGGGTCTGATTTCTGATGTCAGTGGACTACGTTTTGGATGCCCCTTTTTTAGCATGGCAAAAGATGGAGGATGAGGGCACAGGCCCCAGACACAGGAATCGTATTGTCTGCGTTCCTGCAGATGGAGCTCCAGATACTGAGCTAAGGACTATGAACAAGGGGATACCTTTATACATTTTATGAAGACTTTGCTAGCAAGGGGCTGCAGATGAATTCTGCCTGAACACTGCCCTTTTCTTGATGGTAAGAGTGAAGGGTTGGATTCTAATTCTGTTGTTCAAGATGAGGAAATTTCTAGGCCCGGCCTTCCCTTTTGTATGTCTCTGATTATTACTTCTGTAAGGCTAATGACAGAGAGGTAGAGAGTGCTCACACTTCATTGTGCCCATGTCTTGGGTACTTTGAGCCTGCCGTGTCTACCCACTGTAAGAAGTATCCCTTTACATAAAGGCTGTACCTGTAGGTTGCATTTCTAAGAGAAACAATCTAAACTGCTTCTGAAGCCTCAGAGAGGATCCAAACCACCCCACTCTGTTCCACTTCTTGATGACCAAGGAAGGGAGTGCTCTGCAGAGTGGGCTGCGATCTGGTGCTGACACCACCAATGGAGGTAAAATCCACATCACCACTGAACTGCAGCCTGGTCAGCCTGGGAAGGTCTCAACTGCCAAAGCCAAAACCATATCACCGCTCATGAATTAGCTTGAGGGGGCTAAAACTGCCTTTCTGGAGGACCCGACTGCACTGAACCTGGAGTGCCGAAACTGCAAAAGACACTATGTCTCTACAGCAAGATTCACCATGCTGAAGTTGTGTGGCAATTCCTATGGGAAGCTACAGTAATAGCCGAGGGCATGAGCTGTGCCCGACTCCACTGACACCATCTGCCAAACTATTAAGAACATGACCTTAGAAAACAGACATAACAGGGAATTGCAACTTGCACAATGAATAGAGTGCAAGGAATTGAGAAGTTCTGTCCAAATCAGTATCTGGGAAACAAGCTATTTACCTGAGTTGTGCATCTAAAACTGTGGTATTTAAAGTATAGTTACTTGCGCTTGTGCATAATTCATGCCCCTGTCCAAAGAGTACTGAAGAGTGGACTCTGGTAACTAGGTTCACCCAGATGGAGAATACTGGCAAAAAGAGTATATTGCTTTCTGTGGATCTTAACCAGAGGTGCAAAAATGGTACAATTGGCTTACACCTGATTGGACATTTAATTTACTTGTAAGTCCTTCAAATATAGTACCATGGGTCCCAGGGGCGTGTACATAAAATGCTACTAGTGGGCAGCAGCACTCATTTTGCCACCCGCTAAAAGTAGCTTTTTAAAACATATCTCAGGCCTGACATTGCAGCCTGCGGTACAGTTTTAAACTGGCAATTCAACCTGGAAATAAACCTTTTGGGAGGTCTGCATCGTCCTTTTTAATATATATAAGCCACCCCTAAAGTAGGCCCTAAACATCCCATAGGGCAGCGTGCATTGTATTTTAAAAGTACGCCATGTGTTTTTAAGTTTTACATGTCCTAATAGTGAAAAACTCATACATTTGTTTTTTACTGCTTTTTACTACTGTAAGGTCTAGCGCTCCCATAGGATAACATTGGGATACCTTATTACATGTATTAAGTACTAACATTTGATTGGAAGCAGGTAGAAATGTCATGTTTGGACTCAAATGAACTGCAAATTAAAATACTCTTTTACTGGTAAAGTCAACCACTTGGCATTTTCCTACCCTAGGCTTTCTAGGAGTTTCCAGCTACCTGGGCCTGTTAGCTGCTCCCCCATCAGGAATGTGTATTTGGCCCAGACAGTAAACAATAGGACTTAGATGTAGGTGGGAGATGGCCATCCTGCCAGGATGTGAGGGGCAGAGCTGTTCTCTGCCCCATTTCAATGAGCTGCCTCCAACAGACTCACAAAGGACCTTGACACAAGCTTTGTGTCACTCTAGACCTCTTGGAGCTTGGGAAGGGAAGAAAGGGGAAGGAAGGATCATTCCAGACCAGATGTAATGATGGACTAGATGTTTCCCCCACTTGAAAGTGTGACACCCAATGCACATATTAGACCTCCTGAGCAACTCATCAGTTCACTCCTGGACCTGCAGTAGACCCCCCAGAAGGACTGACATGTACTTCAGAGGACTGCCCTGCTGCTTGAGGCCTGATTTGTACCTCAGATAACTGCGGTGGTGCTACCAGAGGACTGCCCTGCTGCTTGAAGCCTTCCTTGTACACCCAGAGGTCTTCCCTGCTACTTGAGGCCTACTTTGTACCCTCAGAGGATTGCCCTGGGGACTACCCTGCTGCATGAAGCCCACCTTGTACCCTTAGAGGACTACCCTGCTGCTTGAGGACTGCCTTGATACTTGATCCCAGTACTACCAGCGTGACTCAAAGGGTCAGTTGGCTGACCTCTTACTCTGAGCTGCAGGGACACAACTGTGAGGAATCAAGGTTCTAGGCGCCTGCCTAGCATCTAAGAACTACGAAGACCAGCAGCCCTAGAAACAGGAAGTCGGCGTCTATAAGAGGACGTCACGCACGGCTGAATGCGTGCGTTATTTTGAAAATAGAGGAAGCAATACCCCGTCTCGCGGAGCACGGCAATCCGGCGGGAATTGCAGTAAGAGGAGACGCGTTGTTCCAGTGCGAGAGACTCGAGCACCTTCCCATCCCCGTCGCTCGGAGCTAGGCGTCCCGGCGGGAGGTGGAGGAGGAGCCAGAGCGGAGCACGAACGGAGCAGGTGAGCGAGGAGGTCCGAGCTCGGCTGAGCTACACATGTGCTTCGCCCAATCCCGTCCCTGCGGCGACTCCCACCCTTACCCACGTCCAAAGCAGACAGCGGCTTGAATAAGTCTCGACGGTCAGCGCGTGGACGACACCCCAGATACACAGCTCGGAGGAGCTGGCTTTGGATGCGCCTGAGGAGCGCGACTGTGAAATCGCTCGTAAGAGCTTGTAGTTACGTTTGAATGCGCCTGAGGAGCGCGGCTGTGGAATCGCTCGTAGGAGCTTGTACTTACTTTTGAATGCGCCTGAGGAGCGCGACTGTGGAATTGGCTCGGAGGAGCTTGTATTCATTGTTTGGCAGCAAGACATTGAGACTCACTAAGGAAAAGCTACAAGGCAAGAGTCCTTGTCGTCGGTGTGGACACCGAGGAAGCTTTCCTTACCGGTACTCGCCTAGAAGGCGGATGGAATAGCATTAAGGCAGTATTAGTGCAAACAGCAGGGGCATTCGAGCGCCTAGTTGGCGGTGTTCTAGTTTGAAATGGAAGCCGGTGATTGGTTGGGCACATCGCATAACTATAGTGAGACCTACTGAGAGTAGACTGTGCTATTACGCAAATAACTATAGTGAGACCTACTGAGAGTAGACTGTGATATTGAGCAAATAACCATAGTGAGAAATACTGAGAGTAGACTGTGATATATATGTTTTGTCTATGTTTGTTTTTGTCGTTTCAGAACCCTATCCCTGCTGACCCTTTCCCCTATCCTTTCCCTCGCCTGATCGCCTCTGGGCTCTGTAACCTTTGGTTGGAGTCCGGGGATATCGGGAGGTGGACCTACCTAACATCAACCGGACCCTGAGGAGCTCAGAACCTGACAACAACAAGCTCCAGAGGCCTCCCTGCAACTACCTAGCTGACCTGCTGCAATGGATGTCCCTGGACCTGCAACTGGACGTACCTGGACATGCAACTGGACATGTCTGAGCCCTTCTGGGATCTGGTGGAATGAGTTACTGATCCTCAAGAGGTGCCTCCTCAGGACCTGGACCCTTGGGTGGCATAAGTTGAGCTCCTCCTGTGAAGCTTTCAGCTGACATTTAGAATTCTGCGCACCAGAGTTTAAGAACGTAACTTTTTCAGTGGGCATAACGTAGTCCCTATATCCGTCTGACATTCTATCGCAGTTGGCCTGAACTTGTAACATTGTGCCGGTCTAGAGTGACCAGGTACCCACAGAAAGAACCTTCTGCTTCTTGGTGCTATTTTTACTTAAACCTTTAAACTTATATATCTCTGCTTCTACTGATTTTTTTCACATTGGTCTCCTTTTATTGATTAATTGTTAGAAATGGGGGTCTCTAGTTGGCAAGGGCTTGCACCTTTGTCCAAATAGGGACCCTTCTTCCTAGTAGGGATAAGGGAGTTACACTCCTAAAATAACCCCTGCTCACCCCCTTGGTAGCTTGACACAAGCAGTCAGGCTTATCTTAGAGGCAGTGTGTAAAGCATTTGCACATAACCAACAGTAATACAGTGTAAGCACTACAAAAGGACACCACACCAGTTCAGAAAAATATCCAATATAATTATATACTTAAGACAAGACCAAATACGAGTACAAATCCACAATACAGTACTTTAAAAATAGATAGTTCGCAAGATGTCTTTAAATTGCAAAAATACGTTGAAAACACAGTTCGTACGAGTCGGTAGCTCGGTCGGAACCTACCGCGATGCTGAAAACAACAGAGTCTCGCAGTTCCAGCTGACCACGTCGGTACGGGCCAGCAACATCATGAACAGACTCGGTAACAGTACCTTTCTTGTTGTGGCTTGCACGGAGGTGCGATCCAGTCATGGCGTCCGTCGCGGTGCAAAGTGGAAGCGGTGCACGGCGCGGTGTCCTCTCGATGCGGTGCAGGCAGCGGCTCGGTGACGATCGTCCAGACGGCGTCGGTGAGACCAAGGCGTGCGGTGCAGGGTGAGACGATGCTCGATGCGGTGCTGGCAAGTTGTGATGCAGGCGACAGAGCCGGTTGGCGGGAATTGGCGTTGGTCGACCCGGACGGCTGTGCAGGATGAGGCGGTCACGGGTGTTGAGCCAGAGGCGACCGTGTCGGTGAAACCAGGCAGGCGAAGTGAAGCGAGGAGGTGCGGGCTGCGGTGTCCACAGGTCACGGTGCAAGCAGCGGCTCGGTGGTGGCGTCGACGGTCGTCGTCGTCGGTGAGACCATGGTTGCGGTGCGAGATGCGGAGTCAGTGCCCTCAGGACACAGGGCCAGCGACAGAGTCGATGACAGAGTCGGTGGCAGTTTCCTTCTCTGTGGCAACTGAAACAATGGTTCCAGGAGCGGTACCCAGAGGTTGGTGTAGTCTTTGCAGTCCCTGAGACTTCTGAACAGGAGGTCAGCTCGGTTTCAGGCCCTTGGAGATACTCAGCACAAGTAGAGAAGGCTCAGTCCAGTCCTTCTACTGCCCAAGGCAGAAGCAGCAGCTGCAGGCCAACCCAACAAAGCAACAACACAGCAGAGGGGCCAGTCCTCCTCCTGGCAGCTCTTCCAGCTTTTCTTCTTGGCAGGTTCCTTGATTCCATTGAGTTCTAAAGTCTTGGGGTTTGGGTCTGAATATTTATACTAGCAAATCCTTTGTCCTCTGCAGGCAGAGGGTCCTGTACCTACTTCAAACCAGTTCTGGGTGCATTCTGCCAGTGTGCACCTTCTTCCTTTGTCAGTGTGGGCCAGGGTCATCAGACACACCACAGGAGGTGGAGCCAGCATTGTGGAAGGCAGGCACTGCCCTATTCAGACCCAGGTGCTACTCCTCCCACCCATCTATGTGCAGATAGGTCTTATTCAGTCCTGTCCTGACTCACCCTGTCTCCTGGATTCTCCCCAGCCCCTGTCACTCACAAACCAGACAGACAATACACAACCTAGCAGAGGCAGGCTAGATGGTTTAGGCAAGAAAATACCTACTTTCTGAAAGTGGTATTTTCAAACACAGAATGCGAAAACCAACTTCACTAAAAGATGTATTTTGTCATTCTGAGTTCAGGCACACTAAACTCGATTTTCTACCATGTTCCCTGGGTCAGTTAGGATTATAGGCTGTTTTAATCAAACTGTCCAAACTGGCCTATGGGGAACAGGTAGCCTTGCAATAGTGAAAAACGAAGTAGTTTGTAATTCACTATCAGGACATGCCACACACACGAGGGCATGTCCTACCTTTCACATACAATGCACCCTGCCCACAGGGGTACCTTGGGCCTACCTTAGGGGTGACTAACATGTAGAAAAGGGATGGTTTAGGGACTGGCAAGTGGGTGCACTTGCCAAGTCGACATGGCAGCCCCAGGCTGCACACAGGCTCTGCAATGGCAGGCCAGAGTTACACTTTACGGGCTGCTTGCATGGGTGGCACAATCCAGTGCTGCAGCCCACCAACAGCATTTGATTTATGGGCCCTGGCACGCGCAGTGCTCTTTACTAGAGACTGACACATAAATCAAATAGGCCAATCATGGAAACACCAATCAATAATTTCACTAATTTGACAATAACTGAGCGCAATCTTCTCATTCATAATGTCTTCAAGATGTCTGACAGATTATCAGCTCCGGCCAGGAACGCCCCTGCTAGGGATTGCCTTTTTGGCTTTAATCCCCTGGAAGCTACCCCATTCTTGGACCCTTTATACTCCTGGAGTTAGATCGGACTGAGGTTCTCATCTCTCCAAACTCCTGTGTTTAAACTCAAAATCTTCAGAGGGACTGTGATTATTATCCCGACCGCAGAGACCGAGCAATATGGCTGATGCCTGGTGGAGCTGCCTTGACAGCTATAGAGGAGATCGGTTTTGGTTCACCCCCTTGGCCGTCACCTACCCAGCAGGACATTGGGCACTGTTCTCCGCGTCTCTCTGCTGTGTCTCCTTTCCTCCCACTCCGTCCGACCGTGTAACATTATCTTGTATAATATTGTTGTACTGTGTAAGCCTGTAACTGATGTAACTTGTAACTTATAACTCACCTGTCCTCATGTAAAGTGCTCTGATACCTTCGGTTCTAGCCAGCACTATATAAACTCTTAAAATAAACAAATAAATAAAATAACACATTTTACACAGAGAGCATATGCACTTTAGCACTGATTGGCAGTGGGAAAGTGCCCAGAGTCCTAAAACCAACACAAACAGGTCAGGAAAAAATAGGAGGAAAAAGCTAAAAGTTTAGGGATCACCCTGCAAAAAGGGCCATTTCCAACATTAATATTATCTCTATTTTTTCTAAATTGGTTTGAGATTTCTATTGTGTTGTGTTTTCACTTTATTACTGTTTATGTGCTGCATAAATACTTAACACAATATCTCTAAGTTATGCTGACTTATTTTGTGCCAAGCTACTAGAGGGATAATCACAGGGTAATTTAGTGACCTTTGTGGTTCACTTTGACAAGGATTGTAGTTGTTGCTCAAGTAGGGTTTACACCCCCTCAACCAATAAGCCAGATTCTTACATTGGTGTTCTGCAGTGCGATTCAGTGCATGTGTTTGTGCAGTACCACTCAGTGGTTTTGTTCAACACTAAAATCCCATATAAATTACTTGATGGCAGATTTGTTCTCTTTTTTAATTTTCCCTTATTGGCCTCTTGCTTTTTCCAAATTCACTTACATTATGCTTGACTTTTTGCATCTGTGACTTTTCCTGCTGCAAGCATGGAGTTTGAGTTCATGACCTGGAGAGTTACACTGTAGCTGAGCTTAAAGGATTCTGCAGGGAGAGGGGGTTTCCAGCAAACAAGCATTCCTAGAAACAGGAGCTCCAGTCAGCCTTCTGGGCCTGGAAGGAGGCTCTCTAGTTACAGTTTACAGGCCAGGAAGATATGCAGGTGGACTTTGAGGAGGAGCAGGAGGAGGAAATGAAAGGCAAGGATGACAACCCCCTGATTGTGGCCCCAGAGGAGAGGGGAGGGCCCACAGGTGTTAGCTGCTCTGCCAGATCCCAAGCAGGCAACAGTATCTCTTCCTGCAACCTGTCCCCAGAGGAGCTAGAGGACAGGAAAGCGGAAAAGGGAGTTTAAGCTGAAGAAGGCCAAACTGAAAATGGAGGCGGCACCTACCCGGAGGGCCGCACAGGAGAGAAAAGCTGAGAAAGGAACTGCCTTGGCAAGCGAGAAGGTTCATGCAGAGAAGACCTTGGCAAAGGAGAAGGCTGAGGCTGACAGGCTCCTGAAGGAAAAGAAATTGGCCCTGGAGAAGAAGAAAATTACACTGGCTCATGAAATAAGTAAACACGAGCTGGATCTAAAAGTCAGTATGCAAATACAAGAGCTAGCCTTCAGCCCATGGAAATCTGGGTATTGAATGATTATATACAACAGTGGTTCTCATAGGTATAATTTAGTACACAATAGCAAGATAATCAGCCCAATCGCTGCTGGCACTTAATTCAATTTGGATAATAGCAACACAAACTGCAATCATTTGTCCAATTGTTAACAAACAGTACACTATATATAAATCTCAAGTTCTCTTAGCGATGTGTTACCCCAGTGCACAGTGCAGTGTGCAAAAAAACACAACTAGAGAGTGTGTGAAAATAAAATACAGTTTCTTTGTGTGGTTTTCTTTCAACAAACAACAATTGATTTATTCCAAAATATTGATTACTTTGAGTAGTTTGTTTGTTGTGTTGTTGTCAATGGCATCTTGACCCATATGAGGGCCTAATCAGGACTGTAAGATTACCGGTGCATCTGAAATAGTTAATGAGATGTACTAACTTAGTTAATGATGGATGGCATTATATGAAATGAGGTAAACTGATATCAGTTTGTGTAGCAATTATGTGTTGTAATCCCAAGTGTAAACTAATGGTCAAGCTCCAGGTGGTATCACAAAAATGAGTGGACCTTTATTTGAGGCACCATTTCACCAGTGATAAGTACAATTCCTTGGTCTCTGTCCCCTGTGGAGAGTCCTAATATAATATCCACTAACAAATTTTGAGGTGAAAGTCTACCTCTTTTTGAGTACTATTTAGTATTTTAGCACTGGTAGGTACTCACTTTTGTGATACCACCTGGACCTCAGCCATTAGATTACAAAGTTATATTGAAGCTAAGTTACTCCCGACTAAAAAACCCCAATCAGGTGAAACCAGGCTTGGGTTTCTTTTTTTCCAGTTCAGAGAGGACCTGGCTTGGCAGTTCAGGCTGGACTGTTCCTATGCAAATAGGCTCAAGACTGATTTGCATATGGTTGGGTCTAATCTGAGATGATATAGTGGGCAAAAGAATGATGGGTTGGAGTGCTACCACAAGCAATTGTCAGTGCTTCCTGCAATCACCTTTTGTGTGTTTCACTGTATTACTGTGTGTGCTGCATAAATACTTAACACATGCATTATCAATTGCCTGAAATCCAGTGGTTGTTTCAGCCGAGTGTCTCCAGTAGTTTTTATCATCAGGGGGATAGGCGGGATGACCCTACTTTTCTGAGGTTGCATGCTCTGACTCGCAGTAAGGCCTCTTAAAAAGATCTGCTATAGTCTGCCCGGGGGTTGCCGTACTTCCCATTTTGACCTTCCCCTTCTTGTACTCCTTATCTGCTGCCCTCATATTGAGGGAAATATCATGTCGGGCGCTTCCGCTGATCTTTTCTCGCCCTACGCAAACTCCAGATGTTATGAGACCTCAAGCCTTTGATGGGCTCATGCTCTTTTACCCCATTACTCCCACTGCTCGTCTCCAATGTTTTTTTCTCTTGCTGTTGATCACTGGGCTCCCGGCGCTGCACAGGATTTGAAGCAACGGCCTCCCTAGTCCTGGAGCCCCGCTCGGTCCACTCAGCCGTTCACCTCCCAGAGCGTCCTCACTGCCCACCACAAACAACAGCAGGTGTGTGCAGCATTCATGATCCGGGGGAGGGCCTTCTCCTCGATTCAGCTCCTCAGACTGTCGACTCTGGCAAGGTGGAGGGCATGCACCACTATCCTCACACAGCCACCATCTGGCTTCGCAGGTGAACAGGTTAGTTAAGGCATACGCGGGGGTCTGGTGGGCCCCTACCAAATCACAAAGATGGGGAGGGCACCAAAGGCTATAAGGGATAGCCTCACCTAGAAGGGGGGATAGACAAAGAAAGGAAAAATCCTTGAAGGACAGTTCTCCTCTTGAACAATTGTCATCCCACAGAGCAAAGGGGGAAAATGGCGGTTGTAACAGAGGTCTGTTTTATCAGGAAACATGGGGCAGACACTGAGGCAGTAAAGGCTTTTTTTCACTGTCTGACCAGTCATACTGGTCAGGGGATGACTTAGGCTCTCCTGGGGGTGACTCCAAAGAGAGTGGGTTTAGTGGGGAAAGCGAAGGAAGTGACTCCCCTACAGGAGGCACTCGACAATAACGCTTGGTCAGCATTCAAGAAAAGTTGGGTTGGGGGCGACAATTGGCTGCCGGGGGCAGATTAAAATGGGATTACTCAACTATGCCCTGTGTAGGGGGGGAACCCAGTGGAAACCCCAGAGCATTCAATTCAGGGGATGTCAGCTGACTCACCTGCACTCAAAGTCATCTATCAAGAGATAATGTCTAACAGAGATGAAACCCAGGTAGACAGTCATAGAGCCTGGGCCGCTATCAGTAAATTACAGGGAACAATTTGAGAGGTGCAAAGACATGTTCAGAGTTCTCTGACATCATGGAAGCACTGGAAGGAAGAGTGACAACCCTGGAGGCCGACGTCGTGGCCAACAAGAGCCAGACAGTAGCTCATTAGGCACAACTGATGGACACCCAATGGAAGTTGGAAGACTTTGAGAACAGGCTGTGCCGCAATAACTTGAGTCTTGGTGTGGAGAAGGGGGTGAAGGGAATGACACAAGGAAGTATATTGTGAAGGTATTTAGGAGTACCTTCCTTGAGCTGGAAGGGTGGCATTTGGAATAGTGAGATACAATGCTAATTGTATATGAAGCCATGGGTCAGCTGATAAACGATCATGGGCTTGTCGATGTCTGTGATACATTGAAATCTCTTGACCCTGGGTATACGTATTTCTCTTACCCCCATAAGAAATGTGTACAACTGGACTACTTTCTAATCTCAGCAGGTCTCGCAGGAAAGATTGGTATTGAGAGACACCTGACTGAGTGGAAGTTTCGTATTTGCATTTTACTCATTTGTAGGGGTGCATCATAATCACGCATAGAATGCACCTGTACATAATCCTGTCTTGTGTAAAAGTGAGTGCTAGAACTATTAATCGTTTAAGTGTATCTATGTGACATATTTAACTTTACTAATTAGTATGAATAGTTATTATCGGAAATAAATGTAACTAGCAGAACATGCTAACAGGGAGAAATTGTGTTGTGAAGTTTGACACTACTTATGTATTAGATGTGTTTAGCAATAATACCTTCTATAATTTGGTAAACGTGTTAGTCGAAATGCAAGAATGATTATGCAACTAATAATGATTAAATGATATGTTCTTATGTTAGCCAAAGCTGTAGGCCTGAACTGCAACCTCTGACACCCTCGCTTTAGGACTAATGTTCTGAATTTCATCTGCACTCTGGTAGCTGTTCTTTCCCACGTTTTGCATTGCAGGTGGAGAAGCATTCTTTTATGCAAAGAAATGTCTTTGTTTTAGCAGCTAAGCAAGGAAAGAAGTTACAATTACACGGCTTAGAGGCGATAAAGGGAAAAAGTTGGGTTCACGTGGGAGAAGGCGCGGGAACCAAGGACATAGTGTTGCATGTACATGGAGAACACAGTGGAGAAGTAAGCTCATGACTATACCCATTGTGCAGTACGTGTGAGGAGTGAATAATAGGAATCCTACCTGTGGAAAACTTGTTGTTGGAATTAGGGATGGTGCCCACATCTTCCTTGCCTTTGGAGAGAGAGCATCACAGAACAAGCTATTCCTCTTGTGATAGTGGCTTTATGCTGCATGATCCATCTCAATGGTGGATAGGCTTCTTATGAAGACTCCACGACTGACACCTTTCCTCTTGATTCAGAATGCTTACTCATTAATGTAGGGATGTCACTATAGTGATAGAGTAGGAATAGATTTAAATACTCTTCATTCATCAGCCCTCAATTCAGGGAAATTTGTACTCTTGCTTCTTGATTGTCTGTATCCTCCTTCTCGAGCTAATAGTTCTGCTTATGTTGCAGCATCTGAATTTGGTGCTCAGATTTGGATTTATTCTGTTTCCTTTGTATTTATATACCCTTGTGCTGAAGTGTATTTATGTTCAGTTATTTTTGGCCTTGTAAACCTTACTAACCTTCCTCAATTGTCCTTTGGTTATTATGTATCAAGAAGCGTTCTGTCTAAACTGACGGTGCATTAATGATTTTCTCCCCTTCACACTTTCATGCTGCTTAAAAGACGCATCAGAGTGTGTCTCTGGAAAAGTTCCAGAATGTCTAGAAACGACCCTTTCACACCCTAGGGTCTTTTTAGATGACAATCCTCTGATTTTTGAAATTACGGTGGGGAGATAATCAGCCCAGCCCAGCCCAGAATTGGACATTTGACAGGAAACTGCTGCTAAACTCTGAATATATCAAGTATATGAGAAGATGGCTAATAGACGTTTTGACGATAAAAAGATGTACTGACTTGAATGGTGTTGTGTGCGACTCATTAAATTGGGAATCAGGGGTGAGACTGCTAGTTTTAATTTTTATAATCAGGGACAGCAGGCCAAAAATATCCGGGGGCTCTATGTAGAGCTTTTACAATTGTAAGTGCGGCATGCGTTGCTATCATAGTAGTCTGATGGCCCTCTGCACAAGGCAGAAAGAGACAAATAGGGGCATAGATGCTATAATGGATGAGGAAGGATGCCATGCCAGCACTCTAGAGGTAATTATTAGAGTATTTAAGGAATACTATGAAGATCTCTATCAAGAAAACAAATTTCCCCCTCCAAGTAGTTATAAAGCATTTCTAGATGTAACAGATGGAAGAGGCCTAGAGAAAGAAGAGCAGGCCTCTTTGGAGTTACTGATAACCTTGGAGGAAGTAAAGATGGCACTAAAATCCCTAGCCTCTGGGAAGGTGACCGGGTCAGACAAGATACACTTAGAATTCTATCCAGTATTCTGTCTTGCCAGGGACATGGGTTTCACCTTCCTTGGTGCAAATCGGGAGGGGCTCCATTGAGCTTGAGGTCTTAAAGACCAATCTCACTGATTAACAGCGATGCAAACATCTATTTTTAAATATTTGGGATGCGTGTGGACAGGGTCATAGCCAAGCTGGTTTCACCCAGGCACCATAGGTTTAGCCCTAGCTATGGAACTACAGATCACAAGAGGAAAGCAATTACATTGTTTGATGCAGCTGAAGTAACAGGAAGTCCAATGCCTATGATCCTGCTCGACACAGAAAAGGCTTTCGACCAGGTCTCCTGGAAATATATTTGGGCGATTCTAAGGAGAATGGGCCTAGGACCTGACCTAATTAAAGCTTAAAGGCTCTATATAAGAATCCAAGTGCTAGACTGCAAATAATGGGGATGGTGTTGGACAAGATCTCAATTACCAGAGGGACATGGTAGGGATGCTCATGCTCACCGCTTCTCTTTGCACTATATATAGATACTTTTATTACTCGGTTGGAGAGGAATCCCCTAATAAGGCCAGTAAAATTGAACAGCACCGACATATACTGGCATATGAGGATGATATAGCCCTTGTCACTCTAGATCCTGCGGGTGCCAAAGAATAACTGGAGGTTGGTCAATTCAGGAAGATAGCAGGTTATCACTTGAACAAGGGGAAAACTCAAATAGTCTGCACTAGTGATACAGACTTGAAGGATCAACGAAGAGCAGATAGTACAATCTACATAGAGGTAAAGATTACAACCAGAATAGAGCAACTTGTCAACATAAACCTTACTCCAATGCTAGTTAAGGCAAGATAATACTTGAGGAGAATTAATAACCTGCTTTTAACTACTGTGGGTAGATGCAATGTAATTAAAATGATAATACTCTCCAAAGTTTTATATTTGTTTAGAGCCATCCCACTAGAAATTGAGAAAAAATGGTTTATGAAGCTGGAGGTCACTTGTGCTAGCTTCATATGGAGGTATAAAAGAGCAAGGAGAGCCTTAAGTTATATTGAGCTCCCCAGAATCAGGGGTGGTTTGGCTGTACCCAATTTTAAGTATTATTATTGGTCATGCATGCTTCAGCATATGGGCACCCTAACTACAGGAAGACAACATGAGGCTTCAACACCGTCAGGGTTACCATCAATATCTGAATTGATGCGGGGTTCAGAGGTCAAGCGTTCTTGTAAGTAAGGAATATTGAACACAGATACGAAGGTCAAATTTAAGAAAGAGAATGGGGCCTTCAATATTTGGAATCAGCTAAAGGCAAGAATAGGGCTAAATATAATAAGTATTTTAATCACTCCTAAAGAGATCTGCTATTTTCTTTGGTAGAAGAGCAACCACCCAGAAACAAGTCTCCAGAAATGCACAGAGAGACCAGCATAGGTTGCACCAACTGATGGTGAATACTTCCTTAGATGTGAATTACTGAAATAATTATCATGAATTTTATTTCGCAGAATGCAATGGGGAATTGTTTCTGAAATACCAGCAGTATGCTCCCCCACGTATACAATGTATTACTTTGACTACATAGGCACGTCTTCTCATCATTCTCTCTAACCTAACCATGGATATCTTTCCTCTACATAAGAATTTCCCGATTACATTTTCAAGTGTCAGAAAGATTAGGGCCTGATTTAGAGTTTGGCAGTTTTACTGCATATCGATATAATGCATTTGTAATTAGACATATGCAATATCCGTCATGTTTGTGACAGAGTAACCCATGTGCCAAAACTCTGAATTAGGAACACATTGTTTTTTGAAACTCTCATATTTAACATAACCCAGAAAATTCAGGAATATGCAACTAATCAACAGTCCTCAACCCGAGGGTGATATGATCGTGGAGTTCCAAGGGGGAAATAACACAGAAAAGTGAAATAAACAGTGTGAAGGACACCATTCTAGTTTTCTCTTAAAGTAAGAGAGTTGATATCAGTCAGTGTCACTGAGTTCATTATATAATTTTTTTCTTAGAAAACCTTGTATATGTTTTCACAAATTTCTACTTTTTTATAGGTTCTTATGTTTTTCAAGTCCTGTTCAGCTTTAATGTTACTACATGTTGGGTTTCAGAACATCAGAACCCAAATTCTGGTAGGCTTTCCCTTTTCGACTGTCAAGCCAAGATCATTTTCCAGATCCCAGAACAGACATTAGACCTTTGTTTAAAACAACCACGATCTGATATATTTTTTCCCAAATATTCCTCAATCAAATGCTACTAATAATAGGCTGTTGAGCAAACAAATGCATATGGTCATCATATTCATTACCTCTAGGTTACATATACATACTACTTTTTGATATTTTCGATAATCTTACTTGTGTTAAATAAATGTAGTGTATTGTCAAAAGAAATTAACAGTAATATTTTGTGGCAGTAAACATGTCCCTGTTAAGTGTCACAACTGTCTCCCAAAATTGAAGATCCATCGCAATACCTTCACTTTCCCATTTTGTACTCAATTCTGCACCGTAATATTTAATCAGTTGTGAAGTTTGTCATAACATTACAACAGTTGATAACCAGTTTTTTTATCAACTGTTGTGATGACTAAGCAAGTGGTTATGACTTTCAGAAAGTGAAATAAACATTATGGCTCTCAATGAGAGCCATACATAACAATGTATTAGTTATATAAAATGGTAAATATATGTTAGATTTGGTATCTTTTGCTGTGTTTCCCCCTGTCTTTTTGCTTTCTGACCTCCTGGTCTCTGACTGTGTTTGTGCTGGTTTAGTGTCTCTGGGCACTTTCTCACTGCTGTTCAGTGTTAAAGTACACATGCTCCTGTGGTAAATTGTTATTATGAATTGGTGTTTCCATGATTGCCATATTTAATTTACTGGTAGGCCCCTAGTAAAGTGCACTGAGTGTGCCAGGGCCTGTAAATCAAATGCTACTAGTGGGCCTGCAGCACTGATTGTGCCACCCACATGAGTAGCCCTGTAAAGGTAACTCAGACCTGCCACTGCAGAGTCTACGTGCAGTTTGTAACTGCCATGTTGACCTCTAACCTTCACTTTCCTTACATATAAGTCACCCCTAACATAGACTCAAGGCACCCCTATGGGCAGGGTTCTGTGTATGTTAAAGATAGGACATGTACTGGTGTGTGTGACTTGTCCTGGTGGTGAATTACAGTGTATTTCGTTTTTCACCATTGTAAGGCTATCTGTCCCATAGGAAAGAATAAGAGTTTTACTTATAATATCTTATAAGCACAACTTACCATTGGGCAAAGATAAAGAATTGGAGTTTAGTATGCCTGGACTCAGAATGTAAAAAATGCATCTTTTAGTAAGGATAACTTTTATGTTCTGGGTTTGAAAATTGCTTAGCCATCCTGTGTGCCTCTGCTGGGTTTGTGGATTGACTATCTGGCGTTGGAGGGACAGGGGCTGGGGATGTGCATTGGCTCCAGAGAGTCTGGATGAGTCAGGCCTGGGTTGAATAGACCTGGGCTGCATTTAGAGTAGTAGGAGGAGATTTCCTTGCATATAAATGGGCCTGGTCTGCCTTGAACAATGCTGTCTCCTGCCAGGAAGCTGGGACAGAGAGGACCCAACTGGTTTGGACTAAGCCCAGACACTCTCTGCCTGCGGGAACAAAGGGAGTTTGAGTATAAATATTGGGGCCCAGAACTTTAGAACTCGCTGGAATCAAGGAACATGCCAAGAAGAAGAGCTGGAAGAGCTGCCTGGAAGAGTACTGCCCCTTTGCTGTGTTGTTGCTTTGTTGGGTTGGCCTGCATTTGCTGCTTCTGCCTTGGGCAGTGAAAGGACAGGACTGAACTTTCTTTACTTGTGCTGAGTATCTCCAAGGGCCTGAAGTAGAGCTTTCCTCCTGTTCTGAAGTCTCAGGGTCTGCAAAGACTTCACCAACCTCTGGGTACCACTTCTGGAACCACTGTTTCAGTTGCCACAGAGAAGGGAAATGTAACTGACTCCGTCACTGACTCCGTCGCTGGCTCTGTGTCCTGACAACACTGCAGAAGGCAC
Organism: Triturus cristatus; assembly: GCF_964204655.1. Taxonomy (NCBI): domain Eukaryota; kingdom Metazoa; phylum Chordata; class Amphibia; order Caudata; family Salamandridae; genus Triturus; species Triturus cristatus. The sequence continues at coordinate 398,447,138 of NC_140595.1, forward strand.
CGTTTGCATCTTGCACCACCACCCTGGTCTCACCTATGATGACTGCCACCGCCACCGAGCCGCTGCTTGCACCGTTACCTATGGGCACCGCACTCCGCACCGTCTTGCTTCACTTCGTCATCCTGGTCTCACCGATGCTGTCGCTGCTGCTGACTCCGACAAGCATGACCGCATCGTGGCTGGGGGCACCACTAGTAAGTTTCACAACGTACCACCTCGTCCCACACAACAGTTTGGGCTGACCTACTCCAGCTCCTGCTAACCGGCTCTGTCGCTTGCACCACAACCTGCCAGCACTGCATCGAGCACCGCCTCACCCTGCACTGTAAGCCTTGGTCTCACTAATGCCATCTGGACGATCATCACCAAGCTGCTGCCTGCACCGCATCGAGAGGGCACTGCACTAAGCACCGCTTCCATTTTGCAGCGCAACCGCAATGGTTGCCACTAACGGGTCGCACCAATGTGCCAGCCACAATGAGAAAGGTACTGTTACCGAGTCTGTCCACGTATTTGTTGTACCTACGCGGTTGGCTGGAACTGTTAGACTCTGTTGTTTTCAGCATCGTGGTAGCACCAGACGTAGCTACCGACTCATACGAACTGTATTTTTGAGGTATTTCTGCAATTGTAAGAATATCTTGCAAAATATATATTTTTAAATACTTAATGTTGGATTCTTATCTTGTTTGGTCTTGTTTTGGATATATAAAAATATTGGATATTTTTCTAAACTGGTGTGGTGTCCTTTTGAAGTATTTTCACTGTATTACTGTTGGTTATGTGTAAATGCTTCACACACTGCCTTTAAGATAAGCCAGACTGCTCATACCAAGCTACCAAGGGGGTGAGCAGGGGTTATTTAAGGAGTGTAACTCCCTTACCCTAACTAGGAAGAATGGTCCCTACTTGGACAAAGGTACCTACCTCTGCCAACCAGAGACACCCATTTCTAACATTGGTTGTCAATGGTGAGAATAGGGCTTGTGTTTGCACTGGACTTACAGTGATTGGTGTGCACTGCAACCATATCGCAAACCATTACGTGCCACATGCTGGTTCTTTTCTTTTTGCCATATTTTTGACCTTGCCAGTTTGGATTTGCTACTTCATCATGCCTGAATCAAGAACATCATCTGTTGCATCCTTGGAAGTTGCCTTTGAGGAGGATAGGTTGGAATCCTACAACGTGAAAGAGTTGAAGGCTATTTGCAAAAACCTAAAGGTCCAAGTCAGAGGCTTCACCAGGAAGAAGGCGCTACAAAATGTGCTGAGGGCCTGGGTAGCAGCCAGACATGCCCATGGGCAAACTGGAGATGTCAGTGGAGAGGCCGGAGCAGCCTATTCCTAGGATGGATGTGCTTTGGAGAGAAAGAACCCTCCAGGCCAGGCAGCAGTGGCCTGTCCCCAGAGGAGTTGGAGGACAGTCTGGAAGGAAGAAAGTTTGAGTTGGAAAAACTCAGGATGAAGAATGAAAGGGAAGACAAAAGAATAGCAATGGAGGAAAGAAGGATGGTCTTAGATCATGAACGAAGTCTTAAGGAGCTAGAGTTAAGGAGTAGGCCCAGCTCAGATGGTGATAGCAATTCATCAGTGCAGACAGATAGAATTGTACACATCACTAAGAAAGTAGGCAATAATTCAAGAAGGGGGAAGACATACAAAGGTGGTTTCAGGGTTATAAGACATATATCCACATGAATGGAGGTCCTGGGAACAATTCGGGGCAGGATTGTGGCTTTTTTTCCCAGAAGAAGCAAGGGATACTTTAGTGGCTTTGGGTAAGGGGTGTAACCTCACCTATGCTTACATGAAGGAGGCCCTTCTTAGCAGGTATGGTCTCACTTCTGAAAAGTACAGGGATCAGTTTAGGTCCAGTAAGAGAATGGATGCAAACACTTGGTTGGAATGTGTGGATTCGTTTTGCACAGGATGGCTGGGTGAAGGGCAGCAATGTGACATATTTTCAGGGGCTCTACAATTTGATTACATGGGAGCACTTGTCTACACTATGTTTTGCAGAGCTGCGCCAGCACTTGTTTAATAGTAAGCTGACTGAACCCAGGAAGCATGTTTTGCAGGTGGACCACTGGGTGAGTACCAGGATCCACAAGAAAGTGTTTGGGGAGACTCAGCCAAAGGTAGGCAGGGTCCCCAGCAGAAGAGTGGGGGGTCAAGGGTAAAGCACAGGAGTTCTCTAACGGGCCCCAAACTAATACCAGGGTAAAGGTTCCCATCCCCCTGGAGACAAGAAAGCAGTGGTCTCTTCAGGAAAGCCTGCAGAGACCAGCCCCCACATGTGCTATGCCTGTGAGCAGGTGGGTCACTTGAAGGGGGACCCAAAGTCTGCCAAGAGGGCACAGCCACCCACGGGTAGGCAGACCAAGGTGTTGGCTAGTGTAGCACTTGGGAAGAAAGGTTGCCCACAGGAGGGTGGGGATCCCCCAGAAATGACCCTTGTCAAACTAGGTGACAGTGAGATGGTCTCAGGAAACCAGGTGCCTGCTAACAGTAAAAAATACAGTGCCTGGGTGACCCTCAACAGGAAAAGGGTGGAGTCTCTCAGAGATACTGGAACCAGTGTGACCTCAGTCCGGTGTCACCTGGTCTCTGAGGAGCAAGTAGTCCCTGGAGCATTCCACCAAGTAGTTGCTGTGGACTACTCAGAGCGCCAGTGTATGGTGGCGCAGGTTCCCTTAGAATGGGGGAGTCTCAGTTCCCTTGGTTGTGAGCCCTACCATGCCTATAGATTGTCTGCTAGCTAACGACCTGGAGCAGTCCTTGTGGAAGGATGTTGAGCTCAGGTCTCACTTGGAGATGCTTGGGTTGCCAGAGTAGGCATGCGTGACCACTTGGTCAATGGCGGCCAGAAAGGGTGATCAGAAGGACCTGGAGTCTGAAACAGTGGCCCAGGTTCCTGCCAAGAGAAAGGGCGGGGGTGTGGGAAACCCACCCCTGAGGTTCCCACAGACCGGGAGGAGGCTGACCTTGAGAGGGACACCCCGGTACCTACAGGGGAGCAAGTAGCTGACCTGGGAGACTTATCTGAGCTGACCCATTGGCAGAAAGAAGGTGGTCCCACCACGGAGGAATTCTGCAGGGGGCAGAAAGAATGCCCTTCTATGGAAGGTCTGCAGCAGCCAGCTGCAAACCAGGCAGCTGGTGATCAGTCTGGATCACATTGGATCTAATGGGAGAATGGTCTCCTGTACAGGGATCCTAAGGTCGCTGAGCCTGGGTCAGGCCGTGTGCTGGTGGTACCCCAGCGCTTCAAGACCTTCCTACTGGGTCTGGCTTACAATGTGCATTTGACAGGACATTTGGGGTGGGACAAGACCTTTGGCAGGCTTGTCTCCCACTTCTTTTGGCCCCAAATGTGAAGGCAGTCAGATGGACATTGCAGGTATTAACAAACTTTCCAAGCAAGCGGTAAGAGTGGGAGTAAGGATAAAGCTCCTCTTTAACCTTTTCTAGTTGTTGGAACCCCTTTTGAAAGGATTGGGATGGACATTGTTAGGCCACTGGATCCCAAGACAGCCATGGGCAACAGGTACATCCTGGTCTTGGTGGACCATGCCACCTGGTAAACGGAGGCAATCCCTCTCAGGACAATGACGGCGCCAGTGGTGGGCCGGATGTTAATGGGGACCTTTTCCCATGTGGGTTTCCCTAGAGGGATGGTTTCTGACCGTGAGACCAATTTCATATCAAAGTGTATGGCATCCTTTTGGAAGGAGTGTGGTGTAACCTAAAAGTTCACCACTCCTAACCACCCGCAAGGTAACAGTTTGGTGGGAAGATTCAAGCAAACCTTGAAAGGCACGATCAAGGGTCTAACACAACTCCTGAGGCAGAAGTGGGACATCCTTTTGCCATGCCTTTTTCTTTGCATACAGGGAGATACCACAGAAGTCTCTAGGGTACTTTCCCTTTAAGCTTCTGTATGGGCACCCTGTGAGAGGACCTCTTAGTTTGGCCGAGGAAGGCAGGGAGGCAACCCCCAGGAAAACTCCCCAGGATGTATTTAGTACATGCTGGCCTTCAGGAACCAAACTGCCCGCTTCAGGAAACCCATTCAGGCGAACCTGGAGGCAAGCCAGGAGGAGATGAAACACTGGTACGACCAGAATGCCACTCTGGTAGAGTTTCAGCTTGACATGGCCCCAGTGGAACCTTGTGCTTTGCAGGACAAATGGACTCTGGCCTTTTGGGGTGGTGGAGCGCAAAAGCGATGTCACCTACCTGGTAAATTTGCAGACTACCAGGAACCCTTTGATGGTCCTCCATGCTAACTGCATCAAGCTTCACTTAGAGAGGTCCAAAGTGAGCATGCTCTTGGTGACAGATAATGGAGTGGAAGAAGAGAGTGAACCTCTCCCTGACTTCCTGTCTACCAATCAGCACGATGGGTCAGTGGAAGGTGTGATCCTCTCCCTACACTGACCCCAGAGCAGCAGGGTGACTGTCACCAGTTGTTGGGACAGTTCGCCACACTGTTCTCTCTGACCCCAGCTGTTACTCACTGGTGTACCAATGAAGCGGACACTGGTGACAGCCCTCCTATAAAACACAAGATTTACTGGTTGACTGACTGGGTCAGGGCCCGCATCAAAGAGGAGGTCTCTATGATGTTGGCATTAGGGGTGATAGAGCCCTCCAACAGTCAATGGGCCAGCCCAGAGGTCTTGGTCCCAAAGGCTGCTGCACCCAGTGCCACTACAGAACTGTGGTTCTGTGTGGACTACATTGGGCTCAATGCCATCACCGGGACTGACGCACATCCCATCCCCAGAGCTGATGAGCTCATTGATCGGTTGGGGGCTTCCAAGTTCCTCAGCATGTTTGATTTAACGTCTGGGTATTGGGAGATTGCCTTAACCGATGGGTCCAAAGAGTGGTTAGCATTCTCAACCACAGAGGAGCATTACCAATTCCGGGTGAGGCCCTTTGGATTGAACAATGCCCTTGCCACCTTTCAGAGGTTGGTCAACCAGGTATTGGCTGGACTGGAGGATTTCAGTGCCACATATCTGGATGACACTGCAGTTTTCAGTTCCAGCCGGGAAGAACACTTGTAGCACCTCTGGGAAGTATTGAAGGCACTGCAGAGGGCAGGCCTCACAATCAAGGCCAGTAAGTGCCAGATCGGGCAGGGCTCTGGGGTGTACCTGGGACACCAGGTAGGAAGCAGCCAGGTGGCGTCCCTGCAGCCCAAGATTGACACCATTCTGGCTTGGGAGCCCCCAAAGACCCAGACAGAGGTGAGAGCCTTTTTAGGTCCCACCGGTTACCACAGGAGATTTGTTAAGGGATATGGCACCATTGTTGCTCCCTTGACAGAGCAGACTTCCAGAAAGCAGCCCAAGAAGGTGATCTGAACTGAGTCCTGCTAAAAAGCTTTTGATGCCCTGAAGGCAGCCATGTGCACGGTGCCCGTATTCAAGGCACCCGACTTCTCCAAGGAATTTGTCGTGCATACTGACGCTTCAGAGCATGGTGTGGGATCTCACAACAGAACGAAGAGGGCCGAAACCAGCCTGTAGTCTTCCTTAGCAGGAGACTACTCCCTAGGGAACAAAGGTGGAGTGCCATAGAAAGAGAAGCTTTTGCTGTGGTCTGAGCACCAAAGAAGCTAAGACCCTACCTGTTTGAGACTCACTTCCGAGTTCAGACAGACCAAAGGCCCCTCAGATGGTTGATGCAAATGAGGGGTGAGAACCCAAAACTGTTGAGGTGGTCCATCTCCCTACAGGGAATGGACTTTACAGTGGAACACCGCCCTGGCACAGAACACAACAACGCAGATGGTCTGTCCAGGTTTGTCCGCCTTAGTGAAGAGATCTCCCAGGAGGTTGGGTAGTTCTCCCTACTTTCTTCTGGAGGGAACATGTGTTAGCCTTGGCAACTTTTGACGTGTTTCCCCCTGTCTTTTTGCTTTCTGACCTCCCGGTTTGTGCTGGTTTAGTGTCTCTGCGCACTTTCTCACTGCTGTTCAGTGTTAAAGTGCAAGTGCTCCTGTGATAAATTGTTATTATGGATTGGTATTTCCATGATTGGCATATTTGATTTACTAGTAAGCCCCTAGTAAAGTGCACTGGTGTGGTGCCCTTTTGTTGTAGTTTCACTACATTACTGTTGGTTATGTGCAAATGCTTCACACACTGCCTACCTCTGCCAAGTAGAGACCCCCATTTCGAATAATATAGAATTTGGGTAACACAGTCCCTTTGATATAGTGAATTCCCCCACCTAACGATAGTAGGAGGGATTGATCAAGAAGTTTTTGTTTTTTACTTCAGCCCATTTTCACGATACGTAACTGGAGTGATCACCTTACCTGTTTTTTACCCCTGAGCTCCACTTTTTGTCCTCATACCTAGCATTCCAAACCATAATTTCAATTTGGAATTATTAATCACATATAACCAGAAAAACTGCCGGAGGTTTGCAAGGTGTTCAAAATTGCGGCATATGACTCAACAGATTCAGAAATAATAAAGAGGTTATCAGCATATAATAAATCCAGTGACTGGCCAACAAGAAGTCCTTTTTAATCTGCATGAATTACTTTCCCTATGATTTTCTTAAGTCAAAAACATCTTCCTATTTTTATTTAATACAGAAATGGGATGGTACAATGCGCACAGGTCCGAGTTTTTACCCACTTTTCAATTAGTATCATATTGGCTTCACAATAGGATTTAAGCGCCTTATACTCCATAAATATTTCTTGTGCTAATTGTAGAAATACTTCTGATATTTGTCTTTTTATTAATTTCCAAAATTAATTTGGAAGTCCATTTGGGCCATGATCTTTGCCTCTTTACAGTGTACCTATTGTTAGATAGCATTACTCGATCGAAATACCATTCAAACATTTTGTCCTGGTCAGACTCAGAAACAGAGGGAAACATGACTTCTTCTAAGCCTGGGTGGTGAACTCCGCTCCGCTCGTGGAGTTTGCAGAGATTTCTGCACTCCGCGTTATGCAGATCTGGCGGAGTTCAGAAAAACTCCCCTCCGCTCTGTGTAGCGGAGTTAGCTCCATCGCTCGCTTTCATCAACATCAAGTTGGCGAGCGTGGAAAATCAACCTCCCGGTGAGATTTCTCAACGCGGGCGTTCAGATTTCTCATTGCGAGTGGTCGCATTGAGAAACTGTCCGTTTGCGTTAATAAAGCTGCCGCTCGAGTAAAAATCTACTCGAGCAGCAGAAAGGAAGCAGCGGCAGCTTGCGCTGTGCATGGTGCGGACAAGCACATGGCACTGAAAATCATTGCGAACAGCATTTATCTAAAGAAACTCCGCCGCTTGCGGAGCTCCGCATAGCCCCCAGGCTTTGAAATTTCAAGCAAATTGTTTTTTACAATTAAATTTACCAGGTTTCAATATGACCCTTAGAAGTAATCAACTCCTATCTGTGCAATCTCTTCATCCTCACAATAGTTTTTTCTATTTGCTTCATTCTGTTTGATATTATTTCTATTTTTTGTTGCTTTTGTTTGCAGATCTTAATGTAGGATCTTAGGTCACAGTTCTGAAAATGTCACTTTTAGAAAGTAAAAGACACACAATTGATGGACGGAATGCAGAACAAATCAAAACATTCTCCCCCAGTCAAGAGATCTGGGTTAAATCCATCATTCTTTTGCTCACCATGCCACTCCAGTTTAGACCTGGCCATATGCAAATCAGTCTTGACCCTTTGCCTCATGGGAACAGTCCAGCCCGAACTGCCAAGTCAGGTCCTCCCTGGACTGGAAACCAGCATCCTAGGACCGTTTTTGGGGTTTCACCCCTGTTCAGCCAGGACAGCTTGATTCCAGTGGCACAGTGAGCCCAAGACCCACGCCTGGGCATACCTGGCACACTTAGGGCGAGAAAGCAAAAGACACACAATTGATGGACGGAATGCAGAACAAATCAAAACATTCTCCCCCAGTCAAGAGATCTGGGTTAAATCCATCATTCTTTTGCTCACAATGCCACCCCAGTTTAGACCTGGCCATATGCAAATCAGTCTTGACCCTGTGCCCATCAACTGTTGTTTTTGCATTTATCACCCCGAGTGGGACGGGTATGCTCAGACGTGAGTCCCGTGCTCTCCATGCCACTGGATTCAAGCTATCCTGGCTGAAGAGGGGTGAAACCCCGAAACCGGTCCTAGGATGCTTGGTTCCAGTCCAGGGAGGACGTGGCTTGGCAGTTCGGGCTGGTCTGTTCCCATGAGGCACAGGGTGAAGACTGATTTGCATATGGCTGGGTTCAAACTGGAATGGCATGGTGAGCAAACGATGGATTTAGGCCCAGATCTCTGTACTGGGGTGAATGTATGACATTGTTCTGCATTCTGTTCATCAACTGTTGTTTTTGCACTTTTAGAAAGTTGACATTTGTTTGTCCTAACCATTTGTTCCTTCTCCCAGTGTCCTGGGTCACATGGTTGTGATTAGCTCTGTTGTTAGGGGTTTATGTGTTCCTTCTAGACAGTGAAACAAAGGAGAGTAGGTGTGGACAGATTGTGCCATCCTGCCAAGTTGGTTGGCAGTGGAGCTGTACCCCGCCTCACTTAAATTTCAAAGGGCTTTGCCTCCAGCATTCACAAAGGAATCTGACACTAGCCTTTTGTCACCCCAGACTTCTTGGAGCCTTGAAAGTGGAAGGGAAGAAATTTCTAGAACCAGATGTGGAGGTAGTATAGGGAATCACCCGACTTTAAAGGCTGGCACCGGTTGTAAATATTAGACCTCCAGAGCCAGGCGTCAGTACACTCCTAGACCTGTGGACATTACAAAAGAAGGGTTGCTTTGCTCTTTAGAGGACTGCCTTGCTGTCTGAAAAGGAAGGCTGGACATGCTCCCTTCATCTCAAGCTAATTTGAGTGATTACAAGGGTCAGTTGGCGGATCTCCTGTCTGAGATATCAGGACACCAAATCTCCAGAGACATCCCTGCAACTGTCCAACTAGTCTGCTGTATTGGACTTGCCTGGACCTGCAACTGGGCCTGCCTGAGCCACGATGGCCACTGCTGGAGTGAGTTGCTGATCCCCAAGAGATCTTCACAGGTCCTGGACCCTTGACTGGCATTGGTTGAGCTCCTCCTCCTGTGAAGAAATGGGAAATCCTGAAGTTTTGGGCTGTTTGTGACCGCAAACTGACCGGATGTGCTGAGATTATGCCACTAGCAACACCTGCCAATTAGAAGCTCCAGTAAACCTGATTCTTAGAGCTACAGGGACCACCAACGACGACCGGAAATTTGATTTCTGCACTTCACGCTACAGCACAGACCGCCAATGTGACGCACCAGAAAAGACCATCTGCAATGCCTGAACGGCTCTTCATGCTACAGCGACGACCATCTGCGCCACTCTCTTTGCTCCTCATAGTCTCTTCCACTGCAAACTGAACTCCTCACTTAAGACTTTGAGAAGGTAACTTTTTTAGCTGGACTAACCTGGTCTCTGTAACCGACCCATGCTCCATCACGGTCACCAGAACTTGTGGCTTTCCCCCCATTTTAACACGAACAGATCACTGCGAGTGGTGCTCTGTGCGCACAGGCACTATATCTACATAAAACTTTCAAATTGAATATCTCTGGTTTTACTATTTGGATTTATGTTGTTCTGGTATCATTTGAATTATTAAAATCTACTCTAAGTTTATAAATTATTCTATGATTTCTCTAAGCCTGGGCGTTGAACTCCGCTAGATTCACGGAGTTTGTGGAGTTTTCCAAACTCCGCGTTACGGGTGCTCGCAGAGTTCCAAAAAACTCTGCTCCACATAGCGTAGCAGAGTTTTTTTCCTCGCTCTCGTTCATCAATTTCAAGTTGGTGAGCACATGCAAGGAAAATCCACCTCCCAACAAGATTTTTCCTTGTGCGCGATCGACAATGTTAAGTTGGCGAGCACGAGCGTGGAAAATCAACCTCTGGGCAAGATTTCTCATCGCGGGATGTTGGATTTCTGAACTCGAGCGGCCACGTATGCTTGCAAACGCTTGTGTTGAGAAATGGTCTGTTCGCATTGAGAAGGCTGCTGCTCGAGTAAAAAATCTAGTTGAGCAGCAGAAAGGCAGCAGCGCCCGCTGACACTGGACATGGTGCCATTCGCGATCATTGCACAGTGCGGACAAACTCCTGGCACTGAAAATCACTGTGTATTGCATTTATCTAACGCACTCCACCACTTGTGGAGCTTTGCCTAGCGCAGCAGAGTTTTTTTTTTTTACCCCACGAACTCCGCCCAGGCTTTGATTTCTCTTGGGTTGTGTTTTCACACTACTAGTGGTTGTGTGCTTCATAAAACCTTTACACTGTGCCTTGAGCTAAGCCTGACTGTTTTGTGCGAAGCTACCCAATGGTAAAGCACAGGATCATTTAGTGGCTTTTGTGGTTCACCCAGACACAGATTGTGGTTGTTGCTTGAGTGGGAATTCCACCCCCTTAACCAATAACCTGATTTCTCACACCTAGCCATCACCATTCCTAAAGTATAGATACATTCAAATATATTCACTTTATGAATAATTATGGTTTGCACAGATTTCTCTGCTGTAAATTCATTATGACAGAGTTGTTTTACCCTCCAATTCTAAAAAGGGTGTTGTTCTTTGCTCCATTGCTTATTGCGCTTCTCCCAGATCTCCCTCTTGTTTCATTTATTGTGAAATCCACTTGAAAACCTTTACTAAAGGCTTTGTATGAATCACAGACCATAAAAATATTTGTTGAACCAATATTTTTTTTAGAAAAATTGAATAGTCTGTGTCTGAATGCATGTAATGCATTTCCATTAGTAAGTAATGGCCTATGCAAAGTCATCATGCTGGGCGACTTTTATTATTGGGAAGTCTATTAAAAAAATGAAAGCATAGCCTGATCTGATATGTGGCTTGGAAATATGTGTAAAATAATGATGGATTGGGATGTGGCCTGAGTAATTACCACTGGCTGAGATTAATTCAAGCAGACCATCCATCATTTTTTTGAATATTTTGGAAATCATTTCAGCAGTAGCTAATTTAGTTGAAAATACTTTGAGCCTGATTTAGCATTTGGTAGACATTGCGCTGTGCCACAAACAGAATAGAGAAACCCGTCTGCCAACCCTTCAGTCTGCTCGCTCTATTCTGATTTAAGGGGACAATCAGTTTTCTGATGACAGTGTCCCAACTGGCTGTGCTGTCAGAAGGCTTACTACAAGAGCCCAATAAAGTAGTAGCCATTAGAGTAAGGGCAACAGATCACCTGTCTTATTTAGAACCAATGTATTTTTTTTCTGTACGTCACCACCAGGAAAAACCTGATGGTCACGTCACAGAGAGAAAAAAATAAAGAGCCCCACACCCTGGGAGACAATGCCCATGGTGTGGGGGGGGGGCTCATTAATTTTGGCTTGTCAGAAAAAAACCTGTGCTTTGAGAGTTTGTTTCTGAAAAATAATTAAGTATGGTGAACAAACTTGCAGTACCTTTAGAGAAGTCACCATGCTGGTGGCTCCTCTGAATGTGCACGGCCAGCGGTGATCTTGTAATTTGACGCAAGGTAGTCTGGTCAGGGTGGAGGAGGCGATGACCACTCTGACAGGCAGCAGGCCACCTAGCATGGTCAAAATCAGGCCATTTCAGTGTGAAGGTGTGTGTGGCAGGCTGTTTGTGCACCAGTTCAGGTAAAGAGATCAGCCGCAGGTCATATTTAGCAAAATATGGATCTGCTCTTCTTTCTCTCATTGCGCAATCCAGCATAGCAAATTTGGTTGCTGCACTGGGTTGCACTAAATTATTGTACATCTAATCCACTGTGTTCTTTCACCAAAAACTAACACAGATATGTTGCTTGTCATATGAATTTCATGTGTTGAGGTTGGAGCCATATGCTCAATGACTGGACTATGTAGCTGTTTAGATTTTGATTCGGATCCAGCAACCCTTGATAGCTTGGTAGTAACTGTTAAGGTAATGATCTGACTCATTTGCATCATGGGATCACTAAATGTTTCTCTTTGTTTTCCCTCCATTAGTTCACATTACTGCTCTTAAATTTTCAGTAGTCTGTCATGACTACATTTTTCTCCCAACATAGGCCCTTCAGTAACTCCTTTCTCTGTATCATTAATTCTTGACTATACTTGCTTTTGCACCTCAAAGGTTTTCTTCTGTCCTGATGTGAAGTTGTCCACTTCTGCAATGAGATCAGAGGCTTCCCCATTATCTATTACAGTTATAGTTTGAAGGTTACACCAGATTCCTCCCAATTTCAGCCCTACCCACTCATTGCTTCCTTCTGATTCAATATCTCCATCTAATGCAAGAGTGACTCACTTAGATGGAGGGCTTGTCGCAACAAAGTAATTTGAAGCAATATACAAACTTGGACATATGGGCCCTTTCATCTCCTTTGATCATAATGGATTCTGCTATGTCAGTTCTACTGTCCATCTTTTTTCAAGCAGTCTATTCAGAGTGAAGAAGTGGATAATACCAAGCAGCTGCTCTAAACCATCTATTGTACTTTAACTTTTGACAGATTTTTAAAGAGATTTACCATTTCTTTTTCACAGCCAAATCAAAACGGGGCTTACCTCCAGAATGTTGCCTTGTGCAATAAAGATGAATGCCAGCCAGGCTGATATGATGATTTACAGTGTTTGTCACTAACAAGGTGAGGATAAACATCTCGGTCAAGAGGCGTTCTCTCGAAGTTTGGGCATTATTTGATAGGAGCTTCTGTTAAAAAAGCTGATCTTGCTAAGCACCAGAAGAAAGCAATTTAATGCTGCACCTTCTTCCTGTGCAACCTGACTGCATTAGACAGACTGCTCTCTCAGCACTCCTATAGTGCCAACTTGGCTTCACCCATGGCCACTTTGCCACTTCCCACCATGTCTTCTTAGTTCTTGCTTCTCACCTATTTGCAAACTTCTCACCACACCTCTTGCTGCAGCCCTTCTTCCTGGCAATGTATTCCAGATTCAATACACATTCATGAGGTGTCAAAAAAATATTGATGACAAGAGACAAAACCAGTGATGAGCAATTATGATGTCCTATGAGAGCTTTTCCCAGTTTCCCCCTTACTCCCACCTTAGGTAGGCATGGTGTTTTGCTTATATCTTCTTAGCTTTTAATTACTGAAAGGGAACAAACCCACCACCAGTCCACTCTAGAGCTTAGCACTGAGCTCCTTAAGCCTGCTAGTATCTTAATTTGCCTCTGACAGCTAGGAGCAAAGTGTCACACCAGTTTCATAATGCCCTGGTTAAGGGTGGGTGGAATTTGCAAAGTTGCCTTTCGCTAAATTCCGCGAAACTGCAAACAATCTCTGCGAACACGCGGAATTTCGCGTGCTCGCGGAGATTTCGGGGGCGGGGCTTCTTTGCTTTATTTATATCTGTAAGTGCTTCCTGCTGAGGTTTAATTTTTGTGACAGGAGCATCGTGCCAGAATGAATCCTGCCCTGCATATTTATCCAAGCAGATGCCACCATTTTGTGCAATACCTCAACTCAACTGGGGTACTTTCTACTGGCTAATCAGTAAGTGCTACCTCGTTGGGTAAATGTATAGTGCCTTTCCTACACTACAGCTGCGTAAAGGGCCAGAAGAATTGTTTCCTTTGACCTTCTGTGTCTGTAACTTTGCCGCGGCGCCGGGTCCCTTGAGTGAGCTGTCCAACATCTTGGGGAAAGGGCGGGAAGCCGTTGCATACTGCTAGTGTCTGTGGGGCAGGGCCAAACGGGCGGGGCTTCTGGTCCAGTTCACATGCCTCTTGTTTATAAAGGGTCAGAGCAGGATCTCAGCGGCAGATGAGGAGAAGGAACCTCCTGGTCACAGTTACTACACGAGGATTGCGCTCGAGAATATCAAAGATGCAAAGACCTCTATCAAGGATTACAGATAACTTTTCAGTATGGAAATGGAGAGAAGGCACATCTGCTTAGCCACTCTCACAAATTCTACACGAGGATTGCGCTAGAGAAACTCAAGGATGCGAAAACCTCCAGCAAGGATTATAGCTATCTTTTCAGGGTGGAAATGGAGAGCAGGCACATCTGCTTAGTCAAAACCTCGCTCACAAATTTTTGGGCTGATTATTGCGTTACAGAATTTGAGCTTCAACTCGGGCACCTGCTGAGGTTTAATTTTTGTGACAGGAGCATCGTGCCAGAATGAATCCTGCCCTGCATATTTATCCAGGAAGATGACACCGTTTTGTGCAATACCTCTATCCTCATGCCCCCGAATTCCATTCCTCCGCGGATTGCGGAAGTTTCAACATTTTCGCGTTCCGCGAAAATGACGAAATTTCGCAAGTTCCGCGAGCGGAACGGAATTTGCCACCCACCCTTTATTTTATTGTCAGTCCCAAAATGCCCTGCTGGGAACACATTTCAATGCAAAGTTTACAATGTCCCAAAAGAGTATTCATTTCCATGCCACTGTCAAAATGGAATGAGTAACCATTCATTTGGTCATGTCATTGTGCCATTCCAGGTTCTCACTGTCATTTGGTTAGACATATCCATGCTGTAAAAATGTTTAATTAGGAGTTACCTGCAGTGTTAATAACACATATACCATGAAGGTTTACATTAGTCAGAAGAAGTTAAGAATACTTTATTCGGATAAAATCATATCAGACATGATAATTTAAAAAGACAAGGACATAATCATACTACAATTCATTAACATTGGTCATAAATACACAACATTTGGGACACATATTTTGAAAAAAACGTATGCATAAAAAAGGAAAAAAGTTTTAACGGGTTACACATCATTTTGCGGGTCCGCAAGGCAGTTCTCAAAAAAGTGCTGATGCGAAAAACTAGCTCTTCATCTGACAATGTAAGTATCCTCCTGTGAGCATCTACCAGACTGATGGGCATATTTCCTTTAAAAAAATAGGATTAAAAGCCATTTAGCGTATTTTAAGTAAAATTTACAGAAGAATAAAAAATGTAAAATGGTTTGATTACTTTGTCCATCACACGGGCAGGGAAGGGAGTCAAGAGTAGCATTATCACCAAGGGGAAAACAGAGCACAAATGTAACAGTGCCTGCCCTTAAGCGAAAGAGGAGACCCCTCTCCCTGTGACTCATGGGCAAGACGAGGTAACTAGCCAATGGGTACACAATATGCTCAATAGTCATAAAGTTAAAAACAGTCAGTTTCTTAGATTCCCTCGCTATCCTTTCCGTGCCATAAAGTGTGTAGAGTGGAATCCTGAGAGCATTTTTATGTACAGTCTCAGCTGTCCCTGGATTTAAAAAGAGCCCGCCTAAATTAACACAGCATAGGCTCTGATACACCCCCAACAGCCACGGGATGTCCTGCCCTTTCTCGCAATTAATGTAGTCACCTATGATCTCTCTTGTAAGGGATGCAGCCTGATTTTTCCATATGGCCAGCCAGAATAAAGCAGAACGGGCCCTTATAAAATCCTCTATATAATTCAAATTAAGTTCATTGTGGCAAACATACTGAGCAGTGGAAATTGGTGCACCTAGTAGTTTCCTACAAAATGTATTTTCTTCTTGTTGAATACTATAGCACTTGGCAATACCCCAAACCTCTGCACCATAGGTGGCTGTTGATATACACTGGGATTTAAAAAAAAAGAAATGGCTAAAATGGCCCCTGTTCTCTTGGCTCGTTGTAGACTAAGAATAGAGTTGGTGGCCTTTGAAAACTTGCTCCTGCAAAATGCCAAGTGCTCGGACCAGGAGCCGTTCGCAGCAAAGACCAGTCCAAGATAGTGAAAAGTGCTGGTGCTTTCCCATTTTTGGTCGCCCACAGATATAAATTTTAACTGGTGTTTCGTCGGCCCACAAGACATAATAAAAGATTTTTTTAAATTAGTACTTAGGTCCAGACTGGACATAAAGTCAACAAATCCATGCACTAAGGTGCGTAACACATTCGGTGTGCAGACCATAAGGACCGCGTCATCGGCATATAATAGCACAGGGAGTTTCTTTGCCTTTATTTTAGGAACATCATTGGTTAGTGTAGTAAGTGATCTGTGCAGACCATTAAGGAGAGGGGCTAAGCCACAACCCTGTCTAACCCCTCTACTTACTTTGATGTCATCAGAGACATTACCCCCGCTGCTAATCCTAACCCGGGCCTTTAAATCTTTGTGTAAATACACCAGGAAATGCACCAATGCCTCGCCCAAGCCATAGGCCAAGAGAATGGACCATAGTTTTGACCTATTGACAAAGTCGAAGGCACCACATTCTGAGGCGAACGTGGTCCGGGATGATATTCTCAGTACTGTTATAATACGGTTATGATCCCCATGATTTGTGGCAATGATTTCTGCTTTTGCTAAGTAATTCTCAAGAATGGGGGAAATAAAAACATAATCTATGTTTAAGGCAGAGCCCCTCCCTTGGAATGTCAGCTCAGGAGGGTTATTGGCTGATGCTATGCCCGCAATTTCCATGAAATTTGTAAGATTATGTGTGTTCAGGTGTGCCCAACCCTGCGACAGGTTTGCCCAACTATTACAGGGCCCTGAACAATATGATGTGTCTGATAATTTTCCATTAAAATCACCTCCCAGGCAAATGCTTGCTATATTAATACATTCTTTATGGGAATCTAAATTGGCAATGAAGTTGAATAAATTAATGAAGTTCCCGTTGGGTAACGAATAGAAATCATTGTTATCAAAATGTATTAAGTAAAAAGAAATGGCCCTTTTGTATAATAGAACTTGGAAGTTATTACTTTTTAGAACATAGGGCCTTGATGCTACCACCAGTGGTGGTGTTTATCCAGATTAACAAATCCCCCGAGGGTCGGCCAGACTTGGGAATTGGGACTACGATGTTATGGCATTCAAACCCGTCAATATAAAGTTCTTGGGTCACCCATGTCTCTTGAAACATATGTTATGTTATGTTATTTGTATTTGTTGAGCGCGCAGCTACTCCGAAGAGTGTCCCGGCGCTGTGTGCTGCTGGGGAACCCATCCTGGCTTTCCCTGTGAGATGGTCCCTACTGGGCATCTCCAAGGTGAAGACAAGCATCCCCGGCGCTGATGGGGCCGTAAGTGGAGATTAAGCAAGCTATTGCCCAGAGTTGCTGAGTGGGCACCGAGGCGAGAATTATCGTGTCCGCTGACCTTGGCCCAAGACCCTGCCGCATCGGGAATCAAACCCTGGTCCCGGGCCGACTTCTGCTTCCGGGTCTGCCGCCGTTAACCAGTGAGCTACACCACTCCACTCCACATAACTATATAGAGCTGTTTTACTAGTTTTAACCAATCTGGATCTCCCAGTCTAGACCGGAGGCCTGCCAGGTTCCAGCTCAAAATGCTCAGATCTGAGTCAGCCCGGACCCTAAGTGGTGTTTGTTGATCATCGATCCTTGTTGCAAGGGTAGGTAGTACGAGCCCATGGGGAGTGTTGAATGATTCCAGTGACGGTGGTGATCGGTCCTAGGTGTCAAGATCAGATAGGGCTTGGAATCTGTTGTGTAAGATTGGGAATGCATGCTCGTTTACGGGATGCCCTCATAAGGAGTAGATTTTATTGTCAGTCCCAGAATGCCCTGCTGGGAACACATTTCAATGCCAAGTTTACAGTGTCCCAAAAGAGTATTCATTTCCATGCCACTGTCAACATATAATGAGTAACCATACATTTGGTCATGTCATTGTGCCATTCCAGGTTCTCACTGTCATTTGGTTAGACATATCCATGCTGTAAAAATGTTTAATTAGGAGTTACCTGCCGTGTCAATAACACATATACCATGAAGGTTTACATTAGCATTCCACATTGCTTCAATTAAGAATGCATAGTAGCGTTGGGCTACTAATGCAGTAGCCAGGTCTGGTGGGATAGTGGACTAATGCGCCCACTGTAGGGGCATGTGTTTGACCTCATGTTCACAGGTTCAAATCCTGGTGCATTCACGCAGCCTTTCATCCTCCTGATGTTGATAAAATGAGTAACATTGAGTTGGGTAACAATAAACATCTGTTCTTCAGAGGCAAGAGGTCTTTCTGGGTAAACGTACATTTTACAAATACACATGTTATGTTAATGCTAGATGCCTAACATTTTCTTTCATGCCAGGTTCACAAAGGCACATGGCGAGTTAGGTGTGGGAGCCAAACCCCAATAGTTTACACACCCTGAATTTTACCTCAGGCACTCCAGCTCTGCTGTTCTCATTGACCTAGCGGCAAGAGACACCATCCTCTCTGACATTATATTGAAACAGGAAGTGGGGCCACTCCATAGCTGAGTTCTAGACAGAATTCTTAATATAAACGGTGCAGGAAAATGCATAGATTGCCATGAAGGCTCAGATACAGAACACAAGATCATAAATCCAAGCAAGAATCTCTATTTTAAGTAGTTAAATCTCTCTAGATTCAAAATGTCAAGCCTGTAAAGACTCAAATCTGACAGAGTCTCAGGAGGAAAATGAGAAGTCGCCCCTGAACCTCAATAACTAGGGGTGTTTATACACAATTTAGGCACGAACAATTAGCAAAAATGTAGACTCAGCATGACATGATCACGTTTAGGTCGCTTTGGCAAATCAAAGGCACTTTCATAATAATGAAACATTTTTAAGGTAAAAGGAAATCTCCTGTTTGCCTCCTCAGCAACTGTACTCCAGAAATGTATAATACAATATGAAACATTTCTCACACAAAGGCTCATAGAAATATGTTCTTCTACAGGCCTTCATTGTAACTTCCACCGTAAATCCTTCAAAATGACACATAGAGTACACGGTGGAAAGTTTCATTCATAATACACACTTTCTAAAGACCATCAGCATTTATCTCATAGCTCTCTGTTCTCCACAGAAACTGAGGAGAGAAGACTTGCAGTGGTTCTCTGACTGGGAGAGGAGAATGGGCAGGAGCAAGATGAGCAGAACACCAGAAACAGAGCACGAAAATGTGGCATAATTATAATATATTTAAATCGCACTTCTAACCAATATAAATAAGTGATTTCAAGTATATCATATCCGCATTTATTCATCAGGTACGACCATATGCATTGTTAAAATCACTAATTTTCACTGATAATTTGTCACCAAAAAGTTGCACATAAGAAAAAAACTTTAACATAGGTACACATTGTCATGTCACATTGAGCCATTTATGGAATCCTATGCCTCACACTGAATGCATTCTAAAATACTTTGTATGGTGGGCACTAGGTCAGAGGTGCAAGACAGAGAGAAGTCATGTAGTGTCAGCTGTTGATGAATCTGCTTGTGCTTGTTAAACTTCTCTGTGTCCTGGCTGTGGCATCTTAGCAGAGAATAGTGCCTAACGGTGTGCCTCAGGCTTGCCCCTAGTGGTATAGCCAGAGATGCCAGCAGCCAGAGTATGTTGCACACTCTATGCAGGATGTCCCTGTGACAGAGAAAGTGATTAAAAGAAGGGACTAGAAGTTGGCTGCTAATGGTCACAAGTCTGCCCACTGCAAAGAATACTTCTACAGGTTCCAGATGGAATTAGGAAGGGACTAAATAGCTCTGATTTTCTCTCCCTAAATCTCTTTCTCTTGTGAGTGGACTCTGTCTCATCCCAGCAACTGGAGTCTGCAAGGAATGACATAACATAGAGGAACCAGGCTGTGCTCTGCTTTTTAAACTCTTCTCACACATGCGTTCTCAACATTTCCACTATGCTTATATTCTTTCCTCCAACTACATTTGGTATTGCTTCATGGATGCTGCTGCTGCACATGTGAAGTGGCTGGCTGTTCATTCCCACCTTTAGTTTCCTCAACTGAGATGTCATTGTGGAAATGGCACTGATTGGACAGTGCGGTGCCCAGGGGTTCATGAAGGTCAATGCACCTCAATTTCAGCTGGCATTTACTACCCAACTAGGGCTAGGAGGGTCTTTTTCATGATTTTCATTAAAGCCAGTGTCACCATTGCAAAACCACTGAGGATGTGTTCTCTCTGTCCCGTCTGCTAGCAGTCAAGATGGCTGCCACTAGACATGTGCCTTGTCTGTAACAGGGGGAGAAATACACCCCAGCAGTCTAATCAGAGAGCATTTTATGAGTTCAATTTTTTAACTTACAGACAAATAGTAACCATAATGGATGTGTAAATCATCAAGTACAAAATATTCAAATTCTAGACTGTCTCCCTATACCTTGCACATACTATTTTGTGTGAAGACAAAATAAAGTAACAGCTAGGATGCACCTCCTCACCTTATCTTCCTCCAAAAGATTTCATATTTTTACAAAAAACTAATTTCAGTACTCAATCACATTGTCATTTTTCCCAAGATTGGTAGGTTATAAGAAACCAGGATGTAGCACTTCTAGTGTGCTATTTCAGGTGATGTAATTGTAGGGTTAAAGAAAATATGATGGTATTGTGTAGCCTTTCATTATTAAGGTAAGTAGCAATTATGAAACCCATATACCTTAATGTATTTTTGGTTGCAGATTGTTAGCAAGCATGCAAAGAGGACACGATGCTGTAGAAAATCAGCCTTTTCTGCATGTTCTTTCAAGGCTTTTCACCTTTTTCTGGACCCTCTTTTTAGTGCACTTAGAACTCTGTTCATTTTACCCACTGCTAAACAGGAGTAAAGTACCTGTGCTCCCCCTTTAAAAATGTTGAAGTTAGCTTATCCTTTACTGGCATATTTAACTTTCTAATTAGGTTGAAGCATATGGTGCAGAAACACAGTTATAGCATGGAAAGTTAAATGTCACTTGTGGACTGCAGGACTGATCGTGACATCCACTGCAATAACACAGAAAACATGGCTGCATGCCTATCCTTTGTTGCCTGACTGTTACAGTACATCTTGTCTTCCACAAGGTAGGGTGCCTGATAAATGATGATGAAACATGTACACAATTAAAATAGGCATCTTTCCCCAGTAACTAGGCCCCAAAACCTATTTTCATTTGCAGAGCTGTTGCTGAATACTGGAACATTTAAAAGTATAGATTATAAAGGTTTACCTGTAACGTTTGTTAGAAAACAGCTACAAAAGTCATTCAGAGATCATTTTTAATAGTAAAATCCAATTTAATGGTTATGCCAGATTATAATAAGTATTTGGTGAAAGTAATTTTTAGAAGGTTAACCATTACCTGACAGAACCTTCAGCGGATAGTTAGTGTTAGCCTCCTGACAACTGGTATGTAAGTGCTTGACTTTAATGAGGTGTGAAACCTGCTCCCCGAGTAGAAAAATAGCTTGAGAATGTGGAGTTGTGGTTCTTCCCCTTGCAGGAAGAACTGTTGGGGTGGACCCAGAAACTCCATTAACCTTTAAAGGTGCCTGCCCTTTTATAAGCAAAACGTAAGGCCAGGCCTGGAGAAGCAACCCTTTGTTCCCTAGTCAGGTTGGCACCAAACCCAGAGGGAGAGGAGCAACCGCCAGAACCAGTTTTGAGTGACCTTAGAGGAAGGGAATGCTAATTTCCATGGCCACACCTCTGGGCGAGCAAATTGGCTCTGTGCAAAGTAGGAAGGGTTTCCCCATCTTGGATTTTAGAAGTAAAGGGCATGTTGGGATTGTTTGCAATATGGCAAACAGGAGCGTCTGAAAAAGTGGGTAGGGTTGTCCCCGGAAACTGAAACTCCATTGTTTAGGGAGCAGCTAGGAGTCATTCCCCACCCACTGGCTAGTGCCATCCATACATGTGGCACCTCAAGGGTCCCTCCAAAGAACACTTTCTGGACCTGCAGTAGAGCAGAAGAGGATTGGACCTTCTTTCTGTGACCTTAAAGGAGCCCTGAAGGACTGGAACTGCTCCCTCATGTACCCAGGAAAAAGAAGTGGACTCTAACTGTCAGTTGGCTGGTCTCATATGTGACTACAGGTCGACAACATGTTGCAAGAGGCTTTTTTCCTGAGCTGAGCAGTTGACCGGTACTAACTGCACCTGGACTGAACCTTCTTGGTGGCCTCTGATAGAGTGAGCCCTGGCCCCTAAGGTGTTTCCACGAGTGATCCAAAGGAGAAACTCCAGAAACCCTGAAAATCTGGGGAAAAATTAGACTTATAAGACCTCCAGAGTAGTCAGAAGGACCTTGCAGCAAAGATTTCAGATTTTGATGCATCTTCCCCGGATACAGCTTCAGGCATGCCCTGCTGGAGGATTTGAGCTCCATAAAAAAGACTAAGTCAGAAGGTAAAATCTTTGACTGGGTCATTCCTGCTTGGTGTTTGTGAGCCACACTTCATCGGGGTTGGCATGAAATCATGCTTAGGTCCACCTCTACCACCTCCATTGACTTTTATTGGCACTTAGTGCATTCTGACACTATTCATATGGAAAACTAAAAAAATTCAGAGGGCCAGTTCTAACTATTGATTTTTATTGTCATTTTGTTGTAATTTTGGTTAATTCTTTTTTTAATTTTATTTTATACCCCACCCCCCAAAGCTTAGGAGAAAGGTTATTAATCCCTCCAAAGATGACAGATATCTGTACTATCCTACCAAAAAAATTAGAATATAGCTCTAGAATACAGGTTAAGGAAAAATACCTCAAACACAGTAAAAGTACAATGCCTGCAATCCAACATAAAAACTAACTGAAGTAACTTAATTTTCATAAAGAAGAAGCGGCCTCCCCTAGCCCTTTCAGTCTCCTCGTTAAACAAAGGAGGGAATGCATACTGCCCAAATACAAAGGAAAACATGTATAAGTACCTTCTTATACTCTGGGATGTAGCTGCAGGAGGGTGTTTAGGGCGTGACAGCCCCTGAATAACTGTATTCTTGCCTTGGAAGTCGGGTCTGCTACTTTTGTGTCTTATTTTCTCTTTGTGAGCCGAGAATGAATGACAAAGCAGTGAACTTTGATGTAAATGAGAGAGAGAACTAGAGAAAGAGAGAGAGAGAGAGAGAGAGAGAGAGAGAGACAGAGCGAGACAGAGACAGAGAGACAGAGAAACTCATTTGGTGGATGAATTTCATAATGTGCAACCAGATGGCCTGGAATCAATACTTGCTTCCCTAATTGTCAAAATTGTGTTATAGTAGGCAAATATTTTATTTCAGAGCCTCATTTTCACATATGAGTGCACTTTTAAATACTTGTGTTCAGGTTGTGTGCTGTACAAGCAGCTCTAATATTTGATATAGTAGGCTGTAATGTTATATTAAGAATCTAGGCCATGTTTAGGGTTTAAAAGACTGATTTTCCTCTTGGTTCACTAATGGCAATGCCATTGGGGGCAAGCCATTAATGTTTCTAAAAACTATTCACCTTTAATAAATCTCTGTCCATGCAGGGGTATAATTAGATGTACTTAGGTAAAACGTTCCCACATGTTAAAGAAATAGGCTTTTTTGAATTTTGAAGAGATTTTATTACATTTGTACTTTATGTTTATGGCACGATATACATGCCAAACATGTTCATGCTTCGGCTTGTGCATGGACTCTTAGAGCCAAGCCAGACCCATGCTCAGCTTTGAATTGGCTTGCTCTATTAATTGCTCTATTAATTTGCCTGCACAACCTCCTCTATTTACAACTCGGGCTTAGTACAGGGGACGCCAGTGACTTGATAAAATAATTTATATAGGCAGGAATAGAAACTTAGAGACCTGGTGACATGCACCAATTTGGCAACTGTACAACTAGGCTTCTTGTAGTAGAGAAGAGTGCGTGCAATTCAAATACGTTCACAATAAGTGATCCCGGGGCAGGGAATCCAGGCCATAGTTTTGTACATGACCGTAGTCATGAGTTCAAAGGGAGAACTGCCAGTCCCAGGTAAAATGGGTAGGGGAGTAGTGTCAGCTGGGATGTTTGGAGTGTGACACTCCTCAAATGCATTCTTGGTTTCCAAGTTGCATCTGGGGACCCTGAGTGGGGTCTGCTTTCTCTGTATCATTCATTCTCATTTGTTTATTTCTTGGATCAGGATCTTAAATATATATAGTGATTGGTTTACCAACAAAGTAGTAAATCTGCACCCAGAGAAGTACTTCTTGAATGATTGCAAATGTACTCCATTTTGGCAGTAGTAGGCTTGGAAAGCTGTGCCAATATTAGATTCCAAGCGATACCAAAGGGGATGACAAAGGGGATGATGGACGGAGAGTTAGAGCAAATTAAACACTCACCCCCAGTCAACTGATCTGGGTTTAATCCATCATCATTCTTTAGCTCACTCCACCACCCCAGTTCAGACATGGCCATATGCAAATCAGTCTGACCCTGAGCCTCATGGGAACAGTCCAGCCCGAACTGCCAAGCAATGTCTTTCCTGGACCGGAAACAAGCATCCTGGGACCGGTTTCGGGTTCATAACCCTCATCAGCCAGGCTATCTTGAATCCAGTGGCAAAGTGAGCATACTAATGGCAACCACATACCCAAAAGGTGATGGAATAAAAGCTTGCAAATCGTCTAACCAGTGGTAGTCGCTCGAGTAGCATTCCAACCTATTATTTTTCACCCACTGTGCCACTTTAGACACCTAACGCAAATCAGTACTGATCAGGTTCCTGTTGGACACAATCCATCCTGACCTTTTGGCATCTCAGCACTCCACTTTTCTGCCCATTGCTTTTTTAGTTGGGAATTGTGAGGTTCCCCCCCACCCCCTCGAATCTCCCTGACTAAGCTACCCCTGCTAATACTTTACATTATTAGGGCATATCAGAATGCATCCAATCTCAGCTTATAGTTGTAGGTTAACAGAGCTAGTCCTGCCTGTTTAACTTACAATTTAAGCAGATCTAGTCTCTGAGACGTATTCAGTCTGAACATTCACAGACTTCCACGTGCATCAGGTTCAAGATAAAGGAGTTGTTTTTCACTGCCCAGTACAGTGGGATAGGAAATGAGGTATCCCCATTTGCGTGACACAATACACGTATTTCCTTGATCTTACACATATGCAGGCTTGTGAATATATCAAGGACAGGATGCTGGGAAGATCTATAAAGTTTCCTTTTTGATTTTGCCAAGGAAAGGGCAAATACTCTCCGGTAGCCAACGTACACCTCTGCACTTAACAGTAGACGTGAAAAGTGTAAAGTGTCTCCTAAAGAGGGTACCAGTAAGGAGGAAAAAAATAGACTTAATCTTGGGTTAAGAACCTCATCCCGAAATCTCTGAAACAACCGCCACCTTGAAAAGGCATCACTAATGCTTGCCCAAGCGACTCTCTTCTAACATGTTGTCAAATAAGCATTCGAGGAAGAAGCACAAGTTTGACACCTATCATTTGATTCAGAGCTCTAAAGTGCTGCCCATACCCTTTCTGCATGCATAAGTTACAGAACACCTCTGCAGGGGACAGCAGCTGCAGAGAGGCAAGAGCTATCTAGGCTGCGTTGAGGTCCTTGACGAGCTATCTCAATGCCTCTTGAGCACATCTTCCTATGAAAGCTTGTCACCTCTGGTAAGATCTCAACATGGATGTAACAGTATATCCAACGGTTGTATCAACCCTCCAAACCTCAGACTGATAGGCCCAGCTCCTTCATTTCCAGTTTGGTTCTTTTGTCATCTTTTGAGACCATGGTCCATGAAACTAATTGACAGAGGGCATCCAATAAGGCACAACATTGTCTGTGATCTCTGAGACAATTTACAATTGAAGAGAGTTCCCACAGACAGTTCCAGCCCATCATTGACTGCCTGCAAATGTATCGGCTGCGGGCATATTGATGCCACAAGCTGCCACACAGATCTTCGCAATTATGGACCAAATGTGCCTGTGAAGGTAATAATAACAGACAACGAATTTTATTCGCAATTATCAGAGTATCCATAATAGTGCTGAACAGGTAGCCACCCTCCCGCTCATACGTCATACTCTGCTGTATGAATTAAACACCATATTTAATGTGTAATTTAGATTTTTTTTTTTTATGCGCTGGACATTTATTCTCCAGAATAGGGCGCTGATTGCACGCATGAGAACGTTCTCTGAAATACCTTCATTATTTATTCATTAATTTAACGAAAAGTTGTATTTCTGTCTTTGAAGAGTTCAAGATGAAGGTATCACCAAGATTTCTGAGCATTGTGTGCGGGGAACTTGAACATCGTTTAAAACACTAAATCTCAATGGCCTGTTAAACTGTTTAAGAATTGCGCATTCATGGGGAATATCACGCCTGCACTTCATGGAGTGGTTGTGTGAGCACAGTCTGCTTCATTCTGAGTGCCACAGATATATCTTGATCAGCTACATATTCTGCACCCAATTCCAGTGCTCAGACTTGTGGGTAATTTTGTGCATACCTGATTTTTCCCATGAATATTGGCATGAGAAAGATGCCAGAATGAAGGGAAATGTGCACAACCCACTACGATTCTGCACAAAATCCCATTTTCCTGTCTTGAAAATTCATTCGGTAGGGGGCAGCAAAATTGCCACAGGGGAACACCCCAAGGTGTAATAAGGGGTTTACCCAGGAGCAAAATGCCCTTGCAATGGCCGCCACTGCTTCATTTCCCCTCTCCACTGTAAAACCAGTTTATATTAAAGGGAAAGCATTTACTCAGATACTAGCAACATATGATCAAGACGCATTTGAATCAAGAAATGCTGCATCTGTGCATGTGATTGTTTGAAAATGCTGTGAGATCAGCGTTGGCATTCAGTACTCATTTCGAATGCATTTCCTTTACACATTTATTACATGACTGCACAACAAGAGGTGGTAATTAGCTGCCAGCACAGGAATCAGTGCTCTCACGCCGGCATTTGCCACCAGATAAATCAAGCACAGATTCCTGGAATCCAGCATATCAAGAAACCTTACATTCTGCATGAAATGGGGAAATGGTTAGAGGGGAGTTATCTAGAAAGCCTCCAAGAAGAAACAGTTGCTTAGCAACCACTTCCCCTGTCTCTGCAAGCCCGGGAGTGCTGCTCCACACGCTGCCTATGCAGATCAGCATATGTCACTGCGAGAGGAAACAATGGGGAGAAGGAGAAGAATAAAGCAGATCCCAAAATAACAAAGGCATGTGAATCCGAGAATCAAACTCTAACACCAGGGATCATTTCCAGCAATGTTTAAATAGATTTTACATAGACTTTAATTAGAAGCAATTGTACAAAACCAAATGTACAAAACTGTTAGCACTGAAACTCTGACAATGTTAAGAAAAGCCCATTTCAAGAAATTCCTGAGATAGGTGTATGCATGCCATAGGTGACAAAAATATAGAGTATAACATCCTACACAGTAACTGTTTCAGATATACATGCTGAGACAGTGTCAGAACATTCTCCTCTCAAATCTGAAATGTATTTGCATAACACATAAGAGTATGTCACTTTCTCTTTTGATTTGACTTGATTTGAGTTTATTCCTAATCATGATAGATAGATCTCTTTTATTTCAGAAACCAAGCCATAAAAGGTTTACATAAATAAGATCAATAGCAAAAATCATCATACATGTGAAATTATTGCATATGGGGATATACAGATAAAACAATCTTAAAAAGGGAAGAAATAGCACAGCTAACAGATCATTATTAATGTAATCGATCATAACTATATCGTTGCTATATAGTGATTATATTTCCTTATAAAATGAGACTGTATCCTCTTGTACAATGGACAGTCTAAAAAGAGAGGATTTCATATAGTTATGTATAAAACACGTTCATAAATATACATTTATATAACACAATTCATAAAAATGTAGCATCAACCAATATCTTGGGTGTAGAGGGAAAGAGGAGGTCGCTGCTTAGGTTTTGCTTGACAATTTAACTATCATAATTAGGAGTTATCTATGGCCTTCTTTCTTTGTTTCCATGCACAGAGCAGGAACCGAGAAACTGCGAAGGCTAGTTGTTCACTAGTGTCACTCTTAAAGAGTCTCATGGCTTCCAAATAATGTCTCAACCCCACAAGTTTACATACAGCTAAGACCCATTTCTTTGGAGCGACCCTATATAAAGAGCAGAAAAACATAAAATGGGCCTCCGATTCTTCAATATTAGGATAGTCAGGACAGAATTTAGGATGAGTAGGCACATTGGTCCATTTCGAAGTGTAAGTTCTCAGGGGTAGAAGCCCACATCTAAACTGAACATATAAGCGTTTGGACTGGAAAGGATACATTCTGTCCATGTATGGTTTAAGGCCCGGGACACACTTATGATTCAAGAACTGGCCTGTCAAGCTGCTATCTAGGTATGCTTCCCACGTTTGGATCAAAACTGCCTCCCAATATAACTGTTTAGATTTTTGTTCATCTCCCTTAACAATCAGCTTGGTATGTCCATAGTTCATCCATGCCTATTCTGTGTGATGTTTTTGTAATATTCTTCAGCCATGGGGTGCACAGTGATCTATCAGCACCTATTAGGTCTCTAACACAATCTCTATAGGTTTCTAATCCTTGCGTAGACCATAATCTAATCCAATATAACAATGGTTTAATTCGGACTGTTAGGTGTATAGGGTTCAGTGCTAGGTCTAATCGCAGTGGAGTAATGGGCAAGCTTGGGGGGGGTTTAAATAAGCCCTTAATTAACTTATTTTAAGTCTTAATTAGGGACTCCGAAGTAGCATAGCCCCATATCTCTGCTCGATACATTGCCGATGGTATCACTGCTGCATTTACCATAAGAACAAGGGATATCGTACCTCTTGAAGCGGCTCTGTATTTTCTCCCTATTGCAGAGGTTTTCTGTTGGAGTGTGACTTTACTTTTCTCCAACTGCGGACCGCATGTTTGGCTATCGCTTAACCTCACCCCAAGATAGTCGAAATGGGACACTTTTTCTAGAGGAGGTCCCTCGAGAGTCATGTTGCCTCTAAAAGTGCCAAAAGCGTTCAATTCGGTTTGCAGGCCCATAGGCATACTAGAAATCAACAAGGTGTCATCTGCAAACATCAGAATAAGGGTAGACACTCCAGCTAGCTTAGGGGCGCCATTCATGCATTCCTTCAACTTCCTCGCTGCACCATTAAAATATTAACTAAAAAGTGATGGGGCGAGGACACACCCTTTCCTAACTCCTTGGTTAATCTTTATCCTTTCCGTCATATCACCTACATTATTCCATCTTACCTTTGCATAAGTGGTAGCGTGGAGCTCTATCAATATTCTTAGTGGGTCGGGGAGGATACCATACCCTGCCAATACTTCCCACAGGGTTTTTCTTGTCACCAGGTCGAATGCCGTTCTCAGGTCGATGAAAGCGCTTCAAGGTGACATATTTCCAATTTATCACCTTGAAGCGGTGGACCTGGTCCAATGTGCTGATCTTTGTCTGAACCCTGTTTGCACCTCATCAAGGATGGTATTCTGTTCTACCCATTCATTCAATTTGAAGAAGACTGGTCTGCAGAATATTTTTTGTGTGTTATCTAGCAGGCTTATGGATCTGTAGTGGGAGGGGTTTGTTCTCTCGCCTTTTTTATAGATCGGTATTATGACAGCACCGTGCCATGTTGGAGGAATTGGATTGCCTTTTAACATGCTATTGAATAGGGTATTCAAATATGAACACCAAATGTCAGGTTGGGAAAGAAAAAGGTCGCCAGGGAAACCATCAATTCCTGGGGCCTTACCTTTTTTTTGTTAGTTTCACTGCTTGATAGGTTTCTGATAGAGTAAAGGTAATCTGAACTTTACCTATAGCAGGATTTTCATTCTCATATTGCGTTGGAGCATAGCCAATGGGCCCCATCCGAGGGAAGGCTCATTATATTGCTTTGTGGATGTATACCACTATATAGGCTACTGAAATGGGTAACCCAGGTATCAGGTTTGACAACTGGATCTAGATTGTTACCAGTAGCCTGAATAAAAGATAGCAATTTCCAGAAATGTTAAGGGTCTCCCTTCTCTAATGTTTCGGGAATAATCAACCATTGGTTCTCCTCCCATTCCCTTTTGGCTATAAGTAACAGAATGTTATAGCTGCGCCTAGCATTGATACTACCTGGACTTGATCCCTTTTTGCCAGCTCTCAATAAGTAGATGGCAGGTTTTATTAAACCAAGGTGGGATTTTTCTTTTGGCTGCTCTTCTCCTCTGCTCTCTCATAAAGCATGGCCTTAATTCTTCCATAAATTTGCAATGTATAGGAACAAAGTTAATATTATGGACATTAGCAAGATCTATCTGGGAAAGTTTGTGCACAAAGAGATTGTACATATGTGTCATTTTCTCTGAATCGGTTATCAGGTCTGCCCATTTGACATTTCTCAGATTGTTTGTAGTGTCAATTACCGAGGTTGCTACAACAATTTCCATCTTTACATCTTTAAAAGGTATCATCTAAAGGGTTGCACTTAATGCTTGGCGATCACTTTCTGGTCGAGGGACAACCTGCATATCAGTTAAATCGGGCCATAAGTCATTGTCCAGCAATATATAATCAATCCTCAAGGTACTAAGGCCTCTTTTAAAGGTGGTTTGAGGTGGACAATCAGATTTCATGTTGCCATTAACAATTATCGAGCCATGAGACATAGTAAACGATACAGTTTTCTGCGGTATGACGAGGAATTTTCCTTAGGCTACCTGCTCCCGTGTTTTATCTGATGCTTTTCAAAGATTGCCCTGCAAGCAACTTCTGACTGCCTGTCAGGAATTGGAGGCCAAGCGTGTTAGGAGACACGGGCATATACCCGCAAAGTCAACAGCAAGTAAAGGTACCACATAGGCAGCATTGGGAGAATGGAGAAAATGGAGACTGGGCCTCTGAGGACTGAGAAGACGGAATTGGCGGAAGGACTTTTAACTCATGACTAAGGGGAGGACCAATAGAAGAACATGAGGAACTGAGCCAGTGCTTCCAGGTATGCTTAAGTAGAGTCAGCAGAGCCAAAGAAAGTGCCTCGCAACTTCAGTGGTTCTAGGACTTCCCACATGTTTTAGTTAACTTACCAATTGGTATTTCCCCACACATTTGCTGTAAATTAAGATCAAGCAGCTTTGTCATTTCATGTCTCTCTGTCTCTGTTTCTCTGTCTCTATCTCTCTGACTCTCTCTCTCGCTCTCTACTCATTTTCACTAAAAATTCATATTTCAACTTCTACTTATTGGATTCTTGTCATTTTGTTCTTGTTTTTTTTTATACAATCATAATCTAATTTTCTAAACTGGTGTGGAGTCTTTTTGTGGTCTTTTCACTGTGTTTGAAGTGTTGCACAAATACTTTGCACATTGCCTCTTAAGATAAGCCTGCCTGCCCTGTGCCAAGCCACCAGAGCGTGCACACAGGTTAATTTCTGGAATGTATCTGAGTTACCCTGACTTGGATTGTGGTTACTGCTTGGGCAGGGTGCATACCTCTGCCGACCAGAAACTCAATTTCTAACAACACACAAGTTGAAGGGAGTAATATTTACAAAAGTTCTAAAGAGTGGCAATCATTCCGGATAGCATTCCACCCCATAATTGTTTACCCACTGTGCCACAAGATCTGCCTTATGAAACAAAGATCTGTCTTATGAAAATCAGTACCGACCCTGCTCCTTAGGTGAACAGATCATCCTAATATGGTAGACAAGGCCCCTACAGAAGGCCTCCACAAGAAACCTCAAACTTGTTTGTGTCTACTTAGGTCTCATCAGTGAGGTGTATGGTGGATCGTATGACACAGTGCGCAAGTGACCCACAAATGTGCATACACTTGGCTATTTAGGCCGTTATATAATAGACACAAACAATGATGAAAGGAATACATGACTAAAGTCTAACCACTGGCAATGGCTTGGAGTAGCATTCAAACCCATTGTTTTTTTCCCACTGTGCCACTCTAGACAAAGGCCTGCCTTATCAGCAAATAACCTGACAAAATGTTTCTGGACCACCAAATTTAGAATATCAATAGATATTAAAAGTAGGTGAATTATGAGATGTTATTAAGTTGATCAACCATAATTTTACTACAATGTTAATTCCAAAACATTAAAAATAAAACACTGGATATTTCTTCCTTGGATTGAGGAATGGACGGCATAGAAAACCTACATGGTAAATACTTTATAAGCAATTGCCATATAGACAACTTTTCCAATTTCTTGCCAAAAACGTTGTCAATTTGCCTGTTTTACACTAGCTCTTAGATCATATGATAGATATAACCATTGACCATGATATAATTGTGAGTTAGGTAATGAGCATGTGAACTGACTAGGTTTGGTTTTATTTCACAATAGCATGACCATTTTTCATCGCTAACTTCAATTTATATAACAAGTCGACTTTAGATAGGGTGCCTACGTTATTCCAGTCACCCAGATTATATGTACACAATGGACCATTTTAAGGCACTTTGTAATTTAGAAATTTTAGTTTGCTACTACGAGTCATAGTAGCCGTTCATAGGCATCCCTTCAAAGAGTTGGAATTGTCTTTAACACTGCATTAATCTACCAGAGCGGATAAGGCAGTCAATCCCAATTCAAAGAATATTCTGCTGTGAGAGGTAGAATGACATAAATTTAACAATTTGCAAACACATTGAATAGATAATCTGTCCAGATTTCTTTAATAAGCCCAGAACGGCTATAGTACCATATAATGCAATTGGAAGCACTTTAAAAGTTGTTGTTAGAGCTTCTCCAATTGCTCTTTCTCAGAATCATGACATGGAGTGCATAAGACCAGCAACCACTCCCATTATTAGGGTGACCATTCCCTTGCAACCCGTTAGAAATTTACATACCCAGGTACTCTAGATATCTCCAAACTCATCGGGATTAAAGATGTTAGAGATATTGGACTTAAAATCATCTTTCACTATTATTAGGGAAGGTTGTATGTTCCTACATGGATATTGTATGGAGTAGTATAGTACTGATTGGATTTTCTGATTATGTGGAAAGTTGATGACTAGAATATTAACTATCTTTATGACAAAATGTTTCATGTATTAGGTATTTTTGAAAGGCCCCTCATGCCTTTACATTACCATGCATGACTGTAACTCCTTCCCTCATTGAGATGCCAGTTATTGGTTTCTATCAATTTATTTCTTATCATCTCCCTTAGTTTTCTGAAAACTTTGAGGCATACACTGACAACCTAATGCGAGATGCTTGTGAGACAGCGTCAGCTAGCTGTGAGTAAAACACACAAGATGATGGACGGAATGTTGCACATTGGCAAAACATTCACCCCCAGTTACAGATCTGGGTTTAATCCATTGTTATTTTGCTCACATCACCACCCCAGTTCAGACATGGCTAGCTGTGAGTTCCATACATCTGGGGGATCTACTATATCTCTGCACTGCAACGAGCATGAGCAAAGTTATTTTTCTCCCACAGAGGGCTGTGTAATAAATGCGTAATTTCAAGCTTGTTAATGTTATAGAATGAGAGATTCAAGCTTCATTACCAAAATCAATTTCATGTTTAGCTGCTTCACAATTTCTTATTTTTATTTATTTACAAAATTATTAATAGAAAGCAAAATGTAAAAGAATAAAAAGCGCCGGCAACTTAGTCTTTGCTACACAATTGGGGGCCTATTTATGGGGAAGTCATGCAGTGCAGCACAGCAAGTCACCTTGCTGCACTGCGTAACAGGGAAAGTACAGGAATGTGCTGTATTTAAGGCAGTATGGTGCATTAATGTCCTTTCCCCTGCGCTGGAGCCCTGTTGTTGGCTGCCTAGCGCCAATGCAGGCACCCTTGCACCATTGTGAAAGGGTGCCTGCGTTGCGTGCAGGGTTGTTTTTATGCAGGATAGGGCACCTTCCTGCACAAACACAATACTGGGAGGCATAATCCTCTTTCTATGTCTCCTGCAGAATGAGAAAGACACAAGGAGAAATAGAGATATTTCTCCTTGTTATGCCTCCCCTCGGAAGGTGTAAGAATTTGGCACATTCCCAGGTTTTCAAGTTGTTGTAAATCTGGGAATGAATTAAAAACCATGGGAGTTGCGTGGGAACACCCACGCAATGCCCATGGAATGCCTTCCCAGGCCAGAGTACCGAAACGCAGCGATACTCCCAATTATTTGAGCCACTCAGAGCCATGTAAAGTGGCTTAGCGTGGTTTCAGAAATCTCTCTTAAGGTTTGCGTCACCGCTGCACCCCAGTGCGTGGTGCAAGAGCATCACAAATGGCCTCATAAATAAGGCCCTCAGTATGTAGTGTATAGAAAAAGAGAACAACCATAATATTCCTAGATATGTGGCTCAAACATAATTTTGCCTTACATTAAATAAAATAAATACAAACATAAATACAGTAGGTATCCTTAAACATTAGGTAAACTACCTAAAAATAAAATGAGCAATTCCAGGAGTGTCTTGCATCCGTGGTTGCCCTGTTAGCCGCAGAGTTCTCTCCTTTTTTTATTTGCTTCTATTCAAGTCAGAATTATTCAGCAGACAAAAATTGCAAAATTCTAAAGCATAGGATTGAGCATGGAGATCAACAGTATAAAAGAAAGGAATTACAGTATTATTCATAATTTGAACACATTCCCAGCTGAAATGAATCAAAATGTTGTCATTTTTTTTCCAGGAAGAGAGACATCTAGCTTTTTCCCGAGCTAACTCAGATTCATGAATCTGTTTGATGAGGGTACACCATTCAACTGCTTTAGGAGAGGCCGTAGAGACCAAGACCTTGCAATGCAGAGCCGAGTACAAACTAACATTATCATGGTTAAGTGCTGTAAGCCACCCTCATACTCAGACTTAACGCCCAGCATTATCTCCTTAGTGGAAAGTGAGGCACGGCAGTTCAAACTGTATGACATAAACCTAATTACCTCTTCCCAGAATTCTTGTAAGACAGGACATAACCAGGGCTGGCTTTAGCACTGGTGGACCCCAGTGTGACAATCATTTTTAGGACCCCCACACACTATGACCGTGTCCTCGAATTCTGTCAGTACCACCAGGCAAAAGTGCCCCTCATCTCTCCAATCATAAGTTACTGCTCAACACAGTGCTCCCACTGAGGTCAGGGCCCCCAGTCCACAGGTCAGCGCCCAGTGCGGCCGCACCAGTCGCACTGCCCTAAAGCCTGCTATGGACATAACACAAACATATGCATGATATCTGAGGCAGGTAGATTACATTTAGGACATTCAGACTTATCCGAGATAGAATGAACTCCCCATCTGGAAATGTTATCTGGGATATAATATAGAAAACAGATTGTCCGAAGTTGTTGCAATTTTAAATTGGTAGAGTGTACAGATCGTTCAAGTGTCTCTAATGCGCTCTGCATCTCTGAGATTAGAATCTCAGATGCAAGAGACCGGCTCCATTTTGTATCTAATGAAGCTGTATCGTTCGTAACATATTAACAGAAACCTTGATACAATATACTATTTGAAAGTTTCCTGGTAGATGTATAATATATAACTTCAGTTCTGAGCCTTGCATATAGAACGTGTCTTCACAATCTGACAGTAGAAAATCCCTAATTTGTAAATGCTTAAAAAAACCTGACTAGGAAGTTCATACTGTTCTTGCAATCCTGAAAAGGATAACAAAAAAACCATTCAGACCGTACAGCTGGGCCAGCGTTGAAACCCCATGCTGTGCCCAAACCCTACAGACTGAATCATGGAAAATTGTGGGGAAAGCTGGATTATCCCAAAGTGGTGTATCTTTATTTAAAAAATCTATTGAATATTTAGTACATATCCCCCACCAAATTTAAATAATATCACATATTATTTTAAAGCATTCCCTCCTACAATAGTTGGGGTCCCCTAACCTATAAAAAAAGTCTATACTCAGATCCAAGAGTTAGCTGATAGCCAAAAGTTGAAGGGTCTGGAACAGCTGGGATTAATAGGCTGCGCAGATGACCGGTGAAGGCTGCCCAAAAATATAACTTGAAGTCTGGGAGTTGAAGCCCTCCTTTTGTTACGGAGGCTTCATAAAACAAATGGCATGTCTTGTGCGCCTATAGCTCCATATAAAACTTCCAATGGCATGCTCCAGGTGCTTATAAAATGTCTCATGGACTCTCTAAGGAATTGCTCAAAATAAATGATGGAATTTTTGAGGGATATTAATTTTATTAATATTGATTTGACCTAGAATAGTAAATGGGAGCTTATTCCAGGATTTCATCTTAGAAATTACTGAGAGTAGTAAAGGTTCATAGTTCAGTTTGATAATATTCGTTACCAAAGGACACAGTCTAATTCCGAGATAACGGGCTGTTGGGGTTACCCCAGGCATAGGAGAGTCTGGTTTAAAGTTCAAAAGGGCCTGAGTTTTGATAGATTAAGCTTGTATCTAGAGAACCTGCTGAACCTAGCGGCTTCATCCAAGACATGTCGAATAGCTGATAGTGTATTAGTGCAGAAAACTGCCAAAGTGTTTGCATAGGTGGTCAGCTTTAGTTGCTGGCCTCCAAAGAGCAATAGCTGAATACCTACATTCATGAAAAGCGACTGTAGGTATGGTTCCATATACAGGGTAAATAAGAGGGGAGGAAGCGGGCACCCCTTTTGAGTACCTCAGGAGATCGGAAATATATTTGTATATTTCCCGGGATAGGCCACTGTAGCACGCATGATCTTGTATAGTGCCTAAGTCTGTTTAATAAATCCCTCACCAAGGCAAACTGAACCCATGGCCCGCATGCACTCCCAAGACACCTGATCGGCATCCAGTAGGATCATGTCTAGATTGGTATTACACTTGCTGGAAGCATCAAACGTTGTTATTGCAGTATTGGTGTAGCCTGTGCTGTCTCTTCCTGGAATAAACCCATGTTGTTGTTGTGTCACCAAGGTTGAAAGTAGGGGGACAAGATGCATTGCCAAGATCTTTGCAAACCGTTTTGCACCTGAATTAATCAAAGACATGGGTCAGTAAGACCCCATATCTTCCTCAGGTTTGTCTTTTTTTTAAATACCACAATATTAGTTAATATTCCAAGTATTGGGAACAGCGCTGCCCGTATGGATATATTGGATTACTTTTAAGAATTCTGGAATTATTATACCTTTGAATACCTTATAGAATTCTAGAGGTATGGCATCCTCGCCCGCCACCTTACCTGTAGAGTCCCTAATGCAGCCTACTCTCTCAAACAGGGAGAACTCAACTTACAGCTCCCCAGCTCGATCTTCACTGAGATGGGGAGACCTCACTGCCATAAGTGATCCCTGAGTCTAGCTTGCTGAATTGCCTGGGGCTGACTATATAACTCCTCGTAAAACTGGAAGAATTGCTCCAGAATAGACGTGGGTGTTGTATGCACTAAGCCATCCATACCCTTAATTGAATGGATCATACATTTTGACTGCCAATCTGAAATCTGATGTGCCAGGACTCTACTGACCCTCTCCCATACTCTAACTGGAGCGATCTATATTTCATATATCTAGCAGCTAGTTGGTCTTTTAACCTACGTCCCAGTAGAGAGCATTTTTCTATTAGTTGAAGATAGATAGTCTGTTTTTCTGCTTCTCCGTGAGAGATTTTCAAAGCATGTAATAGTTCAAGTTGAAGAATGGTTTAGCACAGAAGAAGAGCCTCTTCTGAGGCAGCCCTATTTTGCCTACCACGGACTGAAGGGTAACACCACAGACATAAGCCTTCTGTATCCCAGATTACTGCAGGTTACACTGTACCTGTGTTGACCAGAAAGAATTCCCAGAGTAGAACTAAAATATATCTTCTATAACCATAGTTAGACAACAGGTGACAAGGGAATGTAAACTTGGGGAGATTATCCTTAGTTTCAGTTGGGGCGAATGAGAACAGAATTCGATTATGGTCCGAAGCAATCCTAGGACATGCATCTACTTCTGCACCATCCACTAGGGACCTGGTGAGCAAAAACCATATCTATCCTAGAGTACTGCTTTTGTAGGCATGAATAAATAGTAACCCTGGGTGTAGTTCGCGAAGTAGCGCTACACATAGCTACGCAAAGTGCACTTCGCACTACGTGAGCTTCGCGTAGCATTTCACGAACTGCGTAGTACCCTGTTCGCACTGTGCCAGATGCCGTTTTCAATGATTGCACAGTGCGGACAAGCATCCGGCATTGTGCAATCATTGAAAATGGCATCTTGCACAGTGCGAGCTGTAGTTTTCTGCCGCTCGAGTAGATTTTTACTCGAGTGGCAGCTTTCTCAACGCGAACTGGTAGTTTCTCATCGTGAGCGGTCGCGAGCATACGCGACCACTCGAAATGAGAAACCTGACCTCCCCGCGTTGAGAATCTCGCCAGGAGGTTTATTTTTCACGCTCGCGATCGCCAACTTGATGTTGCTGATCGCGAACGAGCAAAAAGTCTCGCCGGGATGTCATTTTGCTTGCTCGCGGTCGCCAACTTGAGGTTGAGGAGCACGAGCAAGCAAAAAATGACCGCTGCACCACACAATGCTACGCGTGTTTGCAGTGTGTTACGTGCAATTCGCTTTGTGCGAAGTAGCGCAATCTTCGCAAACTACGCGAGCGTAGCGTAGTGCTTTGCCCAGGCTTAATAAATAGAATAACCAGGCACAGTTGGAAAGAGAGCCCGCCAGACATCGGACAACTCAGAAGGCGAATCAAGTACTTAATTTGCCCTGGTTTTAGGCTTTCGAGGGGTCGAGGTACAATTAGTAGAATCAATGTTATAATCAAGCACACAATTGAAGTCGCCCATTATGATCACTTCTCCACCACAGTCCAACAATTCCAAAAATAACATATCTAATACTTCTGGGTCATCTGTATTTGGTTCATAAACCACACAGATAAACTTTTGTTTTTTCAATATTAATTGTACCAGTACCCAGCACCCTCTTGGATCAGTAGCGGTTCTCAGAGCTTGACAATGAAAAGTTTTGCTGAGAGTATGACAACACCTCGCATAGAGACTGATTGCCATATACAGACAATTAGGTCATACTCCTGCTGCTTTCATAAAAGCCGATCTTTATATGCCAAGTGTGTATCAGTTAATGCTACTAATTAAGGTTTGTAGAGCCCTATCTCCTCTCAAACCAATTGCCACTTTTTTTGCACATAAATCCCGGAAACGTTCCAATGCATACATTTAACCGTAGCCACGAGTCTTAAGTGGCTAACTTAAGAACACCCTTCCTCCATATGTAAAACTATAGTTCCTCAAAATTGAAAAAAATAAGATATACCCTCTGAATATACTGCAAACATTCTGACTTGTTTTATCCCTCCAAAACTTAGCATTTTCTGCATCATAAATTTCAAACAATACCACCCCCATCAAACCCACCCCCATGCTCTAGGAAAGGAATAAGCCCCACCCTTGGCTGTAGGATGGAGCAGCCCTAGAAGAGCACCATCCGGACCCATCCACCTGCCACCTCCCAATCACTATGCACTGAAACATATACAATTTACAAGACTGACAATCAAGCAAGAACAACGTATTGAGGCTGCTGAGCGGAGCTTAATGAAGTTATAGGGTGAGACACAGACTAATCAGCAAATCAGCAGCTATAATCAAGAAAGAAAAAGAAAGAGAGACAATGTAATAGCAGAAGAGAGAAAGAAAAAAAGTGAAGAAGCACATCCCAAAACAGGAGTGCTATTTAGAAGTAGTATGGGGAAAAGCCCCTTTCCTCCAACTAAGAGCCTGGATAGCATCTGCCTCTGAATACCACATCTGAGCCAACCCATCCTTTATAATTGTAAGGTGAGCTGGCTCCTGCACAAAAACTTGAGCCCTGATGGCCTTAAGAGGGTCTATAAGTTGGCGCATCTTCCATCGTCCATCCATTGTAAAGTTGGAAAGGTCTGACCGTGCCACAATTGACATCTGATCAATCATAACTCGTGCAGTTGGACGTACTTTAAGACAAATCGCCTGCCTGAGAAGGAAGTTCCTAATATATTTTAGGATTGTGCGAGATTGCAGTGATCTAGTATTAGAGGCATTCCAATTGAGGGGAGGCGATGAACACACTGGATTTGTGAGTCCCAGTCCATTAAGTCAGGGATGGTCTTTTCAAATAGTTAGGCAATATATTGCAGAGGATCAGACCCATCCTTGCCCTCTGGAATTCTAAAAATCCTCAAATTATTTCTCCTCTGAAGGTTCTCCATATCTTTGACCTTAATCTGGAGATACTCCAGCTGACTTTTGTGATTCCTGATTGCCTTGACTGATGCTGATCCCACCTCCTCAACTTGAGCTACTCTTTGCTGGAGTTCGGTGATTTCTGCTGTGAGGATGGTGATTTGTCCTGATACTTCACATAGTGATTGTTGCATTTTCAGATTATCTGCCCTGGTCTAAGTGTAGTATCCACAGGCCTCTGACCGCTGGACCCGAAAGAGCTGCAAAATTGTTTACAATGATAGCTCCTGTGAGTCAACCTCTGGATGGATCAGTGGGGGCGAGTAATCAGAAAATGTACCAGAGAATATATCGGAGGTGAAAATAGGATTAGGAGCAGAACACTTAGAGAGGGAGTGCTGTCCTGAAGGTCGTTTATCCTCATCTGCCTCAGGAAGAGCAGCAGACAAGCGCGAGATGAGAGCTCTTACCTCACCCTTTGAGGTGACCCACTTTCTTAGCGGGCTGCTCTTAGCCATCACTTTACCAGTTTTACTAGTCATGCTTACTCACTGTTGCTTTACAATATTGTGGGTCTGAGTCTGCCCCATGAACTTGCTCCTTGTAGTGCTCTGAATTAACAGCTCCAACTGCCCAACACCCCCCTAAGTGTGCATGGAGTTATCACTTAACATGGTGCCATTTGTATGCTTGTCTGAAAACCGTAATGCAGAGTTGAAGGAAGGTAGATCAGTGCTGCAGACAGATCTTGGCACTAAATTGGAGCAACCTGCCAGCTGTGCAGCCAAACCTGTGTTGTCCACCACTGTATAATCTGTAACCTCGGTAACCACTTCCAAAACCACTGTCTGGTCCCTTTGAGTTTCTAAAGTGGAACTCACATTTACTGCATCTTGGGCCTCTATCGGAGAGCACTGATTCCTATTAGATTCTAAAAGAGACATAATGGATGCACCAGAAATGCAACTCAGCTGGTCGCCAGAAAACTGTTGTAAAGTAAACACATCCAAAGAATCAGAGACAGGCTCTGCGGCGAGTTTGCCATTGTCTCCACTTATAGTCTTAGCCAAAGAGTGAGAGAGAACAGCCAGATACCCAGCATTTATAACTCCTGTGGTGACAGAGACTATATTAGTATCTGCCAGTGTGAACTCCCCATCACAGACTCGTTGGTCTTCACTGGTTGATTGAATAACCTCCTTCAGGGTAGTAGAGTGAAGCAATTCAAAAATGGGTTGGCCAACCTATGACAAGCCTGAATCTGAAGAGACTGTCTGCATACATGACTCAGCCTCTGCTGGTTGTTGTTGTTCCTGTGACTCCGATATGCGCCCCTTTGTACACCCAAGAGGCCCCCGCCACCCCCCCACCCCCACCTGGGATGCACTCCTTTTTTGTGGAGCCATATGTATGGGCTGGTATCTATAACTCCGGGCACGACTAAGTAGCCACTGTAGTGACCGCAGTACAATGCAAACTGGCCAGCCTGCTAATCCAAAGCTGCCACATGCTTGCTTGCTACACAGCTGCAGCATCCGAGCTCAAAGTAGCTGAGTCACCGAAAAAACAAACTCAGCAGGATCAGAACTGCCTGATATAGTAAAGTAGCTGATGATGACAAGCTGAGGAATGCAGCAGGTTCAGGTATGCGGGAGGCAGAGAAAATAGTGGATTATGCACTTATCTGTTTCAAATCAGCAGGGTCAATGGTGTGGGCTGCAGGGGGTCGTGACTGGCTCCAGAATTTGGTTGGCTCAAGTATGCAAGAGGCAGAAGAAGTAGTGGATCATGCGCTTATCTGGTTCAAATCGGCAGAGTCAGTAGTGAGGGCTGCAGGGGGCCAGGGCGATAGAATCAGCAGCAGCTCATCTCT
Organism: Triturus cristatus; assembly: GCF_964204655.1. Taxonomy (NCBI): domain Eukaryota; kingdom Metazoa; phylum Chordata; class Amphibia; order Caudata; family Salamandridae; genus Triturus; species Triturus cristatus. Next base: position 398,488,994 of record NC_140595.1, read on the forward strand.
GCAGCATCAGTTATGCTGCTCCTCTCGCGGTCATCCGATCACTAACTTTGCCGTGTGTGCGAGAGGGTGTTCGTAAGTAACTGCAGTGGGTTCCACTCACGTCTCATCTCAACAGGGGTTGGAGCCTCATCTCTGCGATCTCTCCTCCTCTGGCCAAGATCGGTGCTCCTCGTTCACTGTGAAATGGCTGGTGACGGGAGGCTTTAGAGGTATGGGGAGGAGCAGGCACTCAGTGGCAGGTTCAACCCACCATCTTCCTTTCTACTGCATCGTAGCTGCAGAGTTCTCACAATGTGAATTAAGAGCTGAAAGAGAATATTGGGATAAGTACCATAACTCTCTGAGATACCGGTTTTCATCTTCATTATGGTAGTAATTATCTCTAAAAGCATTAACAAATGTTTAGGATCAGATAATACCAGGGCTTTAAGTGGGCCGCGTCTCACCGGTGCTGAACACCGGTAGTTTTTTAAAGGGGGCCTAGAAGCGGGTCTCTATGGGGCTCTGTTTTGTGCCCTGGCACGGGCGGCCTGCTTTCTTCAGGACTGCAGTGACAGCAGGCACAACGATGTGCGCCTGCTCACACTAATCACTTGTGGAGAAGTTACGGGCCGGCATGACGTCATGCCAGGTGAGCGTTGTAGAGAAAGGGAAATCCTTTAAAGAGTAATTTTCTCTCTGGATTTCCCTTCTCTTTTTGAAACTCAGGAGCAGCAACATTGTTGTGGTGTCACCAGGGCTTTAAGTGGGAGCTTTTTAATTATTATATACAAGATATAGTTGCTGCGTATTTATCTTAGTCAACTAACAACAATTGACAAAGCGAATAGTGGTGACTTGTTGATGTTACTTGTTGTATCATGTATCTGGATGCAATGACAGAAAAAGCACAATACAAGTCGGGCAGCACACTATGCTAAGTACAGATTTTTATCTTATGTGTTTTTAAGCCACACCCTTAATTACACTGGCTACGTCCCTTTAAGAGACCCCCAGTTTTGTCACCCCACTTAAAGCCCTGGATAATACTATATAATAGAATTCTAATAGCATGCCCCTGTGCTTAAAATTCGGGGCCCTTGTTTCCAGTCCAGTTTTAATGCTACCAACATCCCTGACCCCACAGTTACAGATAACAATAGTTATGGTTACCTCAGAGAATAAGAAGTCTATGAGATAGCCAGTTTGACCCTGAATATCCTCTCAGTAATTAGGGCATACTCGTGGAAACAGGAATGCTTCAACGATTTCCCTAGTAATGCCCCATTTCTACTTGGAGTTTGCTTCTTTCTGCAGCTACAATGTCTGAGTGAAATGCACAGGATCTGCAGGGTTCCGCTGATACTAGTTACGAGTCCTATAGAAAGGAATGTGGCCCTTAGACTATTGACCTAAATGCAAGAATGTGCCTGACCTTACTAATTTTGATTTGTTGGTTTATTTGTAAGCAACTTTACTCTAGATTCCACATCTACCACACTTCAAATATAACTTCATTTATTCCCTTTTCAGTCATTTACTACCTATTTGATCAGGCTTCGTGCGCACTCAAAACCTGCTTTGGCAATCTTCATTTATAGCATCGAAATATTTGGCACATCCTTCTTAAAATTCTTGATTGCACCTATTTTCGTTAATTGGGAAAGATGTGCACGGCTACCAGAATGCTAATGCTATCGCGGACTGACTGCATATTAAGCATTTTCATTTTATTACGAGCAGTTCCAAACAACTTGCAAGTGCTTGTATTCCGAAATGTTAACTATTTTCTTCCATTATCAATTTGCTTTCAAGAATATTTTCGCAAATACATGTTCAATTTATCTTAATTCCGTCTTCTTCGTATTTTCTTTGAAACCGTTTCTTCAAATTTATACTAGATTATTTACATATTTTTACAACGTCCTCTGTGCATTTGAAGTAATAGTAGGCACTTCAGGCGATATGACAATCTCTTTGAAATTTTACAATCAATATTTGTTTGGAGTAACTACAAAAAAGAGACAAAAGATGCAATTCCATCAAATTACAGAATTTTAAATTAAAACCCTGCACTGGTATATTTCCCAAACTTGAATAACTTATTTTAACACATTTGTTGCCCTCACAAATATAAATCAAACTTCCCGCCATTTCAGCAGTCACAGGGTGCATGACTCACGGGTGGGGGTTCACGCGGGGAGGGGGGGAGGTTTAATTTAAAATATCAAAATAAAAGTTAACTTACCTTCACCGGCCCTGTCCCGTGTCCTGTCTGCTCCTCTCCTGGAAGCAGGAAGCAAGAAGCCTCCCTCCCCTACCTTAAGCCAATCACAACGCTGCAATGAAAGCGTTGTGATTGGACAGAAGGCCGACCAGCCAGGCGTCTATGGGGAGGCCATTTTCTCCATGTAGGCAGCATGCAGCCTACATAGAGAAAAGGCAGAATGAGCATGACTGGTTTGGTCGGCCCTAGTGGGCCAACCAAACATTCAGCGCCCACAACAGGGGGCAAGCTACTCCTCCCCTGCCCTAGAGCAGTACCGCCTATCCTCATGCCCCCAACCAAACCCTTCCGCTCTCAAGCTTTTATAATACCATTTTATGTTTCTGCTTCTCGCACTGCTGGAAAGCAGTGGGGTGACACTCCTACGCTCACATGGATGAGCCGCCCCCGCATTGCCGTCAACCTCCTTTCCATAGCACTCATTAAGTATTTTTACGATGTGTTCTGATGGTCCATTCACATACCTTTGAAATATCTTCCACTTCATATAAATTCATTGACAGGTAATACTACTATCGAACACATTTTTATACTAATTTCATGCCCTTAATGTATTCCTTGCGGTTCCATACCGATTAGTTCAATGTGCTTTGATGCATTTCGCGAACAGTTAAACTCCTGATATCAGTGAAAAAACCCTCGTGTCTTCCTTCTTAAAATTACTCATTCATGGTAGTCGTTCCAACAACCGCAAATAGCTTTTAGATTTATTAAGTTGAACAGTACACTTTTCATGATTTTCCTGTTTACAAATTGTGAAAAATCATTCTGTGTAGACCAGAAAGGTTTTTTATTCCACTGACATTTCCCGGCTGGGCTGCAGCATCGGAGGACTATTTTGAGGCTGGTCCTGGTGCCTCTGTCACTTTTCTCAGCTTCCAGAGGGTAATTGCAGGTGGGTTTCAAGAGAAAGAGAGGGTGGGGAGGGGAAGGTGGAGGGAGAGTAATCAGAGAGGGAGAAGAGAGGAGAAGAAAGAAGAATGAATGGGAAGCAAGAGGTTGCACAAGGAAACAAAGGAATTGATCAGCTTTGAGCATTTTTGCCAGGGTTGGTTTTGGTTCACCAATCTGGCCCTGATACTGTAATCAATTACTATTCGATTCAGCTCATCCTATTTGGGTTTTCATGTATTTATTCGAATATGGGTGCAAATGAAGTAGTGTCAACCAGACAAAGTAAAATTAATGAATATATCTGCTTCTGACAAATCACACATCATTTAAAATCATCTCAAATTTGTGGTATATTCAGGAAGGCCAGTGCAGAAAAAGATCAGTTTGGCTATCCCCTATGATTAGAAAGGCCACATCCAAGTGTCTTGGAGGATCAAAACTGAATACAGCACAAATTGTGATCATTTGAACAAGATATACATTAACGGAAGCAGTTAAATTCATAGAAAGATTCTACACACACCAAGTATCTTACCTGTGAATGCATTCGAAATTATCAAGCTAAGTGCACTATCTACATTAGAGAAGAATTAAGGGCTCTCTAAGTCCAAGAAGGCCATGTGATGGACGGCCAGTGTCGCAGAGGCATGGAAACCTGCCCCACCGTAGCAAGGATGTTACATTCATGGCCTAATTATGAGTTTGGCGGTCTGCATACTGCCAGACTTGTGGTGGGGCAGCGGTGGTGGTCTTCCGACCACCACATTACGACTTTGGTGGTCGTGCCACGCTGAGATTGCCAAAAGATACACAATTGATGGACGGAATGCAGAACAAATCAAAACATTCACCCCCAGTCAAGAGATCTGGGTTAATTCCATCATTCTTTTGCTCACCATGCCACCCCAGTTTAGACCTGGCCATATGCAAATCAGTCTTGACCCTGTGCCTCATGGGAACAGACCAGCCCGACCTGCTAAGCCAGGTCCTCCCTGGACCGGAAACAAGCATCCTAGGACCGGTTTCGGGGTTTCTCCCCTCTTCAGCCAGGATAGCTTGATTCCAGTGGCACAGTGAGCCCAGGACTGTTCCCATGAGGCACAGGGTCAGACTGATTTGCATATGGCCATATCTGAACTAGGGTGGTGGAGTGAGTTAAAGAATGATGATGGATTAAACCCGGATCAGTTGACTGGGGGTGAGTGTTTGATTAGTTCAAACGCTCTGTCCATCATCCCCATTGGAATCTCTTTGTTCGCCCTAAGTTGGCAGGGTATGCCCAGACGTGAGTCCCTTGCTCACTTTGCCACTGGATACAAGATAGCCTGGCTGATGAGGGTTTTGAACCCGAAACCGGTCCCAGGATGCTTGTTTCCGGTCCAGGGAAGACATGGCTTGGCAGTTCGTGCTGAACTGTTCACATGAGGCACAGGGTCAGACTGATTTGCATATGGCCATGTCTGAACTGGAGTGGTGGAGTGAGCTAAAGAATGATGATGGATTAAACCCAGATCAGTTGACTGGGGGTGAGTGTTTGATTAGCTCAAACGCTCCGTCCATCATCCCATTTGGTATCACCCTGAAATTGCCGACTCCGCCAGGGAACCGCCGTTCCCTGGTTGTGGCGCAGCGGTCAAGAGGCATCAATATGGTTGGCAGGACCGCCACATCCCGCCAAGAAAATTACGACTTTCCTTGCAGCCACTGATTTCATGGAGGTCTTTCCTCCATGAAAACAGTGGCGGTGAGGAAAGAAAGAGGGCCCTACAAGCCCACCTTGTGCTTTACTCCAAGTGGATGCACACAGGGGGGCACAACATGTGCCCCCCTGTATGCATGCATCCCCAGTTCCAGCACTGCATGGACTTCCTTTGAAGTTCCCATTGCGGTACCTATTTTATAGGCAGTGCCGTGGGAGCACCAAACATATCACCCACCAATGACTGAAAAAGTCAGTCAGTCAAGAATACTTTATTTCGATCCTAAAAGAGCCATAAAAGATTGAACACATATATTTTCATTTAAAAGACAGCAAGTCCACATACACAAAATTGACTGATTTTAAAAATGATCAATATCTGCTTTGAATCTTAAAAACTGTAAAAAGATAATTTAAAATACTATATAAGATCTCAACTGTTCCTAGAGAGAGTAAAAACTCCATTGCCAGTTTGTAATTCATAATCCCTGTAGAAAGTAATAAAGGGCGAATAAACTGTTTCCTCTGGGGGGTGTAAAATCTACAGAAGAGAATAAAGTGCGTAGTACTTTGAGGTGAACAGCTGTCACACGGACAAACAGGGAGTGAAGCAAACCACGAGCATTGGATAGGGAAAGCAGCAAAAAAATTACAGTTTTTAAACGCAACAACAGAAATGTCCTTTCGTTTAAGTCAATTTGCAGGTGCAGGGCAGGTTCTCTTTGCAGTTGTGAAAGGCGCTCTGGCTGACCAGTCACACTACATATAGGGCCAGTCTGGACATAACTTTGATTAAAAAGTGACTTTATAGTGACAAGTGATACATTTTTTAACATGTCGGGTTTGTATAATATTCTGGAACACCCATTTTGGCAAAACTCGTTTTGACATACCTAAGCCAAGGTATGTCTGCGCTATTATCCAGCTTCATGCAGTCTGTCAGTATTGTTCTGCAGAGGGCAGCCTCTGGGTTCTTCAAGGTTTTTAACCAGAGCAACAGCGATTGGATCGCTATATAGTCTTTCAAACAACTCAAACCAACTTCCTCATTACAAAAAGAAAGAGCGAAACTCTGGGGCACTGAGAGAAATCTTCTTAGAAACGTATTCGCTACTATTTGGAGTGATTTACAATTTATGTGTCTCCATACTCCGGCCCCAAAGGTTACTACAGAAAAGTTTTTACTCTTATAGATACATAAAATCTCCTTAGTTGTTTTATGTCCCAGTCTTTTAGCAAATCTAAAAATGGCCACAATAGATTTTTGAAATTGCATATTTCTAATATTTAAAACATGTTTCAAATTAAAATTAGCATCAAATGGTACCCCAAATAAGTAAAATGTCGTCGCCCCCCCAATAAAGATTTTCTCGATTTGGCTTTTTTTGGACCACATTTCATAATGAATGATTTCATACATGGCACATATTATATTTTGGAATGCCTTTTCCCACCTTACATAGTTGGTCTTCCAGCCCGTTAGTATATAGTAAAAAGAGGAATGGGGCCAGGACACAGTCTTGCCTTACCCCTATATTAGAGGGGAACCCTTCAGTCAAATCTCCCTGATTACAATAGCGTGTGTTTGTGAAGCCTACTGAGCAAGGTGATAATTGCTCCATTGATCCCCATTTTTAATATTATGGAACATAGTTGGCTGTAATTCACTGTGTCAAAGGCACAGGTTAGGTCCATAAAAGCTAGATGAACATAACCAGTTTGTGCTTTAATGAACGTTTGGACAATTAAAGCCAGATTTAAAGATTGTTCCACAGTTCCAAGTCCTGGGCAGAATCCAAATTGATAGATTGGAAGTGCCTGATGTTCCAGTGCCCAAAGTTCTAATATAGCCAAAATTACCCTGCCTAATATTTTAAATGAACTATCCAGCAGGGAAATTGGGCGATAAAAATCTGCACTATAATAGCTTTTTGCCAGGTCTGGAGTAGAGGGCCCACTATTGCAGTTTTTAAAACAGTTGTAATCAATGGGGCACAAAAATCTTGTAAATACTTATATAGGTCCACAGGGATTCTCTCTGGTACCGGGGCTTTCTCTGGGTGGCTATTTTCTATAGCTAAAAGTACCTCTCTCACCTCTATTGAGTTGCTTAGGGCGCAGACAGATCCTATATCACAAGGAATTTCTATGGCCGATGATAAATTGACTGTCCTTGGCTCTGGGGAAACATTTTCTGAAAAATGGTTGACCCAGGCTTCATCTGGGACTATGGTATCTATTTTAGGTGTTTCATCACCAGACATCGAAACTGAGTTAACCACCTCCCAGAAAGCACAGGAATCTTTAGGGGTCGATGCGATTTTTAAATCTTCCCAGGTCTTATCCTTCAGGAACCGTTTCCCCAATTGCCTTTCTATAATCCTTTCTTGCTTTTATTATTTCATCCTTATTCCTCGAGGTCTTTTTTAATGCCATCAATAGCGCCTTATGTGCTTCAGAGCAGATCTTATTGAACCACCTTGGGTGTTCAGGGGCTTTTCAACTATGTTTAGTTAATTTATCTGCCATGATGCCATTGAGGTTTGTGAAGGACACTATAGCGTTCTCTGGAGGGGCGGAGTCTGAGAGTACTGTGTCTATATCTGCATTATTATTTGTTATAAGGTCTATAAAAAATGCCGCCCTCAATATTAATGCCCTTCTTACCATTGTATACTGCCCTATGTTGTTTTTTATTCTCCCTTACTTTCACTGCGGGTAGGTTTAAAGTCAAAACAATGGGATTATGGTCACTCATACAATTTGCCTTTAATACACATCCCTTAAAAAATTGCACTAGGTCTTTGCTAATTAAAATATGGTCAATAGTTGAAGATGATAAGGGACCTACATATGTTCGAATCAGGGGGGGAGATAGCCACATCCAAGTCTTGTGCAAATTTCAGATCCTTAGCAGTGGTAACTCTATTCAATGTATCTCCATATGGCGTATGTTTAAAATGGTTCAGAGGCTGATCCCTCTTGTCACAGATACCACAAGATTCCTGAACCCTAGGATCACAAGTTCCTATATGAAAATCCCCCACCTAAATTATTTGCAGATCCTTACTATGTTTTTTCTGGGCATCTGTTATAGCATCCTCTAAGTCATCTACAATATTTGTCACAGTTGGATCAAAAATATTATAATAAGAATTAATTGAAAGCAGATCAAATGACTGACGTAATAATTAAAAGCAACTGATAGTATTGAGATTTACACAATTCTCTTATTGGGATGTCTGTCAATTCAACTGATATGAGAGTGAACAAGCCCCCTTTCACTCTACCTGCTCTAGAGTGGACATCTGGTATATGATAAGAGGCAAAACCGTCAACATGCAAAGGGTCCACTGTCCAGGTATCTTGGCAACAAACAATATGATATTGGTCAAGCTAAGTTCTCCAGTCAGGGTTATCGATCTTGGACCAAAGACCCGCAATGTTCCGTGAGACAATACTAAGACCCTCTTGTCGCTTATTAGAGGCTGGGTGATTTGACGCCGATAATACAGTAGAACCCTCTTGTAAAATTTCTTTGCCCTCTGAGTGCAGTAACTGTCAGTCTTGTGCATCCAATTCTGACAGGACTTCAAATCTGTTTGCAAGTGAGAGTCAATTTACTGGTCTCAGAAAGGCTGATTTATCTATTTTAGGATCAAAGTGCGATAAACTATTTACATGACCAGAAAAAGTCATTATACGGTGGGTGGTTCTCACGTGCGCTTGGTGGTGCGGCGGCGGGCTGGTCCCACCGCCGCACCATCAAACTCGTTATCGCCCCTTAGTGTTCTTACTAGCAAGGGGGAGGTGTAGTTTTTTTTCTAAAGCGCCTTTCACTGTGGCTGCAGTCCTGAAATACCATGGCTGCTCCAAATGCCTGTCAGCATTTTTATAATCTTAAGAGATATGCCAAATTTTTGAAGCCTGTTTACAGAACATCTAAACCAGTGTTAAATGTGCCTTGGGAATTTTCCTTCAGTGTGCAGAGTTTATTTATAAATGTTCCTTATCTAAGGTGACCTTGTTTTACATTGCTGAGCCAAAAAGAAAGCTGATAGGTATTGTTGGAAGAAGTTGCCATCAGTAGGCAGTTGTAGTGCTGAGAGGGTTTTCCCAGTGACAGAAATGGCAGTAATTGTGCACTCAAAAAAACACACATGACCTCTAAATAAGGCAGGGAACTTGGGAGGTGGTTAGATGAGACAGCTGCAATTTTTTGGTGTTTGACCCACTACTTGCCAAATATAACTAATTGGGACAGTCACTTAGACCTAAATTGACATGGGTTGTGGACATTGAATTGTTTGGAGATTGCTTAGTTAATGTCCATTGTCCTCGCGTGAATGTATGGTCTGACTTTAAAAATTGCCTGATCTGATGGTAGAATCAGAACAGAAGACATTTAATCAGGTGATTGCCTTTTGACACAAGAAACACAGGTCTATAGGACTGTAGTCTCTTTGTAGTGTGGAACAAAACTCAATCTAATGTGTTTTGTGTGTTCCATATATGAGCAACATCCCAAGGTCTTGTCTTCCAACTATTCATGTTTCCTGTTTGAGTAGTAAGATTTGCTGTTGGTAAGTGCACCGCCCACCCATCCCCTCTATGTTATTTATAGCTCTCTCCCCATTACATACAAGGTCAGATCAAACACTGGACAACTCTTGTGCACACATTCATTACCGCTCCCGTACTTCACCGCTCCATTTCCAATCCATGCCTTCTCTTGTCATCAGATTCCTGCAGTTACCACGGACCCCAGAATATCCCCTGGGCCGACCCGGACGCCCGACCTCCACTCTATCGTGACCTTGAAGCAACGCGCACAAGGTCAGCTATAATACTTTTGGTTGGGCTGTGCATTCTTTTTCCACACGTTCATGACTGACTCTTTTTGAATCTTCACACCACTAGATTCAGTCCCTACCAGCATTATCATTCAGCTGCTGACATGGGAGGCTCACTCTTACCTGGACCTACATTGTGGATCCTAATCAGTTAGTCCTCCTCGGTGAACAGGACACCGTGTCTAGTCTGAAATTTCACTCCAACCTTTTTTGCCCGTCCACCACACACACACCTGTTTTTATCTCTCGGTTGGCTATTGATGTTACCTCACATCTGGCATGGTCACTTGTTGAGTATCACCACTACCTCTATGCTTTTTAATTCACTGAGTGTCACTGATTAGCATGCCTTTCACCAGTGCATGCATCACTTTAATATGACCTTCCGCCTCGCCTATTTAAGTTTCCCTTCCTTCTTTCTCCTCCTTCCTTTGTTTCCTGTTTCTTGCCTTTCAGCAGACATTGTTCTCAGGCATCATTTGTAATTTCCTGATGTTGACCCCATTACCTAGTTAAGGGAATGAAATTTCGTCAAGTCCAGCAGCTTGAAACAATTGAGAATTTTGTTATTACAATGTGCCATGGCGCTAATGTGTATGTTCCTTGGCTCACAATGCTTACTTGTATTCTGGCCAACATGTCCAATGCTTGAGTTTGGCAACCTGTTCTGTTTGTTGTAATTTGTCCCACTTTTTATGATTTTATGCAATTCATGTATTGAAGTATAAACATTCATTTGGATATATGAACATAGTTGTAATTGTATCTCTGTGTTAAACGCAAAAGCAAATTCATGTTGGGAAGGACCATTGTTCCTATACAGTTGCATTTAGAGGCACATTGAAACGTTTGAACCAAAAAAGCCTCCCTGAAACAAAGACCATTCTAAAATCAAATTAGTCCAAAACCCTCTGGCATTTCCACAATGGCACACCTCTTGTGTTTGCTCCATCACCCAAAATGTAAAGTTATCTCAGAATTATAAACTAGGCACAGTATATCAAATGAGTTTCAATCAAGCATGCAAAAGTAGAAAAATAACACAACTGGGAATTATGACTTGCTTACTGATAATCTATGGTCTGCTAATATTTCAAGAGATTTATTTCAATAATTAACCAATATACAATAAGAAAAATATCTCCCAGTGAAATTGCAAGTTATTGTGCCTTCTAATTGAATACACAGGTTTTGATGCAGAATGTTGCATGATTTCCTGCCCTCTGAAATAAAAAATGTTCACAGCCTCAAAGGTCTTAAGTATTTTTATCTAAGTAACCTTGACATTCAGTGACGCCATGTCTTGCTTGATCATGCCATCTCAGGTCCATGCTCACAAATTCTGCTCCAAAAAATAAAAGCATATGCCGAGAAGTGGCATGGAAATAAGAGAGGCAATTGTGCATAATACAAATGGTTGGACAATCCTGTTACCATCCCCAAATTGATTTATTGGCACCAACCTACGTAGCCAGACCTGGGACAGAACAGAAACTGACCTGCGTAGCGCACTCAAAACAGACCAACCCAATACCACTGAAAAGCTTGTGGAGGACATTGGCAGCTTTAACCAGTGGATTCCCAACTGTGCTGATGCTCTTGCAACCATTAAGACTCACAAACACTGCAGAACCAACAACCCTGCCCTCTGATACAAAGAAAAACTCTGGGACTCCAAAAGGTAATGCAAACAGCAAGAAAGGAAATGGAGAGCCAACCACGATACTGACACTAGATCAACCTACAGAGCCATTCTTGGGCACTGCCCCCTTCTGAGAGACACCAAAAGAAGATCCCTTCCATCATATCGGAATTCCCTACCCCAGAATCCTCGGCTAACTCCATCACCCCCTCCCAGATACCCTGTGACAACCTCTCCAACCTTTTCCACAGCAAAATTGAAAAGATTTACAATAACATCGACAAACACCCAAACCCCAAGGACATTATCAGCAACCTGCCCACCTCTCCCATGGACACACACCTAACCAACTGGAGAACACTCACAGAGGAAGATAGAGGCTCAATCATAAATACCATCCACTACAGGCCCCACAGAACCTGCCCACATTATGTCTACAACCTAGAAGGACTTCTGATCAGCAAACTCCTCACTCACATCATCAACTCCTTCATCATTTCTGCAACCTTCCCTGATGATTGGAAACATGCTGCAGCCTTTGCCCTCCTCAAAAAACCAATGGCAGACCCAAAGAGATGAGAAATTTCCACCCCATCTCTCCCTATTACAGTACTAAACTACAGTTATAGAGAAGGCAATCAACCATCAACTCACCAACCACCTGGAACTTCAGAATCATCCACACCTAATGCAGCTTTCGAGGCAGCCGTAGCATGGAGACAGCACTCCTCGCAGCAATAGATGAGAACTGCACTTTACTGAACCGAGGAGAAACACGTGCCCCAGTACTGCTGGACCTCTCTGCTGCATTCAACACTGTATCACACCAGCCTCATCAAAATACTTCACACAACAGGCATCCAAGGTCCAGTCTTTGAATGAATATGCTCCTTGCTCACAGGGAGAATACATTGAGACAGGCTCCCAGCCTACACATATCATCCCAAGGATGTGTTCTGCAGAGTCCCTCAAGGATCATCTCTCAGCCCCACTCTGTTCAACATTTAGATGGTACCACTCACTGGCGTCATCAGATCTCATAACATTGCCATAATTTCCTACACTGATGTCATCCAGCTCATGTTCTTAATGTCCGAGAAGACTTCCACAACCAGATCCAACTTCACCAAAAGCTTGATCTGCGTAGAAGAATAGATGAAAACCAACTGCTTGAAACTCACCTTGAACAAGACAGAAGTGCTGATCTTCGGGAAGAAGCATTCCTCTGAAAGTCCACCTGGTGGATTTCAGAGCTTGGGGCAAAACCTATACCCTCTCACCATGCAAAGAACCAGGGGATCATCCTAGATGACAAAATAAACATGCCTTCACTGGTGAACGCAGTCAGCTCCTCCTGCTTTCACATAACAGGTATCTTCAGAAAAATCTTAAATAGATCCCATGAGCACCAGGCGTAGAGTCACTCAAACCCTAGTCATAAGCAGGCTACAGCAACACCCTTTATGCCGGAATCTCCAATCACCTCGTTCATGACTTCAAACCATCCAGAAAGCAGTAGGTAGACTCATCCATTATCTCACACATCGCTCACACATCATGCCACATCTTAGATAACTCCACTGGCTGTGATACACCAATGCTGCCAATTCAAACTCCTCATGCATGCATGCACGGCACTGCACAACATATGACCAGCAAATCTCAACTGCCGTATTCATTTCCACCAACCATCAGACTTCTATGCTCAGCTGGACGCTCCCTGGCACCGCCTAGCATTCCATGTATCTACAAAAGCAGAACGGGCAGCCTAGCCTTCTCCTACATCGCTTCCAAGACATGGAGCAACCAGCATCCACACATCAGGACCTCCTCCATGTGTCTTGAATTCTGCATGAGCATGAAGACCTGTCTCTTCAACTCACCCCCAGCAGACAACCTACATACCTGCTCCAGGTGATTAGTCACGCTATACAAATCCACATAACATAACAACATAACATAACATAGGATCATTATTTAGATAAATGGACATGGTGATTGAGAAGATTCCATTGCAAGTGGCGTTCTAGATGCAATCCTAACAATAGATTACTGAGCGATTTGGTGGTGGTCCCATCGTGCTAGGACCACCTTAAACTGAGTTATAGGCAAAAATGTCAGTGAAACACAGGGCCCAGCAAATCATTATGCAGCGAGTACCCATAATGCAGTAAATATTTTAGCAGAAGCTCTCCCGCTGTGCTGGGGAGAGCCTCAATGAGGTTTTCCTTTGTTGGCTTCTTAAATTGCAGCCTTGTGCCGTACTTTTCAATATTTTTTTTTTATTGGGGTGGCCCGGTGCTAACCAGGCACCCTAGCGTTGGATGACAATGGATGGCAGCATGGAGAGCGTACCCCCGGTTGACCTCGCTGACAGAGTCCTGGGTCCTGAGTGAGGGTTCCTCCTTCCAGTTTTCCATGGCAGTTCCAGGATCCAGCAGCCAAGCAGTTAGAAATGTTGCAGAGAGTCTTCCCCTTGTGCAATAGCTTATAATGGGGATAGGAAGGTTCCAGAAGACAGGCACCCGTAACCAATCCTTGGGTCCCACATCACCTCTTCACCCCTGTCCCAACCCTCCTGTACAGTATGTTGGGACAATCCACAATGGCGTCTTCCACGAGCCACTGGTCACATCAGCTCCTGGGGTCTCAGCTCCACTCCTCACTGACATCACTGCCAAGGACTTGCACACTAGAATTTCAAACAGGGCCCTCCTCCGGGTTGGCTGCAATTGTCTGGACACTCTCCTTTGTTCAGTGGGCTTGGGCAGATGCATCCTCGGTACAGTGTGACAGCTGAGTGATTGATGGAGATCATTATACCCCATCTCTTTACTCCTAAGGCGCTAGGAGAAGTAATGTTAATTGCTCCTTTTGTGTGGGGTGGTCTTTGTTACTGCTGCTGTAGAGAAATATAATTAACTGCACTTGGTAGGGTGACAAAAGGCCTGGGCTCTGATCCAGCTGAGCCAAGGAAATATGGAAACTCTGGATGACCCATAAGGTGTACAAATATCTTTTAGGAAATTACACATTTGGTTTGCTCGCATTGGTTACACTCTAATTCAAGATGTCAATGGTCTCTGTAGGCCAAGGGGAAGAGAAACTACATTCTAAGGCAGATCCCTCCCTATGTGAATGATGGAGTGTCACAATCGTTAAAACAGTAAAGCACCCTGACTTTCCCTAATAGTGTACACTACACTCATGAGGCCTATCCCAGGTGAATACCTAATCTTGCAGATTCCCCATCGCCCCAGGCTACCTGTGCGCTGTTACCACGTTGTGCACAACAGTAGTCTCCCAAGCGCAGCACGCACATTTGTGCACACTCGTTCACATGTATCCAGCTAAGTGCCACTCACCCTTGCTGTTTTCCATGTGATTACCATGGGTAAGACACCGGTAGTGAGGCTCACCCACAGTAAAAAGTCCAAAAACCGGAGGATCAGAAAAGCAAAATAAATCTGGGATTACTGCTGGGGCACATATACCTTCAAGAATATTGTGTTTAAGGTATTTGCCATGGACCTATAAGCATCTACCTATTTCTCGCCATGAACTATTCCAAATCACTTCAGTTCTGATTTCCTATTCCTATTCTACAAATATCTAGCTTTTACTCTAATAATCATAGACCAGTCTTTAAAAATAGCGGTGTATGCAGCGACAGCAACTTCTGCTTGACCTTGATGCTCTTCAGAATCATCATTCATCTGATTGCTATTTGCAGATATTTGTCAAAACACTTCTGCTTATAAGGTACTTATAATGTGTATCTTCGTTAGATAGCATATGCTGACTTTTATTGCAAAGGACAGCATTCACTCCACAATTTGAACCACCTGCTGCTTACACTTCTACTTGATGATTATCTGGAGAGGTTGTAGACACTTTTCCGTCTGACTCTCTTGTTTCAAAATTTGCCATAGCCAGCTACTCCCACACCTCTGGCTTACGTATAAGTCAGGATTGTTCAACTAATATTTTGCCAATTTCCAATACGTGGGTAGAATATAACCTGGGTTTTTTGCACTTTATTGATAACATGTTGCAGCTTCCTGTCTTCCTCTGAGGTGTATTAATGCTGTTGTATGAAGCATCATTACAATCTACCTCTCCTAGACATAGCATGGCATAAAGCAACGTACACCACATGATCCGACACCCTGAGTGACAGAAGCATGTTTTTCCATATGCTGTCATATAGCGTACTTTTCTGGTTATCACAGTCTGTCTGAAATAAACACCCTTTACACACCTGGCTAGTCATGTTAGACAATATCGGTACACAGAGTGGGTGTGGTTACTACTTGTTAAATTATTGACAATGAGACCCGTCTTAAAGGTGTATACTAGGCTAAGCATTTGTTGTTGGTTACAGCAAGTAGTAGACATGCAGCAGGAAGGATTTAGGGGTTCAGAATACAGGTCCATCTGGGTTTTATATGCTCTGACAACTAAATGTATAGTTGTTGGAGCTTTCTGCATGTACGAAGTTGTAGAGTTATAGATATGAATTTAGTCACCCCTAAGCACTCCACTTTCCAAAGAGGCAATTTCTGTAAGAATTATGGATAGGTATAACTAGATAGTAAACATGTTTAATACTGTGCTGTGCTGTCGCTGCATTGCTGCAGGTGCCTTTGAAGAATTTGCAGCCTTAACCGTAGGGCAACTAAGCCTCCCCTTCAGGTCCTCCTTCCCACCCCCACCCCCTGGAGTGCTGAGCCCTTTTTTGATGTTCGGGTCAGTCAGAACTTAATCTTTTATAACTTTTTTCACAAAAGGTATCCAAGTCAAATGTGCATTATTTTTCCCATGTTATGGAGATTCTAAGAGGTGTCAAAGTAAAGATGGGGGACTGAGAACTTATGAAGGTCCAGTGCCCATGCTCCAAGGATATAACCAAATCAAGAAGGGGGGTCACTGTTCCTCAGAAAGAAAGAAGAGTGTAGGCTTTGGACAGATCAGAAGAGGTATAGTCAACAAGACTGTTTCTTGTCACCCTCACAGATCCGTAAGGATGTCCTGTTTCATCTTCAGGCGGTGCTCCTCGTCGGACCGAAGCTGCCATGCCCTACAGGTCCCACAAAGGGTCAATTTGGCAGAGATCTTTTGGTGTTGTTGCCGTCTGATGAGTGTGAGGGTGTCCAAGTGGGGAGATTCATGAGGTGTGTTGGGAGGTGGGTTAAAACTGACTAGGAGATGTCAGATTTGCCCTTATTTTATAGACTCCCCTGCCAGGTTAAAACACCAAAATGGTAGCTGCTACCTCTGGGGTGGTAATGTGCCCAAGTAGCTTTGTGTGACTTTTGTGAGATAAGATGCAGGTCAACATGTTTCGCGCCCCTATGGTCTATAAATGATCTGCAGCTCTTCAGGACCAAAAAAGGGTAATTAATATACCCCACATTTAGATCATTTAGGTCCTCCCTTAGTGGGTAGTACCTACTTGTTTTGTAGTAAAAATGACCGTCCAACCCTGTAGACGGTCAGCTATGCCTCATCAGTTGGGGCAGAGGACGCGCACTGTTGTGGGTTTTCAGCAGCTGTCTGTACCGTGCACCTACCCTGCTCCTCTGCTCGCCGTGAATCACTGAATAAGCTAGTGTAGCATACACGCTACCCTTTCAGCCAGATAGTATTAAGCCCTCCCGAAGGCATTTTTCCAAACATGGACTACAGCAGTACAGTTGGACACACTTTCTTTATAGATATGAGGATAAAATGTACTATGATTTTGTCTGGTAATTTATTTTGACCACATCCTACATCATGGTAGCTACTTGATGATTTACTACAAAACAGCTACTCTAGTTTTGTATACTTAAGGGGTAGGTCTTTACTGTATTCTCAGTTTATGACAGTCTGATAGTGAGCTTAAAAATTCATCCAATGCCTCACACAATTCAGCAGTGTCCAGAGACAGTAGGGCTTTGTGGCTCAAAAAGAGTGTGTACGGCCATTACCTACATAGTGGTCCCACTTAGAGACATTAATAAACTACAAAAATATGTTTGTAGCAGCATCCAGGCTGTGTCATTCTGAAACATCAAGCAACAAGTGCATTAAGGCAAAATGCAAACATTATAACAGAGAAGGCAGTGCCAACTGAGCAGAGTTGTGTGACTATGTTTCGCTTTGCATAACACATCCACATGCAGAGAATGCCTTTGGCAGATGCAACCCATGCGGATTACTCAGCATTGGTTCTCTCCAGTTAAGACTGGTAACTGTGAATGCTGGAATGGGGTCTGTAGACAAGTTGCACACCCCTGCCTTGAGAGGAAGGGCTGATTGTAATTTTGTATGCAACACCTACCTCTAAACATTTGCTGTCATTGATTTTTTTAAAATAATTTCCAATTAGCTCTGTGAACAAGTTTTTTTTCATCCAGTCAACCAGGTAGGATCAGCAGATCAGAATCACACTCCGAATCAGCAGCTGATGCCAAATATTATCCCATGGTGGTAACCAGTAAGGGCCAAATTAACAAAAAAATATCAGCAAAAGAACCTTTGTGTGTAATTGTGGTTTTAATTATAAATTCAAACCTAATTCACAAACACCTCCATCACACTATATTTATTATTAGGGATGCATTAACTTTATTGGTGCATATATCAGTTACGTAATCCTAAAATGTGTATGCATCATACAAAGTTGTATTTGAAGAGTTTGGATATTTGTAAAATTCACTATTCTGTTTTTACTTTTTCCTTCACTTTTTAAGAAAAAAACATACTTTATTTAATTTGAAACAGTTAGTCTCATGTATAATCAAGCATATATGTTTTTCATCAGGCTTTTCCGTACAATCGAATTGAAATGCATCCTTGGGAGGCCTTGGGTGCAGGATCGTACATTTTATACAACAATTTACAATCATGTTAGGCAGCGCTGATAGTTGTGATTGTACATTTATAGTATCAAGCAGGTTACATGACAGTGTTACCCTTGTACTGAGAAACCCCGGAAATATAAGAGTTGTCATTATGCTGGATACATTTAAATTTAGAATACCGTGGGATTTTCCTGGGATAGTCTAAAATCCAGCCCCATTCTATGTCTGTCAGTTCTTTCTCTAGATCCCTGGACCATCTTTTTTGCAAGTCTGTCAGGGGGGTGCAAGTATGTGCTTTGATGCTTATGTATATCCATTTAGTGAGGTGTCGGCCATTCCCCATAAGATATGTAATACAAACCAGTTTGTGTTAGGCAGGTGCTTCCCTATGCGGGGCCTAATGCTTTTTCACATATTGGAGAACCATAGCATGTGTAATGTATGATTTGTCCGTCACCCCGTTGTGCCTGGTGAAATTACCATGGTCTGGGAGGGTGCCATTATCAAACAATGCGCCCACCGTGGCAACCCCTCCCTCAGCCCAGGCCAGGATTTTCCGTTTGGTGATCAAGCCAGTAGGAGTAGGGATTCCCAACAGCAGCGTGTTGTCTGAGTATGGAAGACAGCGGCGGGTGTAATGGAGAGCTTTCTTCCAATATGTGAGCGCGGTGCGCCGGAGTGTCGGGGCATTTGGAGGCAGGCCGGTCCATGGTAATAAAAGTGTGTGTAGTTCCCCTCAGTCTAATTCAAAGGTTGTGTATTCAATTTCGTGTAAGTTACGCCCCACCAGCCAGTATGATACCCACTGCAGTTGGCCTACATAACAATAGGCACGGAAGTCTGGGACCCCCAGACCACCATTGTCTGTGTCAAGTTGTAATTTAGCCAGGCTCAGTCTGCGACAGCGGTTGCCCCAAATCAGATCGGTCAATATAGTAGGCGGGGTAGGACCACCATCTTTGAGATCGCTACTCAGCCCATCACTGAGAATGGCAGGGACGTCCAGAATGCCACCTGTGACCGGAGTGCCGGTATGGTTTTGTTCAGGTTTCCCTCTAGAAGATCTGGTGCGTTTCTGTAGATTTGTATGCCCAGATATTTGAAGGTGTGTTGGTAGACCGTCAGAGAGAATTGTCCAAACTGAATCACATCTGGGCTTCCCTCTGGGTGGAAAAAGAAGACCTGCGATTTAGTCTCGTTTATGGTCAGCCCTGAGAGGAGTGCAAAGTGAGTAAAGATCTCTGGCATCGGTGTAAGGTCAGCGGTCAGGTCATTAATATATAATATTATGCTGTCTGCATAGGCTGACAACACGTGTTGCGGTACTCAGACGTATCCCCTTTCTTTCTGCCGCTAACCGTAACTTGAGGGCCAGGGGTTCTAGGGCTACCACAAATAATAAGAGAGACAGAGGACAGCCCTGCCGGGTACCCCTGCCAATTGGATATTCCTGCAAAATATAACTGCGTTGCGGGCCCTTGCAGTGGGGACCGAGTATTGCAATTGAATCCATTTCAAATAGTCTTGAGGTATGCCAAATTTCCCCGCTACCCGGATCATGTAATCCCAACTAAGGGTATCGAATGCCTGCCTCAGATCCAGAGTGATGCATCCTGCAGTGTGATTATCTGAGAGGGTGGATTCCATTATGTGATATAGCCTCCTAATATTAAGCGCGGTCCTATGCGCTGACACAAATCCGCATTGGTCTGGGTGGATTAATCTATGCAAATAAGGGAGTAAACAACGTGACAGAACCTTACTCAGTATTTTTTATTCGGTTGTGAGTAGGGACAGGGGTC
The DNA here is from genome assembly GCF_964204655.1 of Triturus cristatus. Lineage (NCBI taxonomy): Eukaryota > Metazoa > Chordata > Amphibia > Caudata > Salamandridae > Triturus > Triturus cristatus. Next base: position 398,508,998 of record NC_140595.1, read on the forward strand.
TATATCCCAAAATGTCTAGTGCAGAGCGGCCCGGCTCGGGGAGGGATAACACCAAGGCCTGCATTGTGGTATGAGGTAGCGTTCCTGTGTCTATCGCAGCATTGTACAATTGCTCTAATTGTGGTACCAGCACGTTCGAATATGTAGCAAAGAATTCACTGGGAAGGCCATCAATGCCTGGGGCCCTATTTCGTGGGAAGTCATGAATGGCCTCTTTAATTTCCGCTCTTGTGATGGGACCGGAGAGCTCTTTTTGTGCTATTGCAGTAAGTTTGGGGAATGGTAGATCAGTCAAGAAAGCATGAAGGGACTCTTCCACTATTGGTGGCGGTGACTGATATAATGTTTGGTAATATTTGCAGAAGGCAGTGTTAATGTCTTGTGTGTTTTCGATTGTTCCACTCATCATGGTAATCTCGTGTATTGGGGTATGCGGGGGCTCATCCCTGATTATACGTGCAAGGAGTGGGCCAGCTTTATCAGCTTGAGCATGTTTTGTGTGCATGTAGGCAGTGTAATCATTTTTTCTTAGTGTTTCTAATAGCTCTGCATGTTTAATGCGGGCTTCCTGCAATGTTGCTCCCTTGGCAGGGTCTGCTGTTTTTTCCTGCTTCAGTTTATTCATGGAGTTTTCCACATATTTTAGTTTGTTGTGTATTTCATGCCTAACCCCTGCGGTGGTGCTAATGGCTATCCCCCTTGTCACCATCTTGAATGCATCCCATTCCACCTGTGGGGTAGAGGGGTTGCCAGCGTTTTCAGTAAAATCGTTTGTAATTCCCATAGACAGTGCGCTGTGAAAGACCGAGTTTTCAAGCATTTGAGGCCATAGCTTCCAGGTGGCCACTGGGGTGGGGATTTTGTCGCAAGCGATGGTGACCTCCAAGGGGTTGTGGTCCGAGAAGGTCTTTCCTAAGTATGTAGCATGCGTGATTTGGGTAGTGAGTGGAGTGGAGTAGAGACTCCTGTCTATTCTAGTGTGTAGTTGGTGTGGGTGTGAGAAAAATTAACACACTCTACTATTTGGGTATCCCCCAATGACCAGCTTTCTGCCCATTTGCACAGCGCGTCAGCTTGTTTAATAGAGCCGGCACCTTGAAGGGTGTGATCTATCCATGCATATGTCCAACACTGCGTTATAATCCCCACCCAGTAGCCATGGGTATACTACCCAGGGCGCAAGTACAGGGTTGAGACTCATAAGGAATTTGTCCTGCTCAAAGTTAGGAGCATATATGCTCCCTAATACTATTGGTGTGCCATCTAAAGAGCCTCTCACCAGTATGTATCTCCCCATAGGATCCGCCTGCTGCTCCAGCACCGTAAATGGGACCCCGCTCCTTATCCAAATGGAGGAGCCTCAGGCAAAGGCAGAGTAGGATGTGGAGAAGACCTGGCCCCTCAATTTCTTACAAAAATTTGGTTACCTCAGCTACAGTGAGGTGAGATTCCTGCAGGAAGACTATGTGTGTGTGCCGCCTATTTAGTTGCGTGTGGATTCTGTGCCTTTTGTATAGAGATCCCTCCCAGTCCTCGCACGTTCCAGTCTCCGTCAGGGGAATGTGATCTGGAGCCCTTCTTCCGCCTCCTCTGGAGTGTCGAAGAATTGAGTTTTTTGATCATGGATCACTTTTAGTCTGGCTGGGAATAATAGGACATATTTGATGTCTAGTGCGCTGCGTTTGTTTTTGCAACCTGGTATAGGGAGCGTTTTCGTTGTACCAGAATAGTAAAGTCTGGGTAGAGCGACACCCTCTGGTTTTCATACTGGATTTGGGACAGTTCCCTAGCCTTCTGCAACAGTATGTCCCTGAAGTCCAAGATTTTTACTATCAGAGGGCGGGGCTGGGCTCCCGCTGATGGCCTGCCGGATGTGATTCTGTGTGCCCTTTCTACACAGAAGAAATCTGAAAGGCCCTCTGGGGCTACATGGTCTCTGAACCATTTTTCCATAAATACAGTGGCATCCGGTCCCTCACATAATTTTGGCAGACCAACTACGCGTATGTTATTGCGTCTGGCTCTCCCTTCCGTATCGTCCACCCTTTCCTGGAGCCCAGTTACCTGCCGTTGGAGCTGCCTAATTTGTTCTCTATGTTCCTTGTGTTGCAGCAGCATTTCCGCCAGTGCGATTTTATTGTTCTTGACTGTGGCAGCAAGCTTGTTGTGGTCAGCTTTTAGGAGGGTGAACCCAGTTGTCAGGGAGCCTATTTGTTGCTCAATTGACTTCCTTGAGTCCCGTACTTCTTGCAGTATGAGGTCCAGTTTGTCTGGGGGCGGCTCCAGGTTAGTTGGTGGGACACAGCTTGTCATTTGTGTGGGGTGTTCTATGTCCTCTGTGAGTTGGGATTCAGCGTTGTTTGGTTCTGTAATCTTTCCCTTGGGGCGTCCCATTATGTAATGTGGTCTCATTTCGGTCTTACAGGAGAGGCTCAAGGGGCTCCGTATATGAGTACTTGTGGTGTTCCCGAGTGGCCACTGCAGGTCCCGGCGTGTCGAGCCTAGACCGAACTGGTAGTAGGCAGCGAGGTATTGCCTGCATATGTGTTGTGGTGTTCGTACCAAGTATTGAGCTCAGCTTAAGATCCTTCGTGGTCGTCTGGGGGGGGTGGCTCCACAGCCCTGCCAGTGGTGGGCCAGGCCCCTTAGTCAGTTGAGCACAAGGAGCAACGTTCTCAGGTCGTGTCACTTAGGCACTTCTTAGTGCACTTCACTCCCAAATCCCTCCTTCAGCACCACCTCAGATTCTGGGATTGGGATTATCAAAGTAGGCACGGGGTTTGGGGACATGCTTCTGATTCCGCTTTATCAATCGCTACTCACTTACCACCAGACAGGCAGGGAGTGCAGGAGCAGTCCTCTAGGTAGGTCTCATCCCCTCCGGCGGCACCAAAGAAGCTCCAAGCGGGGGCACAAGTCTCCACAGAGGACTCGTTCGGCTGCCCACACTTCACAGGATCGGCATGCTCTACTGTTCTTCATTGCCAGTCTCCAGGTCCAGTGATCGGGGCAGGCCCCCCTATCGCTCCCATAGGGCCTTTGTCCGGTGAGTTGGCACCGTAGATGCAAGGTCCTTTCGCTTCGGCCCTCACAGTGATCCTCAATGGGCCCGTCTTGGTAGCCCCAGCATTGATCAGCACGGCCGGCGAAGCGGCTCCACCCAGAACAGCCAGAGGGTACCGCAGGAGTAGTATGGCGTCACAGCCGTCAAGGCCCTCAAGGTGTCCGGTTGTTCCACGCCTCCTGTGCCATATCCTGTTGATCTGGGCCCCCCGATGATACTGTTCAAGCACCCCACAGCAGTCTCGGGGGTCTCGTGTGTTGAGTGTCAATTGGGCCCTGCAGGGCGTCACAGCGAGACTACAGGGTGGGGGGGGGAGCGGGCAGAAGAGCCAAGCAGCAGGGCAATTCCATCAGAGTGATAACTCCTGGGCATTCATTGGCAAAGTCAGCGCAACCCGCCGGCCTCCCTTAGCCTCCGGTGGGCATTCTTCGTGTATGGGGGTGGGATACCCCGCACTCTGCTCCATCACACAGCTCCAGCCATACAGTGAGGTCTACCCTTGCCACAGCCCGGTCCCACAGCAGTCATCCAGTCCCTCAGGAGTTCAGCGGACCTGACACTCCACCCCCACCTATGCAGTCGGGCTCACCTCACAATAGCTTGCTCCAGAGCAGGGCCGACATCTATCCGGTGCAAAGGAGAAGCACCCGCGCCGCTCCTCTGGCCCCTATAGGCTAGACAGACAGCTTGGCAGGCCCATGGGGTAACACCAGCTGCACTGGCTATGGTCAATGCCAATCTCACTGCCCGCGACGGCCCCCCTGGCACTCTCACTGCACTCCCAGGCCAACCGTGGCCAACTCAGTCTCCGCGCAGCTCCCGTATCTCCTCTTGTCAGCTTGGTGCGTTGGTCCTCCCAGCATTCAGGGTGCAGTGAGGCGTCCCGTAACCACTCAGCCACCCCTTACGATTTTTTGAGGCCGATGTCTCACGATCTGTAGGGATTATGGAAGGATTTATTTGGCCCAGGCGCAGAGCTCACTCACTGTGCGTCTGCCATGCTTGCCAGTTAGCCACGGCCCCTTTCTTTTTCCTTCACAAGGAGGCAATGTATCTCCCCATCCGATTCCATGTTATATGATTGTGCTATGTACATCATGGCACATTTACAAGTACTTTTCCCACAGTATGAAAGATTGATGCAATAGTGATGTAGTAAGCATCAGAAAGTCATCAACATTTCCCAATTTCAAAGGGTCATATGGGAAGAGAATATATTTTTATTGAAAAAACATCATAAGGAAAACATATATCGTGAAAATCCAGTACCTGTTTGTAGTTTTCCCCCCTTTTTGCCCCCATTTTGATTACTAGATGCTGGTTTTCTGACTCTGCGCCCTGGGCTCGTCTAATCAGACCCAGGGCCTGTGCTCTGATTAAAAGTAATTGGTAAGTAGGCATAATTACAATTGGTACTGACAACCTACCTGTAAGTCACTATTATATGGTAGGGCATGTACGTCTAGAGTCCCTGTAGATTTAATGCACAAATGTACACACTACTGTGTTGCCTGCTGTCATTTAAAAGCCAGCCCCGCCTTGCAGGCTGCTTTTAAAGGTAACTTATATGCAAATTCAACTTTGAAATTAAAGGTACTTCCATAGTCTTAAACTACCTTATGTTTACATATGTCACCCCTAAGGTCTCCCTTAGGTGCCCCACGGGTGGTGTGCCTTGTAACTATAAGCGGGGACATTATAAATTATGTTTTATAAGCCCTGGTGATTGAAAAACTGCCAATTTCGGTTTCCCAGTTCTAGAAAACTAGCTCCATGGGCTAACATGGGAATATTTTATTGAAGTATAAATATTGGCAGGAGCAAGCTAGACATATCATTCAGAGACTCTAAATGATAGTTTTGATAAATCCAATAACATGTCACTGTTAGATTTATAATAACAAGGTGCATTGTGGGAATTGTAGTCCCAGCATCCCAAGGACCATCTCAGAGCTTCTAGACCCTTGGATTGGAGTTTGGACATGTTTAACCGACAAGTGGACTTCAGGAAGCAGTTCCAGAAATTTGGAGAAGTTTGGGGAAACTTTTATTAAAATCTCCAAAAGTGGACCAGGAGCATTGTGGGAGTTGTAGTCCCAGACCACAAGAGGCAAACCAGAGCATCTGAACCCCTTGTTGCATCAGCAATCCTTCTGGAAGTAAGTGTAAAGAGCTCTTGGCTTTGTCCCGGTCCAGCATGACCTTTTTAACCCTCTGAGTGCTATTTCCTTCTAAGCACTAGTTTTACTTATATTCTTTAAAAATTCATTGGATTCTTTTTGTTGTGGTGTCTATTTATTTATAAAAAAAACATGATCTATTTGTATAAATTGGTGTTGGATTTTTATTGTGTATTGTTTCTTACTTATTAAATATATTGGTGTTTTTAAAAGCTTTACAAACCTGTCTCCTAAATTAAGCCTGCCCGCTCATTGTCAGCTCGGGAATAATTTATTGAGACCTTAACTGAGCCTTTTATGGTGTTTGTCGCAATATTACTGGTGGTAGGTCCCTCCCTATCACTACTAATAAACCACTTTCCTACATATATGTTTTTTAAAATATCATTTACATAATCCTATCACGCATCACCTACTCCTGGTTCATATAGGTCTTCTTTTAGAATTGTTGCTAATTGTGGGGAAGACACTGAAAGTGGTTGTGGCACTCTACAAACTTAAGTATGACTCCCTTGCCACTCTCCGTGGAACAACCACAAGGTGTGTGTAAGGCTGCTAAATTTCTGCGCTCAAGGCAGAAAGTTCACAGTTATAACTATCATCTTCATCCCTACAAATGAATGCAATCAGGCCCTAAGGAAACAGCAGTCACACTACTGTTCAGCAGTTCAGTGGCCATTAATGGTATATTAGTTTAGTGGGGTAAAGTGGCTGTTGCACAGGACCAAAAATACATTAATCTGCAAAGCAATAGCAGACTAGATTAAAGGATAGTAACCTAGCATAGCATAGAACTGGGTCTGCCTATGACGTGGTAGAAAACATTCCCTGATATGTTTGTCTGCAGTTGTGACATTTTCAACAATAAAGTAAGTATTTAAATACTAGAGCAACACTGAATTACAGTGGTTTCAGTCTTGTGCAGATCAGAAATATTTAAGTTAATGTGAAGTATTTGTTTTTAACTGTACACAACATATTTGTTCCATCACATCTAGTATTAAAAGGCACTGTTAATTTGTGCTTCCAATGTAGGTGATATATTTTGCAATATTTGATAAACTTCTAAAGATTGTAACAAATGCTGTTTCTATTTAGTTCCATTGGCTGTCCCTAACTTTTAGGTTATGAAATCCTACCACTTTGCAGTCAGACTCATGTAAACATTATAGACCTGATTCACTAGGGGAAAAGTATACTTTTATGTAAGTTTACAATTGTTTGCTCTTCACAAAGGTACTTATGAGTAGTATATGTATGAGTGTGGACAGTCCTATCTTTTTATGTGGAGAGACTCTGTATTTTTAAAGATACTAATTGCCTTTGTGAATAACAAACAATCAATCGGTAAACATGCACAAAAGTACAAAAGTATAAGCAGGCCCTGAGTGTTACTGTAGGGGTGAATTACTGAGGATAGCTGTGAGGGAGAATGACTGTCAGTGTTACTGTGAGGGAGAATGAAAGTGAGTGTAACTGTGAGGGAGAATCAGGCCCTATGTTTATTTAAAAAAAAAGAAATGTTTTAAATGGAAGTAAGAGTCTTCAAAAGTGGCTTTAATACACATAACCTTTGACTCTATGAACTGAACTCCCAAAGGAAAGACTGCAAGACAAAACGGCTTAAATGGCCTCAAAATTGTTCATTCTACTGCATGTCTTCATGTCATCTGGGTGTGCTGTAACTGCCGCACGCCTACCTCCAGCGCCACTGTGCAGCACTGCACACTGCAAATAAGAGATGCCATGAGAACCAACAAACCAAAAAAAGAAAAAGATAACATTTCTAAAATATCAAGTCACATATTTAGGTTGCATTGAAAAAAAAAAGAGAGAGAGCGCAAATTCTTTTATCATTTTACATAATGTGTAAAACCGGCATTCCATATAGCAGCTCGGAAGTAACGTGTGCCCCCAACCTCAATGATCTATGTAATTTCAATTAATTCTGTAAGAAAGGGAACTTCATAATTAGTTTGATTCTGTATTTCATACTTGGCCTGGGGACAACCCGCCTTTGGACTCTTCCAAAAACATACAGAGGCTACTAACCATTGATGTAAAATTTATGTAACATAACCTTTAAATTACCGATTATTGTTTATTTGCGTGGTCGACACGTATCCCTCCGCTGAGACCCTATCCTCTTCGCATAGGCCTCTTCAAATGAATAGGTCCTTTCCAGCATAAGTAGCCACTGAGCCAATGTAGGAAGTTTCTGCGATCTCCAATTCTGTAGTATTAAAGATCTGGCTACCGCTACAGCTAGGAAAGAAAACAAAACATTGCCTATAAATGGAGAGCTGACCAATTACATAGGAAAAACCAAATAGAGCCAACGGTGCAATATCTATTGACAGACATTTACTAATAAACCTAAACACTTCCTTCCAAAAGTGTTGTAGTCTCAGGCAAGTAAAGAATGTATGTGTCCAATCTCCTTCTTCTGGCAAATTACATCTAAAACAGTTACTTGGTGCTGTAGGAAACCATTTGTGGATTTTAGAGGGAGTATAATAAGCAACTCATCTAGAAAGAAAGGACATTCTTTTAAAATTGGCAGCAATCAAAGCCCTATGGCCAAGCTCACAAACTTGTAGCCATTCCTGGACGATTCCTGAACGAGCAGTTAGTTTCCTGAGCAATTTTTGGGAGCATTGTTTCCACCAGGCGCTTATTCGGCTCCTGGCATAGAAGCCTGTACCAACTTCCAATGGCAGTGAAATTTACCTCAAATGCTGCTTTTAAAATTACTCTGGCTCTCTTGCGAATTCCTGGATAGTTAGTCGAGAGAAAACATGTAATCTAGCTGAAGCTAATCCAAAGATCGCGGCTCCAAGGTTCGGATTGATTTATGAAAACATCCCATAACGACAAATTAGTGCCACTGTAAAAGTCCCCTAGCTTACCAAAAAACGTATTGTAGGACTGAATCTCCTTCTGCAAGAGCTTAAGGCCCCATAACTCGCATTCATAAAGAGAGGAATATGCATGGCACGATGGAATATTATAATTTTTATTAAACCGCTGTATGCGGCTTAAGAGTGTATTCACAACCTTATATCTGTTTTTGGGTCGTTTTGCGGTACACAGGAATGCTGGTAACTTAATTGCACTTTGCACTCTCTGTTAACATAAGGTCCATTAAAACATTATCAAAATTCAAAATAGGGGCCAATAGCTGAGTTGTTAAACTAAGTAATGCAGCTTGGTAGTACGTAGCTAGATGAGGTAAGGCAAGACCCCCCTGTTCTATATCTAATTGTAGAATAGATAACTTAATACACATTTTTTTCTTAGCCCAGACAAACTCCTGAATCACCTTATCCACTTCATTAAAATATAAGATTGGTATCTTTAAAGGAAGATTTAAAAATAAGAATATCAACAGGGGAAGACTCGACATCTTTATCATAGAGACTCTGCCTATTATCGATAAAGGTAAGTGTCCATCCTTCTAGCAGACATTTTATTTTATCAAGTGTTCTACCATAATGCAGATGAAAAAGTTGAAGAAAGTCCACCGTCACGTACAAGCCCAGGTATCTAATCGGTTTTAAGATGCAAAAATTGTAACCCTTCTGGCAAGTCTATTCCTGGTGCATTAAATAGGAGAAGCTCGGTTTTAGACTGATTAACCCTATACCCCGCTAATTCTGTAAACGCCTGGATTTTTGGTGCTGGATCAATACATTAGAACAAATGTTTATTGATAGTGGCTCAATAAAGATTGAAAATAAAAGGGGGGAAAGGGGGCATCCCTGCCTCGTACCCTGTCTTATTGCCACTTCTCTCACCTCTTCAGAGTTTATGATGATTTTTGCGATAGCTCCCCTATAAATTCTCTGTAGCATCTCGATCAGATGGAGTGGGAAGCCAAATTCCCGCATAATAAAGAAGAGGGCCTGCCAGTCCACTAAATTGAATGCCTTTTCTGAATCCATCATTAAAATGGCCGCGCCCTCCTTACTAGCAGAAAAGTAATCGATGGCCTGGGTCAGATAAAAAGTATTTGCAGCCATTGATCTCCCAGGCAGGAACCCAGTTTGATCTGCGTGTACCAAATATTGGGCACATCTCGCGATCCTGTTTGCCCAGATTTTCATTAACAGCTTGTAGTCTACATTTAGTAGACTTATTGGGCGGTAAGAACTTGGATCATTCGGGTCCTTATCCTTCTTTAAAATAGAGATCACGACTGACTCCTTAAATCTGTCTGAGACCCCCACTCCGGCCATTATTTGGTTGTATAGCAGTATCAAAAACGGCATGAGTTCTTCTAGAAATAATTTGTACACTTTAATAGAGATCCCATCATTACCACTTGCCTTTGCATTTGCCATTTTTGTAATGATTTCACTTAATTCTGCGGTTGTAATCAGCTCGCTCAAGAGCATACAGTCCTCCTCGCTAATCGTAGGTAACTGGACTGACCTAAAATAGTCCACAAGAGCCTGAGGGCTAACTATCTAGACTTCCGCATAGATCTTAATGAAATGGGACACAAAAACGTTGGCAATTTTGTCCATTTCATTCACCAGGCACCTAGTACTGGGATCCCTAATTTGTGGAATAGACTGCTTGCTCTGGTGCATTTTTTTGACCAGGCTAGGAATTTGCCGATGTGCTGGCTCTCCTCGTATACCTTTCATTGAGAAGCTTTACTCCCGGCAATTTCCTCTAGTATAAAAAAACCTTTCAACTCTTCCTTTGCCCTTAGTAATTCTTACTTGAACGCCTCTACTTCTGGTTCCCCAAATGTCCCACTCAAAAGTTCTCTCCTAGCCTGTTCCACTGCCTCCTGGAGTCCATCGATCTTTTATTTCCATATTTTGTTAAGTTTGGACCTATAGGCCACCACCCGCCCCCTGAACGTGGCCTTGAAAGCTACCCACACCATAAAACCTGATGCCGTGTTCACATTTTCTTTAAAAAACCACGTTATGAAATTGCGAGTTTTGTCAATCCATTTTTGGTCCGAGAGTAAAGTTTTATCAAAATGCCACCTATTATTTTTTCTCTTGGGGGTGGGAAAGTGTAATAACAAAGAGACTAAAGAGTGAACTGGGAATGGGTTAGAGAGAATCATAGATTCCCTCCTTGCAAGATGATTACTTATCAAGAAAAAATCCAAACGGGATGCTGTTTTAAATCTCGCTGAGCAGCACGTAAACTCGGAGCTGCCTGGATGATCTACCTTCCATGGATCTAATAATGCGAAATCCTCTTTTATAATTCGTAAAAGCCTGTCTGTTTTAGGTTTTAATTGCCTTTTTCACTTGTTAGAGGTATCCAGGCCCAGATCTTGTATGAAGTTAAAATCACCTCCCATAATTATAGACCCATGTGCATTCACCAGCAAAGCATATACCTGTTTCAGGGCCACACAATCATCTCTGATTGCCACATAGTAGTTAAGCAGGATGAAGGTTAGCCAATTAACTTCGCCTCCTATCCAAATCCACCTAGCTCCTTCATCCCGAATCACCTTGCCCACCACCCAATCTAACTCTGTTGATAAAAGAATACCCACTCCACGCACTGCAGCATGGGGCGAAGCAAAAAATGCTCGAGCACATTTCTTGGGTAATGTCAAGTTGGGAGAGTGAGATTTAAGATGTGTTTCCTGCAAAAAAAATACCTGAGGGGAGTAGGATTCTAGCCATTTTAACATGGCTCCTCTTTTCTGTAAGGTTAAAAAACCATTAACATTACACAAAATTACCTTCAGCATTTATGCCATTCCTCAATCAGATTATACCACTTATAAAAAAAGTCTGCTATATTCTCTCATATGTCTGTTCTCCAATTGCACAAACTCTGTTAATAAAGTTACAAAAAAAACCTTTATTGACATAGAACCTGCCAAATTCACCTTGGCCTCTGAGTTTAACAGTGTTGCCACACAGCTCATTATCCCAAGTTTGTCCACTATCTATACGCTCATTTTCTTTAATGCTACACCCCCCTCCCCCCACCCCTGCCCACCCCAGACTGTCTGTGAAGTGAGGTAGCCCTTTCCTCACATCCACAGCCTCCCTCCATCAACAAGGTGCCTTGACTTGGCACCCGGGAGCACGCCTTCCCCTCCTTCCTCCCTGTGAATAAAACATTTTAGGTAGATAAACCCTGGAGTGTTTATACTAAAAGTGCTCCCAGAAAGGAAGTATTTGTAGAGTTGCTCATACCACTCATACCGCCTTGAAAAGGCCCTAGCACAGACTGTTCCTCCACATACTGTATTTCTTACACTGTAATATTATTCGAGTTTTAAATCCCATTGCTAACCCTAACCCTCTTACACCACACATACCACTGGGGAGAGTAAAGCTTACCTAGTGCTTTCCCCCAATTACTAACAGTGATATTGTTCCCCCTCACCCGAAGGGGGAGGGAAGATAAAGTGCAATAGTGCCATAGTGCAATAGTGCAAATAGTGCAAAAAATAAATAAATAAATATTTGTTTTTTTTAACCGTAAACCAGTATGGAAATACCAATGCACTTCAATTATCCAAAAGTCCAAGCCTCATTAAAACAATACTCCATAGAGGGAGAATAAGTAGAAAAGTTCAATTCGTACAATAGTGCAGATTTTAGCTTTGAGGAGAAAGCAGTATTATAAATCACTGCCCCCACCAATACTTTCCACATTTCCAAGCCAAGAATTATTTTTCTTTTTTTCCTCCTTTTCTCCTTTCCCCTCTTCCTCTTCTTTCTTTCTCTTCCTTCCCTTTTCCCCCCTTCTTCTCTTCCCCTGTTTCCCACCATAAGGCTTTGGTGAATTATAAAGAAGAATACAATCTCCCCCCAACATAAAAGGGGTAAATATAAAGTGCCATGTGCCATGGTGCAAAAAATGACTATTTACAGCAATAGGCAAACTGCTGAAAGTGCATTGTGCAGAGTACATTAGTGCAAAGACATGCAAGTCTTTCAGTCGACAAATACAATGCAAAAGAATAAAGAAAAAAATTACCCAGAACAAAGTGCATTTTCAATCTTCACAGTATTCACAAGGCTAAAACAAAAATAAAAAATAAATAAAAAGCCATTGCGAGAGTAGTACCTAAAGCAGCAAAGACCAGAAAGGCAATGGCTATGGCTCAATTCAGCACAGCTACCCCCTCCCCGGGGAAAGCAAAACGCACATTGGGAGAAAAATGTTAGTACAGTCTGATTGAACTTGAATTGAAGTTTTAAGCTGCATAAAGTATCTGAGTGCAAAGAAAAAAAGAAAAACACCCATACTTGGATCCCTTATTTTACATTTACTTGAACAATCATTTGTAGTAAATCTTGGGCCTCTTCGATAGTAGGACACAGATGAAACCTTCCTTTCCATAGAACTCTCAATTTGGACTGCTGCACAATGGAGGCCTGTGCTCCTACACTCTTAAATTGAATCAGCAACCCAACAAAATGTTTCCGGCTTCATGCTGCTACTGCCAACATATCAGAGAATACTCGTACTCGGCCTCCGTTGGGTAAAGCAATCTCTCTTTTTTTTGGATCGCCTTTGTTAATACTGCCTCTCTAATGCGATAGTCGGAAAAGTTAACAATCGTTGTCCTAGGATACTTCCCCCCTAGATTTTTCAGAAAGGGAACTCTATGGGCCCGTATTATAGTAATATCTTTGGGCGCCTTGTCGAGCACGTGGTTTCTGATTACTGACTCAATATAGGCCATAGGATTAGACTGGCCGTCAATGCATTCACTGTCTTCTGGAATCCCTGTGAAACGTAAATTTGAAAGCCTGGCATAATTTTCCATCTCATCCATCTTGATCTGGGAGGCCTGTAGCTTCTTCTGGAGAGAGATAATGTCAGAGTCTGTGAACTGCGGTGCTGTGGAGCTGCGGGGGTGCAGAGTTGGGCTTAACAACCAGAGCAGGAAAAGCCGAGTCAGATTAGATCTTAAACTCTCTGCCGGGTTCCTCGTGAGGCGATGGGTGGACACCCACACAGGTGGACCCCCCACAGGGTGGTGAGCATGCTGATTAAAGAAAAGTAAAACACCGAGCAGATGAACGGCTGTACAGATATTTCCCCAAGTCAGGAGGTAATCGAGCGCCGCGCTGACACTTTTAGGGGCCATTCTTAGGAGGCCCCCGCAGGACTCATTGTAGTCTGAGAAGTCTTTGGGAGGGGAAAAGAACATAAAAAGGACGGCAGGCTAGCCCGATGTCCTGCTGGTGCTGAGGCATGCTGCTCCCCTCCTTCACTTCTTCAGCTTCTGGGGCATGTTGCATCGTCACGACAGGCCCCTTAGTTCCCTCTCAGAAGGACTTTGCAACTGGGTGGTAATCTTTGTGGAGGCCAGATACTTAAAGTGGGCCGGACAGAGAAAGCCAGTCGCCCCTCCCTACGACGAGGTGCAGAATAGTGAGTTATAGCCCAGGCAAAGAAAAGATAACTAAGGGCTTGGACTATAAGCTATGCAGCTATGCGACAGATGGTTTTGAGAGGGTCACCAACGCGAGCAGGAGCTTCAGGAACTTCAGGTGCAGCCCTCACTCCCTCATTGATAACTCTGAAGGCTCGGTGCCAAGCAGCACAGTCTCGTATTCTGGCAGCTAAGAGAGGAAGAACTAATCAGAAAACAAGGGGAGAAATGAGTATTTCACAAGTGCCTCTTCCATCTCAGAAGTCTTCTCTCATGTTCTCTTATTCCCCTGAATCTTCCTCAGGATCACTAGGGTCCTCTCCAGAAATGAGGACTGAGGGCAAAGACCAGATGGAAGGGGATATGGCACATACCAGGTTTCACATGGAAACAGAGCGAGCCCTGGATAGAGTGCTAGAGGAGGCAACAATACAACATCCCACTACTTTGCAAGCTGTGAGTGTAGACAGTGACACTGAGAACACTGAAAAGTTGGAAGCAGCATCACTTGCTGAGACAGATAATAGGAGCCCTGAGGTGGTTAATACTCGCAAGGAGTACCCTGTATTTTCTAAAAACTGCAAGTCTATCCAGATGGCTAATACAGTGACAGTAGTAGAAGAGATATTCCCTGAAGAAGCTGCTTCTGTTAACAAGGAAATAGGCGCTACCGGCATTTTAGTTACTGGGGTTCCTCCAGGCAAGAAAGGGGAGACCCCCCCTGTAAAAGAAGCCCAAGTTCATTCTAAGCAACTTGTGGGATCTTCGCAAGGGGTAGCGCTGGAAAAAGTGAGGTGTAACTCTAAGGTACAAGAGGAGCTGGAGTCTCTCTCCCCCTTACTACACCATAGTCTTCTGTTGGAAACAGGGCCAGAAGTGGCATCCGTACCCCTGCAGCAGGGAATTGACAACAGAGATGTTAGCGCCAAAGGGACTATTCCTACTATTCCTACCACTACTATGGCCCAGTCTTCATCCATCCCAATGGACCAAATGCAACAGTTCTTTGAGACTATCTTAGAGGAATCCCAAGACTGCAAGGCTTCGCAAGCACAGGAACTCTCTTTATTGCACTAACGTTTAGACAAAATTGAGAGCATGATGCAGCAAATACCTGAGAGATATAAAGAACTGGAGCAACGGGTATCTGATATTGAAGACGGCTCAGCCCAATGGGACTCTAATATTGCTATTATTGTTATAAAATATTTAAAAAGCTCACAGCTACCCGATAATGGGCATACCAGCATTGGCAGAACAGAGTGAGGAAACATGAGGATTTACTTCACGGGTGAAAAGATAATTCTTTAGCTGTTTCATAAAGCTGAGTAAATTATTATCTGATCTTAAATTAATTGGAAGGGTGTTCCAAAGTTTGTGGACCAGGTAGCCGAAAGAACGGCCTGCCTCTTGCTCCCCTGATTCTAGGGATGGTCAGTAGAAAGAGGTCATTAGATCTTAGAACTCTGGGGCGCCATATAATGAGTGACAACATTTTTAAGGATATGTGGACCAGGGGAGTGCTATATCTTGTGGGCGATACAAAGAGCCTTGAATTTTATTCTCTCATTTATTGGTAGCCAATAAAGTTGCACCAAGGCTGAATGGGCAGATTGTGTTTTGGAAAATCACATCAGTACGCTGGCTGCGGCATTCTGGGCAATCTGCAGCTTTCTGAAAACATGCAGGGTTGCCCATAGAATGAATTGCTGCGGAAGGCATATGAGTGTTTTTCAAAGAGCCCTTAGAAGGCCAAAGCAGGTGCCAGCAATCTTCTTAGCTTGAAGGCCCATCATCAAGTCTTTATCTAAGAAAAAAATCAAGGTCCTTTACTTCAGGTTTGGGAGGGGGGGACTTCCCCAAGTACGGGGGCCAGAGGAATTGGTCCTAGATGCTGGATTATTTCCAATCACCATTACCTCTGTTTTGTCCCTGTTTAACTCGAGGCAGCTGGAAGTCATCCAGTTAGTCACCTGTTCCAGGCAGATGTTCAGCCAGTCAAAGGTTAAGGAGGTATTAAGTGACAGCGAGACAACAATCTGAGTGTCATCCACATTGGAGACCATCGTAAACCTCAGTGTACAGATGATAGATGAAAGAGGCCGCACATACACATTAAAAAGTGTGGGGCTCAATGAAGGGCCCTGCAGAACTCCACACATCAGCTGGTGTATTTCCGACAGAAAGGGCACTTCACTAACCTGGATGCCCTTGTTTTCAAGGAACGATGTGAACCATTTTAGTGCTACCCCTGTGATGCCAATACTTTCCAGCCTCTGACATAGAGTTCAATGAGAGACCGTTTCAAAAGCTGCACCCAATTCCAGTAAAATGAGCACAGGGGACCAATCCTGGTCTAGTGTTTTCTTCAAATCATCAGTGGCTAGCACAAGAGCTCTCTCAATACTGCAACCAGATAGGAATCCACTCTGTGTCTGGTGCAATAGGTTGGTTAAAAATATAAGATAGAATATCATTGATCCATTTTTTTCCTAAATGTGACTGACCCCAGGAAGTAGCGAGATTGGCCTGTAGTGTTCCACCTTATCTGGGTTCAAAAAAGGTATTTTCACCAGTAGGCGGATAATGGCATGTTTCCACGAATCTGGAACACTCCTGCTCTCCAGGGAAAATTTATAAATAGCCATTAAAGCAGATGCGACGGCCTCTCCTCCTCTCAGTAGGATATCTAGTGGAGCCGGGTCTGAAGGTGAATCCGACTTGACTGTGATTACTAACTTTCGGGCATCTCTCTGAGTGAGTATTGGTAAAGCATAGAGTTCCACCTCAGGCTGTCTGTCTATACTCTTATTAGCCTTAGTACAGGAGTCTGCTTCCCCTGACAGAGAGTCATGAATGAGTCTGACCTTGCCTAAAAAAATAGATGACCAACTCTTCACATCATTCCATAGAGAAGGAAGGGCCAGCTCCAATAATGATAGGTTTAATGAATGAGTTCACAATGGCATATATTTCTTTGTAAGAAAGAAAATATTGCCCAATCCTGTCAGCAAGGTCTTTCAGTTTGGCTCTGCGAATTGCAGATTGGTGGATCTTTAATGCTTTTTTATGGAGCTCTTTACATTCTTCATCATAATTGTATCTCTGCTTCCTTTCAGCTTTCTCGCATTTTTTCTTCAACTCTTTTATCTCAGTCGAGAACCATATTACACTTGTTTTAGTCTAAGAGGCTCTGCAGATCTATTTAGGAATTGATGAGTCTAATAATGATGATCACATCATCGTCTAGTTTAGGGGCTACACTCCTTAAATAACAAAAAAAAGTACATCATGAGTCGAGTGAACAATAAAATCATTGCTGAAGGACTATACATTTATTACCTTTTCTCCTACGAGTGGAGTGTACGTCCCTTTCAATGGAGCTTGTACTTGAATATGGTTTACTGAAGACATAACCCTAAACTTTCCAATGAGCTGTCTTTATTTATTTCAAGTTTTAAAGGAAAATGGAAATGCACGAAAGGTTGGCATGAGTCCCAGATTCACAACGCTCTGGGCTGTGGTGGAATCGGCAGCCTCTAATAAAGCATTTTGACAGAAATATTCTATGGCTTTATAAATCTAGCAAAAAAAAGACCTACTGTGTATTTATTACATGCCAAGCATTTAACAAACTGTTGAGAAAAGCCATTCCGGAGCGATGTATACCTGTGTGCCTGCAGATGTGTTCACTGCTGGGATGTGATGATGTACCAAGCTCTCATCCCCACTCGACCACAGAGGAGCATCTCTATAGGAAGTATAGGTAATGTGTAAAATAAAGCGCCCAGTCAGCAATGGCAAGACATCAAAATGCGTTGTTCGTCTGCTAAGGTACTTACTGGCAGTAATCCAACATATCTGCAATCTTGTATTTAAATAGGCTGACGATAAGGGTGATTTTTATGCTATATCACAAAGAGATTTGGTTACATGGGAACCATCACATAAAGGGAGCATAGTGAGGGCTAAGTTAAAACACCATCTCTGCCACAGTTTTGGGTAGTACAGGAAGAGCTGGAGAAGCGTCATCTACCATCTTAGGCAGTGATAAATGGTTTTTCGCTGCATGAACTTTAAAGACGTGTTCCCTTTGGGTGAAAATGCACCAGCATTTGTTGACATATTTATAATAAACATTACATTCACAGCACAACTAAAGCACAACCCAATAGGATACAATACATATTTTTTTTTAATGCAATACCACAACCACAGCGCAACCATTAAATAAATAATTAATTATCGCTCGGCATCGTCCCTCGCAGTTCCAGAACTTTGGAGAAGTTTGGAGAAACTTTTATTAAAATCGCCAAAAGTCAACCAGGTGCATTGTGGGAGTTTTAATCCCAGACCCCAAGAGGCAAACCAGAGCATCTGAACCCCTTGCTGGTGCTGTGGACCCACTTTCCTGCATCAAGAAACACTTCTGGAAGTAAGTGTAAAGTACTCTTGACTTTGTCCCGGTCCAGCATGACCTTTTTAACTCTCTGAGTGCTATTTCCTTCTAAGCACTAGTTTTACTTATATTCTTTAAAAATTCATTGGATTCTGGTTGTTGTGGTGTTTATTTGTTTATAAAAAGACATGATCTATTTTTATAAATTGGTGTTGGATTTTTAATGTGTATTGTTTCTTACTCATTTAATATATTGGTGTTTTTAAAAGCTTTACAAACCTGCCTCCTAAATTAAGCCTGCCAGCTCATTGCCAGATTGGGAATAATTTATTGAGACCTTGACTGAGCCTTTTATGGTGTTTGTGGCAATATTACTGGTGGTAGGTCCCTTCTTATCACTACTAATAAACCACTTTCCAACATGTATGTTTTTTAAAGTATCATTTACATAATCCTATCACACATCACCTACTCCTGGTTCATATAGGTCTTCTTTTAGAATTGTTGATAATTGTGAGGAAGACACTGAAAGTGGTTGTGGCTCTCTACAAACGTATCACTTTGTAAGTATTCACCAAATGTTCAAGGATGACTCCCTTGGCACTCTCCTTGGAACATCCACAAGGTCTGTGTAAGACTGCTGAATTTCTGCGCTCAAGGCAGAAAGTTCACAGTTATAACTATTATCTTCATCCCTATAAATGAATGTATACAGGCCCTTAGGAAACAGCAGTCACACTACTGTTTAGCAGTTCAGTGGCCATTAATGGTATATTATTTAGTGGGGTAAAGTGGCTGTTGCACAGGACCAAAAATACATTAATCTGCAAAGCAATAGCAGAGTAGATTAAAGGATATTAACCTAGCATTGCCCAGAACTGGGTTTGCCTATGGCGGGGTAGAACACATTCACTGATATGTTTGTCTGTAGTTGTGACATTTTCAACTATAAAGTAAGTATTTAAATACTAGAGCAACACTGAATTACAGTGGTTTTAGCCTTGTGCAGATCAGAACAATGTAAGTCAATGTGAAGTATTCGTTTTTAACTGTACAAAAAATATTTGTTCCATCACATCTAGTATTAAAAGTCACTGTTAATTTGTACTTCCAATTTATGTGATATATTTTGCAATATTTGATAAACTTCTAAAGATTGTAACAGATGGTGTGCTACATGCTGTTTCTATTCAGTTCCATTGGCTGTCCCTAACTTTTCGTTTATGAAATCCTGCCAATTTGCAGTCAGACACATGTAAACATAATAGGCCTGATTCACTAAGGGAAAAGTATACGTTTGTGTAAGTTTACATTTGTTTGCTCTTCACAAAGGTACTTACGAGTTGTATCTGTATGAGTGCGGACAGTCCTATCTTTTTATGTGCTGGAACTCTGTATTTTTAAAGATACTACTAGTAAATTGCCTTTGTGAATAACAAACAATCAGTAAACTTTCACAAAAGTATAAGCAGGCCCTGAGTGTTACTGTAGGGGAGAATTACTGAGGATAGCTGTGAGGGAGAATGACTGTCAGTGTTACTGTGAAGGAGTATGAAAGTAAGTGTAATATTGAGGGAGAATCAGGCCCTATGTTTATTTAAAAAAAGAAATGTCTAAAATAGAAGTAAGAGTCTTCAAAAGTGGCTTTAATATACATAACCCTTTGACTCTATGAACTGAACTATCAAAGGAAAGACTGCAAGACAAAACAGCTTAAATGGCCTCAAAATTGTTAATACTCCTGCATGTATTCATGTCATCTGGGTGTGCTGCACCTGCCGCACGCCTACCTCCAGTGCCACTGTGCAGCACTGCGCACTGCAAATAAGAGATGCCATGAGAAACAACAAACCAAGCATGTACCGATTACCAAGTCAAATCGAGCAGAGAAAAAAGTCCAGACAAGCAAGAGTAAAGTAGGGTAAAGGTTTGCTTCCACCAACTCGACCCCTCTATTTCACTCCTCCAATTTCTTACCTTTACTATAATGTACTAAAAAAAATTCTAGGAGGCTGGCATCAATTAATATTACTATTATTGTTATAAAATATTTAAAAAGCTCACAGCTACCCGAGAATGGGCTTTCCGGCGCTGGTGGAACAGAGTGAGGACACGTGAGGATTGACTTCTCGGGTGAACAGGTAACTCTTCAGCTGTTTCATAAAGCTCAGTAAATTATTTTCTGATTTTAAATGGATCGGAAGGGTGTTCCAAAGTTTGAAGACCAGGCAGCCAAAAGAACAGCCTGCTTTTTGCTCTCCTGATTCTAGGGATGGTCAGTAGAAAGAGGTCATTAGATCTTAGATCTCTGGGCGCCATAAAATGAGTGAGAAGATTTTGAAGGATATGTGGGCCAGGGGGGTGCTTTATCTCGTGGGTGATACAAAGGGCCTTGAATTGTATTCTCTCATTTATTGGTAGCTAATGAAGTTGGACCAAGGCTTAATGGGCAGATTGTGTTTTAGAAAAGCCCATCAGTATGCTGGCTGAGGCATTCTGGGCAATCTGCAGCTTCCTGAAAACATATGCAGGGCTGCCCAGATAGAGTGAATTGCTGCGGAAGACAGATGAGTCCCCTTCTTTTTAATGTATATGTCACCCCTTTGGTTTATCTGGCAGAGGAGCTGGGAGCAAAAATCATCGCATATGCAGATGACACCCAGGACTCAGATATCTCCCCAACGAAAGCTAAAAACTGTTTGTCGGCTGTCTTCAAATGGCTCGCAGCCGTCCAGCTAAAATGCAATGAAGACAAGTGCAAAATCCTTTTATTCGGATCTTTTCCCCCTCAGTTCAGGGAAGCACTTTTGCCGCCATAATATCCACTCCCCAGCACCTTGGGACAGGCAGTAAAGAACCTGGGTGTCTGGTTCGAGGCAAACCTTCAGTTCTCCACACATGTAAAAAAAACTTGCCGCCCAATGTTTTGGTATATTGAAGTTTGTTCCCGTATTACCCAGGCCCGCTAGAGAGATGGTCATGCGCGCTCTGATTCTCAGCCGCCTAGACTATGCTAATGCACTTTATATTGGCCTACCAGGATACCAGCTTAAGAAACTCCTGGTCATCTAGAATACTGCGGCACGAGCTTTGATGGGTATTCTGGGCCGGTCCAGCGTTAAACATCATCTGCGGGATTTGCACTGGCTTCCAGTGGCCCAAAGAGTGAAACTTAAGGCCCTCACGATGGCCCATTCAGCTCTCTATGGTCGAGGGCCTCTTTATCTAAGGAAGCGGTTTAGTTTCTATATTCCACGAAGGCATCTGCGCTCTGACTCACAGTGCCTAGCTTCGATTCCTCGCTTTAGGCGGACTAGGATTGGAGGGAGCTCTCTATCCTTCAAAGCGGCTGAAGCGTGGAATTCTCTCCCCCTTGAACGACCCTTCCATGTTCACGAAAAGACTAAAAACCCTGCTGTTCGCCTAAGGACACTCTTCCTCAACCCCATTCTGTTTATTTCTAACTGGTTCTCGCACCGGGACACTCATGAGTAGCCGTGCGCGCTACAAATTTGTGTAACATAACATAACATGAATGATTTCACAATGGCGTATATTTCTTTGTAAGCAAGAAAAGATTGCCCAATCCTGTCAGCAAAGTCTTTCAGTTTGGCTCCGCGAATTGCAGATTGGTGGATCTTTAATGCTTTTTTATAAAGCTCTTTACATTCTTCGTCATAATTGTTTCTCTGCTTCCTTTCAGGTTTCTTGCATTCTTTCTTCAGCTCTTTTATCTCAGTCGAGAACCATTTTACACTCGTTTTAGTCTAAGAGGCTCTGCAGATCTTTTTAGGAATTGATGAGTCTAATAATGATGATCACATCATCGTCTAGTTTAGGGGCTACACTCCTTAAATAACAAAAAAAAGTACATCGTGAGTCGAGTGAACAATAAAATCATTGCTGAAGGACTATACATTTATTACCTTTTCTCCTACGAGTGGAGTGTACGTCCCTTCCAATGCAGCTTGTACTTGAATATCGTTTACTGAAGACATAACCCTAAACTTTCCATTGAGCTGTCTTTATTTATGGCAACTTTTAAAGGAAAATGGAAATGCACGAAAGGTTGGCATGAGTCCCAGATTCACAACGCTCTGGGCTGTGGTGGAATCGGCAGCCTCTAATAAAGCATTTTGACAGAAATAGTCTATGGCTTTATAAATCTAGCAAAAAAAGACCTACTGTGTATTTATTACATGCCAAGCATTTAACAAAACGTTGAGAAAAGCCATTCCGGAGCGATGTATACCTGTGTGCCAGCAGATGTGTTCACTGCTGGGATGTGATGATGTACCGAGCTCTCATCCCCACTCGACTACAGAGGAGCATCTCTGTAGGAAGTATAGGTGATGTGTAAAATAAAGCTCCCAGTCGGCAATGGCAAGACAGATTTATCAAAATGCGTCGTTCGGCTGCTAAGGTACTTACTGGCAGTAATCCAACATATCTGCAATCCTGTATTTAAATAGGCTGACGATAATGGTGATTTTTAAGCTATATCATAAAGAGATTTGGTTACATGGGACCCATCTCATAAATGGAGCACCGTGAGGGCTAAGTTCAAACACCATCTCTGCCACAGTTTTGGGTAGTACATGAAGAGCTGGAGAAGCGTCATCTACCATCTTAGGCAGTGATAAATGGTTTTTCGCTGCATGAACTTTAAAGACGTGTTCCCTTTGGGTGAAAATCCAGCAGCATTTGTTGATATATTTATAATAAACAACATAACATTCACAGCACAGCAAAAGCACAACCCAAGTAGAACATAATAGGATAAAATAATTTTTTTTTAAATGCAATACCACAACCACAGCGCAACCATTAAATAAATAATTAATTATCGCTCGGCATCGTCCCTCGAAATGCCCCCACGTGGCCCCACCGCTGTTACCTGCATGGACCACGGCTGGCAACCAAACAAAAACTACATTGGAATAATGTAGCATACAAACGCAACAGCACCAAAAACAACAGAACACATCACCCACACAAGAAAACGCTGCACAACAAATGTGCACAAACGTTCTTGTCACATATTGAGACCTCCATAATCGTGTTTTCACACTACAGTGGTAAAATGTGTTTGGAGGAAGCACAGCCTTACCTTACCACCGGGGAAATCAAAAACTCCAAGTCAAATATTTTTGGTGATCCGGTCCATTATTTGCAAATAGCATTCGAAAGAAAAGCTACATCTCAAATAAGTCATATTTAAGCTAATGGTCTAATTAATTACATTTAAATATAATGAGATTATTTGCACAATGACTTTATTTGCATAGTGCAATTATGCCCTATCCTTGTTCATGCAAAAAGAACAATTGATGGACAGAATGTTGAACAATGTCAAAAATTCATCCCAGTACAGAGATCTGGGCCTAAATCCATTGTTTTTTTGCTCCCTGTGCCATTCCAGTTTAAACCAAGCCATATGCAAATCAGCCTTATCCCTGTTGCCCATGGAAACAGTCCTGCCCAAACTGCCTGGCCAGGTCCTCCCTGGACTGGAAACAAGCATTCTGGGACCGGTTTCTGGGCATCACCACTCATCGGCCAGGCTAGCTTGACTCCAGTGGCATGGAGAGCACGGTCCATGGTCCTGTAGAGATGGCCCTGGTCTGTCAGGGTAAGCGTACATGAAGAGCCTTTGAAGCGAAAATGGTTGGCGATTCCAAAGTAGCTTTGTATTTGAGAGTCTTTGGGACATACATGAAAATGCAAAGACATTTAGGCCTGTATTTAGTTAGACTAGGCGCAGGTACCTCCGACACATAATCCTTGCTAGCACCCCTGTGAGGAGGAGTCCTCAGACTGACACTCCAGATTCAGAATGGGCTGTTGGAGAGGAAGGTTGAGAACCTGCCATCTGGAGTCCCCATGGCTTGCCTGTCTACTGCCCAGGAGGACGGTGGCTTTATCTTCGCTATTGTCGATAAAGCGAAGATTTATTGTATAAATCGCCAGGATGGTGAGACAAGGTGTCTAGTAGCGAGGAAATGAGTATTAGTGGCTGCTTATGTGTTTAACACAATATATATATAAGGAGGCAAAAGTCAGCACTTATGCATTCTGTTAGCATTGGTCTGTCATCTGGATTCATCGGTAAACATGTTGACTATCAGGGATGGAGGATGAGAACTGTGTTTTCTAATTTTGGAAGCCTATAATAAACATACATAGTGAGCAGACAGACACAATGAATTTCTCGGTATATTCCAGCAGTGTCTTTTCCAATATTACCCTCAAGTATTTTTGCATTGAAAATCAGACAGTTTGTTGACTGGCAGATGAAGATGGGAACAACATTTCGTGAGAAGAGTAGCGGCAAAGATGAGATTCTCTCTTCAGATTGTTTTGAGACTCATGTGGGTATTTTGCATCTATCTCTTTCGACTGTGTGTAAGATTGAGAGCAAAACTTCAGATTTCGTGCTTGCTCGATGGAGAACTTGGAATACAGACTCATGTAATGAGAGCAGTTGCAAAATTACACTTTACGAGCAAAGGTTAGGGCAGTGAATGGTTGCAGCAATGTGCCATAGAGAAGAGGGAAGAGGGAAGAGGTCTGTGGCATGACAACAAACATGTTTATCTTGAAAGACTCTATTTGTCTTAGCTGATGCAAGGGAAACATGTGTAGAAAAGTGTCTGGAGCCCACCCTTACTATATTTTTTGAATGCTCGCTTCTTCCATAAATCTATCAAGCAATAATGTGCGAACCATGATATTAAACACACTCAAGAAGTATCAGAATGGTGGATTTGTCACATTTTATTTAGATTTCGTCCGTGATGAACACCAGAGAAGTTTCATTTTGCTTATATAATATTTAAAATGGCCCGAATTAACTTGGCAAAACGAATCATTTAAAAATATTGCATTTAAAAGTTACTTATTTTTGTGCCCTTACTCTTCTGACACAAACATTTGAGAAACTACTTTTTGTTGAAAATATTTTTTTTCTAGGTTTCTTTTTCGAGCAATGTAGAAGAACATTTCTCATGTTTCGTGGCAAATATATCAGCAAAAAGCCAATTTGTTGGCTTCACCCACCGTTCAAAGAAGCCCAAAACCTACAAATTGCAATCAATGTGCAAAATACCAATGACTTGTGCAGAACGAAAGTCTAACGTTTTCGCACACCCCTTCATTCTTTGATGTAACATGCTGAGCGTTCAGGATCGGGCTGGTGGCAAATTTAGACAGACTAAATCGAGCGTTCCTTTAATTTTGACATCAGTCTTTTAAATTAATGTCGCCTTTAGCTATGAGTCAAGTGTATTATGTCATTGCATTGTAACGAGAATAACAACCTATGGTTGTTAAACATGTTAATTGTTGGTTTGAAATAGTAGGACAGATGCATTACCAAGTGACAGAGTCAACAATGGAAATGCCAATAAGAACTCTGTATGCTAGATTAATATAAATAATATTATAACTAACAAGCTCTGATTAGATAGGGCCTCCAAGTGTACTGAAGAATAGACCTTGGGTGCAGCCACGGTCTGTGCAGGTAACAGCGGGGGGGGAGGCGGGGCCAGGTGGGAGCAGATGATGCTGAGGGAAAATTAAATAAATATTTATTTTTCCCTCTGCATCATCCCTCGAAATCCCCCCACCCGTCCCCAACGCCCCACCGCTGTTACCTGCACGGACCGCAGCTGCTTGGGTGGAACGCACGGAGTTTCACTCCGCTGAGTTAAAAAAAAAATCTTTGAGATTCCATGGGATTCTGCAAACAGGCAGTAATAGCCACGTCGTGCTGCTCGCGCTGTGATTTAGGGCTGGAAGCTCATCCAGTGCTAATTTTTCACCTGTGCCACGCAGCACGCCAGAAGGTGCAGCTTCTCAAGTTGATTTTGCTGCTGCTTGAGTAGATTTTCTACTGACCTCGCGCAACCAGCTGTGTCAGAGAAATCTCGCCAGGTGCCCTGCTATCGACTGAAAATCATGTCAGGGGATGTCAAATCTCACTCGTGCTCACCAACTGGCCGTTTTCAAACTGCATGTGAAAAAACACTCTGCCACGTGGCAGTTGGGGGAATTTGTCCAGTACTCTGTAATACAAGTGTAACGTGGAGTGGCCAAAATTCTGCTATTTTCACCAGTGGAGCAGAATACATCGCCCACTCCTACTGAAGGGTCGAGGCATGCCCTACATGCTCTCATAAAAATGTAATTCAGGCACAGTACACAAAGTAAGATAATTTTATACATACACATATGGTTGAATATTTGCATCTAGGAGCTAAAGATAATCAAGACCCTGAGAAAAAAAAACTCAGCCAGGACAACTTTAGTTGAAGGCTGAGTCTTGGCTCGCTTACTTGAAAATGTTCTTCTTCTCATAGTCCTTACTTAGGAACCTTGGCATACTCTTCCACAAGAAACGCTAGGCACAGGTCTCTTGCTGATCTAGCCCAGTTTAGGCTGAAGGAACACAGTTTTACTCTTAGGGTCCCATATGATGTATCTCTGCAGTGCCTTGCACTTATGAATGTTCCAATGAATGGAAAGGCAGACATGTTTATTTAGAATTCTCATATTTTTCCATTTATTGCACAACTTTAACAGAGATATCCTTCAGAAAACAAAGAGAGGAAGGAATCATTGCATTTTTTTACCAGAGCTTTAATTAGTAACTCTTATTAGCTATTAAAAGGGCAAATAAATCAAACCTAAGCCATGACCCAAGGAATTTAAATTATTGGACAAATTAGTGAAAATCATATTTAATTTCTGTAAAACAAAATGGTTTATTGGAGGGAGAATTTAAGAAGCCCAATGAATCGTTTGTAAAACTGTTTGTCAATGGTTATCTGTTTCACACCAAAAACCATCAACAAGAATTTCCCAAAGATTTATGAATAGACATGAATATTGGGAGAATCTGTTTGCTTTGCTGCTATTTTCTTATTTTTTAGAACTGTATTTATGGAACTGGTTATTAAGTGAAATTGAATCATTGTAATTTATCTTATAAACCCTAGGCCCAGATTTATTAGTGACTTGCCTTGTCTTTACATCACACAAACAGACGTAAGGCAATGCAAGTCCTCAAGTGTATTTACTAAACTATGCAAGGGGTGATTTGAGCTGCCTTGTGTAACTTTGTAAAGAAATGCAACGGAATGCAGCAGCTTGTGCTACATTATCTTACATTTCCAAGTTGTAGGCATACTATGTGCGGAGCATGGGCATTCACATGTATCCACCTGTAAAATCTGATGCAATCCCAGATTTATTAAAATCAGAAAACCTGGGAGTTTCCCAAAATGGTGTCCCTCTGAGGATAAAGTAAATAGGAGAAATGTTGTTATTTCTCCTTGTTACTTCCTCTTTCTGTGCATGATTTCTTCTGCATCACACATAGAAAGAGTAATTGCATCTAAGGATTGTTTTGTGCCGGAAGGTATAACTTTACTTTTCAAAAGCCAAAAACTCTCAATATAAATTAAAGCTCAAGGATATCCATAGACAATATGATGAAGATTGATGAGAAGAGCTTGATACAACAACAGAGAATAAAATTTCGAAGAGGACTCAAAAGGAACAAAATTGCTATGTGTATCTATGTTAGGTACCCTATCAAACCAGTATCAAGAAAACTGTTCTTAAACAATATTGTTTGTAAACTATGATGCTCTCTTTCCTAACAAACCAATATTTGCATTTAAATGGGGTTCCAACATAAGAGGCATACTACAACCTATATTTGGCCACAACCGCGGTGGTACCTGCATGGCAGGCACCAACTGTTAACATTTTAAAGTCATCCACCATTAATGATTTTAGCTTTTCACTAAAACACTTTTCCAATTACAACACCAAATTGTATTTATCCCATCCAAGTCTCTGTGGATTTCCACACATTGGGATAATGGTTCAGGAGTTTCGAAAACACATTCTACAGCACCAATTTCAACAAAACATGTTCTTTCGGTTGGCCACTATCCTGAACAACGTTCTGTCAGACAGATGAAATGTTGGGTCATAGATATTATTAAAGCAACGCCAGGAAACAATAACATACAGGTCTTACTTCAATTGCATGACATTGATGGGTATGGAAAATAAATAGTGTTGCTAAAGTTTTAATATATAGCTATGGAATAGCCGGCCTTATCTGTGCCACAACTCTAACTTGTTACCAGGTTCTAATTCACCAGTTGTTTTGATTTTCTAAATAGATTAGGTTCCTTCGATTGATAATCATATGTAAATGCTGATATATGCCTGCTTTTTTTTTGCTTTAGTATTGACCAATTCAATAGAGATTTCAGGATGGCCACCACTGGAACCTGTTTACATTATGCTACACATTAATTTAACTTTTTTCCCAATATAAGTAATACACAAATGCATATTTATACTATCTATCTTTAATGTGAAATTGCTTCTCAAGTGTTACATCAATTTATAAACATCTCTTCTATCTTAGAAATGCGTTCCTTTGAATATGGCATTGACCATCATTTCCCCATTCCGGCACAAACATCAGACAGCTCTGCTTAGTTTTTTTAAAACGTTTTTATGTTTTATTGAAAGAAGTTTGAAAATACCATGCATCAACAAATAATTTGTCAAAAAAGAATTTTCAAATATAGTGAAAAACAGACATGTCGACAATTGAGAATATAGGAAATTCCCAGTAATAACATATAGTTAGAAATGGAATCTCTGGTTGGCTAAGGCTTGCGCCAAAGCCAGGCAGAGACCACCACTCTAGTCAGGGCAAGGGAGTTACATGCCAAAGATAACCCCGGCTCAACCCCTTGGTAGCTTGGCACGACCAGTCAGGCTTATCCCGGAGGCAATGTGTAAAGCTTTTGCGCAACACGCACACAGCAACAACACACTAGTCACACCACAAAAGGAACTCCACACAAGGTTATATCAAAAATAGCCTTTGTATTATCATAAAACACATTAGAATAGTACTCAAACAATATACACTGTGCCAACTGGCACTGGGTAATATTTACAGGGGATTATATACACATGACAGGGCTACTTGGGCCACTGTCAGAACCATCACTTAGTAAAGATTGTAAATGTAGACACAGAATAAGCGTAGAACACAACCAGTAATTACTGGCAAACACTGTACTCAGCATTATCCTGTAACACAAACCATATTATGCACAGTATCACATTAGGCGTGGAATATATTCTGCGCCAACCTCATAAGCCTAAACATATTAGAACATAACCTCCGAAGCATAACTCACATTAGGGGCATAACTCACAGTAGAAAATATTCTCACTATCATAAACCACAGTATGCGAATAACCTCATACATAAACCACAGTCAGAGGCATAAAACAGGGTGCGTAAATCATAGTACACGAATCACATTTCCTAGCACCACATAAATCACATTAGGGACTGGCGCCCTTTAAACCTAGCCCCCTGGCCAACTGGCCTTCTCAAAGGGGCTCCAGTTCCCCATGTCCAAAATGTCAAGGCACGCTGCCAATGCAGCAATATCCAGAAGTGCATAATTGCGCTGGGGCAGAGGAGTGCATCTCACTCCTATCTTACTCACAATGCCCCCAAATGACTGTGGCCTAAACGTGGCAGCTGGCACTAAGTGCTGCGCAGCTGTGAATAGGAAAAAAGGCCCTGGCATAACTGTGCCCTGGGGGCCTCACTGGGGCTCTCCAAATGAATGAATGAATCAATCAATCCATTTGTAGAGCGCACTACTTACCCGTGAGGGTCTCAAGGTGCTGAGGGGGGTGGGGGTGCTGCTACTGCTCGAACAGCCAGGTCTTGAGCAGTCTCCTGAAAGCCAGCAGGTCCTGGGTCGGTCATAGGCGGATGGGGAGGGTGTTCCAGGTTTTTGCGGCGAGGTGGGAGAACGATCTGCCGCGGGCGGTCGCTTGGCAGATGCAGGGGACGGTGGTGAGGGCGAGGTCAGCGGAGTGAAGATGGCGGTTCGGGTGTAGAAGGTGAGTTGTTCGTTGAGGTACGCTGGTCCGGTGTTGTGGAGAGCTTTGTGAGCGTGGGTGAGGAGCTTGAAGGTGATCCTCTTGTTGACGGGGAGCCAGTGCAGGTTTTTCAGGTGGGCTGTGATGTGTCTGTGGCGGGGATGTCGAGGATGAGGCGTGCAGAGGCGTTTTGTATGTGTTGTAGTCATTTCTGGAGTTTGGCTGAGGTTCCTGTGTAGAGAGCGTTGCTGTAGTCCAGTCTGTTGCTGACGAGGGCCTGTGTGACTGTCCTTCTGGTACCGGTGGGGATCCATCTGTAGAACTTGTGGAGCATGCGGAGAGTGTTGAAGCAGGAGGAGGAGACGGCGTTCACTTGCTGGGTCATTGACAATGCAGAGTCCAGAATGACTCCAAGATTGCGTGCGTGGTTGGGGGCATCGGTTCAGCTCCCAGTGTGGCCAGCACCCATGAGTCGTCCCAGGCGGAGGGGGTGGATCCAATAATGAGGACTTCTGACTTGCTCGAGTTCAGTTTCCGGCGGCTGTTCATCATCCATTCGGTGATGGCCTTCATTCCTTCATGTAGGTTGGTTTTGGCGGTAGTGGGGGCCTTGGTGAGGGAGGGGATCAGCTGGGTGTCATCAGCGTATGAGATGATGTTGAGGTTGTGTGATCTGGCGATGTTGGCGAGCGGTGCTTGTAGATGTTGAAGAGTGTCTGGCTGAGGGATGATCCTTGGGGTACGCCGCAGATGATCTTGATGTCTTTAGATCGGAATGGGGGGAGAAGGACACTCTCTGTTCTGCTGGTGAGGAAGGAGGTGGTCCAGTCCAGTGCTTTGTCGCGGATCCCTGCATTGTGGAGGCGTGTGCGGAGGGTGTGGTGGCCGAGAGGTCCAGGAGGATGAGGGCCGCGGTTTCTCCATTGTCCATCATGGCGCTGATGTCGTCGGTGGTGGCGATAAGTGCTCTTTCGGTGCTGTGGTTTCTGCGGAATCCGGATTGGGATGGGTCCAGGATGTTGTTCTTTTCGAGGAAGGCAGTCAGTTGTCTGTTGACGATCTTCTCAATGACTTTTGCCGGGAATGGGAGGAGGGAGATGGGCCAGAAGTTCTTGAGATCCTTGGGGTCAGCTTTGGGTTTCTTGAGTAGAGCGTTGATCTCGGCGTGCTTCCAGCTCTCCGGGAAGGTGGTGGTCTCGAAGGAGCTGATGATGATCTTGCGGAAATGGGGTGCGATGGTGGAGCTTGCCTTGTTGAAGATGTGGTGCGGGAAGCGGTCGGATGGTAAACCGGAGTGGATGGTGTTCATGATTTTGATGATGTTTTCGTCGTTGACGTGGGTCCAGGAAAGCAGGGGGATTATGTGGCTGGGGGCGGTGAGTCTGAAGTGACTGTGTCTGTTGGGGGGACCTGGTTGCTGAAGCTGTCATGGATGTCTGCGATCTTGCAGTGGAAGAAGGTGGCTAGGGAGTCGCAGAGGTCTTGTGATGGTGGGATGTCGTTGGATTTGGAGCTGAGGTTGGAGAGTTCTTTCACGATGTTGAAGAGCTCTTTGCTGTTGTGTGTGTTGTTGTCAATGCACTCTTTGAAGGAGGTCCTTTTGGCGGTTTGGATGAGTTGGTGGTGTCTGCGGATGGAGCTCTTGTAGGCTGTGTTGCTGTCCGGTGCCTGTTCGTGGTGTCACTTCTTCTCAAGCTTACGGCAGGACTGCTTGGATGCCTGGAGGTCGGTGGTGAACCAGATGGCTTTTCTGTTGGTGCGTCTGTTCGAGGGTTTCTTGATCAGGGCGAGTGTTTCGGCACACTCGTCGATCCATTGCCTGAGGTTGAGGGCGGCGGTGTCAGTGTCGGTAGTGTCCGTTGGTGGGTTTTGGGCGAGGGTGGTGACTAGCTGGTCTTCGGTGACTTTGCTCCAGCTGCGGTGGGGGGCCCGTTGTGTGCATTGGTACGTGGTAGACTTCTCGAAGGTGAAGTGGACGCAGCGGTGGTCGGTTCAGTGGAGTTCGGTGGTGTGGCTGAAGGTGACGTGGTTGCTGGCTGAGAAGATGGGGTCGAGCGTGTGTCCGGGGAGTGGGTGGGAGTCGTGATGAGCTGTTTGAGTCCGAGGTTGGCGAGGTTGTTGAGCAGGGTGGTGGAGTTGCTGTCGCTGGTGTTCTCGAGGTGGAAGTTTAGGTCTCCGAGGAGGATGTAGTCCGTGGACGTGAGGGCGTTCATGTTGACGAGGTCGGCGATGGAGTCGCTGAACTGCGGCCGGGGGCCGTGTGGTCTGTAGATGAGGGTGGTGTTGCGGTTGGTGTGGATCTGGAAGTGCAGGTATTCGGCAGTGATGAGCGTGTCGTCGGTGCTGATCGAGATTCTGAGGGTGTTTCTGTGGACGATGGCGATTCCTCCTCCTGTTCCTTTGGTGCGGAACCTGCGGGTGATCTTGTAGCCATCAGGGATGGCTATGGCGATGTCGGGTGCCCAGGAGGGGTTCATTCAGGTTTCCGTCAGGAAGGTGACATCTGGGGAGGTGGAGTCGAGTCCCAGAGTTCGATGGTGTGTTTGAGGCAGAGTGGGTGTTGAGTAGAAGGCATCGGAGGCTGTTGTGGCCTACCCCGGTGGGCGTGGTGGAGGTTTGGAGGCTGGTGTAGCTGCAGTTCCGGCAGGAGAAGGGCCCATGGGTCTGCTTCGGGGTGGCACGGATGCAGGTGTGTAATAGGCCGGCATTGAGTGCGTGGAGGGTGCTGGCATCGTAGCGGCATTGGGTGTCGTGGCATTCGCGGGGGCCAGGGGGTCTGGCGCTGGGTGCGGTACAGGCGCGGACCGGTGCAGATGGGCTTGCCTTAGGCCCCCATCGTTGCAGCTGCCCCCTAGCAAGCGGGGCAGCTGAAAATACAGACAAACTGAAAGGGGCACGGACCCCTCTGTAACCAAATATGCAAATAACGTTGGAGCAGCCCGCCCTCTGGTGGGACGGCTCAGGAACCAACACTTTGCCCTGTAAGGCACTACCAGGTGCACATTAGAGCCCTCACTTGTATGAGCGGCCCGCTTCCTGGCGGGCCCGCTCAGGGACCGAGAACTCCCGCTGTGCCTCGCTCGTTACCAACTAGGGAGAAGCCCTACTCACCGGGCTCTCTCCTCTCTCATCATGAGGCCTGCGGGCAACGCAGAGAAGGCTCTTCACCCGCTGGACTCTCCCGGTCTCCGTGCTTCACCCGGGACCCTTTCTGTGACCCAGGACTTCATGGGCACATGCAGGGCTCCCTCCGGCACACGGGAGCCCTGCTCCTGCAGACGCCACCTTCCCTTGGCTCTTCCACTTCCATCTGTCCGGCCCGCCCACAACCAGGCGGCCCACGGATCGCAGCAGAGATCATATTCTTTTGGCAGCAATGAGGGGTAGACTCCGTCGTAATTTAAAATATAAAGCAGGGTGGGCACCCGCTCAATGTGGCAAAATGCGGAGTAGGCACCCGCAAAAAACGCAGCATAAGCGGGGTGGGCACCCGCAACTACGCCGGCATCACAGGGGGATCACTATGTCAGGATTCCATCTCCAAGGGGATGCAGCTCAACTCTACGCAGCCCACGCTCCTTTCTCAGCAACAAAGAGCCAGGTGCTCTTAAAAGTAAAAGGAAAGCGCTCACAGGGTGCAGGAGGCAGACACAGTCCTGGGAGATGAAGCAAAGTAAAAGGGGTCTAAGAAAAAAGGTCTTCCAAGTCCAGGGGGCAATGCAGGGCCCAGGGAGGCAAGCCCTCATGGCAGCCCCTCCCAGGCCCCAGAAGCAGCACACCCTAGCAGGATCAGCACACCAGAACTGAACAATCACAAGAAGGCATTTTCACGGGGTCACAGCCCCCATATTTATATCACAGGTTCTCTTTGTTTGTAGTAAAGGGCATGGGGGAACCAGATGCAACTGGTTCAGGGGGATTTGGTGCACTTTGTTTTGCAAGCTCCTCTTCCCCTTTGTCAGGAAGGGGCTAGGTGATCTGACACACCACAGGGTGCGGAGCCAGCATTCACTAGGGTAGGCACCATCCTATTCAGAGTCAGGGGATTACCCCTCCCACTACTCCCAGCCTCCTATTCAGCCCAGCGGTGACTCACCCTGCCCCTCCTGGAGCCACACACACCTCCCAGCCCCTGTCACTCACAAGCCAGACATGAAATTCACATCAGGCAGGCAGACACATAGCACACAGAAATGCCAACTTCTAAAAGTGGCATTCCTAAAATAACCACAATAAATCTGCACACACCATTGCGCAGCATTTATTCTCACAGTTTCATACATACCATACTTGACCACACTGCTCCTCTCATAACAGGAAATACCACTGACACACACTGACCAGGGAATCCCCAATGCATTCCTATGGGAGGGCAGGCCATCCTTACTAATGTAACACTTTCCACTGGGCCACAGTGCTAAAGTGCCAAGAGGCCTAAAACCACCAACACCATGTCAGAGCTAAGGCAAATAGTTTAGGGTGAACCTGCCAAAAAGGGCCAAGTCCAACACATTATCATCTAAGCAAACTGGAAATATAAAAAAGAGAAGTGAGGGATGGAAAGAGGTAAATTAATAAATTAAATCATGGAGCGAAAAACAGTGCATAGTTATAACAATTTGCATTGGAGAAAGAGACATTAAATGCTATTGAACACATATTAAAGGACAGAGAGTCTAATTCACAGTAGTTTTGTAACTTTTTTCATTGAAACATCTTTAGCTAAAAAGCTGAAATTAATCAAAAATAAAGTAACCTGAGAAAATAAAGATTGTCGTTTAACAGCAAGTGAAATAGGATAAAGATAAGCATTTTCTAATCTATGATTATAGCATACTAAATTCCACTAGGATTTGAAATTGATATAGTTAGCAGATTTCCAATTCATGGTCATTTGTTGAAATGCAACAGCAATGAGGAGGTCAATTAATGTAATACCTTGAGCATAGAAAATCCACTCTGGAGCACAAAAACCTAGGAAGCAATTTGTCGGAGTAAATAGATATTGTTAGTGTTAAGAATCTATTACCTGGGACCTAACCTTCATCCAAAAATAGTATACAGAAGGACATGCAAAAAGTGTATGATAAATGTCACAGTGTTGTTCTTCACAAGCCCAACATTTTGATAGGAGGTCAGGATTAAAATGAGCTAAAGATGAGGGGGGTAATATATAGGTGGTTATAAATAAAGACCTGTGTGTTACTTGCTGCAAGTGAAGGTTTAAAAATATTTAAAGACATTTTGTCCCAAAGTTCAATGGACCAAGAAGTGTGAAAGTTGCGTTCCTAAACCAATTCTATTTTGGACTTAGTGCTATAAGGATCTGGAGGTTTTAATGTTTTATAAATTATTAATGCTTTGGGGTTAGCTGACAATAAAGAAAGTAGTGGGGAAGCGTGATGAGAAGATTGGGAAATGAGAGTGAATAGTGTTGGAAAATAGCGGTAATTAAAGTGGTATAAGTCTCAAAGGAGTTAGGCATTTGGAAAATAAGTTGAGTTTGGGGAAAGACTACAGGGGATTCATTTTATATTAATTGATGAACCCATATTATTCTCTTTTTTCCAGGTTTTTCAAAAAATAGTTTTATTATTAATTTTAATGTCTTTATTATGCTAGATGAAGGATCTCAAAAAATCTTCTTTATTCTGGGTTAGGGGAAAAGATCAAAAGACGTAGAAGTTTACAGGTATTGGTTACGGTTGTAGTTTTAGGGCATGATTTACATCTCGACTGGCAGGTTACTCCATCACAATGGTGACGGATATCCCGTCTACCGAAATATAAATCCCATAGGATATAATGGGATTTATATTTTGACAGACGGGATATCCATCACCAATGTGAGTAAGCCATCTGCCGAGATATAAATCAGGACCGTAGTCTCACAGAACATGATGTAAAAGATATGCACTCACTAAAAGAAATGGGAAAATAAAAGAGGATTCCACGTCTAGCCATAAAGGAAAATGAAGAGTTAATTGGCAATGAAGCCATAAAGAAGCTTGTTTTAAACAATATGTGGAATGATAGTTTCTAAAATGAGGAACATTTAAACCTCCTTCCTGTTTAGATTTCCTGAGAGAGTAAAGAGCTAGTCTCGATTTCTTTCCATGCCATAAAAAAGTTAGTAAAAGTTAATCAATTTTCTTAAAGTGCATTACTAGAATAATCACAGGAGTCATGGAAAGCACATATAAAACTATAGATTTGATTGTTTTAAACAGTGGCGGTTCCTCCGCTAAGGCACTGGAGCGTCACCCCACTGCTGCTGCAAAAAAGGAAAAATAAAATGATAATAACGCAATGTTTTTATCATTTTATTCTTCCCTGCTGCGGCAGCATGAGGGCGGGGCAACGCTGCTCTGCTGACAGACAAGGGGGATAGTTGTGGGCACACTGAAATGCGCACAATGCTTTAACCGGCCCTCTCAGGCTAGCCAAACAGTCATGCGCACTTTAGCATGTTCTCCATGCAGACTTCATTACAGCCTGCATTAAGAACATGCCCAGGCCCACAGTCCCCGTCTGAGCGCCAAACCACGGCGCTCAGACCAGTCACAACACTGCATTGTGAATGGTTATGGGGAGCCAATCACAATGTGTTGTGATCAGCTAAGGGGAGCCTGGCTGCTTCCTGTTTGGCAGAGGAGAGATGGCGTGGGACAGTGTGACGAGGAGGTAAGTGAATTTTTCTTTTTTTTTACAATTATACCTCCTTGCCCCTAGACCCCACCTCACCACCCCAGACCCGTGCTGTCCGCCACTGGTTTTAAATGGTGTTGGACTTCTGTCAGCTCACTGCCTTGCAGCTCTTCACCTAAACGGGTCTGTCTGTTGCGGTGTTTAAAAGCTGATTTGATCGATCCGGTGTGGTGATTGTCCTGTGCTATTAGCATCAAACATGATAATTCCTTACATTCTTTTAAATAGAATTGATGATCAGCCTTTCAGGGTTCACTTCATTCATTTACAACAGAAACAGTAGTGTTTACAGCAGTTTTACAATAGGAAAACCTCAAAAGTCTAAAGCAACAATTAGTTCACTAGCAATTACGCACTATTCTTGTAGGTATTTCCAAACCTTTAACCTATAGTTACAAATACAACCTGACTCTTCCGTTGTTTAAAAGGTTATAGGTATGTTTTTACTCACAATGATGTGCAGAGTGACCCTTATTTTACATGCGTTTTTAGCATTGCTGTAAGTCAATCGAGAACAATGAATTAGTTTTTTCACTATGTTAAGGCAGCACTTATGTTTTTTTGTGATACACATGTGCTGCTCACGTTTGTTGTGTCAACCTACCCATGATCTATTTCACTGTAGGCATAGAGTTCATACAATTTTTTTTTTGATTTATAAACATTTAGCGGTCCGTTGCTCTAGCTCAATTCAATGCAGTTCTGAAGATGGTCTTGCTTATTGAATTTACTGAAGAACGAAATGTCAATGGTGGTTCCTTCAGTTGCAACTTAAGTGTGTAAATAAGTGTGGGAAACGCATGGAAAATGCTTGTAAATGTAAAAAAACCTAAAGAAAGTACACCTAAATGTGTGTCTGATGCAAATGTATGCGATTTCCTTAACCACTCCCATGCCACACCACTTGAGGCACTCACCAGTGAAACTTACGTGAATTACACTTTGATGCATGAAGGCATGTGTCACTCCTCTTTAGAGTTGTAAGTATAATACCATTATAGTTCATTGCATTCTTGACTAATCATGTTATGTATTTTGATATGGAATCCAGTGGGTGATTGAAGGGCTATCCTAATGTGTAATTGTTTAAGTGCTAGTGTCCCATATTTAGCATCAATAGAAGAGGGCATAAAGGCCTCTAACTTAATAGTTTCATGGGTCAGCTAATAACCCCTGAGACTATTTAGTGTGAATCTGTACTTTCGATTCGTCCAAACAAAATCTTTAACGTTGACTTTTGTTCGAGGACACAGTCATAGCAAACACAATTTGTTTTAATTTTTTAAGTACTGTTACAAAAATACATTTATAATAGGTAAGGCTTAATAAAAAATACCTAGAATGCCTACATATTCAGTCTCACTTAGGCTTCGATGTGATGTAGCAGTAGACGCTATATAAGTGCTAACTTCTTCACCTTAAACATACTCGTAAGATTTTTCGAATTTTTCCCCGAGCTCTTACATTTTTGGTAAAAATAATCAAAGTCTTCCCTTTTCCTTTCTTTGTTTCCTGAACGAGTTAAGCTCTTGTGAGGGGCACGTGCATAGGGGCATTAATGTCAGCCACAGCTCAGCAGAACTGTCAGCTAAAGAGAATACCAGATTTTTGGATATTTTGCTGCAGTGCAATCACTACCTTACTTTAATGAGTACATTTCGCTACTTTTGCTATTTTTTCACGACAGAATTTCTGAGCAATTTAAAGAATTTCTGTACACATAGCTGCAGAGGCCCTGAGGAAATGCAGATGGAAACTTTACGATTCTACTCCTGTCTAAGATTTGATGCCTCAATATGAACTAGTGTCGGCTAGTAGATTACTTTAGTGTGAACTTGAATAGCAGTGAAGAATAAAGTTTGTAAAAATGCTAATGGAGAGTACATTAGCTTTGAAGTAATGTTCATTAATGGAAATAAAGGAAAGCTGCTGTCATCTACAAAAACAGAGCAAGTGGAGAATATCTGGTGGCTAAAGATAGCTGAATGAAAAGTGGGAGGCTCCTTCAGATCTCCTAATGTCTCAAATCAAGTTCTTGAAGGGTCAGGAACATCTGGAAGAATAGGTGGCTTAACCACCAGTCACAATAACAGGAAGCCATGTTGGACCCCAGACTGGAAGTAATACAGGATGCAACCCAGAAAGGTAGTTATCATGCCAGGAAAGATAACAGATGGAATGCCATACTTGCTGCCAGTCATGATGCTAGGTGCATTTCAGATGGGATGCCACACAACACACTACTTAGGATGCCAAGCAGGGTTTCACTCTGAATGCCTGCCTTGATGAAGATCAAGACATGTATGTTTATGTTTGGCTTAGTCAAAGAGGTATGCCAATTAACTTTAATTATATTATTCAGGTTATTTCAAACAGGAAAGACAAGTCAATCATTTTGGTTTCCACTATTGCATTTTTCTCCTCCAAAGCGCCTATTGCTTGGAACCATCAGTCACTAGAGGTGCACAAAGATATTGTCCCATATAGGGTGACTACCTCAGTTCATTTCATTTCAGACACTGTTTCCAGTTCTGGAATTCTTTGTGTTAATCTAATGCTTTCTGGATGTTGTAGTCTTGTTTTGCTTCCATTAAACAAATCAGATTAACACACCTCAAAACAATGTTTTGTGGGTGAGAAGTCAATTTCTGTAAAGACCTGAAGCGAGATGGTCACAGTATATGTGAGTGAATTTTATTAGAGTTTACATACTTTTCAGAATTTCCCAGTTTCCTTTTGCCTACACCAGAGCATAGTGTTTCTCTTGTAAGTGTCAGTTCGTACTGCGCCTGCTAGTAATTTTGCAAGCATTTT
Organism: Triturus cristatus; assembly: GCF_964204655.1. Lineage (NCBI taxonomy): Eukaryota > Metazoa > Chordata > Amphibia > Caudata > Salamandridae > Triturus > Triturus cristatus. Next base: position 398,548,492 of record NC_140595.1, read on the forward strand.
GAACATGTGCTTTTCCACAAGAGGGACTTAACACCAGCAGTCCCTCTGATTTTTCTCTGCACTGCAATTAAATGCTGTGTGTTCTCCATACTTAATGATCTTGAGAATGTAGACTGACTTCTGGGTGCTCATTAAGGACCACACAGGTTGCTACCTATAATGACGTTCCCTCATCACATTCCACCACTACTGCCTTTGATGCAGCGGGTGAGCATAGGAGGTTTTTACTACATCCATCAATTACCCCTAATGAGGGCACACTATCCTATTCAGCCCATGCGAACCCAGGCTCCACGTAGGGGATATGAATAATACTGGGGTTAGGAGAAATGGGTCCCTTAAAATACTAAGCTGGAATGTAGCGTGACTGAGGTCAAAGATCAACTTACCATATTGGATAAAGTTTTTTAAGGGTTATGATATTATCCTATTCCAAGAAACATGGGACACACTGTCCATATTCGTTGATGGGTATGAATGATTTAGCACCCCCGCCACTCCATCATGTAGTGGGTGTGCTTCGGGGGGCTGGCTATCTGGATAAGCACTGCTATAGGGGGTACATCAAAACCATTGAGACCATAACAGCAGTTTCCAAACCTTAGTTGTTAAAACTGTTCTTAGCCTGACATTGTGAATTTTTATAATAATGATTTTGCTGGCTTACCAAATTCTCAATGTCCTTGTCTCTTTAAATTTATTTCCAAACTAGCAGATAACTTAGCACTTTCAGGTCAAACAATGTATCTTTGCTTGGTTGAAGATTTCAATGTGTGAATGCCTAACAATTTTCCAGCTTCAAATTTAGTGCCATACCCCCCACCAATATTGATCCAAGTAGTGAGGTACTAATTTTTATCACTTGCCCCACTTGATTTGTCAAATGCACTGGCCATCAAAGGTTTGTCTAGTATGGAAGTTCCCACGTTTAGGGGTAGTGGGAGCCCCTCAATAATAGACCATGTTTTTATCACCCATAATCTACAGGATTTACCTCTGCATAGCATGGTTGTTCCCTCTAGTGACAGTGACCATAATCCCATTTAAATTATGCTATTAGCTGACCATAGGGTAAAGCTCTGGAGGGACATTGGTTACATTTGGAATGCTCAGCAGCAAACAGGGCACTCTGCAAAGCCCTGGTTTCTAAACCCAGAGACTCAGTATTGGTGGCCCACCTGCGTAAACGATATTAAAAAAATCACCATTAAACAATCACAGGAGTTAGTTGTATCACACTGGGAAATGCTACCCCAGGCATCACAGTTGGGCAATAGAAAATCATTCTTGTCCACTGTATCTGAGCTGAAGTGTAATATCAGGGCTTTCAGCTCTATTTCATGACATATCATTAGTAATATCTGGGAGGAACATTTTGGTAAAATACATGCAGCACCATCATTCCCTGGCACCTTTTCTTTAGATCGTTGCCTTGTGTCATGCTTTCATACAACATTAATCGAAGTTGAGGAAGCCATTAATCAAAGCATCTGCCCGGGTTACCATCGAATTGATAAAAAGTAATGTTAACTTTTGGGATACCCTTCTTACGAATGTCTATAATAGTCTCACCTAATCACCTCTGCCTAGTACATGGGATTCATCCATCATGGTACCTATTTTTAAAAGAGGGGACCGCTGACTCCCAGGTTGCTTCTGGACGATATCGCTAATTAATACTACCACCAAAATACTGGGTATAATTATTCACAATAGAATCATGTACTGGGTGCATGATGAGTCAGTGTTACGCCAATCCCAATATGGGTTTAGTCATAAAGTAGGAACAATTGAACAGTGCCTCAGTTTAAACCTGGTCCTTAAAAAATATTTAGTGGTTAAACAATCCCCCTAAGTTTAGCATTCGTGGACTGATCATCAGTCTTTGATTGTGTGAACAAGGTTAAAGTGTGGCATATGCTTTATGCACGAGGCCTGGATGCAGTGTTAGTCCATTTCCTCGCCAACTTACATGAGGGCATGAGGGCAATGGTCTGTATTAACAGACAGGGGAGGTGTCCAAAGACATAGGCATTTATTGTGAAGTGAGTCAGGGATGTTTGCTGGCCCCCTCTTATTTATTCTTTATAATAACGACCTTCATTCCTTTTTAGCACGTGCCACTTTAGATGTACCCATTATTAAAAGCAAGTCTCTCCCAACACTAGTGTATGCGGATGACGCAGTGCTCATGGCATGCAACCCCAGAGCGGTGCATCACCTACTACAAGCATTTGTTGATTTCATGGCCTTTTTAGATCTACAGACCAATTTTGCTATGTCACATATTATGCCTTGTAGGCGTAAGCATAGACCCCTTTCAATTATGACAATTGGTACCAATGCTTTGAGCAGTATTAACACGTTCCCATACCTAGGCATAACTTTTCTGCCCATGGGTCTTGGTCTCCCAACATTGTGCACCGTTCCACCAAAGTCTCTATGGCCAATGGGTCACTATGTATCCTCCCACAGCTTTCGGGGGGGTGGTGGTTCTTTTGCTCCGCTGTTACAAATGTACAAGTCTTAATGCTTGCCAATGCCATGTATGGAGCCAAGGTGTGGGGAACTCTAATTGCACGGCCATCCAATGGGAATGGGAAGAAAATAGATTTTATAGAAAGCTTTTATCTGTTTCATTGTCTGCTTTGCATTTTACTTGACACAAAGAAATGAGACTCTCCTATATAGGAGATCTGATTAGGGTGTGGCCTGTCTTACTGTGGCTTTCAATCTGGAGAAATCCTGAGGCTGCCCTAACAAGAGAGATAATAATGGACTGCCTCTCCTTAGACAGAGGGTCACTCATTCTATGGATCGCATACGTGAACACTGAATATTTTTAAATTGGGATGCAATCTATTTTTATGGATCCATCATCATGTGCCAATATGAGTGAGAAGAGTATGGCCAATGCATTCTTTAACTCTGGGGAATTTCAGCGGCTAAGGGACTTGAAGGGGCAGTCCAATACGATTGGGTAACTTAATTTGGGCAAATCTGACTGTGTCACCAAATATAGCTAGGGTGCCCAGAGTCATTGGGAACGTTCCCTGCTATTTCGTTTTACACCAGACACTATGAAATATTTGCTCTGTTTTCTCCTGAGCTTTACACAAAAGCTTGGAGCCAAGCTCTGTCTCTATGATGATGCATATGGAAAATCAATGCTTCTTTTTTTGTGAATTGTTTTGTACGTTATACCAGATTCTTTTTAACCCCCATTTAAAAAAGATTATTGCTGTAACATTGGCCAATGCAGACCTGCTTTTAGATTTGTATTACTTTTAATCAATGCGGAAGCTATTTTGCTCGTTGGGTCCTTTTTTAAATCTGATGTACGAGCATGCAGGTCTATGCCGTCCTAAATTCATTGGTGCTATTACTGTTTCTTGATATTGTACTGTATTCCTATGAATTTTATGCATACATGTATGTATGCATGCTATGAACTGCATAACTTGTATTGCTTGTTTGCACTGTGCATAGTTTTTATGGATGCTATAATGCCTCCTAATAAAGTTTTTGAATTGAAAATGTAACTTCAGTTATATTAGTCAGGTTATTTCAAACAGCAAAGACAAACCAATCATTTTGGTTTCCACTCTTTAATTTTCTCGTTGAAAGCATATATAGCCTGGAACTAGAGGTGCACAATATGTTTGTTACATCTAGGGTGACTACCTTAGTCCAGTTTATTTTAGTCACTGTTTCCAGTCCTGGAATTCTTTGTGCAAACCTAATGCGATCTGGATGTTGTAGTCTGATCTGGGTAAAAAGTTGATCAATTGTGATTGGTGGTGGCTAGAATAATATAATTTCGTGCATGGCAATCGCAAGCCCCCTAAGTGCTATGCATCCCTAAAATTGCTGGTTTAAGCCTGGGCTTTGTTGGACCCCAAATGAATCCTTTGATGTCAGACTCAATTCTGTGAGGTGCGTCCTGTTTTATCAAAAGTAGGAGCATACTAAAAATATAAATGTACTGTGGCACAATGGACCATCTCTAACTAATCCCTTGAGTGAACACGGCCCATAAAATATAGGGAACTTTATATGACTGAAATGGCACTATTTCTAGGGGTAATCGAAACAGATGGCCACATTATATGTGAGAGAATGTTATTAGTTTACATACTTTTCAGAGTATCCAAGAGGAGTTGGCCTAATGGCTAGGGTGGTGGACCTCGAATCTGGGGAACTGGGTTTGAGTCTCGGCAATGACAGTGAACATCCTGTGATTCTGGGTAAATCACTTAATCTCCCCGTGCCTAACAAAAAATGAATGTGTCCTCATGTAATGCAACTGGTGCTATGTAAAGCGCTTTGATACCCGATTCGGGTCAAGTTTGCGCTATATAAAACTCTGTAAAAAAAAATCCTTTTACCAACACTAGAGCACAGATTTTCTCTTGTAAGTGTTCGTGCTGAGCCTGCTGGTAATTTTGCAACCATTTTGTAAACATGGGCTCAACACCAGCATTCCCTGTAATTTTTCTCTGTGCTGCAATAAAATGTTTCTATGTGCATAGTTTTTAGGTTGTGTGCATAATTGACTTTCAGACGATTACTGTGCATACAGGCCTGTTTATCATCTTGTTACTAAAGTTTGCTATTGCCTGATCCGTGTGCTACTGTGCTCTGTAATTTGCTCTTGTTCAAGCAGTACCAACAAACAAGTAAAGATAAAGAAAAAAGAAAAACAAGGAAATCCCCAAACCAAGTTCGAAAACTAAAGAAAATATTAATAGACAAAAAGATATGAAGATCATTACACTAGGATAAAGAAAAGGGGAACCAAAGATATGCATTATTGAAGGTTTTAATACAAAAAGCCATTGAAAAGCAACAGTTTGTGGTTAACCGGGACCTAGGTGCAATTTCAAGGGAACTACAATGGAGTGGAGTTAATTTCAGTCAATATTTTATTTTTGCACTTAGTCTCGGAAAAGGAAATCAGAATCTTTCCAGCAATGACAGGTTTAAGGCTTTAGATGGCGAGGGTCTCTTGAAGTCGTACAAAAACTGCATTCATTGGTTTAGGTGGCAAAAGCTCCAAGCAGGACAAATCTGGATTTAATGTCCGCCCAGTTCAGTTCTCTGATCAGAGAGAATTGCAGCTCTTCCACAGTCCAAGGTTTCACTTTTGCACTGTTACTTTTTTAAATGTCAAAATCCTATCGTCCAGCAGGGTAAGGCCAAAATCTGTAGTCTGGCACAGTTCCAAGAGCCCAGCTATATTTACTGTAAGGTCTTGCAGAACCTGTTTTCGGTGCTGCAAAAGCCTCCAAGTAGAACAAACCTGTTTATCTTGTCAGCCTAGGGCACAACCTTCCTGGGCAAGCCTGAGCACCTTAACCCATTAATGTAGGGGTGAGAAAAAGTCCCAATTTCTCCAGTTTCTGAGAAGGCTCCTTCTGATCAGTCCTGCAGCCCCTAGCTCATCAGGGCAGACTTCCAATCACCTGTTCTCTCTTCAGCTTGGACTTCTAATTGTTCCAGTCCTGTGTGGTCAGCTGGCCTTCTTGAACTATGAAGTAAGTTTGTTTTTGTGTCCTTAGAAGAAGTCAACAGGAGGCCTACAACTTTCTTCTTTGAGAAAAGTTTCAGTCCCTGGGTATCAACAGGATTCTGGAGTATTCTTCCAGCAGGGGATTTTTCTTCAAATGGAGTCTTCCCAGGAATTTTCTGAGGAAGTGGTTGCTGAGGGACCAGATTTATCATGTGCACTCACCAGTGACTGAATGCATTTTGCCACACAATCCGCATTATTTTCTTGCAATCCCTCACCTCCATTTGCAGAATTTCTACTTTGCCTTACTTTAAAACTACCCAGGGGCCCCGGTATCAGTATGGCAGAACATTTTGCCACCAAGCAGGCCTGTAATCAGATCCTTGGCAATTTCCCTATTAGGGTGAACCCTACTCCTACCTGACTCAGGACAAACTGGTGCTCTCCTTTACTATGTCTGGAGCCTGGCTGCTTAAGAAGGTCCTGCAAATGGATAGCAGAAGCCCTTCCCGGCATCTCTAAGTTATAAAGTTAGAGCTATGTTTTTCTTTTTGTTAGAACTGGGGGTCTCTAGTTAGAGGTAGGTACCTTTGACCAAATCGGGACCCTTGCTTCTAAGTCAGGGAAAGGGGATTACACTACTAAATAACCCCTGCTCACCCCCTTGGTAGCTTGGCCCGAGCAGACAGGCTTATCTCACAGGCAGTGTGTTAAGCAGTTGTGAACACATATAGTAATACAGTAATTCAGTGAAAACACTACAGATGGACACCACACAGGTTTTATAAAAATAAGTATTCTTTATATAGCCTTAACACAAGACCACAAACGCAGAGTAGGGGATGCGTCTTGGTCCTTACCGGAGAGGAGGTGATGCGTTGATTCTCGTACTGTGTTCCGGTTACGATGCAACAAGATGGCACCTCAATGCGATGCGACAATCCGGTGATGCGTCGGGTAACAGCTTTGATGAAGGCATACTTCTCTGGTGATGCGGCGGTGACCTCTGCTGCGGCGATACACTTTTCCAGCGATGCGACGGCAACAGCTGTGGCACGCTTCTTCTCGCTGAGTCGCGCTTCCAGCTCCCAGCAACACGCAGGCTTCTGCAAACAGAATTCCTAGCAAGGAAATTCAGAGGGGAGCTGGTGGGGAAGTCTTTTGACCCTGAGACTTCAGCAGTAGGCAAGCACAAGTTCAAGCCCTTGGCGTAATATTCTGCAAGATGATGAACGTTCTTTGAAAGTTCCTTCTCCTCTCCTTAGCACTGAATACACCACTGTAGGCCAACCCAGCAACACAGCACACTGGCAGGGGGGTAGTCCAACTCCTACAGCTTCCTTGGTTCTTCTCCTTGGCAGAGGTTTGTCTTGTTGTTCCAGAGGTGATCTAAAGTCTTGGGGTCTGGGTCCCCATATTTATACTACTAAATCCTTTGTCCTCTGAAGGCAGAGGGGCCTGTACCTAGTCCAAACCAGTTCTGTGCAGTCCTGGGGCACTTTGTTTACTTTGGCAGGGTGGGCCAGGGACATCAGACGCACCACAGGAGGTGGAGCCAGCATTGTGGAAGGCAGACACAGCCCTATTCAGACCCAGGTGCGACTCCTCCCACCACTCTACATGCAGATAGGTCTAGTCAGCCCTGTGCTGACTCACCCTGTCTCCTGGAATCCCCCAGCCCCTGTCACTCACAAAACCAGACACACAATACACAAGCTAGAAGAAGCAGGCTGGATGGTTAGGTAAGAAAATACCTACTTTCTAAAAGTGGTATTTTCAAACACAGAATGTTAAAACCAACTTCACTAAAATATGTATTTTATCATTCTGAGTTCAGGCATACTAAACTCTAATTTCTACCATGTTCCCTGGGTCAGTTAGGATTATAAGGTGTTATAATCAAACTGCCCATTCTGGCCTATAGGGACTGGTAGCCTTGCAATAGTGAAAAACGAAAATGGCTATAATTCACTATTAGGACATACCACACACACCAGGGCATGTCCTACCTTATACTTACAATGCACCCTGCCCTTGGGCCTACCTTAGGGGTGTCTGATATGAAGAAAAGGGAAGGTTTAAGGACTGGTAAGTGGGTGCACTTACCAAGTCAGCATGGCAGTACTAGACTGCACACAGGCTCTGCAATGGCAGGCCTGAGACACCCTTTACAGGCTGCTTCTGTGGGTGGCACAACCAGTGCTGCATTTTATTTACAAGCACTGGGCACACATGGTGCACTATACTAGGGTCTGACAAGTAAATCAAATAACCCAATCATGGAGTCACTAATCAATACATCAATTTAACATAGGGAGCACTTGCACTGTGGCACTGAATAGCAGTGGCACAGTGCCCAAAGCATCTAAACCAGCAAAAATATCAAAACAGAGGAGTTAATCAGAAAAAATGGAAGGGAGACTCCAATTGTACCAGGTCTAACACTTTTGTTCTGCCAACTGTTTATGTACGCTCTTCGATAGTGAATCCCTGCCAAATGGTCATTGGTTAACACCACCCCATCTTTCCTGGGCTCAGAGGCAGGTCATTGTATTCCGAGCCAGGGTTATTAGCTTTCCCAGCAAATAATGTGTATTCCAGCTCTGGATGTCTGATGAGTAGCCACTGTGGGGCATATGCATCAACATTAGCATTTGCGATTCCTTATTAGCGAAAAATAAGGAATCGCTAATAAGGAATAGCAAAATGCTATGCATGTAGGAATCGCTATTCAAATAGCGATTCCTTGACATTCCTTATTACCGAATCGGTAATACCGAATCGGTAATAAGGAATACCTACCCATTTATTCCTATGGCCTTGGAGGCCCATAGGAATGAATGTAAAGCCATTCTGTATTAGCGATTCGGTATTACCGAATCGCTAATAGCTGGAGCACTTTCAAGGGTGCCAGGGTGTCAAAAGGACACCCTGTTGCACCCCTGAAAATGATATGTGCACATATGTTGCACACACACATGCTCTAAGGGCATGTGTGTGCGCAACATGACACTTTGAAAAATGCACAAAAGTGCATTTTTCAAAGTTTTTGCAAATTACCATGCAGTTCATCTTCATGGTAATTTGCTCCCCTTATTAGCGAAATCGCTAATTTTTTAACTTTGATGCATTGCATTTAAGGAATCTCACTTTGGGATTCCTTAAATGCAATCGCTATTTAAGGAATCGGTATTTAAGGAATCCCTATTTAAAGAATCGCTATTTAAGGATTCCTTAAATACCGATTTCTGCTTTTGGGTTGATGCATTGGGATTGGGTATTTTTTACTTAATACCGGGAGCTAATAAGGAATCGGTATTTTACCGACTGGATTTTGGCTTGATGCATAAGGGTGTGTATTGTTAAGCCAGTTCTGGCTCAGACAGCCAAACATACATTTTTATAAAGTAATTTTAACTTTGTATCTTATTTCACCATTAAATAGGATTAAATAGCTAAAACTTTGAAGGTTTTTGCTATTTTCTAAGATAGGGATATACAATTAAATATTTTTATCACATCTAGGAAAACGTAGCTGAACCTATGCAGTGAGATAGCTTTTAGTTACTGTGTGGTAGGTACCCTTTTATATGTATAATGTGACACTTTCTTACATGTTAGGTACCCCGCCTTGGTGGCTTGTAGGAAACAGTGTAGGGGTAAGTTACTAATTTAAATAAACAGGTTTTCTTGACCCGGCGGTTTCGGATCCTCGTGTTCGCCAGATTCTTCGCCGCTTCGGTCAGGCGTCTGGTTTCCACCTAAACCCCAAAAAATCGGTCCTGGTTCCGTTGCACCCGTCTAGGGAATGTTTCGACTGGCAGTCTGATATTCCCCTCCAGAGACTCTCCTTTAAATATTTGGGGATCTGGATCACCCTTCTTCCGGAGCTCTGCTGGGCCCTCAATGTGGCCCCCGTGGTCAATAAGACCAGATCAGACATGGTAAAGTGGCAGTCGCTCCCATTGAACCCATTGGGGAGGATTGCACTCTATAAGACGATGATCCTCCCCAAGTTCCTCTACATGCTACAGAACACTCCCTGCTCCTTCTCCCGCTCCTGGTTCCGGGATATGGACAGGATTGCTACTAAGTTTCTCTGGGGGGGCAGTATACCCCGTCTAGCCCTGGACCGTTGTCGTATTCCTTCATATGACGGAGGCCTGAGCATGACTAACCTTTACTTGTATTATCTTGCAACTCGGCTTCTGGTGGTTCATGATTGGTTCTCGGGCGGGTGGGATGATCCCGCCTATAGGCTAGAGGTGCAGCTCAAGGGGTTCTCTTCCATTAAAAACATGCTCTACGGGGCGGTGGTCCCTCTGTCGCTCCCGGACGTTATGCGGGCCCCCTTCTGGGCATGGCGTGCCGCCTTACGGCATACCCGCTGGTCGAGAACACTGACCCTAGTTACATCGCTTGGGCACGGCACTTGGCTGCGGGAGGTAGCGGGGTTAGAAGGGTTTCAAGCATGGGATCTTCTGGGGATCTCTCGTTTGGGTGACTTGTGGCGGGGGAGCCGCATGTGTTCCTTCCAGGAGCTCCAGGACCGGTTTTCTTTGCACCCTTCGCAATTCTATAAATACCTCCAGCTGCGCCATGCGATTCAGTCTCACGTCCCTCTAGACTCACGGATTCCCAACCATAACCCGCCTGAGGCTCAGGTGATGCTGGGGTGTCTTGGGAGGGGAGGAATCTCCTGTATTTATCTGTCCCTGGTCAATAACACCCCGGTGGATTGGGACGGACTGAGGCAGCGGTGGGAGACCTGGGTGGGACCATTGGACGAAGCTGACTGGAGGACCGCCCTTATGGCACCCAGGACGATTACCACATCGGCTAGGTTGCGGCTCATCCAGCTTTATTACCTGCATGCCGCCTACCTGACCCCGGAGCGCCTCTACCGTGCGGGCCTTTCTCCAGATGCTTCATGCGCCCGCTGTGGGGTAGACCCGGCGGACTTCTTCCATATGGTCTGGACTTGCCCGCGCCTGGGGAACTACTGGGGCGAGATTGAACTTGAATTAACTGAGGCCCTGGGGTGGGAGGTCCCCCATGACCCCAAATTGGCTTTGCTGGGGATAACGGGTGGGTTGGACGGATCCCGCAACAAAAAATATTTTCTAACTACTGCTCTGGTAGTGGCTAAAAGAGATATTGCAGCCGCCTGGAAGCAGATCGACCCACCCAAATGTGCTAAATGGAGAAGGGGGGTGGACTGGTGCGCAGCACAAGAACCACGTTGTATACTGCTCGGGGTTGCCCCAAAAAGTTTCGCAGAGTATGGGGGAAATGGCTAGGGGGCCTGTTCTAGGGGGGGGAGTGCGGGTGACGGGAGCGGGAGGTCAGGGGAGGGGGTGGGGGGTTTTGCTGCTGATTGTCACTGATTCCGTGATATATCATTTTGATGCCAGTTCAATCGGACTGTTGTATGTGTCTTTTGAGTTTGTTCTTTCACAAGAAAATAAAAATGTGCTTATAAATAAACGGGTTTTCTTACATGGCAAAGCCACTTTTCTCACCGTGTGCTACCGCAGTGCCATTTCCTTAATTTGCAGCCCAGGCAGAGCAGAGTGTTTCTCCTGGCAGGCAGATATTTTGTCATGTACAGAGGTGGTATAAATACACACTACAACCCACTTATGGCATTTATCCTTGCGTGACATTTAAATAGTCAGTTTGAAGGATTTTTTTTTTAACAATGTCATGTTAGTTTACAGCGTCATAATACCATAAAAAAATAAGGTTCAGAAAAAGGCATAACATCTGGGGTGACCATGCAGAACAGGTGGATTTACTGCAAAATTCATGAGGAAGAAAAATGTTTGTGGTCTATTTTGTCTCTAATGTCTTTGTTCTCTTTGTCCTAGTGGTGGTCGTCTCTGTTTCACTGAACACCATGATGCTTTTTGGTGAATGTGCACTCTAGATATAAATATATACATTTGTCAAATTAGACCTTTGTACAAAATGTTAAAAATGGTGAGTATATGATACCAAAGCATTTCGGAAGTCACAATCTACAAGTGAATGACCAGCTTGCATCAAACCTTGTAACTTTCAACATATTTTTCTTAGAGCCTGATTTATAGTTTGGTGGATTGGTATTTCTGTCAGGGCTATGGAGTAAAGTACTCCGTAGGCCTGAGGAAGTACCTGCACACCACATTTTTAGATGTCCGCTGGCCCAGTGGACATCTCTTGCATTTACAGCGACTGCCATCACAGCGGTTCCTGTAAATGCATTGAAAGTGTGACGGACAGCTCCGTCAACACGATAGAGCTATGCAGCAAACTTTCAGTGTTTTTTTTATTTCCAAAACGGCAATCCCAAAGTGGAATTTTCTTTTCAGAAATTACAAAAATTACCTCACCATGGGAAAAAGGGAAATTTTACAGTTTTCACTCTCCTTCACCACCAGGTTTTCCCTGGCATGTATGGGCAGCGAAAACTGGCCATTTGTCCGACCACTCTAAATAGGGTGGTTGGACTAACGGCCAAACCTCTGATGCCCCTTACTCTGTCAGGCCGTCAGAGGTGTATGTTAGTGGCAGAGACAGGGTAGTCTTTGCCATCGACACACTGAAGGTCAGCCCCCCTCTAAATGAGGCAGGAGGACTTTGACTTTGGCAATGGCAACAGATTACGCTCTCGGCCAAACTATAAACTAGTCCCTTCTCCCGAAATGAGTGATCATGATAAAAAAAAAAATGCAAAAGTTCCCACCCCTACCCTTTACCCCTGCTCCAAATCTTCTTCAAGCTAAATATATGAATCCACTGAGGACCTTGAAAAATTCAGATATTTCACCATGTCTAATGAAATAATCCCGGAAAACAATGCTATCTGGGGTGTAATTGCATTGGGTTGAACATTTCACTTTTCATCACATTGCAGTAGATACCCAAGCTCACTCCTCTGAATAAATAACACTCTCCAGTCTGTCCATTTGAGGTACTCAAGTTGTTTGTCTGCATTTGACAAAAAATGAAAGATTTTTTTATGGCTGTGAAATTGGTTTGAAGCATATATAGAGATACCCACATGAGGATTTGGTCATGCCACAGATAAAGAACTGTGCATGGTATTGCGATTTCCTTTGTTCCAGTTAGCAAGCAAATGGCTTACTGATTATTAATAATGTAAAAGAAAGAGATTTTCATGGCATTTTTGACAAATAATATTCCAATTAATTAACTGTCTAAACTGATATACCTTTTGAGGCTTCAATATTTCATTCCTCTTTTAGCACTTAACCGATACACCACATTTTACTACTATGGTGACATAATGGATGCACATTTATCTGCATATATCATTGCCCGTACACATTGGTGGTACAGTAATAATTGTTTGTTTGCATACTGAGCTATTTATTTTGTAGTTTTATATAGTGTTATGCATCACCTACGGGTCACTTCTGAGCACTGTGGGTTTAGACAGCATCTATACGAGCTTTGGAGGTTAATGTCTTATCAGGTGCAAATGGGAATATGTACGACAGATGTCATAGGTGTCATTTTCATTCTGTGAAAAGTTCATTCATTTTCATTTCTAAGCATTTTCTGAAACTCATGTTTTGGGTGAGCTCTCTGGCTCAGGTACAGGGCATTCCACACCCTTGGATTGTATTCTCCCAGTGTTCTAGAGATATGAATGTTTATTAGCCAATCAGGTGCGCTGACTCAGAATGCAGGTTCCTGGTCAGTGCAGATTAATGTGACAGCTGCTGTAGGTCTCAAGGCCTGTTGCCTCTGTGAATTTTGTTTATAAGAGAGAGAACCTTGGAAATACATTTTCCATCCACTTGGATCTACTGAAGTGCTTTGACCGCTGGTTCTACGTGGCATCGCTTGTGCAGGTTTAGACCCGTTCTGGCCAAATGTTCTTGCACACTTTGCAGTCTTAACTGTCTTTTTTTGGGATCCTTCTGTAGTTTACTATTGCAGCTGTCTTTGATCATTATAATAAATACCCAATGGTCAGTAAGAAATATTGTCAGAATTTTTTGATAACATGAAAAGCTGTAGTTTTTTACTCTTGAACACTGTCTTGATTTAAGGGACGAATGCAAGTCAAAAGAAACTGATTTCTTTTATCCACAAATTTGAATGTAAAGGTCCGCAGGTTTGGGAGTCAGCTGAAAGGCAGTTGGTGGGTTCTCACTACCTAGTGCAAATAACTAGATTGTTTCTATGTTCATGTTTAGGACTTTCTCATTCATGTAGCAGAGTGGAAATCACCGGTAGGGGATGTTGTTAGGAAGGTTTGAGATTATGCTTTTCAACCAGACTAGGAATTCATTGTTTTAGCATACATTTGGAACTTTTCTTGTGTTGCTCTATTAATGGCATGAAAGGGCACATTACATTTTTGCCATGATAGAAATTAATCATGTGGCACTCTGTGTAACACCACATATTTAGGCAAGTAATTCATTGCAAGGTTGTCACTGGTGTGTTGGTAATTGGACTTTCTTGTATAGTATTCTTACATTTAAATGTTTGCTGAGAAGCTGAACATTCAGGGAAAATCCATGGTTTTATTTCTGTCTGTAGGAAGGTGCCCTTTTTGTATGGTGCCCCCCACACACATTTTGCTCCGAATGCTGAAGGTTATGACTGACAATGCACTGGATTCTGTTGCACAGACCTCAGTGCCTGTGCTCTCCCCCAAAACTGTTATTTTCAATGTGGTAATCCCAAAATGGCAAAGACTTTACCCCTCTTATAAGTCCTTAGTATGTAATACCAGGGGTACCCAGGGCATAGGTGGTAAAGGGGGTCGCCAGGGCTGCAGCAAGGTTATGTCGTCCTGCGTGACCCAAGTAAATTCCTGACAGCAGGCCTGCCATTGCAGAATGCTGGAGCAGTGCAAACTGCTCTAACTCGAGTGTGCCCTCACCATGTGGGGTTACTGTCAATACACTATTTTTAATATATGTCAGGCACGCCTAAGGAAGGCCACCTGATCCCAGTAGTCAGGGTGCATTATATTAAAGGTGAGGATATTAAGTGCAAGCCTATTTGTTCCTATAGTGACATTCCCCATTGGAAACTGCTATAAGTGTTAGCAGTCCAAAGGATAACATGGGCTGCCACCCGGGCATATTCAAGGTTGGCAGCTCTATTATAGTACTAAAGAAATATGTCACCTTTTGTATCAAACAGCGTGCCTTCTCACCAATGACATGAATCCTATGTATTGGGTGATGTGGCATGCACCCAAGTGGCTACCTTAGAGGTTGACCACATGGTTGCCCCATCTTCTCTGTACTCTGGTTGACCTGCCCACACTTCACACGTTTGCTGCAACTAACACAGTATTCTGACCTTTTGCCAGGCAGTGAGATCATTCGCAGGAGTGAGGAACAAAAGCTTAGGCAGAAAGGAGTTCACAACTCCCTCCTCAAAAGCAGGCTAGTGACGTGGGGTATCAAGGGGATGAGCTTCAAGGCTGCACTGCCTCTGATATGCATCAGAGTTGACTCCCAATGGGAATAACAGCCTGCTAGTCAATCCCTTGTATTGACCACCACTGGGGGACTTTCTGGAGCATGCTGCACATCCTTTCTAATGACCTGCCTAATGTGAGTCATGACAAAACCAGAAGCCTTTTGCTGTATCCCAGTTCTTACCTTGGTGCCCTCTACCATTGAACTGGGAGAAGTATTGGCGCCCACCCATGTAAGAAGTATTTTGGGGGCCTTTAGAGAACTCCTTCTTTTTGTCTTGTTTGTTGCTCACCTCTTTCCGCTGCTAAGAAGTCTGAACACCTTTTTCTGGTTACTCCCACCATGGGTCTTTCCGAACAACCTGGTTCTGACCCATTTGTCAGTTATCGTCCCCAGCTCTCTGGGAGAAGACAACTTAGAATCCACCAAATGATGATGCAATTTCTCTGTGGTACAATTAGTTAAAATATGCTTCTTCATAATTAAATTATACAGCCCAACATAAGTATCTACTTCATTTCCTTTTATCCATCCTTCTAGTGCTTTGACTGAAACGTCCACAAAGTCTATTCATATCTGATTTTGACCTTTATGGGTGTCTCTAAACTTTACTCTGTACTCTTCTGTAGTGAGTCCAAATGCTTCTATCAGGGTATCCTTCATATGCTGATAGGGCTTTTCTACCCCCTCATCAATGGTCAGTAGTCTATCTCTGCCCTTGACTGAGAATAACTCCCACAATAGAGAGTCCCAATGTGGTGTGCTATCCTCCTCATATTGCAGGCCCTGTCAAAAGCTGCAAACCGTTCACCATCACTAAACTTGGGGGCAAACTCTTTGGGGATTTAAAGGTCAAAGGATTACTCCTTCTCCCTATTTGTATTGCTGCCATCATCTGTGGGCCTACGGCCACCCTTCTTTCCTAAAGGGCTAGTCCTCCTCTCCTCAAGTTCAAACTTTTTGTCCTCCAGGTAAAGTAGGTCAAGTTCATCCTAAAGGGTTTATACCACCTTACCACTGGGGGGTCTACAGGAGGGACTCCTGTCACTACCCACTGGTGAAGGGGGTCAGGGGAAGGGTGTAGGTTCTTGGCCTTCACCTTCTCCCTCTTCATTTTCAATTTGGGCTAGGGCCTCATCCTCACCTTCATCAAGGTCACCATGTGAGGTAGGGTCCTCCCTCTCTTATCTATCTCTCTCAAAGGAGCTGACGACTTGTTCGAGTTCCTCCTGTTTAGCTGTCACCTTATAGCTGATGTTCCTTGCTTTACACACACTCTCACATCCATGACCCTCAGGGCTGAGGGGATTGCCAGGTCAAGATTCTGATCAGTCTCCTTTGTGTCTAACCTATTTATTCGGAAGTTGGGAACTTTTTAAGGTGTAACGTGTACTTCTGAACCTTTTCCTAACTCATCTAAACCTTTTAAATGTACTATTGGAATGGGGTCTACACAGGTCCCTAACAATCCAAAAAGAATAATCACACAAATTCAGAAAGAAAATATCTTTGATGCTAAAGTCAATTAAGTGGACTTCTCCTGCAAAATAACTTATGGCCAAGTGGTATTGTGTAACACAGTTTCAGAAACCCCATCGCTGTAACACCAGTGTAGGAAAGTTTATTATTGTGTTGTGTGGGGGTTAGTCCTAACCATGAAATACTATTACGGTACCCCAAAGATTGTCCTTGGACTCACACTTATACATTCTTAGCTCAGTCCTGGAAGTGTGACAAAGAGCAGTCAGGCTCTACTAGAGGAACATGTATTAAGCATTTCGGAGTACCAACATGGACAATGTGTAATTGACAGGACTCAAGAGAAATCCTATACCAATTTATAAAAATAGAGTGTATTTTATCTCAGTTTAGACACCAAAATGAACGGAATTTTTTACATACAACCGAAGTTATAGATTTTAGAAGCAATAGAAAATCAATGCAAAATAATACAGGGAAGATTAACATTTTGGTCAGTAGGAAAAACCACTAGCGAAAATCGGTCACTTGCAGGTCGTGTCGCGTTGTAACCTTGCAGGATAAAGGTGATGCAGGTCCCAGGACCAAGCCACGAAAGTCAGTTCAATTATACCTGGCCCATGGAGCCCAGTGTAAAGTTGTTCTGCCTGTCCGTGGTGCTGAATAGGAGCCACAGGAGAGCTGCTTTTTTCACTGAAATGGTGCTGCGGGCAAAAAGATGTAAAAGGACAATAATGGTGTGGTTGCTCATGTCAGTTAAAGGTTGGATGGAGTTCCTTCTTAAGAATGCCTCGAGTAAAGTGGTCGGTTGCCAGACTGGTGATCAACAAACCTTGGCAGCGGTAAGTAGAGCTATATGTACCTTCGATGTGCGGTGGTCCAGGGGAATGCAGTAGCTGCCTGTAACTGCATGGAAGGCAGGACTACAGTAACCACAATGCACTAGACCATCTGGTTTAGGGCGATCACTCAGATGGCCCGTTGGATAGTGATTCTTCAGATCTGGTGCATTGTTTTACCTTCAATTTGTAGGGGACTAGTGCCACTGTCCAGCGTAAACTGAGGGTGCTTCAGGCTAACACAGGTTTCACCTTCTAAACACTGAAACCTGAATCCCTAGCTAATTATTTAGCTCTGTCTTCCGGTATGTATTTCACACTGATTTCATCATGCTTTAGGCAACCATTTACTTTGTGATCTTTTGGAAATGACAAGTGAAGAATTTGTTTGTCTTTAGCCAAATCAATTTTCATCAA
Organism: Triturus cristatus; assembly: GCF_964204655.1. Lineage (NCBI taxonomy): Eukaryota > Metazoa > Chordata > Amphibia > Caudata > Salamandridae > Triturus > Triturus cristatus. The sequence goes on from NC_140595.1 coordinate 398,566,194, forward strand.
ATTGTGAAATAAGTGCTCTTTGATGGGCCTTCACATCCTGCCATGGAACTCTTTTTTCAGTTTCTTTTCATGTTATGCATTAATGTCATCACCTATTTTAGGTTGTTGGCATCTCATTGGGCTCATTGCGTTGTAACACCACAAAAAAAGTTATTTTATGAAGTATATTTGTCTCTCGGTTAGATCCATGTTGTAGCTCAGAAGGTGGATAAGCAATGAAGATGCCTTTAAAATGTGTTTATATCTTGTCACATTTGCAATGATTTCAAAGATAAGGGTCAAACGTCAGGTATTTTCTTCTGAATAATTTCTGCTTATTCTTTTAAAATGGATATTGGCATTTACTCTTCTTTTTTCTAACAAGTGAGGGGTTTTTGTGAATTATGTGTGTTGGTTTCCAGGGAGCGTGAAAGGAAAGGATGTGGAATTATTTAATTTGCTTACCAGTAATCTTCATTACTCCTAATATTCTTTTTCTTGTACCAATACTTACTATGGGCCATATGTAGGTAATATTCGTTATTACCGATTCGGTATTTACCGAATCGGTAATAAGGCATACCTTCCCATTCATTCCTATGGGCCTGGAGGCCCATAGGAATGAATGGGAAGCCATTCAATATTACCGATTCAGTAAATACCGAATCGGTAATAGGGGGAGCATATTCAAGGGTGGCAGGGTGTCACATTGACACCCTGTTGCACCCCTGAATCGTGCATGTGTGCACATGTGGCGCACATACATGCCCTAAGGGCATGTATGTCTGCCACATGGCACTTTTAAAAAAGCACAAAATTGCTTTTGAAAAGGTATTCGGTATTTACCATCAACTTGTAGTTGGTGGTCAATAACGAATCCTTAAACCAAAAATGCACTCACTTGAGTGCTCCCTACATAGGATTTAAGGATTCGGTAATTTACCGATTTGGTATTTTACCGATTTCTTAAAATACCGATTCGGTAAATTACCGAATCCTTAAAACCTGCCTCCTACATTAGAAAGGGCTAAATACCGGTCGGTAACGGGAAAATTACCGATTTTCGGCCGTTACCGACCGGTATTTAGCTATCTACATATGGCCCTATATGAGGTATCTAACTTCTACCTAGGCACCAAGTGATTTAGCACAACCAATTAAAACATAAACAAGACACCCTCTATCACTCCTATAAGCCCCCCTACTAATATGACAGTAAAGAGGGCAAGAACCTACCCCAATTTCTGTATATCTTCAAGCTATATATGAGAATTCAGGGTGTGAAAAATGAGACCTGGGTTGAGGGCCGTAAATACTGGTACCAGATTAGGGAAATTCGAACTAACGAAGATTACCAGTAAGTAAGAGAACCATTACCTCCTCAAACCCTTTTTCAAGTACCACTCCTTACTATATGAGGATTTCCAGAGACAATAAACGCAATCTTATTTCCTGAATTATAACAAGAACTCTCAAAGGATGCAAAGTAATTTCAAATGGCAAAAATTAGCAGATATAAATATTCAGGGTACAGCTGTGTTAGAAATTGGGTTTATGATTGAGAAGGGTAAAAACCCTTCTTAAGCAAAAGCTACAATCCCTGTAAGGCTGTACCACAAAAACTAAATTAACTAAATTACTAAACTGACTTATGCTTAACCCTCTGGAAGTCTGGCACAAAAGAATTTAGGCTTAGCTAATAGACAAAACTGAATTAACTAAATTACTAAACTGACTTATGCTTAACCCTCTGGAAGTCTGGAACAAAAGAATTTAGGCTTAGCTAATAGACAACATGAAAAGTATTTATGGAGCACTCAGATAGTAAAAAAATTGCAAACAAAGCACAAGAAAAATCCCACACGATCTAGAAAACCAGAGTAAAATGTAATGCATTCATTGACAACAAAAATCCAATCAGTAGATCCGGAGTTATGAATTTTTACTTTTTTAGTAAAATCAAGTGCCTAAAAGATCAAAGTGCCAACTGTGGGCATCTAGTATCGTGAGACAAGGGCAAAGTAAAAAGTTATGGCCAATTGCAATGGAGCATGGTTCAGACACATGAGGTGGATTGGGCCCGGTTCCCCCTTATCTGCAGACTTAGAACAGTTTTTGAAGAAAAAGGTTTGGAAAGGTAAAGTTCAGTGAGGCAAGGGAGGCGATAGTGTCCAAGGAGGAGGTATCATCGTCAGGGAGCCACTGGGGGACGTTGTGGTGAAGATTTCCTCCCACGTGATATCCTCCAGCAGATTCCTTCTTCTGGGTGACTTCAATGTCCACAGTGAGATCCCTAACGACCCAGAGGCGGCTACTCTTTTGACCGAGCTCTCAACGCTAGGACTCACTAAAATTAATACTGCTCCAACACACATTGGAGGTCATACCCTGGACTTAGTCCTCTCCAACACACCGCACACAGAATATCAATCAACTAACCCACTGATCTGGTCGGATCACTCTTCTATAGAATTTAATCTAATAGGCCCTGCTGACCATACAACCACGAAAAAATCATTATCACGTGAATGCAGACAATGGCATAAATTGACTCCCACACTATTTCGAGATACATTCGTCCCTCCTCAACAATCTGTCTCTGACTCATTAGACACTTGTATAACCACCCTTCAGAACTCAATTAAATCCACCATTACACAGCAAACTGCTAGAAAAACATATCAACACTCACCTGTCTGCATTCATTGAATCATCCGGCTGCCTCGACCATTCACAGTCAGGATTCCGCCCTAGACATAGTACAGAATCAGCTCTGGTCAATGTCATAGACAACAATCGAATGCAGACGGATGCAGGCCGAGCGGTAATTTTAATACTGCTCGACCTGTCCGCTGCATTCGACACCATTTCACACCAGATTCTACTGGAAAGACTGCAAACCATAGGAATACAGGACGCGGCTCTAGACTGGTTACGAGACTTCCTCAAAGGAAGAACCCAAACAGTAAACTTAGGACCATTCAATTCTAAGACCACGTCAGTAACAAAGGGAGTACCACAAGGCTCTTGCCTTAGCCCCTCCCTCTTTAACATATACGTCGCCCCTCTTGCCACTCTCCTAAGAAATATTGGGTTCACCCCACTTTCCTATGCAGACGATACCCAACTTCTTCTTTCATTTGATAAAGACTCCCCCAACACTAAAAATATCTTCTCGGAAGGCATGAAAACTATAACCTCATGGATGAGCAATAACTTCCTACAGCTCAATGCAGGAAAAACTGAAATAATGCTATTTAAGGATGCAATTACTAGCTGGGCACCGAGCTGGTGGCCAGAAGAACTAGGCCTACCCCCTTCCCCTAAACTAGTGGTCAAAAATCTAGGGGTCCTTATTGATAGCAAACTCAATTTGGACGACCACATAACCTCCACCAAACGAGCATGCTTCCATGCCCTTGGCCTACTCCGTAGAGTATTCCATTTCCTCCCCCCTTCAACTCGGAAAACTCAGGTACACGCTCTAGTACTCAGCCGTCTGGACTTCAGCAATGCCCTTCTGATCGCCGCGAAGGAGTCCTCCCTGAACAGCTTACAGGTGGTCCAAAATACGGCAGCTCGTCTGTTAGCCAGTGCACCCCATCGAACCCCTTCTCTCCCCCTTCTCCGTAGGCTACACTGGTTACCAATACGTAAGAGGATCCAGTTTAAAATCTGCTGTCTGGTGTTTAAAGGCCTCAATCATATGGGACCGACATATCTGGCAGACAAACTAGTTAGGTATTCCCCTTCACGTACCCTTCGTTTCCAAGGAAACGGTCTCCTTACCATTCCAAGGATAAAACAAACCAGACGGGGAGGCAAGGCATTCTCCTATCTTGCCCCTCAGCTGTGGAATCAGCTACCTCTGGACATCCGTCTCTGTAACAATTACCTGTCTTTTAGGAAAAAACTTAAAACATCACTCTTCTAATCACTCAGCCATCACCTCTTCTGTCCTTAGCGAGGAGATACCCCACCCGGGGTGATTCATGTGCTCTACAAATGACATAAAAAAATAAATCAATTTCTACATACAGATTAGTGTATTTTTCTGAAGTCGGATATCTCCAGCGGGACAAAGCTGCAGGTTGGAGTCCACTAGGGCTCCATAAGGCCAAATATTCCTTCTGTGAGGTGCCGCTGAACAGGATTTGCAGCTGCAGAGAATGTAGAGGGAGCTACCGGAGAAGTTGAGCTGACTGACAATGCAACTTGGACGGATCAGCAAGCATGTAGGTCTTGGTCACCTCTCGGTTCTCAGAGTCCTTTTCGGCACAAAAGTCCCAAGTTTTGGATTTGGGCTGTTTGGGCTATATTAGCACTGCTTCCAAAGGTCGAGAACTGGGTGGGCACCGCTTGGAGGGCAGGACTTACTTCAGGCAAGGTCTATGTACAGGATTCAAGTTGTTGGAGCTTTTTGTGTCCCTTTCATTCTAAACAGGAGGCCAGCCAACTAGCCCTTAGAGTCACTGGTAGTCCTCAGTTCAAGCAGCAAGGCAGTCCTCCAGCAGCATGGCAGCCCTCTGAGGGTTCAAAGCAGGATTCCAACAGCAGAGCACTCTGAAATGCAATGAACCCCTCAAGCAGCAGGACAGTCCTCTAAAGTGCAGGGCAGACCTTCTGAGTGTCCTCAGCAGGTCCAGAAGAGAACTGAAGAGTGGTTCTGATGGTCCCATCATTTTTATACCTGGGGGAAGCTTCTAGAGTATTTTAAATTATAACTCTTTGAAAGCAAACATGACATTTTGACCTGTTCCCAATCAAAAGTGATCACTTGCTAAATGTAATAAGACAACCCAATGTTATCCTATGGGAGAGGTTGGCCTCGCAGTAGTGAAAAAGAAATTCAGGAGTTTTTCACTACTAGAACATGTAAAACCTAAAAGTACATATCCAACTCTTTAAATGCAAGGCATCGTAACCTATGGGCTGTTTAGGGTGTACCTAAGGGGTGGCCTATGTGTATTAAAAAGGAGGTTTAGGCCTGGCAAAAGTAGATGGGTTAGCCCAAGTAACACCTTTGCATATACTCAAAACCAAAGACCCACAAGCCTCAACCCATGACGCAGTCATTCCCCAGGTAGATCTGCACTGTATCTTCCCAGCAAAGCAGTGTCCTATGAATCTTAAGCAATTGAAATGAGTGTTGTAACCCTTTATCAAAATTTTTGAGGAGAAGGCTTCTGTCCGTGACAAAAAACACCAACATTTACAAACAAATGTTCACATTGTCTACTGTCTTGTGATCTGGACAAATATATTTTCACAGCCCTTTACTACATCCAATGTATGTAGAGCTACTTACTCAGGAGTAGTAGGCTCAAGAAAAAAAGAAGGTAAAATGAATTCCTGATCCTTATGAAAGGAAGACATTACTTCAGGACAGAAACCTGGCCCTAATTTAAGAAGTAATATACCTGGAAATATTCTCACATAAGGGGGTTTATTAGACAAACAGTTTAATTTCACAGGACCATAGGCTGATGTCTTGCCCACCAAAAAGCATACATTCAATGATAAATGCTTTAAATCACTCTCCTCCTGAGGGTCAAAGGGATGAGACTGCAATGCTCTGGGAACCAAAATAAGTTCCAAAGGAGGGAAATGTAACTTAAAATTTGGCTTCATCAAATAAAACCCTTTAGTAATCCTGAACCCAAGGAATCAATCTGAGGACCCCCCCCAAAGTGTCCCATCTGTCCTTACTGATGCCTACTGTACCTTTATAGAGTAGCAATGTCTAGACCTTTGTCAAAACCCTCTTGTAGAAACTGAAGGATCCATATGGATTCACAATCAGTAGGGTTTAAAGATTTCTCCATATACCATCTAGAAAAAATGACCATTGATGTTAATAAGATTTTCTAGTGGATAATTTTTTGACTGTTAAATAGAACAAGTTACAGGACAAAAAAGGTCCAGTTTCCTCCAAGCTCTACTCTCAGCAGCCATACTGACACTGCATCCTCCTATATGTGTTCAAAGGAAGCAATAGATAATTGAGGGGACATTGATTCACAGGATGGATCCATTCTGGAAATCTCACCATCATTGTTCCAATAAAGGAAACCACCCCATTCTTGGCTTAAAGGGGACTACCACAATAAGATCCACTTGCTCTTTCCATGCCCCGGCTAAGAATTTGGGTTTCAGAATTAAGGTGGGATGGCCACAGTAGAAAAGGAGGCCATGCATAATTCAGAACACCTACACCCCAACAACCCTGTTCTTGAGACCTGGATAGAACATTTTAAAGAAGACTATTTTCTGTGCCGGTAATGAGGTCTAGCTGAGTAGTACCACGCTTTAAGCATATCTGCTTGTAAACAGAAGGAGCAAGACAATAGTCATGGGAAGAAGAGAATGTCCTGCATAATCTGTCTGCCAAAACACTGTCCTTTCTGATAGGGCCAGAGGATGAGCTTCCACCCAGTTGAGTATTCAGAAGGAAAGATGTGAAAGAGACTGGGTCCTCGTGCCTGACTGTTTGTTCAAGTAGAACTTTGTAACTGTGTTCTCTGGTCTTATTATTACAACTTGATTTAGTATGAGGTGGGACACCTGAAGAAAAGCATGATAGGACCCCATCATTGCTTTACAATTTGAGGAGTGAAACCTCTCCTCCTGTAGCCATTTCCCTTGAACATATTGGTAGCCTAAAGTAGCACCACAATCTATCTTTCATGCATCTGTAGTCAGAATGTAAGGAGGTGGCTTAGACTAGGGGACTATCCTTGACAGATAAATATGATCTATCCAAAACTGCATTTACCCTGAGAAGCCCTTTGTTACAGACATCATATGTTCCAGACTGTGTGTAGATGGATTCCAGTAGGTTAAGAGGTGACGAGTCTCAGGACCCAGTTGAAGATGAGCCAATAGCACCACAATTACAAACTATGACTGTCAAAAAAAAAGAAGCACAAAGGAATCGTGAAATCATCTATCAGGAAAAATCTGAATGTAAGTTCCCTAACAGAAAATTACTCACCAAGTACTTTTGAACTCTTAACCATTCGCTGGCATAGAAGTCTGAATGTTGATCCAGTGAGAGGCGAAGTCCAGATTATCTGAACTCTTGGCAGAAACTTCTGAATGTTGACCAGTGAGAGAAGAAGTCTGGATTATCTGCGCTCTTGTCTCTGGGAAACTGACCAACCCCAGATGAGTCTGGAACCAGGCTCTTATAAAGTTCAGGTCCTGAGTGAGTATGAAAAGAGACTTCTCGAAACTAATCACCAGAACCTAAAAAACGTCTGACAGGGGCGATAAATCAGAATGTGCAAATAAGCATCTCTCACGTCCTCTGCCATCACCCATTTTCATGGAGTGATCAGGGGAATTATTCTTTGAAGAGTTTCCATCTTGAAAAATGTCCTTTTGAGAAAGACGTTTTTTTTAGATTCATTAAAATGCTGTATTTCACTGAAGAGGCTTGGACCAAGGAAGGCTGTAGAATAGTAACTTTTCCCTTTCTGATTTTCTGCTACTGGACATATCGCATTTTTCATTACTAGTTCTGATATTTCCTGAGACTTTACTGGATTCTTTGGTTTTGACAAATGAATTAATCCTGAGTCTGGAGGAATTTCATCAAAATCCAAAGCTTAACCTTTTTCTAGCACCTGGAGAACCCAGGTATCTGAAGCATTTTCATGCCATTTTTGTAGAAAAAGGAGAGACAACTTCCAACCGGGAGCTCTGCATAGTCAGCAATGTTTCCTGGGCTTGAAGGAGAAGGGACCTTTGAACACTCAATCCTGCCAGGTAGGGCTGATGGGACTGGTTCCTTCCAGCTTCAAAACTGAATTGAACACCTCTCTGCCATTTCTTCCTTGCAGCTCTTTGAGGGGGTCTCGTTTAACCTGGACCCTGAATACTCAGTATGTTTTTGATTTTTAGAAGCTTTTTACAGCATACCCTCTAGCTGGTCTCCAAATAACTTGCTTGTAAAAAAATGACACATGGAGTATTTCTGCTTTCCATCGAATCCCAGAAATACATTTGGTGTCTTGCAGCTACTTTGGGGGCCAAAGGTGAGCAGATGCCATTAAAGTGTCACACAACACATTAGAAAGGAATTTAGCCTGCATATCCATATTAGAAAATAGTTCAAAGAACTCAAACCCATTAGGTATAGCCAAGGATAAAGCCTGAAAACACTTCACTAGAGATTTAGAGGCATATACACCATATTTTAGCTCTTAGGGCCAAACTTCTTCGGAGAAAGTTTCACCTTCTAATCTACAAAGTCTGCCACTGCAACAGCAATTACAATAGAATGCCCTGCAATATTAACCAATATCAGGTCAGTCTTAATGGTGGAAGAAATTTCTAAGTTGCCCATAGCCAAAGGATTTTTCCACTCTCTGGAGTAAATCCATTACCTCCCTATTCACTGCCAAATAAAGTCGGAAAGAGTGATTGCAACTGTTTAAAGAGGTCAGTGCTTGTACTCGACGTCTCATCCTTTATAGAAATCAGCAGATTTTAACCCACATACATAAATAAGGAAGAATGTTCAGATACCTGAATTAATTTGCCATTGTGAGCTGTTTCAGGCACCTGAACTGCTTCATATTCAGAAGAAGGCAGCAAAGAACCAGAAGGGGTGAAGAAAGATCAATTGAAGAAACTAAACAAGTAGGAGAAGAAGGATAGTAATGGTGGCAGGATTTGTCTTTAGGTTTTTTAAAAGCATCAGACAAAGAGGCAACTAAATTTTGCATTTGTTCTTCAGAGAGCTTAAATAACCCAGCGGGAGAGACAGGAAAACACCCAGCTTACTAACATCTTGTCCCATCAGTATGAACATCTCTAGAAGAATAGTGTCGCTTGGAGGAGTGCTTCCTGTGTCCCATGATGAAGAACATAGGGGCAGGAAAGAAACACTCTTATACAGTAAAACATTAGGAACCCCAGTGTGTCCTAAAAGGTGTGTGCAAGAAGTTAACTAAAACAACCCACCCTTTTTGTTTCATTTTAAAATAAATATTTTCTAAAATAGGAATTACTTAATTTGTATTAAATAATATATTTTAATTTAAAATATGCATTTTTTTCCCTAAAATTGGAAAAAGCAGATATATCCTACTGCTTGTTCTAACTCTCCTCGTGCTGAATTGAAGCATAGTGTAAGAATGGCTAGAGCTACAGAGTTCTAATAACTGAGCAGTCACCACAGGTCACTACAGTTTTGTATAATTTTGCAGTGTGCGTCACATTCCCCAAACGGGACGCACATTGAACAGGCAGATTATCAGCCACCCCGAAGATGCCAGTGAACCACGAACGTGTTTGCAATGAGCATGTTTCCCGCCACAACACAGGATGCTGGGGAAGAACCTTGTAAACAGCTCAACTGTGAAGGATCAGCTAAAATTCAAGCTTCCCCACAAGCACAAAAAGCCTACCTCACTGTATCAACCTCTAACTCCTGTCACCGTGCCCCACACAGAGTCCTACTTACAAGGAGGCAAGGGGAACCCTGGAACTTCCTAACACCAAGAGGACCAATCCCTCAGAGCTTACCTTGGACTAAGTCCCTACAGGCTCCATAGGTCTTGTGATGTCTGTAAAGCAGACAAAAGAACACAATGCGTGGTGAGTTCCAACCCTCTTCATTGCTATATTAGTAGGAAGGTCTTAGAGGAGCGGTGGAGGGTGTGTTCGTTATGTTTTCATTGGTCCAGCTAGGTCACATGGTACCTGGGTAGAAGTTTGGCACCTCATATAGAACATAGTCATACGAGAAAATGGGTTGAGAAGGAAATCACATTTTTTTTCTATCAAACAACAAAATTTAAATACCTTTAAATGAACTGTAAAAATATCTGAGATTGTATTAGCAACAAGAAAGCACAAGTAAGGCAAATTTTCAATTCTTAAGTGTGGTTGAAGCAAACATTTTAATAGAATCAAAGATAATTAGCACTTTCATTGGTGATGCCCAAATGATAAATATTTGCAGAAACACGTTTTCCACACAGTACCCTTTGTTGTGCTATATACTTTTCTCAGTAAAACAGTTTGTCTCTGCAGATTCAGTTGTAATTTCAATGGGAAATGTTCTATCCATAAAAGACAGTACACTGCCACACCATACCTTAGTGATATATTTGTGTCAGTTTCCTCCAAAATGCACCCATACCACTCTCCTCCTGAATTGGGGCCGCTCATTTGCTTACCTTGACCTTTGTGTGACACTTGGATTTTTCAGAATCCCTATGACTTCTGTGATGTAACATTGATGGCAGCACCTCCACTCTAAAAGTTGTTCCTGCACCAGTGGTAGAACCACTAGAAAAGCAGTGAATGAGACTTTGCCAAATTTTAGGATTTTATTTCCAGCCCCAACATGTGCATTTGGTGTCATTTGATGAACTGAAAATTGTGGACTCCACAAACTACAAAGGTATCTCCAAAACGACACTCAAAACTGTTGGATTGTTAAAAAATGTGTGGAGTTTCCACTCTGAATCTTCTCTAACATTAACAATTTGCACACCATGTATTTAGGCAATACTCTCATACACACTCACTAGCATTTTTGTTTCTCTTCGGACCCATTTGTTTTTTCAGCTTCGCATCCATGCTCCACTCTTGGTAAAGTTGTGACTACTTTTTCTTGAGCTGCAGGCTGGACCAATGCTGTCTTGACAATCATTACTGTTGGCTCCTCTGCTAGCAGTTTGTCTCTAAATCCTGGTTGTCCACTGTTGCCCCTTTCATGATTGCATGAAACCTCCCCATCATTCTCTAGGTTCATAATTTATTTGTTTAATATTATGCATTCATTTTCACTCCTTTGTTACATCTTGCTGTTTGACTTGCTGTATGACTGATTGGACTACTCAAGCCAAATTCTTGTGTCACTGCTTACCCCAATCTGCTCTGGGCTGCTGTGTGGCTTCTCTGCCTGCATAGGTAAAAGGAAAAATGGCCACTGCTCCTCCCTGAACACTGTTTACCTTCTAGTGTATTTGTACACTAGTACATAATTCAAAGTTCTCCAAGAGAAAAATCAAATCTTTACCAGAGATTGTGGGATACAATGACATTAAGAAACATTTAGAAGTCAATAGAATTCCTAGGGGACTTCAGATTAACACATTTCCAACTGTGGAAGATATAGATAATTGTAAAGGCTGAGAGGTGGGAAGCAAAATTAATCAAACTTGCAGGGAACTTATGGAAATGTTAATTGGCTTTGCAGAATCAAAAAGATTGATTTTAGAAAAACAAATTGAGGAAATTAAGAGATGTATCTCTTATACTGTCTTGCAAACTCTATTTATGAGGATTTTATGAACAAGTATGGAAAGGATGTGCAAAATAGAAAGAAAACAAAATTCTTGCAAGGAGATAGAGACTACAGACTAGGGAGGGTTTTCACTCACGATTGATAATTTGATGGTACAGTTAAGAAAGCTAAAACACAAATGGCTAGTGATTCAGCTTGAGCAATATGTCTAGCGCATGTCCCTGTAGCAGTGAATCAGACTTAGAGAATCCAATTAATTCTAAAACAGAACTCATATAGGAGATCGTCTTCGGTTTGTTAGATGTACTGAAACAGGGCCGGACTGGACGTAGCAGACACCGGGCAATCCCCCGGTGCGCCGCACGGGTGGGGGCCGGTTTTGTTACAGGGCCGTTTCGGCCCTGTAACGAAATCGGCCGAAAACCGGCCCTGGCAAAGAGCTCGGTGGCACCCCCGCTGGGGGGTGGGGGCCGGCCGAGCACTTTGCCAGGGCCGGTTGTGGTTCCCAGTCCGGCCCTGTACTGAAACATAACATTTTTACAAATGAGAGCTCCAATCAGAGAAATGGAGAAAAATCTTTCAAAGACTCAAAAACTAGAGGAAGGAGGGGTGGGAAATCCAGAGCCAGCATGCAATCGCAGAGGCATTGCTAGTGTCACAACCGGAGCTCAGAGCAGGAAAGAAATATTGACATAGAGAACATTGTTACTTATTTATCAGATAGACAGATAGACAGATATTGAGGTGAAGGTTCTCAACAAAGGTTTACGTTTTGCTCCAACAAATGAATGGCATGACTTAGCAGCAAGGATGGATCTAATCAGATTTACATGTAAATTGAGACTTCAAAAATCTTTTGCCAATAAAATTCCGGTGAGGCAATATATTCAGATCAAAGAGGCTATACGTTCGATCTCTACTAAAGAACTGATTTTCTCTCAGAGAACTTTGAATAATGCCTGATCCTTAGTTCATCTCATACTGTGTCCTGTGTCTGTTGGAATTATGTTTTTTTTATATTCTTTAGTAGGTCCTTTCTGTATGAAGGGAGATATGTGATATGTGGATGTGCTCCGTAACCTGTACATGTCACTGCTTCCATTTAAAGTACATTAAGTGGAAGGAGTGTCTTATATTTAAGCCAATACTTTTGACCTATAACACATCCAAACATCATGAGGTAACTATATGACTAGTCTTCCTATTTACATCTACACATACTTTAAGTATATGCAGTGGGTGTCATATTATTGCCATATGGTCAAACACATACAATATAGTGCGGGGGGCCTTCTGTGAGAGTGTAGGTGGAAGGAGGACAAAGATGTGTTAAATCATGTTAACCCGATATTTTGTACAGTGCAAACCATTTCATCCCTAAGGGTCTCAAAGCGCTGTTAGCCATCGGGAAGTTTAAGCAATTTATTGCCCAGAATCACATGGTGCTGAGCTGAGCTGCCGCCGTAGCCAGGGATCGAACCGTGAGACTCGTGCTCCAGAGTCAGCTGCCCTGGCCACTGCGCCTTATCTGTATTTGTGTGGCACAAATCTCACCCGGGAGGGTATCTTTGCACCTAAAGAAGGACGGTGTGGCTCGAGCTGGGACCTATTGAAATTGGCAGGTTTGCAGTTTCTTGCAGAATTCGAGAACTGAGCTTGGTGGCCCTGATGTGCAGGGGGAGGTCGACGCAGGCTTTGGGAGCCAGGTACAAGGAAGAGAAGGCTCATTGGTTCTGGCTCTTCATACGCACGGTACATGGACGAGTAGGAGGACCGATGAGTTGAGGTCGGGTGTGGAATTTGATGTAGCTGTTCTGGTAAGTGGGGCTAGATGGGCTGAACTAGGAACAATGTTAGCTCGAGGAGGGATGTATATAAGAGAAGACGAGTGAAGAATTTACCTGTTGATACTTAATAAACCATTTTCTTTATTCTTCAGAAACCTGTCTCCAGTATGCCCTCTAGCTTCGTGTGGACACCTGCCATGCTTCTCGAACGTTCCACTGCGTCTCCCGGGAAAAATCCGGCTGTCAAACGGGTCTGTTCTTTTACCTGTTAATAGGCCTCTGGAGGAATTGTACGGCAAGGCTGTTTATGCAATTCTGCACCCGTTAATCAGCCTTCGGGGAAACTGCTCTGTGAGGCCGGTTACATAATTATATCTTATCTAACCTGCCTCTGGGGAACTATACCACAATGTATTCCATAGCTTGATGTTTGTGTTTGTAAATGATTATATATTATACCCCAGGGGAAACAGGGCTATGTATGTTTAAATCGTTCCCAAAGCAGCTTGTCGTTGCTTCGGTGTAGAGGAAAACTGCCCGAGCACTGTCAAATACAAACGCGGTTCTAAAACCTCAGTCGATACTTCAAGAAATATTTCTGCCTGCTCTGAAATCTCAAACGGCTGCCCCAATAAATAGTCTTTTAATCTTTTCCAGAGGCCTGCCACACAAAAGTGATTGTTTGCTCATTGTAATCCCCTCTAATGGATGGGTAAATTGTACTTTAAATTAACTCGCTCGTGCTGCGCTTTGTATTTTGTAATATCCCCAATTGCAAAGCCCATTCTCTGCTTTTTGGAGTGCTACTAAAACAAGCCATAGGGTGGTATATTCATTTCACTTAAAATAATATGTGTAAGGTAATTAGAGCCGTCGTCCTAAATGCGCACTAAGTCTCACTTTACTTTAAAGAACTCTAACCTCAATTACATTTCGAACTATCAGGCGCTAAATGGAGCACCCGGTTGAAATCATTAAGCTTTAACTAAATGTCTTTGCATCTTTTTTGACAAATAATGGCCCTGCACACTTCAGCTGCCTTTACTTATTTATAGTTGTTTTAATAAGTTTAATAATTCAGATTCGAGTTAAACTATAACGTGTTTGCTTACAAAAAAAATACATTTGGGCATAAATATAAAATTGTGTGCACATTACAATATAGTTTGTGGACTACAATTTCAGTTTTCAGCTTTATTTATTTTCATTCAGCACCTTACATATTATGTATGTGTTGTAAAGAATCTAAGGAGTTTAGCTTGCTATTTGAGTTTATGATGTTGTAAATTTTCAACACCGTTCCTATATTTTGTGTCTTCATTAAAAAGTGGTACTTACTACTAAATGGGAGGGGTTTGGGAGGCATCGCAGAGGCTGTGCCTCCCTGAGAGCGGAGGAGCATCGCCCCTTCCCTGGAAAGCAGGAACCATAAAATAGAAATTTTCTATTGAAACAGATTTATTACCATTTTATTTGTCGTGCTGTTAGCCACCGAGTCTGAGGGCAGGAGAGAAGCAGGGAAGAATAGTGTGCATTTCAGTTTGATGTGCGCATGTCACTTTGGCCAGCTATCTTGCGAGGGCCAGCCTGACAAGCGCACATTAAACACTCTAACCTGAGCTGTCTTAGACAGTTGGGTGAAGATGCACAATCCCTGTGTGCTTTAAGGAGCATCGAACCAGCACGCTCCAGCCAATCCTGTTTCTTTCATGCTGCCTGAGCAGCATGAGAGCAGCGCCAGGTTTGGTAGAGAGGAGTGGCTGGCTGGAGCTCTGGGAGCCTGTGCTGCCAAGATTAAGAGAAGCAACGAGCATGAGGCACTAGGTAAGTTATTATATAAATATTTTTTAAAAATCGTTTAACTCACGGTGCCTTCAGTCTCAACTCCAGAGCTCTCAATTGTGGCCCGTTATAAACACTGTTTAAAGCGGACAATGATTGAAAGCTTTGACTTTGAGCCTAAGGGCACTGCTGGTTTTTATTAGTACCAGTCAGTTTGTTAATAATCCCCCATCGCCCCATCTGTTCTAATTTCCACTGGCCAATGCCGAGCATAAAGAGGAGTTAAAGGAGAGTCAGTGAGGGGCCTAGGAAGGGATGTGTACTTACCCACGAAAGAATAAGCCCATTGCTATTCACAAATTGACATAAATTAACTCAAGGCCGAAGTAAGTTAAGCCGCACAACTGGTCAACCACTGGCACTGCAACACCCTCCCATAAAAATCAATGGATGTAGGGACTTAAAATGAAACCTTCATAGGAAATAATGTTCAAATGTAATTATTCAAACAAATAAAAATAGATATAATTTAATGTAAAACAAATTATATCCAATAGTACATATGATGTCTTCAATTATAACATAGTTAAATAACTTTTTTGGATTTAAATGAAATTAACATTTCAATACCATGAGCTTTACATCACGTTTAATTAAGTGTATAAATCAATTTTAATATTTTTTAATACATAATAAATTCATATAATTTTTTACCTTAGGTGAAAATATGTTTTTATTTAAACCTTAAAAGAAATGTTTTAATGTAATTTAGTATATTTACATTAACTAAAGATATGTTTCAAAATATAGTTAATAGTGCTGTAGCATTTATTTTGTTAGTTCTACATTTAAAATAAATATATGGAACCCATTACATTGTTTTTTATCATAAAAATATTTTTACATTTTTTTAGGTTTAAATCTTTTTTATTGTTATTGTTACCATGTATACAATCGCATATAGATACATCACAATTCACTTAGTGTGGCATTACATATTGCATCTTCCATTGCAAGGATTAGCTAAGGCTACATTATAACATGTTTTACAGAAAACGAGTGATGTCATTTGCTTTATAAGTATTGTAGTTATAACCCCTCTTCCCTAAACATGAACTTATAAACAGTCCCTCCCTTGCTTATCCCCCCTCCCCAGGTATTCACATTGCTCTACATCATTGCAGCCTGGTGTATAGAAGTGTATCGTAGTTGGGTATCGAGTAGGATCATGGGACTTAATTTGTGCGTGTTAGTCTAAGGAGGCGAAGGTATTTTGGACATGTGATTTTGTTAAATTCGGAAGCCAGAAGGATAAGGAATGGTTTCCACACGTCCTTGAATGCGGCTTCTGAATTGGTCAGAGTGGCATAGATTTGTTCCATCCCCAGAACATACCACAATCTGTGGCGCCACCCCAGGAACGTTGGTGTTTTTGGCATCGGCCAGTGCGACCAAATGTTCTGGAGTTCTGCGCCCAATGTGATGCCCATCTGTCGCCCCCTCTGGGATTTTAGTGGAAAGGTCAGTGGGTTAGGCAAGCCCAGTTTCACGTACGCCGGAAATCTTGGTATCTGCGTGTCAAACTGCTGGTCTATTTCGTCTAATATTTTAGGCCAGTACGATGCTAATACTTGGCATTTCCATATTATGTGTAATAAGGTGCCATCCTCCCTACATCCTCGCCTGCATGTGGAATTCCGTTCTGGGTCCCTTTGTTGAGCCGCATTGGCGTCAAATACCAATACGTTACTATGTTGGTAGCGGTCTCCATACTGGATGCGTTTCGCGCTGTGTGTCTAGCCCTGTAATACATTTATCCCCGCTCCTTACTTGGTAGATCCCTACCTAGCCCCTTGGTCCAACATTTCTGGCTTGGGTGGGTTGTGTGGGAGCTGGGGAGCGGAACATGGCGTATAGTTCAGAGATCAATTTCTTTTCATTGCTTTTGGTAACTAACCATTTTTTATATCTCATCAGTTTCCTACTGACTTGTGGATACACACTGGGTTGGAGCAACCAGTGCCGTAGTTGCAAGTATCGGAACCGCTCAGTCTCCGGCAGTGTGCAGTCTTGCCGTACTTGTGTGAACGGTATAATCTCCTCTACATCGAACATGTGTCCCACCGCTTTGCCTGGTGTGGTTTGCCGTACCGCGAATGCCGTGCTTTCCAGTCCCCGGAAAATTTCTTATTTCCAAACCGTGGCATCATAGGGGAGGGGAAGTTCGTCAACCTTCTTTTAAATGCCGTCTTGTCCCACACCTCCATCACTGATTTTGTGATGGGTGACCGCTGAAGACTCTGAGGTCTATCTGCTTTCTGTAGGAAGGGTATCTCCCACAGTGAGAGACCCGCGATTGCCCTATCTTGAAATAACCACCTTTTTTCTGATTCTTCTCGGCTCCATTCCACCAGATATCTCAACTGAGCAGCTCGGTAGTAATCCATGAGATTTGGGATCTCCAGCCCCCCATCCTCTGGCGACATGTATCCCAGATTTCAGCGCATCCGCGGTCGCGTGCCCACCCAGATAAAGTGGAGGATGTCTTTCTGTAAAGATGCTATTGTTCCCTTAGGTGGAGCGATCAGGAGTGTTTGGAACATGTATAGTATTTTCGGCAAGGTGGACATTTTGATAGCTGCTATACGACCTAAGAGTGAAAGGCGATGATGTCTCCAGCTGTCCAGCTCCCTCCTAATCTGACAGGTCAGTTTGGCATAGTTTAGCTTAACCTGTTTAAATTTTTTTGAAGAATAAAACACCTTTTTACTTGTCCCTATATACTTTACCATAGGGAGATCTCTGTGGTCGGGATCTCCACCTCTGTGGTGGAGATCTTTGCTTGGTAAAGCATTGAGAAAAGTAAAAAAGTAAACTTGGAAAACATTTGTATAAATATTTCTATGATTAAAAAATATTATAAATATTTTTATTTATTTATTTTAAATGCAGAACTGAAACAAAAATGCTTTAGCCCTACTAATTACTTTTTGAATTAAAATGAAATTATTTAAGATATAATACATTACATTCAATTTTTAAATACATTATTATTTTATATGCATCAATAACAACAGAAAGTGATTTTTGCAATTAATTAAAGGTAATTAAACCATAATTTATGTAAAATTATTGTTACATACATTTTAGAATGCAAAAAAGTTTATTAAATATTTTATAATTAAATTAAAAATAGGTACTATTTTTGTATTTGTTTTTCACATTAGATGAAAATTATTTTAACTTTTAAATTACCACTATATCCTACGGGGCTACATTTACTTTCTTGCCATCATTATTTTCTGTGGGATGGGGAAAATGTAATGGCTCTAGAGGATAGCAGCTGGGTTATACCATTTTTCATTTACTACTACCATGAGGCACCACTAACTTAATTTCAGCAGATAATAACGACTGGAAAACATCTCATATTTCAAAACTGCACTGCATGACTTTCAGTCAGCATGCTACCATATTTTTATTCAAATTTCAGAACCCCAAATTGTTTCAAGAACATTTGATTAAGGTAAATTAAATACATAGGGCTTTATTACGATGGCTGTCGGACCGCAACCAACGGCTCATCGGTTGCTGTTCGATCGCCATCTCCTGCTGTGGTCCGACAGATGCATTGCAATGCATGCAGTTTGAGGGACCGACCAAGGCTTTCTGACGTGCTCATGTAGCCCGTCAGAGTGTCAGAAACTCCTCATAATCCCTTAATGACGGTGACTCCACCATCGGGATTATGATGTCGGTTTCCGACAGTCATGCCATGTTGACCTTTCTGACATGGAAAGGCTATCGGAAAGCAACATAGGGGCCCCCTTCCCCCATAGCCCTCCGCATCGTGGCCTGGTAGGCACCTACGGTGCCTCCTAAACATCTCTGCACCGTGTGGCAGGCACCATGAGGTGCCTGCCCCATGGTGCAGTGATGTTTGAAAACATACATTTTTCAATGGGAGCTTGTGCTGCGGGCGTTTTCTGGCCACCACACAAGCTCCCATTGGAAAATTGATGTTTCCAACTGCACCATGTGCGGCGCATCCAAATTGGAATGTCTGAACTGCCGAACTATGGTCGGGGGGTTCCTTCCCCCCAACGGTACATTCACTCAACATTGTAATCTGGCACATACTTCATATATAAAGACAAATACACCAATTTACATAATCCCAAACTTTCAAAAGATAGCCCGATTTCAATAGGATCCATATCTACCAGATAGGACACAAAGGATTTTCATGCTCTAAAACTATTTCCTGTACTAAATGAACATAATAGGTCACTCCAGCGGGCTATTGGTTTATTAAATATCGACAACTCTGCAATTGAATTGAGGGGCATGGAACTTCATTGGTGGAACTGTTCAGTTATAATCTTTCTAGGATATGCAACATATGATATCAGTATGAAGGACTAGAAAATCAGGATGTTTTGGCAATAGAGGACGGAAAAAACAACATCTAATTGACTGACCTCAGGTAACTTTGAGCAATAAGAAATCATTCACCTATGATTATGTGTTTGATCCATCCAGCGAGCAGGAAGAAGTGTTCAATACAGCTGTTGCCCCTCTGATAAAAGGAATTTTTAAAGTATACAATGCCACCATCATTTCCTAATGGTCCGAGTGGATCAGGGAAGCCTTTCTCTATGGGTCACGCATACAAGCAAAACCAAGAACACGAACCCACTGTGGGTGGTATCCCTGTGTGATACGCACCCTGTTCAAAGAAATCGAGCAGCAACCTGATTGGGAGTTTATACTGAAAATATCCTACCTGCAGATCTACAATGGAGAGATCCGAGACCTGTTGTCCTTAGGAACCGACGGTTACATGCATCAAAATCAGATTTAGTGATTCCTAAATAACGATCAATAAGGAATCGCTATTTAGAAATCGCTATGCGCAATGCATGAACCCGTTTGCGGAAAATAACGGAATCTGTAATAATCACAAATGTGAATAGCGATTTCACAAAAGAGTCGCGCAAATTCCGAAAAACAGTATTTGTAATTTCACTTTTAGCGATATCACAATTTGCGAAATCACAAATTGCAAAATCGCATATTGCGAAATCGCAAAAAGCGTGTCGCATTGGAAGCATGCTGATGACATCACAGCCAGGAAGCCATCGAGCCCATGCTTCATTCAGTGCCCAGAAGAAGTGAGAGGAGGAAGCAGAGTGCTGGAGCTGAGCTGAGTCATCACCCAAGTTTCTTTGCTGTAACTTTCTGTGCACCAGAATGGATGAGACAACATCAGGGGAGAGTGCCACACCCAGAAAGAGAAAATTGAAATTCAGTGAAAGAGAACTGGAAAACCTCATTGAGGAGGTGTCCAAGAGCCATGACAAGCTCTTTGGGAAACTGTCACTTAAAGTGCCAGAGGCAGAAAAACGCAGGATATGGCTGCGTGTCAAGAGCAAGGTCAATGCTGTGGGTGTCACACACCGCAGTATAGATGATCTCAAGAAGAGGTGGTACGACCTGCGTAGCCGTGCCAAGGAGTGAACTGCAGAAAGGCTGAAGGAGGACAAGAGCACGGGGGCATCTACTGTTCCAGACAACACAGCCCTGGAGGCCACAATCCAGCCTGAAGCAGTGGTGGGAGTGACCCAGTTGGACACATCCGGCGTGGCTAGTACCACAAAAGGTAAGATGCATGCAACCATACCCTGCAAAGTACTGTTCAATTGTGCACATACCCCAAGTACAACCCTGGTGTACAGGTCAAATTCCAGTCCATGTGTTCCCTCATACACCCAATGCATTATGGGAGTAGTAGGCATGTCAGTCAAGTGGGCAGTCAAACACAACAGTGGCAAGTAAAACACAATAATGGCAAGTAAAACACGCCAACACTGCATGGCAGTCGGTGATTACAGTCATTGATTTAATGTGAGCCAAGTATGCTTAATGTCACACAATAGAAACCTTAACACAAATTAACATTGCACTGTTTCACATCACAGATGCAGCTGAAGTAGACTTGGAAGACAATGAATGTCTACACATCTCAGAAACTCCTGCAGAGACCGATGTGGAGACTCCAGTTGCCCCACCAAGCACACCCCCTGCACCCACAAAACACAGGGCCCAAGTTCCATCACTGCAGCCCATGGAATCAGAGCTGGCTCCTGCACCCACTCCTGTGACCAGCCAGCCTCCTGTGAACACAACACCTACTCCCCAGGCACCGGTCCAAAGTGGACAAGGTTCCGCATTGCTGCTCAGGAAGACCAGGCTCCAAATGTGCGGGGTGGCATGGAGTTCCAGATGTTGTGTGTGCAGAGCCTGCAAGCAAGACACATGGGTTCAATACAGCTGCAAGTATCAAAATTGGCAAAGAACATCAGCCTCATGACAGACAGTGTGCGGGAGCTAACCACAGTGGAGGGAAATAGGCAGAACAACGCAAGCATGCAGGAGCTCACCAGAGCGATGCTTGAGGGCCACAGCACACAGAGGACAAGGAATCGGCAGTACATGATGCGCATGGCATCCTATACCAGGTCCAACAATAAGTTCAGCAACACCACTGCGCTGCTGTCACGTCGCTCTGTGGCCATGCAAATTGATATGGGCCATTGTTGTGGGGATGTGGCCAGGGCCCTTGGACAAGTGACCACTGCCGTGGAACAGATCCAGGCTGGTACTGTTGGTGGCAGCAACTTAACGGGGCAGGAGGGGAGTGAGGAGGCATCCAGCCGTAGCAGCCTGTCACTGCCAGAGACCACTGCCAGGAGGCACAGTACCCGCAGCACAACACCTTCTGTTGCACATCAGGGGGATGTAGCCAGTGCAGGCAAAAGGTGTTTGGGGGTGCGTGGTAGGAAGCGCTAGACAAACATGTCCTCCTTCATTTGCCCATGGTGACGTAACCATGGTAAAAACCAGTATAGTGATTGTTTCCAGGTACTGCAATTGTTTATTTTCCTGTATTTTTCTATGCAATCACTGTTCTATTTAGCACAAATCTCTGTGTGGCTACACACTACTACATGGGCTCATGGTAGTAAATACTTTTCTGTTCGGCATTTAAGTGTCTTGTCTCATCATTACATACCTCAGAAATAATGTTGTGTGCTGTCTGCACTTCTCCTTTGCCCTTCTGCTGAGCTTGCCCCATATGCTTGTCGGAGTGGTGCGGGTGGTTGGTTGTTCCCCTCAGACTCACTGTCGGACACCTTGATGTGTATACCTCTCCTGGTGGCAATATTGTGCAACATGGCACATGCAGCCACGATCCGGCAGCAGGTCTCTGGACCGTACTGAAACACTCCACCAGTTTTGTGTAGGATGTGAAAGCGACTTTTCAGTAGTCCAAACGTGCATTCGATGATGTTGCGTGTGCTGATGTGTGCTGCATTGTACCTCTGCTCGCCACAATGTCTGTGGATCCAATTTTTCTGAAAGCAGAACCTACTCTGGACCCTGGCAGAAACCTTTGACTGACGACTTGTTGGATATAAGGCCATCAGTCAAAGTACTTAAGACTTGTCTCCCATATTTAAGACAGACATTCTGACATACTTTTTCCAGTTTGCGACTGCTGGGGAAATCCTCTAAATTTGTTAACTTTTCACCACACAGATGTATGCTTATGAAGGCAGGGAGAAATTAAGCTTATTTGATGGCATGAGAAGAATTTAATTGTGTTTTCCTTTTAGTTTTGCTGCCACCAATATCAATATTATGTATGAAACATAATTTTTAAAAATCTGACCAATAAAGTTGAATGTTTCAACAGAAAAAGATGCCACAAAAGCAAGAAACAGTGCCTCCCCTGGAAAAAGGGAAGAGTCTGTGTGTTTACTAGAATTGCTTTTTTTTGTTCTGAAAATAACAGGAGGGTTTATACTTGTTAGAATTAATAGAATGTATTATTTCTGTGCTTAGTATACCCTGTTTAAGGCTTGCTACATAGAAGAGCGTTGAAAATAATCTTGTTGCTGTCAGGACAACAATATTGCCGGCGTTTCAATTTCAAGAGGATCTACTTCTCTGTTCTTTGTCGGTGTTCTCCTTCTACACAGATATAATTTTATCCAGTTCTGGCCAGCACTATTATTTATCTAACAGCTTAATGACCCACTGGTGTGTTATGCAATAGCAACATTTCTATTGGCTGCTCTGAAATGAAAGTGATTATATCAGAGTCATGATGTCTGAATTTGATCTTATACTGTGAGTTTTTAGTAGATATCTGGAACGATGAATTAAGGATGTTTTTTTTTGTTGTTTTTTTTAAATTATGTGCCTTCTTAAAATGAATACACAAAATGATGTGTGATTGAAGGTATAAAGGAATAACAAGAGGATTAGCTTGATCTAAATAGCAATTTTATCTTGGCAATGATACATGTTTTCCAAATGGGAACTGTTGGAGTTTAGGCCCAGTCAAACATTAATCTCTAGAGGGGCAACCTTTCAAGCAGCACAAGAGGTATAGGGTGAAATCTATCATTTGTTAACATCTCATTCCAGTGCAACTCATGTGGCCACACAATACTCCACTCAACAACCTAATCTGAGTTTATCAGGGTTTAATTATAAATTTAGAAACAAATCAATGTGAACTAATCTCAGCACAATCCTATAAAAGTACAGAAAGACCAAGAGAAAAGCCCAAATCTGAAGAGATTTCCCCTATATAATATAAAGCAGACAACTAGCTCTATGACAATGATGCAGAGGATCAGGAAAAAAAATTATTACATTTCACCTGATGATTCTCCTTAATAAGCATGAGACAACTATCTTTCTTTACATTTTCTTAAAATGGCAACCCTAAACTAAGAAGCATTTGGTATGGGTAAAATCAGAAAGGTGTCAGCTGTGAAAGTCTACAGTAGAAGGTACTCCAACCATGGGTCAAGTAGCATAAAGCCACAGAAGCATAGGTCTGCTCCCTGAGAAAACGTAAGATGACTCTCCCTTTCCTCACTTCGTTCAGCATAAAATATCAATTGCAGTCAGGGTAGACAATCCCTCGTGATCTTTGCTGGTGAATTTCCACAGCTTGAGTTCAGCTGGATACTTTCACCACCTTTCCCACATCAATAAGTTGCAACTTCAATCGTCCTTGGTAATTCCTCTCCTCTACCATGAAAACTCGCATCCTTGCTTGTTACCGCATTTCTCCTTGCCAACCTCGTCTTCTCATACATTGCTATCTAAAGAAAACAAAGCGCTCCAATGCTACCTGCCGAGGATTTCTCTCTCCATACCTGCAGTGGAAAAAAATACAAATACACACATTCTACATCGAAGGTTAAATATGAATTACATGTCAAACTCTAAATGTAAGCATGGGCCAAACTGTTTCCCGAGTCCCGCTCTAGACAAGTTTTAGTAGTGCACAGGGTTACAGAATATGTGCACATTTCTACACACAATAAATGCAGCTCCTCCATACATGTATAATTGTAAAGAATTTCGAAGATGTCATTCTTAATGCACCTGCATGAAATAAATTCTTGTTACGCCGTTAAATATTAAAAAATTAGTTTATACACATCCAAATTTTATAACCTCACAATGGGACATATTTATGTTAACTCATCCTGTGACATTAATATAGAAGTGACACATAAACCTTTAATAATCAGGGTCTGTACACGAGTATGTCATGTGGAATACTTTAAATATGCAATACTCCACTCTCTTTAGTAGCGTTATTACACAGAACATATTTGAGTGTTTACTACGCATGAATAGGATGGCCTCCTACGATATATCAGCTGGGATCAAGCTTACACTTTTCCAATCCCCCCTCTGATGGTGTATCAGGCAATCACAGAATCTCTCATCTCTTGATCTTATCAGATTAACCAAGTTAAACCTTTGTTGTGGCAATTGCTGTTCTCTTGAATTCCTCCAAATGCTTCAACTCATTATAATATTAATTATGTTTCCTTTCTAACTTCAAGTCCTCTCTTTTTCGTGATATTCCTTCCTGCTCCTTGTATGTTCAGGTCACTTTCACACCCACTATCAGGATTACTGCACAAAGTGCAATAATCAACAATGGTCTCAAAATAGAACCCACTATACCACTTCCCAAATCTGCAAACCATCTATCTACATCACTTAATCCATGTCCAACCAAGTACCAAACACCTTCTGCTGCCAATACCCTCACTTCATTGTGCAAATCATTGATATTCTTTATGAACTTTTGTAAGTCTTTACTTTTTTTCTGGGACATTAGTAAAACACTGTTGGACTTTTGACATCCGGCAGAATCCACCTTCCTTGGCAAACAGAATGTCTAATGCAAGTTGATTGTGCAAAACCATAGCCCTAATAGTAACCACCTCAGTATTCACAAGCAACAAACATCCAGCTGTACTAGGAGACAACTTATCAACTACAGTGGAAAGTTTTCTAATTTTGATGTCATTCAATATCACTCCTACTCTTGGAGTTATTGCTCCAAAAATATATCCCAGTATTTCTCCAACCGTGACACCTCAGTTGGACCTAGGTTTCTCCTCCCACACAGGATGATCAAAATTCTCCTCATGATAGATCTTTGGAAACACTACTCCTACATAACATGTGCCATGCCATTTGCTTGGCAACTTAAAATAAGCATTCTTCCCAAAAATAAAATAAGCTCCAAGAATCACAGGGTCCATTCCACTTAGAAATAAATTCTAAGATCCTCGAACCTCAAAAGTATGATCACACTATCTTTCCCCTACAGGAATGGTATTGTATTCATTCTTGTCATTGTATATACACAATTGTCCTTGATGTTGCCAATGTAATGTCATTGCTCTAGTGTTCCCTGCTGCTTGATGAACTACCTCTTCCTGTGACCAACTTGTAACACGAACCCCTTAAGCTGCATTCATCTTCACTGATTTCCATCTATCTTCTACCTGCTCTAAGAATTTCTTTTCAATGTCAGTAAAGACACAGGTCAAATTATATCTATGGGCATAAGCAGTGGCTAGTGTTTTAATCGGGGCAAAATAACTGCTAACAGTTTCTGCATTCTGAGCATAGGAATGGCGGTTCACATGTTTAAACAATGGGACTTCTGAAAATACTAAATCATAATTAGCAAAAAATCATATGTCCCTGACCATAGAAAATACTCAACAGTAAACTACAAGTAATGCCATTAGTCAATGGTATGTGATCGTATGTAATTCCCCTAGCCACTGAAGAAGGTAACTGCATGCAAACATAACATTCCCTTGCTTCCATTGTATTGACATGCTCATGAAGCAGATTAGTGTAAGCGTTTAATGTGAAATCTCCTCTAAATAAATCAGTATGCAGATTGTGCCCTTCTAACAAATATTACCCTCTACCTACTATGTGTGGTGGTTTCTGTAGAGACATAGTTTTTTCTCTTTTGACTTGTATTGGACTCAAACTTAATACTACAATTAGCATTATTAAGCCTATCACTATTATTGTTTATATTGTGCCTTTTATATACCTACGTCTACTGCTATTATTATTCGGTTCCATAATATTTGAACTTAGACCAAGTTGCTGGAGAATCAGCAGCAACAGAATCTTCTCTGTTGGTCTTTATGTGAGTGAATTGCAAAACATTCTTTAATTGTGCTCAACTTTATTCACAATATATAAAATCTTCGTGAGGCTTTTCTTACCCTACTCCATGTTCTTCTAAATGTTAACCCTAATTTTATTCTTCTTCCACCCAGACCCAGGTAGTCTTCTCTAAACACTCAACCAAGTTTATTCATCATCTTTAATAATGTGAGTACTAAGTTTATTATTAAGCATCTCCAATGGCATTATTCACAATCCATCAACAAGCACACAAGCCTCTTTGGGATTCAGATAGGGAAATTCATTGTCATTCAGCACAACATTTCTCAAAGCACTAAGTCTTGTCGGGTAAGGAAGTACAAAAGTATAGAGATAGTTCAAATCAAGTTCCAAAAGTTTTAGAAGGATTTCTACTACTATTCCATAATGCTTAGAAGTCAATCTAGTTGTCATTAGTAGCAAGATAAGTCCACTCAAGAAAAGAGTACCTCCGACAGGGCACCCTCGATCTTTTGGATCTTCTGAGATTTGATCCTTCGCTTTCATCTCCACTCAACTCTGATTCACCAGGTGCTTCAGATATGGGTGCAAGAGATCTTCCAGAGAATAAGTTCAAATTTCTCCTCTCTTTATCCTTAGGCCGGCGTTCTTCCACCAAAACTCTTGATCCCACAGCTCTGGTTCCTTCTTTGGGGTAAGAATCTGTTTCGTTCACCAGCACAGAATCAGCTGCTTCAAGTACGGACTCAGCTTGAGATTTGTAAAGACCACCCTCAGATTATTCAAGTGCTGCCTCAGGCTCTGTCTGGTCCCCTACAGCTTGGCTTCCCATGGCCTTTCTATCACTGCTTGCATCTCTTCTGGGAGAGATGCTGTTTCTTGTTCAAGGGGACACGGGACTCAACAAGTGTGGGATGCATGCACCCAATTTGGACGACCACCACACTTCATAGCAGTTGTAGTGACCAAGATCACCTGGTATGGCTCTCGCCAACAAGGCTCAAGACCATTCTTCCGCATATGCTTCTGCACTATGACCCAGTCACGGGGACTAAGGTCATGGCACTGCTCCTGATGTGGCGGTGCTGTTTCTGCTTCGACCTGGTGAGACACAGAATGAACCAAGTCAGCCAATCCTGTACAGTAATAGAGCACCAAATTGTCTGTGATGTTTACAAGCATATTTGAAGGCACAGCAGGCAATCGCATAGCCCTCCGCATGATTATTTCATGTGGCAACAATCCTGTTCTTCGATCTGGAACACTGCGAAGACTCATCAGCACCAGAGGCAAAGCAATGGGCCATTTCAGAGATGTCAAAGCACACACTTTAGCAAGTCTAGATTTTAAAGTGCTGTTCACTTGTCACAAGATGCCTGAAGGTTCTGGCTGATAGCTGCAGTGTAATTTCTGTTCCACTTGTAAAGCTGCTCATAACATTCTCAGGACCTCATTATTAAAATGAGTTCCTCAGGCTGACTTCAAAGAGGTTGGAAATCCAAATTTTGGAATGAGTTCCCTCAATATCAGCTTAGCTACCATGAGGCTATCAAATCTTTGTGCAAAGATTAACACCACTACTAGAATGTACCTCAATTCATTACACACTGGCTTCTCAATGAAATCCAGTTGCATTCTGTTGAAATGGCCTCCTGATCTCCCTACATGGCTCAGAGTAACAGTAGTTCGCTATCCAACATTCATTTGCTGACAAATCACACATCAATAACACGATGTCTACACCATCTCTCAAAGCTTCGGGTTAAACCAAGTCTGCCTAAACAACCTCACCATGGCATCTCTTCCTACATGCATTGACCTGTGATAGTACCTCGTCATCATTGGCAACAAACTCTTAGCACTGTTTTTTTCATCTCCTGAAACCCAAATGCCATCATTTCATTACACACATCCTGCTCTGATCCAACCTTCCTGTTCCTCTTCAGTAACTTCCTCTTGCAACCTATTCTCTTCCCATGTGTCAGCAATTGTCATCAAAAGGCTGAAGCTGGTTTCATCTGTTCCCTCATTTGTGTATTCACCATTGAAAGTACAAAGATTGAGTGCACAGTAACATGAAACTTCATGGATATAAAGACTACTTATTGTCACAAAATAGCTTCCTTTACAATGGGCTGAGCACTTAACAACCGCAACTTGTGCTGGCATCTGCAGAGCTTCTAACAGTTTTCTTACATTTTCCCCATTGCAGATCGGGGACCCTGATGAGGTCATAAGTTGTGAACTGCACAAAACCTATACTGGCTATCATTGAATATTGTAACTTTTAGCTGGTCTGAAACGCAGCGCTCTCTGGTAAGGGCAATCAGCTCTGCCACCTGCGCAGAGAATACTCCCTGAGCCAGTCAGCTTCTATCACTCCCATAACAGTACAGATAGTGTAGGCAGCCTACAGGTTGCCTTAATTGTCTCTTAGACATGAACTATTCACAAACAGGGTGTAATCATCAGATTCAGACAATGGCTCTTAAGAAATATCGGGACGAGGCTTGGTGCATAGCTCAGTGACATCGAGACAGTCATGCTATACTTCGATCTCATCTGCAACACAATCAGGTTAAGGTAACCGAGTAGCACGGTTCAGAACCAAACATCTTTTAAGGGTGACATTTTCTGCAGCTAAAATTGTCTGCTCGAACCTTGTGAGCCTACTATTGGTTAGGTGTTCAGTATGAGTTAAAGTCAACAATATCTCAAAAGAATGAGGAACGTAGACAGTCAAAGGGTGACCCATCACAATCATTTTGCATCTCCTCATACTGACACTTGTTACAGCAATGAATTTGAGACATCCGGGCAGCGCTGATGCTACTGGATCCAAAGTAGCTAAGAAATAGGCAACTGGTCTACGGGCACTTCCATGATTCTGTTTTGATGCGAGAGTGCACAGCCTTCTAGTTCACTACAAAAGAGAGAAAAAGCTTTAGTGTAATCTGGCATTCCTAATTCAGGAACGCGACAAAGGCTTTCTCAGCTTCAGGAATGCATTCAAGCAATCATTGTCCCAAGGAACCGGATCGGACACATCTTTGTGTGTCAGCCTCTGTAGAGGCTTGGCCATTTAGGAAAAGTTGGGTATCCACTGGTGACAGTAGCCCTCCATTACCAGAAACATCCTGACTTCTTTCAATGTGTGAGGTGGATTCATTTGAACGATCGTCAAGATTCTTTCTTGAGACTCCTTTCTCACACACTTCACAATGTGACATCCTAGGTAGAGAACTTCTGTCTTACAGTACTGCAACTTGCTTGCGGATGCTTTATGTCCTTTCTCAGCCAAATGGTTCAGCACGGCAACTGTAACAGTTTTACAGGCATCTCAAGTGTTCAATGCAATCAACAGGTCATCGATATACCTAACTAGGACAGAGTTAAAGGGCATGAGCAGGTATTCCGGATTCTTTTTCAAGATCTAGTTAATAATGGAAGGACTCCCCGTATACCCTTGTGGGACAAGGCTCCATGGTAAAACATGATTGCCCGCCCGGAAAATGAATCCAAATTGGCTGTCCTCATAGAGCTGGAATGGAAAAGAAGGCCTGACAAAGATCAATGACAGTGAACTATTCAGCCTCACATAGAATCTGAAACAATATCACAGATAGATTTGGTAGCATGGGACTACAAGGACCCATTATGTTATTTATCCTGTGAAGATCCTGCACAATCCGGCACTTACCGCTCGACTTCTGCAAGCACATAATGGGTGAGTTACATGGACTCCCCAGGAGCTCCTTCAAAATGCCTTGCTCAATCATAGTCTCAATCACGGGTAATTTCAGCAACTGTCTCCGGCGTCAAGTTATACTGTGGTGTTCTCGGGTATTCTTCATTTGGCTTAACCTGGATACGAACCGGCTCAGCTCCTCAAATGATTCTAATGTCCTTTCTAGAAAAATCCCAAACTAGATCTCTCACTGTGTCTCTGAGATTTAACGGTAAGTCTTCCACTGTCAACATGGGGAACAGTGAAACATATAACTTGCTAGATTAAAGGCAACGTCTTCATTGCTTGTCTGAAGCTCGATACCCTTAGGTGTGCAACAGATGGTGCAATTTAACGTGCACAGTAAGCCATTTTCCACAGTCACACAGGACTAAAATCACACACCACAAATTGATGATTACTCTCAAATGTCCCTATCTTCACAAGCACTTCTTCAGTAAGGGGGAT
The DNA here is from genome assembly GCF_964204655.1 of Triturus cristatus. Classification (NCBI taxonomy): domain Eukaryota; kingdom Metazoa; phylum Chordata; class Amphibia; order Caudata; family Salamandridae; genus Triturus; species Triturus cristatus. The sequence continues at coordinate 398,596,750 of NC_140595.1, forward strand.
TGACAATTGTTTATTTTCAACTCTTATAATTTGGATTCTTTTTCCCCGAGAGGTGTAGTTTTAGAATCTCTGCTGTTCTCATAGTAGATCCGGTATCCCTGGTGTTAATCAGGGTAGTGACATTGTGGCCATCTACATCAGCATCAACAGATGGTCCACTCTGGTCTACCTCTAAGACTGCGCCAAGCGTACACTCTTACTTCACCCTCATGCACCATCATAAGGAATGATCGGAACGGTACTCATTTGATGCATCAAACACGGGAAACTGTTGGTATGGACCATTATAAGGAGACACGTTCTGATTCCCCTTCATGTCTGTATTCAGATTAAATCGGGCACTACTCGTAGCTTGCTGTGGCATTGGGGGCTGTGGCAATGGCATCATAGGACCTTGGCTTTCAGCCAAAGATTGGAATCTCGATCTAGGCACATTGTGGGGTTGCATAACATTACCCTGAGTTTGACTTAATCCTCCATTCTGCTCTTGATTTTCAGGATTAAAGCACCATTTGCGCTTCCAATGCCCAAACTTATTGCAATAGTGACATGGGTTTGATTTCTTTAATGTGGCAACATCTACTCCAGTCTTAGGATATATAGGAATACCTCTTTCCCTTCCTTGTCCTGGAAATCCTCCACCTTGTTGCATCGGAGTCCCAGACTAGTAGCCTCCTTGCATAGGGGTTAGTATTCTCTAGATTAGGCTGCCCCTGTCCCCTTTAACCAGCTTTCCTCTCGGCTACCATCAATTTCTCCTTCAGTTGTTTGTGCTTCATTTTAATTTCATCACAACATTACTTTGCGTAATGCAGAATTTAATCGAAAGAGTTATTCTGCCAACAGATCAAATGTTGCTATATCGTCATACTAATTTCACAAATCAGGGCACAAACTGTCCCAGAACCTTGGGTTCTAGAGTGTCCTGTAGCAACCTTTCATAGAACGTATGAATAGTCTCTTTAGGCTCTTGGGGCATTTTGTCAATCTTCACCCAAGCAATATCCTGTGGTGGCACTTTTGCTTTCAACCAAGTGATCACCTGCTCGTATTTATTCATCAACACAAGTGACGGACCATGTGTCAACGGGTCTCTCTCACGCTCTCCTTCAGGCCATTCTATAACTATCTTACATGCCAACTAATGGATCACTAGGGACCACAGTTTCGAACAACATATTCAGATCGATTCACAACACCTTCGACATTTTCAGAAATCAACCAACCTGTTTATACCACTCTGCAGGCTTTTCTCTCAGCCTCAGGAAACCATTAGTAAAAGCTGCAAGATCACCTCTACTCCAAGGTACACGCACATATCTTCCACTGGGTACTTCCCGTAAGGGGAAAGCCTTGATACCCCCTCCTGTTTCCCCCAAAGGAGGAGATTCTTCCGTCATTCTTTTAGAATCCTTCCTTTTTGCCCATCGTTCTTCCCATTAGTCTAAGGTGCTAGAAATTCAGATGTTTGAAATTAACTCTCAAATTTGGGTCTTCAATCCTGGTAATCTGAATGCAAGTCTATGAATTTTCGGAAAAACCTTTGTTCGTTCTTGTGAGACTGATGAGGATATAACCCCGCCAATGGCCCCCTTTCCATCTTGTACCCTAGCGAGGATGTCAGACTCCGACCGGGGCATAGCCAGGAAGGGGTTAAATGTTTCCAGCCCTTCTCACCCACAAGATCGTGAACGCTGCCTCCTCGACGGCCACCAATCCCGAAGCGCCGCGTGGACTCAGGAGGCGGGGACTCGCAGTGAAAACATGGAAGGCGCAGGCAAGAGATGCGCGGTGAGGAGTACCCCTAGAGAGGAAGAGGAGGAGACCACGACGACGACCGAAGGATGCCGGGACCCTGGAAGAGAAGCAGACGAGGGAATCCAGCCTGACGAGGAAAGAAGCAGCGCGGAACGGGAGGAGTGGTCCGAAGAGTGGTGGACACCCCCGGAGGACGCTTCTATGCCGCCGCAGCTCCGGAGAGCTGCGGCCATTGCGGTACGTGAAACGGGGTAGGGGTCAGCACAGGGAAGGGAGGAGAGAGGCGAGTCCACGGGATTGCAAGGATATCACCTAGAGTAAAACGGGCACAGATTCCATCGTGTCCCCTCACGAGCTCTCACACCGTTTTTTTGTTTGTGTTTAGTTTTTTTTGTGTTATTGCACTCCCGCATGTCCGTGTGGCCAAACCACTAGGCACAAACCTTAAAAACAAGACAACTCCATAGATGAAGGCAGTTGTCTGTCTTTACGTAAAGTAGAGCGATCTCCTGAGTATAACAGGAGACAACAATACGGCCTGAAGGAAAGGCCACAGTTACACCTGGCCCTCTGTTGATACTTTAACCCGTCGTGGTTATTCAGCTACCCACACGTAATTTTTCCCTCTTCTTTTTCTCTCCTTTCCTTCCTTCCTGCACTCCCCTCTCGAAGCATCTTCCTGCTACGGTGGTGGGACGTGAGATATCTTGCGTTATCGGTTGCTTTCAGGACATGTTTGAGTGACAGCCCTCTCTCTCCCTTCTTTTGAGTTTCTCCTACTCCGATGCAACAAGGTGATGTGGCGCTTTCCCCGGAGTCCCAGACTAGTAGCCTCCTTGCATAGGGGTTAGTATTCTCTAGATTAGGCTGCCCCTGTCCCCTTTAACCAGCTTTCCTCTGGGCTACCATCAATTTCTCCTTCAGTTGTTTGTGCTTCATTTTAATTTCATCACAACATTACTTTGCGTAATGCAGAATTTAATCGAAAGAGTTATTCTGCCAACAGATCAAATGTTGCTATATCGTCATACTAATTTCACAAATCAGGGCACAAACTGTCCCAGAACCTTGGGTTCTAGAGTGTCCTGTAATAACCTTTCATAGAACGTATGAATAGTCTCTTTAGGCTCTTGGGGCATTTTGTCAATCTTCACCCAAGCAATATCCTGTGGTGGCACTTTTGCTTTCAACCAAATGATCACCTGCTCGTATTTATTCATCAACACAAGTGACGGACCATGTGTCACCGGGTCTCTCTCAGGCTTTCCTTCAGGCCATTCTATAACTATCTTACATGCCAACCATGGATCACTAGGGACCACAGTTTCGAACAACATATTCAGATCGATTCACAACACCTTTGACATTTTCAGAAATCAACCAACCTGTTTATACCACTCTGCAGGCTTTTCTCTCAGCCTCAGGAAACCATTAGTAAAAGCTGCAAGATCACCTCTACTCCAAGGTACATGCACATATCTTCCACTGGGTACTTCCCGTAAGGGGAAAGCCTTGATACCCCCTCCTGTTTCCCCCAAAGGAGGAGATTCTTCCGTCATTCTTTTAGAATCCTTCCTTTTTGCCCATCGTTCTTCCCATTAGTCTAAGGTGCTAGAAATTCAGATGTTTGAAATGAACTCTCAAATTTGGGTCTTCAATCCTGGTAATCTGAATGCAAGTCTATGAATTTTCGGAAAAACCTTTGTTCGTTCTTGTGAGACTGATGAGGATATAACCCCACCAATGGTCCCCTTTCCATCTCGTACCCTAGCGAGGATGTCAGACTCCGACCGGAGCATAGCCAGGAAGGGGTTAAATGTTTCCAGCCCTTCTCACCCACAGGATCGTGAACGCCGCCTCCTCGACGGCCACCAATCCCGAAGCGCCGCGTGGACTCAGGAGGCGGGGACTCGCAGTGAAAACACGGAAGACGCAGGCAAGAGATGCGCGGTGAGAAGAACCCCTAGAGAGGAAGAGGAGGAGACCACGACGACGACCAGAGGACGCCGGGACCCTGGAAGAGAAGCAGATGAGGGAATCCAGCCCGACGAGGAAAGAAGCAGCGCGGAATGGGAGGAGTGGTCCGAAGAGTGGTGGACACCCCCGGAGGACGCTTCTATGCCGCCGCAGCTCCGAAGAGCTGCGGCCATTGCGGTACGTGAAACGGGGCAGGGGTCAGCACAGGGAAGGGAGGGAGGCGAGTCCACGGGATTGCAAGGATATCACCTAGAGTAAAACGGGCACAAATTCCATCGTGTCCCCTCACGAGCCCTCACACCTTTTTTTTGTTTGTGTTTCGTTTTTTTGTGTTATTGCCCTCCCGCATGTCCGTGTGGCCAAACTACTAGGCACAAACCTTAAAAACAAGACAACTCCATAGAAGAAGGCGGTTGTCTGTCTTTATGTAAAGTAGAGCGATCGCCTTAGTATAACAGGAGACAACAATACGGCCTGAAGGAAAGGCCACTGTTACACCTGGCCCTCTGTTGATACTTTAACCCATCGTGGTTATTCAGCTACCCACACGTAATTTGTCCCTCTTCTTTTTCTCTCCTTTCCTTCCCCTTCCTGCACTCCCCTCTCGAAGCATCTTCCTGCTACGGTGGTGGGACGTGAGATATCTTGCGTTATCGGTTGCTTCCAGGACATGTTTGATTGACCACCCTCTCTCTCCTTTCTTTTGAGTTTCTCCTACTCCGAGAAAAGCGCCACATCTTCGCCCCACAAGGAAAAGAAGACCCACCAGCAACCCTTGAAAAGGAAGACACCCATATCCACAGATTGACGGATTATTGTTGGACTTGTTTTATTTTTATTTTTTTGTTGTTCCCAAATAAATGACGCCATCATACAGTCTTACAAAATAAAATGACGCTATCATAAAGTCTCACATAAGACCTCCTCGTTTGTTTTCCACCCTTCCCTCTCACAGTTCTATATCAACATCATATCTCTGAGCCAAATCAGATAGTTTGTCATGCCCCTGTCTCGCTCTCTTAGTGACATCTTTACTCATGAACAACAGTTCATTCTGTTTGTAGGTATCTATTCAATTAAGCTCTAAACTCCCAGTTATAATTTCACCCAATTCAGTTTTCAAATTAACCCCATTTCTTAAATCTACCTTCACTGCTGATTTTATTGTCCCTTGACTCCCCTACACTCCGACTTCCATTTGAATCATTATTATTATGCTCCTTAAACCATTGCTCTAAATCCTAGTGTGAGGATGAGCCACCCTCGGAGGGCGGAGCCAGGAGCATAGAAGACCAATCAGCAACGAGCACGGATCTGGAGGGACAGACGCTTAGACCTGGGGCAGAAGGCGGAGGAATGCGGAATCCGGAAGACTCCAGAAAGGAAAGAGGAGTCAGGACTCAAGGGGATAAAGAGGTGGAGGAAGAAGATGGATGTTCCGTTTCGGCAGCTGAAAATGGCAGAACAGTGCCAGAGGATGACGAGGCTCCAGAAGGGTGGAGCGAAGAGTGGTGGTCACCTCGGGAGATCTGAAGTCCCCGCCGCAACTCAGGGAAGAGTTGCACCTTACCTGGTACGTGGACAGGGGGAAACGGTACCCTTGGGGGGGAGTATGGGGTGGAGAAGGGGAGCACACGAAGAAGAGTAGAAAGAGGGGGACCAAAAAGAGCCCTATGATGTAATACAAAGATTAAGAATTGATCCCAAGAAGTCAGAATTTAGAGAGGAAAGCAAAGAAACAAACAAACATATAAGCGAAGAATACCAGACAAAAGGGTTAAAGCGGTAGCGTGCGGAGAGCTATAAAAAGGATTCAGGAAGACTGAGAGAGAGTCCCTATAATCAGTTTAAAAATAAGAGAACAAAGTGACACGGAATTAGTTATATGTATATATACATATATGTGTATTTGTTTTCTTTCTCTCTTTTGTGCACTAAACCTCCCCTCTTTTCCTCACCCCCCCATCAGTGGGTTAGAAGCTATAAAAGATAATTATCCAAAGAAAAAGGATTTTTTGTGCTATAGTACACCCGGGTGTGGTGAAGGTCACTTTTATTACTTCACCAATTGGACAGTACCCTAATACTTACCTCAATTTTTCTTGTATACTCTCCTGGTAATCCGGGGGGAACGCACCCTTGGAGACCGAACTTGAGACCTAAGAGGAAGGAGTGAAGAAGCCCTGGAGAATCCGGAACAGATAACAGAACCAAAACAATAATTTTGTTATGCTTTGCCCAAGATTTATATTTTTGTTGCATTGACTTCCAACATAAACGCCAACATTAAGCACATACGGCCTACCAGATTTATTTTCCGCCCATCCCTCACACCTAGACATCAAATAGACATTGACTCTCAGACGTTCTTTTTTGTGTGGTGCTGTCTTGGGGCATACTATTTCATATGTGTGGGATAGTTTCCCACACTGGGGAATCCATACCTGTCAGTCCTGGAAAAGACCTTATAGGTCTGAATCCATTCTGTAGTACAGAAGGACCTACACTCACTGCACACGGTGAGCTCGTATTCATCGGAACCAACAGGACAAATTGGATTCCCTGGCCATCTGCTCCTCCTTCTGGTACCTTTGCTTCTGTAGAAGCAGTCATTCTCTGACTCATTCCACGCAAGACTAGTGCTGTAGTGTTTATTGGGCCTAAATTGTTTTCCCAAATCTAACTAAGGTTTTCCTTTCTTTTCCTGTTGTCAAAATTGTATACTACTCTCTTGGTCCTCCGATGGACCTTGTTTTGTGCTAAGAGGGGTTGGATATAAGGGACCCAGCAGTCATCCAATGAGGACCAGGAATTGGATAACTGAACTACAAACTAGAAATTAAGCTCATGTAAAATACTCTCAATACAATGCTATAAAGGCAGAAAATGTCCACAGGAAGCCTAAATCTCCTGAAGAAACATAGGCGAGCCAAAAGCATGCACACTAAAATCTCAGTTAAAGCAATACAAAATAATAACATTAGCATTTGATGCTCTGAGATCTCCCTAATATGATCCCTCCTGATCATTAGTGAACTCAATTTAGGAATGCACATTCAAATTGGAAGATATAAATCATGATAGCTGAATCGATATAGACATTTTAGTATAGTTTAGCAATGATTTGATGTAATTGGATGATGCATTTATTTCTAAATGCATCATCCAATTACATCAAATTGTAAGCAATTCGGGCAATTCTAAATAGATATACCAAAGCTCAAGAATTCAGGAAGGGACATTGAATACTCCCGTTTGAGCAGTCTCCCAGGAAAGGAAGAGACCGCTAAAACATATAAGGCATATGCGTCAGTTCAGAAAGAAAGCCAGGTGAGTCTGCATCAGACAAGTTCAAAGATGCAATGGATAATCAGCAAAACTCCAAGAGAACAAGACTGCAAGAAGCTCTCCCCCTTTCGTTCAATCAGGCAATATTATATTCTTAAAGTTCCGGGCCTGACATCTCCTGGAATCACCTCATCGGGTCGGCCCACTCAGTCCATTAGCCAGTTTGTATATGATGAGTGTCAGGCGACATAAAAAAGACACAAAATGTCGAGAAATAGGTGGAACAATTACACCATCCTTTAGCAATCCAGTAAGTGAAATGTCAAAACAATGCTCCTTTAGCAAGAGCACATGAGGAAGTTCAAAAGGACAGTTTCCCAGGCAGTTGGCACTGTAACTAAAACGTAGCAATTGGTCTTGTACAGTACATGAGAGCTCAGGAAAGAAAACACTGCTTCACATTATTTGGTATATTGAGAACTTCTCTCATGAGCAGTGTATTCAGCAAATCAAGAGACTTTACATTTTCAGTCGTGCCTAAATTAATAAGCACATTCTATGTAAAATATATAGGATCATTTCCCATACGTTAACACGGTAAAATCATTTAGTGTGGTTACAATTAATACATGTCTGTATGATGTATAACGACGTTGAAAGTACTAACATGTAAAAACATTTTAAATCAAAGTAGTAAACTCTTGTTATACCCGCATAACGTTAGTAGATATGTGAAATACATTCTCAGAAAGTTTCACAAATACATCATTATTTAGAGATGAATAGCCCCTATTTTTTTGGGTCATTTCGGTGCACACGTTTACACAGAAAATATAGATTCTAATTGAATGCATCATTAATCAGGTTAAATCTTGATAATGATCTAGTTTCCATTATTTATACACATATATAAAAGAAAATAAAGAATGATTAGAAGTAAACTCCATAACGTGAGAGTTTCTAGTACACGTTATTGAAAAATAATACTTTGTCAATTAGTAAATAACAATCTATATCATTAAAATGAAGGATTTAATCTAAACTACATCTTTTTCTGCATGCTTTTATGATGCAGTAATTAAAATCTTCTGTCTTGTCATGTTTTCCCGAAAGTGTAGTTGGTGCACATTTATTCATTTTCTCTCAGAAATGTTGTGATTCAGTTTCTCATGTCTATGAAAGTGTAAATGTAATTGTTTCTCCAACACTAGGATTGTACATAAAGACATTAGGTCCAATAGTAACCGGTACTGTAAGAGCATCCAAAGTTTCAAAGACAGTTTAGTGCTAAACGTTCCAGAAGAACCTGGGACACAGGTTCCCATATTCCCTCCTCCTGTAGTTTGCATATCTTGTCCCAGTTGATATAATACCTGCAACATCAGGTCTAGGAGTAACCGGTGCTGAAGCATTTTAAGAACTACCAGTAAGAATTGTACTACCCCCACTTCCCATTTGCATCTGATTATACGGGGGTAGATGTTCAGCTAACAGTCCATCCAAAATGCCGTCACTTGCATCATTGTCACTGTCTGCATTTCCCTCTACCTCCTTTTGCTTTTCCTTTCTCAATCTCTCGGCATTGCTTCCCTCGTTTGTTGTGACAGGGTATAATCCTACTCCCTCAATCATGTCTACTCTCCATCTTTTCTTTTGTTCATCCCATTTTGCATCTGTGCATGCATTAATTGCTTTCTTCATACTCCCTTGATATTGGTCTCTCTATTTTACATGTTCCCATGCGTTAAGCGTTTCAAATTGTGTAATGATTTCATGCCAAACAATATTCCTCTCAAATTATTATTTATTCTCAAATTGAAAGTACTGTGGCATGGAAACATTAATGCATCTTCTTTCTCTGTGTGATCTTGTGCCAATTCTTAAGCCATGCAATAGTATGGAGCCCTGGTTTCATTGCCATATACGAAGCTGGCATGTCCTCCAGTGTTGCTTACTCGCCAATTCTAGAAGGCACACCTAGATCTCCTTGTATCATATCTCTTATTGCTCTAAAACATCTCCTTTTTTCGACCTTTTTATTCCCAACAATTTCAATTCAATCCAAATGAAGCAATTTTCAGGTTCTGCTACAATGCATTTACCAAAAACAGCTCAGTATCCAAGAGACAATGTCAACCAATCCCAGCACAACATTACACCAACCAACCTATCCCAGCTCGACTCGCTCTTGAATTACTCTCACTCGTCGCAGCAGTTTACCTCCTTCACAAGCTTTCCCACACTCTCTCTCTCCTAAACTCCTGTTTATACTAAAACATTAACTAACAATTGTCTGCTCGGCTAGAAGAAATGACAGAATCACTCATCCAAAGAACACACATTCACAAATGAAACCTCGACTAGTGGGGAATCACTTAAATCGGTATAGCTTCCCTTCTGCGCAAATGTTGACCATAATAATTACAGCTCTATCTTTCATGCTAAAGTTCCCTATCTCGTTTGAGCTGTCGACAACATCTCATGACAAACCACACAAAACTTTAGCAGACAATTACACACTGTGTCTTCTGCACCTTTGTAAAATATCTTAGGTCACGTCGGACCCGATAACAACTTCAATAACTTCTTCAACTTTGACTACTTAACACCACATTCACAGGACTCTCACAACATCTCTGCCAGACATCGCACAGTCAATATTGTACCACAAGCTAAGCATAATTTTCAAACCCACAACCCTACTGATACTCACTCCTCTTCCTCTGTCACTGTTTCAACACACGTCACTGCAACTCCATCTATTCTGTACGTCTAAATCCTGAATTCTTGACTTGGGCCACTGGGGTTGGAGGTCTAGATTATTCTAGGTTAGATTCTAATTCCCCTTAATTTGAAAGTCAACCATCCTCTGCTACCAGTTGTTGGAGTTTGGGCCCAGTCAAACATTTATCTCCAGAGAGGCGACCTTTTTAGCAGCAAGAGAGGTAAAGGGAGAAAACTATAATTTGTTAACATCTCATTCCAGTGCAACCCATGTGGCCACACAATAATCTATTCGACAATTTAATCTGACTTTAGTAGGGTTTATATATAAATTTAGAAACAAATCAATGTAGACCAAGCTCAACATAATAATATAGAAGCACAGAAAGACCAAGATAAGACAAAATCGCCTGAAGAGATTTACCCTATATAATACCAAGCAGACGACTAGCTCTATGACGATGATACAGACGATCAGCAAAAATAATTGAGTATTACATTTCACCTGATGATTCTCCTTGAATAAGCATGAGCCAGTTATCTTTCCCTAAATTTTATTAAAAGGGCAACCTTAAACTAAAAAGCATTTGGTAACGGTAATATAAGAAAGATGTCAGCTGTGGGAGTCTTCAATAGAAGGCAATCCAACCATGGGTCAATTAGCATAAAGCCACACAGGTGTAACAGAGGTCTGATCCCTGTGAAAACCTAAGATGTCTCTCCCTTTCCTCACTTTGTTCAGCATAAAATATCAATTGCAGTCAAAATACACAATCCCATGTGATCTTTGCCGGTGACTTTACCGATCTTGAGTACAAATGGATACTTTCACCACCTTTCCCACATAGATAAGTTGCAACTTCGCCCATACTTGGTCATTCCTCTCCTCTCCCATGAGAGCTCGCCTCCTTGCTTCTTATTGTGCTTCTCCATGTCAACTTTGTCTTCTCATACCTTGCAATCTAGTGAAAGCAAAACCTTCTTGTGCTAACTATTGAGGCTTTCTCTCTCCATACCAGCAGTGGAAACACAAAATACAAATACACACATTCTATATCGAAGGTTAACTACGAATTACAAGTTAAACTCTAAACGTGAGCATGGACCAAACTATTTGTCGAGTCCCACTCTAGACAATTTTAGTAGTGCACAGGTTTACAGAATATGTGCACATTTCTACACACACAATAAATGCAGTTCCTTAATACATGTAAAATTGTAAAGAATTACGTAATGGGATTCGAAATGCACTTGCATGAAATAAATACTTATTTTATGTATAAATGTTTAAACAGTAGTTTACACACATTAAAATTTAATAACCTCCCAATGGGACACATTTATCATAACTTATCCTGGCACATAAATATGTTTCACATAAACCTTTATTAATCATGTTCTATGCACGAGTATGTCATATATAATACTTTAAATATGCAATACTCCACTCTCTTTAGTAACATTCATTTCTGCTGACTACACATAAATATGATGCACTTCTACAATATCTCAGCTGGGATCAAGATGGCACTTCTCCAGAACTAAGTTGTAGGATAAACTGTCCAATGTATGAATTTGTATATTAATTACTTTTTTTTAAATGGATTTTATAGTACTTACGGTTCTATGTTTTCTTGTTTTTAATTGTATGTATGTACATTTTATGCATTGGAAACGATGTAACCTAAAGTTTTTGATGCTGATGACAATACTTAGAATGAATGTTTTGTGAAAATCCATCAGATTAAAGGAGAATATAATACACAAAGTTATGTAAATTAAATGCAATTAGGAAAAAATGGTAGACCCATAAATGAGGAAATTGAGTTGCGACCCTTGACCTTTTGGCGCTGACTATGGGCGACACCCGAACTACTAGTTTACCAGTCGGAACTCAAGGCAATCCTGGGGCTTAGAGGGGTGGGAAAAATATCTTGGCTGGCACATATCAAAGACTTGTGCTTTGGGCTGGGCTGGCCAAATTTATGGACCCACCCGGAGGAAGCGTCTCGGTCTATTTCACGCCTCGAGCTAGTTAAAGCTTACACACTTCTTAGATTGGGTGAACTCTATAGGAATGCTAAAAATGGTTGTTTAACTTCAGATTTTTTTGATTTTAAAGACCAATATTTATTTGAGACCTATCTCGATGACGTCTATCCACTTGTGGCAAGGAAACTTTATGTCCAGTTTAGATGGGGCTGTCTACCAGTTCATGCATTTACAAACAAATGGACCAAAGCCTCCCCATCTGCCTGTCCGGCCTGTGAGAATCAGGAAGAGTCCCTTACACATGTTTTCTTTTTTTGCCCAGGTTATATTGCAGCTAGAAGGTACTGGCTCCTACCAATATGCAGGAACCTGGGGTTCAGACAGACATGGGAGGCTCTTAGAGTCCTGCGAACTGGAACGCACCCCTGATTGTTTTTGCAGTGTCCCGCTTCCTTAATTCCATGTGGTTTAGGCGTCGCAAGCTCTTAAATTCCACTAGTGCAGTCTAAATGTACCATTTCCGTCTTCCATAGCTTTGAACTTATTAAATATGAACTCATTGTTTTAAATCTTTTTTAAATTTTAATAACTTTTTAACGTGTCATTAAGGTTGTATAATGAATTGTTATCGGTTATATCCTGTGACGCTTAAAATGTTATTTTATGTATTATATGCTTTTTTTATCTTCTGCTTTTATGGTCTGTAATGATTGAAATAAAGCTTGGAAATTGGAATTGGAATTGGTAGATTAATATACAATCAGGCACAAAACCCTGTTTGCATTCGAATTGGTAAGATAAACTTAATGCAAATTGCGCACTTATTTAGTTTTTGCTAACCTGATTTTTCTCGGGTGAATCCTAACTAAAAGAGGTCAGGCAAATAGCACAAAACAATGTTTATATCCCTCCGAATAGGAAGTAACTTACGATACACAAACCCTTTTTTATATGAAAGAGTATTTGTCAGGCTTTTTATCACTCCTGTGACACATCATAAAATGCTGAATTCCATATCTGACAAGAGCTGGACATGCTCTTCTCTAATGGGGAATGTAGCCCCTGTGATTGTTGACTGCTCTCTGGTTCAGTCTTGGTAGGTTCAAGCTTGGTGTAAAATTACAGTATTATTAGCTCTTTTATACAGGCTATCATTAAAAATGACATGTTATGGTCTCCTTTGACAAATTACTTTTCCTCCATCTCTCAGTAGCTAATTACTGGTTTTGCAAGAGAGGTTGCCAAGCTTCCTTGGTATGTTTTAGTAATCATACAGTAGCTGTTCTATATAACATAAACATAACATGTATTTTTAAGGTGCACGTCCCTTAGTTCATTCCATAAATGGTATATTAAGATTTTTATAGATATTCAGTCACTACATATTTATTATCGGTTAACATCATTGCTATGTTATTATTTATTGTACCTACTTAATACATTCCAATCCTTTATTCCCCTCATTTGCCTCATCCTCTTTTACCCCTTTTTTTTCTTTTCCTTTTCTGAAAAAATATCTTGTCATTGCCATATTGTCTCTCCTGAATTGTTCACTATGGAACTGTACTCCTATAAGGTTATTACTTAATATATTTTATACAAGTTTGTTTGACTTTGCTTTTTTAGTGGGTTTACCTCCAGACGTTTTGCTTTTTGGCCTCCTATTTGTGACCCTGTTGTTGTTGGTTTTAGGACTCTGGGCACTTAACCAATGCTATTCAGTGCTAAAGTGCCTATTCTTTCCTGGTAAATTATATTATGGATTGGTGTTTCCATGATTGGCATATTTGATTTACTGGTAAGTCCCTACTAAAGTGCACTGAGAGTACCAGGGCCTGTACATCAAATGCTGCTAATGGGCCTGCAGAAAAAGAAAGTGGGAAACCCAATTCACCCTTGGAGGCTTGGGAAAGTTAACTATTGACAGGTAAATATGCTTACAAGAGATTTGTAGATTGTTTAACTACAGTTTACCAGCTGGAACTTTGACATATTATTATATTAACTGTTTCACAAAGTACGCCTTAATGAATCCCTTCTAGGCATATTTACCTGTCAATAGCTAATGGGCCTGCAGCACTGATTGTACCACCCACACGAGAAGCCTTTCAAAGGGTTCTCAGACCAGCCATCATGTGTGCTTCAGCTAGGTTGTGGATTGACTGTCTGGCTTTTGAGTGACAGGGGCTGGGGATGTGCATTCACTGTAGACAACCACTCGGGGAGTTGAGGTATGTCCTGTCTTTCCTGGATGAGTCAGGGCTGGGATGAATAGACCTGGGCTGCATTCAGAGTAGTGGGAGGAGTTTCACTAGCGCTGGAATAGGCCTGGTCTGCATTTAAAATGGTGGGAGGAGATTTGCCTTGCACCTGAAAAGGCCCTGTCTCCTTTGCACAATTCTTTCTTCATCTCCTGCCGGGAAACTGGACCAGAGAGGACAGAACTGGTTTGGGTTAAGCATGGACACTCTCTGCCCAAAAGAACAACGAGAAACTGAGTATAAATATTGGCGCCCAGACCCATTACTGCTGAACTAAGGAACCTGCCAGGAAGAAGAGCCGGAAAAGCTGTCAGGAGGAACTGCCACATTTCTTCGTGCTCTGCTGTCTTGGCCTGATGCTTGCTGCTTCTGTCTTGGGCAGGGAAAGGACTGGATTGTACTTTCATCACCCTGCTGTTAGAGTTTTCTTCAAGCCTTGAAGTAGAGCTTGACTCCTGTTGGACGTCTCAGGAAGATAAAAGACTTCAGAGAACTCAGTTGGATCAAGAAACCTGCCAAGAAGAAGAGCTGGAAGAACTGGCAGGAGGAGTACGGCCCCTTTGCTGTGGAGTTGCTTTGCTGGGTTGGCCTGCAGTTGCTGCTTCTGTCTTGGGCAGTGAAAGAACTGGACTGAACTTTCTTCACTTGTCGCTGAGTATCTCCAAGGGCTTGAAGTTGAGCTTGCCTCCTGTTCATAAAGTCTCAGGGACAGCAAAGACTTCACTTACCTCCGAGTACTGCCTCTGTAACTGTGGGTTTCAGTTGCCACAGAGGGGGAAAGCAGCTGACACCGTCACCGACACCGCTGCTGCTCCGTGTACTGAAGGCACCGCCGCACTTCGTACCGCAACCCTGGTCTCACTGACGGCAAGGACCGCCACTGCCACAGAGCCTCTGCCTCCACCACGACTTGTGGGCACCGCCTCGCTTCATTCCGGCACCCTGGTCTCACCGACGACATCGCTGCGTGCTGACCTCGACACCTGTGACTGCACTGTGGTTTGTGGGCACCGCTCGTAAGTCACATGACGCACCGCCCCGTGCCACACCGCAGTCTGGGCTGACCAACGCAGCTCCCATCAACCAGCACTGCCGCTTGCACTGTGACCTGTCAGCACCGCAACGAGCACTGCCCCACCCCGCTTCGCACTGCAACCCTGGTCTCACTTATGCTGCTAGGTGACCGGCACTGAGCCGCTGCCTGCACTGTGAGTTGAGGGCACCGCACACCGCAACGCTACACTTCACATCGCAATAGCGACAGTTGCCACGACTGGCCCACACGACACGGTTGGCCGGAACCAAAGGTACTGTTATGAGTTTGCTGATACTACTGGCAGCCCGCACCAACGCGGTCAGCTGGAACTGCATTTTAAAGTCATTCTTGCAAACTGCATATTTTTTATTTCTGTATTTTGGTCTTTTATCGTTTTGGTCTTGTTTACACAGATAAATATTGGTTATTTTTTTCTAAAACTGGTGTGGTATTCTTTTGTAGTGTTTTCACTGTGTTACTGTTGGCTATATGCAAATGCTTGACACACTGCCTCTGAGTTAAGCCTGACTGCTCGTGCCAAGCTACCAAAGGCATGAACAAGGGTTTTTTCAGTAGTGTATCCCCCTTATCCTGACTAGAAAGAAGGGTCTTGACAAAGTAACAACCTGACAACTAGAGACCCCCATTTCTAAAACTGTTCTATTTTTATTGATGCATTTGTATTCTAAATAGAACTTTTTCAAACTTAAAAATCGTTTAAAAAGAAAAGTTAGGGACAACAGTATCATTTGAAAATCACTGCGACTGTAATTGTTAGTTGATGTCTTTTGACAATATAGGAATATACTTTTATGTTGCAATGTTTTTGGAATGCACTTTTATATTTAATGCGCTGACACATTTAAATGTTTAGGGGTTTTAACTTTTATTTACAAGTTGAACATGTTTTTGAAGGCTTATAAATGTGGTTTAACCCCTTCGCCGCGGCAGGAATTCCGCCGCGGCGCTGGGGGGGGTTTGGGGGCAGCGCAGTGGTGCTGTGCTTGTGACGGAACCGCTCCGTCACGAGCCACGGTTGAGCTGTGCTCATGACGGAGTGGTTCCGTCACGTCTCCGCCCACTGCGCTAATCGCCCGCACAGGCGGGGAATTAGCGCCGCGTGGGCGGAGCGGCGGCCAACGGCCGCAGCATGACGGAACCACTCCGTCATGAGCACAGCGCAACCGTGGCTCATGACGGAGTGGTTCCGTCATGAGCAGGGAAGGGGTTAAGAAATACAACAGGCTTTACAAAGCATATAATAACGAATGTACGCCTATAAAGTCTTGTCAAAATGTGAAGATGTTTTATTGATATCTGGCATTGTTCTGTGAATTCTGCGTGGTCTAGACGTTTCAACCATTGTAGTAATGTGCAATTACGGCCACAGTGTTTACATGGTTATTAACTGTAATTGCAAAAGCTGTTTCTGAAATTGAGTCGACAGAGCGCTTTCCTGTGCTGCTGATATGAGCTGCTTGTAACTGTGGGTCGCACTCCATTTTTGTCGGGGATATTGCAATATTGTAACATTATCATCTAGATGATGGTTTGTAAAATAAAATGCTATGACTGTAATCCAGGGAAGTGCAGATTGCACCTTGTTTGCAGCGAAATCTACAGGTTTTCTCTGAAGGGGGTTGACAGATTGTGACAGGAATGAATGGCTGTGTCAAGAGCCACAGATTTCATTTTGCAGTAATAACACTTACTGGCATCACTTTAAGGGGAATAAAAAATGGATTCTGATGTTTTATTGTGCTGTCAGTCAGCTTGAATCCTAACCATTCTGTCTGCACCGGGAAAAGAAAATATATATGCTGCTGGGAAAAATAAGCATCACGCTGCTCTTCCAGGAGAAACGTGCAAAAAAGGCACTTAGGCTTTTATTCAGCTATGAGCCGAACCGATGTGTGGTAGGAGGAGTTAGCCACTTTTTAGGCTTATACTTGTCCTTCCCCTTTTATTAATTCAACATGTACTAATTGTCACTGATTGGCTGGAGCGGTAGACTAATCTAGCTGTTGGTAACATGCAGCTGTACTGGCAGTTCAAGTCAAGTCAAATCAAGACCACTTTATTCGATTAATTAAAATCATAAAAGTATACTATACAAATACAAAAATGTTAAAAATCTTAATAATAGCAAATATACAGATAAAAGCTATTCCAATAACAATAAAAAATTTATGGTCGACCATAGCCAATTTAAGCAGTTAATGCAAGTTCATTTGTCAGTTACTAGGGGGGGTCAGTGACATGAACAGTTTTTAGTCTGACCCTCCTCTCTCTAACAGACGCTGCTAAAAAGCTGGCAACACAGAACATGGTTAATGGACACTCTAAGAGAGTTAAAAACATTAAGGCTGGCTTACACTGAACAAAATTCATACTTTTTATCAGTGAAATGATAAACTTTTTCCTAGCATGTTTAAAGAATGAGCAAAAGAATACAAAATGCATGGTGTCTTGAAGGGAAAAGTCATCACACTTGCAAGGTGCAACATCTTCAGGTCTACTCCAACCCTCCACATCCCAGAGGACCATATGTATTTGGTTAAACCGCAGTTTGGTCAATATCCATCTGTGGAAGGGTTTGGAGACTGTTGACAGGTATAGAGACATCCCTGGGGACGAAGTTAACAAAGCGTGCCCCCTAACCGAAGATTTACCTAGCTCAACTCCCTCCCGCTCGGCCTCCCTTAATTTAATAAAGTTAGATTTTGCCCACTCTAAATCTGCCTTGCATAGGGATTCTGGATTGGAAAAAATATCTGGTCTCCCCAAGTATGCAGCTAACGTCTCTATATTGGACAACCACTGAATTTTATTCCTATAGTCTAGTCTCATACAGTCCTTCAGGATTTTGTGGTTAAGGGAGAGATTCGGGTTTAACAATGTTTTGATCCATAGCAGTAAGGGTGCTAATTTAATTATGTCTGCTATGTATCCAATCCCAAGTTCCATATGGACTGAATAGGAAGCGGTTGAGTGTGGGAGGCCAAGAAGAGAGCGCAAAAATGTATTTTCCTCCGACTGGATCACATCGTGTTTAATGTAGCCCCAAATTGACGCCCCATACCTTACAATAGAGATGGTTTTGGCTTTGTAAATTGTTAATATTGCCTCGACCGGTTTTCCACCCAGCCTTTTTGCAAAACCAAGAACTGCCGCAGAAGAATTTCTTGCGGAATTAACCTTTAGTGAGAGCTGGGGGGACCAGGAGCTTTTGTCGTCGAAAACTACTCCCAAATAGGTGAATGCCTTCACTCTCGAAATTACTTCTCCCCCACAGAAAAAGGGCAGTTCATTTGGTGTACATCTGAACTCCATTGTCGAAGCAATGCACTCTTTGCTGTAGAAATCATTGTGTTTCTTAACAGCTCCTGCATAGCCAAAAAAAAAGAATATCTAACAATTTTAACCTGTTACTTCTGTGTATTTATAAAAGACTCATTAGTTGGCTTATAATCGCCCCCTGCCCCCCCACAAAAAACCAGCAAGCAGAAAAAAATTGAAATTGGCAAAGTAAGGCATACAACACTTTTGAAAATTGGCAGCAGATATTTATGCAATGTTTAAGTTTGAAACAAATCCATTACACCTATATTCATTCTACTCAAAGTGAAAAACATGTGAAGCCCCACCGAAGGGTAGACATATAATTGTAGAACTTTGGCTGGTACTGCTGAAGATGAACATTTGTACATTTACACAGAGTGTCGAAAAAGTCCCATGAAGACACATTCATGGTATTGGTTTTCTATTAAAGAAATGCCCTTTTAAGATGACAGGTGGAATCATCTTGGATGTGCATATGCCAAGTTCCCATCATTGGGCAAAAGCAGCTCGGGTGGCGCTAGCTATTA
Organism: Triturus cristatus; assembly: GCF_964204655.1. Taxonomy (NCBI): domain Eukaryota; kingdom Metazoa; phylum Chordata; class Amphibia; order Caudata; family Salamandridae; genus Triturus; species Triturus cristatus. The sequence continues at coordinate 398,615,655 of NC_140595.1, forward strand.
GAAAAACAAAAACAGAAGGCACACATTTAAGTTAGCTTGGGCAGGTGGAGCTGTCTCTGAGAGGGAGGTGTTCAACTTACCATGTTGAAAATGTGTCTGTAACCAGGACCCATCTTCTTTTCCCAAGACAGTGACAAAAAAAGGGGGTCTGAGGTCCCTAAGATCCCTGTATAAGGATAGAAACTGTTAGTAAACATACGTGGTCTGCAAGTGGAATACAGATTACTGCCGAAGATTAATTTGCCCATTGAACTATTGTGCCAATGTAAGAGGAATTTCTATGCATGATTAGAGTGGTGGGACCCTCACCACCTGCTCTTTAATTCTACCCACAACAAAAGGCGTGCACACACCCATGCCTTCTTCTCTTTTGTGATACTTCATATTAAATCTCCGTGTGAATAATAATGTGCACTTCCAATCTGTAGATTTCCTCAACGAGAACGCAGTGGGGTGTGTGTTCCACTGCAGGTGTGAATGAGCAATTACATTAGTGTTGTAACTCTTTGGAGCTCGCAGGTTTTGAAAAGAATGGTCGCAAAGAGGCTAGAGCACCTTGAAGGAGAACTCATGTGCACCAACCTAATTCCACAGAACCACATGCATGCAGCACATTACAAGCAGTTGAGCAATGTACAGTCATTGATCTATGTCCATGGGGTGATCTACAACATGGTTGGCATTGCTCAGTGAACAATGGCTGAAGGGGGTAGACCTACAGACTCTATATCTAAAAGTTATCATTGTATACAGGTTTATGTGATTACGAGAAGCTGTCAAGCCAAACCTTAAAAAAGAGTCAGTGGAAGGGTGCAACTCATTCAGTCAGCACACTGTGAGACCGAAGTGCTCCTGGGCAAGATCAACATCAGAATAAAGATAGAAAACGTTGATTCAATAGTAGACATCTGAGACTGACAGCAAGAATATCTAGTCATGTGTGAGGGTTTGTACAGGAAACTATAGGTCTACCCACAGAGAGCTAAAGCTGTTTGTAGCCAAGACCTAAAAAGGTCCTTATTCAAATAGGCAATAACATGTATACAATATTTTCTTGAAAATGAAATTAATTGAAATGAAAATAAGTTTCATAAAGCGTGTGTTTGCCCATGGGCATCATGGCGCTAACCAATTCAGCAGAAGGGAAAGAAAAGAATAACTAATCTAGAGATTGAAAAGCCAAGCTGAGGTTTTTCTTGAAATAACACAGGGAAGTACATTTCTTCAGATGTAATGGCAGGGAGTTCTACCACTTAGTGGGGCCAGATACAAAGCTACTTCTACCCCACTGGGCTCTCCTGAATTTAGGGACGACCAAATTGTGAGCTGATGAGAATCGCGGAGCTTTGGGTGGAACATACCAAACAAATTTATTTTTTAAGTATTCGGGTCCTAAGCCATGCAGGGCTGTAAAAGGAATGCACAATGCCTTAAACTCTATGCACTTGTGCACGGTACCCAGTGAATGTGGACTAGGGCCTGAGAGGCAGATTGATGCTTGGGAATTCCTAACAATAGCCGTGCTGCAGCATTCTGCAGAATCTGTAACTTATCAGGAAGACGCTTCTGCAAGTTGATATACAGGGCATTGCTGTAGTCCAACTTTGAAACAATGAGGGCAGTGACCACTAATTTTCTCAGTTCTAGCAGAATAAAAGAGGGAACCTTTCTTACAATCTTTAAGGTAAATAAAGATGAGGAGGTCACTAATTGAGTCTGTTTAGCAAACGACAAATGATTATCAAACAATATCCCCAGATTGTTTTACCTTGGGGACAGGAAAAGGTAGGTTTCCCATGTCTTAAGGCTACCAATCTGTAGACCAAAAGGAAGTATTGTTTCCTTAAAGCAATACTTCCATTTTGCAGGAGTTTAACTTTAAACAATTATTGGTCATCCAGTAGCTAATCTTTTGCATACTGCGGAGAAAATTGGCAGCAGATTCCTGCTATTTCCAGCCACGGAGACAGCAATCTTGGTGTCATCTGTGTAGCTTATCACCGAAAACACAAATGATTTAATAAGATTGACTAGGGGAGTAACATATACATTTAAAAGGGTACAGCTCAGTGATGAGCCCTGGGATACCCGACGAAGAAGAGAAAATGGTCTGGAAGAGTGACTATCCATAGCTACAAACTGCTCTCTCTTGGATGGAAGGGAAGCCCTGCTGCTGTTTGTTTGCCATACGAGGGGCCCAGTGACCAGAGGAGACTGAAGATGTCCACAGGGGGCCGAAGTGCGGGACCTGGAGCAGGGGGAGTGCAGGACTACACTCCCCAGCATCACCTGCGGCATTCAGCACTGCTGTGCAGCCGCCAGCGTTAGTCCGGTGCCAGGAGGCGCCTTGAAAAACTTCCAGGGGCTCCCGCAGTGCCCGTCTGCGCCCGTCAGTTACCGGAGGATGCCGGGCTGGGCCAGACCCCTTGGCTGTTTTAGTTTGTAATCAGCAAAGCGTGCTTTAGAGTCTGAGATCCTGGACGGAATTCGGCCAACATAGTGAGAATGAGGAAATGTTTTTATCACATTGTCTAATTTGAACATTCAAGCACTCCATAACAACTTTAAACAGAGACAGGGGCTCTAGTGGTTTAATGTTTGAAATGGGAAAAAGGAAAACTTCCACTACACAGGGGGGTGCTCAGGGGGCAAAATTGATTCATTTTTTACCAAAGCTGCCCACGCAATTACACAGGAGATAGCCTTGACTGAGCGGAGGTTATCTTTAGAGGCTGGACAATGTCTTCAGAGCCACACTTTCAGGGAGGAGGGAGAACAAGGGAATTCCGTGGCTAATATGGACCCTCCAGAATGCCCAGCAGTCTCAACAATCTCTGCACCTCCAAGTCAAATACTTATTTCTGGTGAGTCCAACATGTCTTCTAACATTTTAGCCGATAAAACACCAGCGGGAATTGGAGCGGCCCCAGACTTACCACCATCGAAGAGAAAACAAACTGTCTGTAATAAGCCTATAAGGAAATCCCCACGGTTACAAATGCGGACACAGCCATCTTTTCAACCTGATTTGAGCCAAGGACAGGTACTGGACTCTTTATTTACAAAGCTTGAATCAATGATAAAGATCCCCCTAGCGCCAATAACACAAAAATTGAAAAAGTAGAGGAATTAGTCCACAATTTAATCACCAATTGTAATAACTGTTCTACGACCATTGTGTCAAAACTAACAGGGGCAGGGGCAGAAATTCCACTGCAAAATATGAATCAAACTCAACCTGACCCACCTGGGTGATGTTTTAATGCTTTAGGAACTAATGTTATACCCAGTGGATCAAGTCAGTCAAATATATCCGAAGTAACAGGACCTGCAGCCCAGAACCCCGAGGTAGCCCAGGTCAGAAGACCCCTGGATCCTGAGAGGGCATTTTCATCCACATATAATCAGCCTAAACATGGCATACCTAAAGTTGTGAACCAAAGCACCCTTGACTTGCCCCCTGCATCTGCCCCGTTAGTAGCAATTTTACTGGAGGTCCCCTCTCTCTCCCAAGAAACTAGGGAAACCGCCCAGGATTTAATACATAAAGTGACCCACTGGTGTTCTAAAAATGTAATAAATGGCCAGTATATATCATCTGGCATTATTATGGCCAGAAGAGTGGGGTGGATAGGCCAACAAACAAAAAAGATTGGTGTAGGAGATTGAATATTTGTTAATTTCAAGGATTCAGAGAAAGCCAAACTGCTAATAGGCTGTGCATACCAGAGTAGTTCAAACTTCCAAATAAGAGCAGTCTCACTAGAATAATTTTACCCCCCAAGTCAGCGCGGAGGTTTTATGCAATGGCAAAGGCAAATACCACAAAAATTTGGGAAGCCTGTGGCTAAAACTAATATAGATAATAATCTACCAATATGCAACAGATTCTTCTCTAAAACTTGGATGAAAACGATTGACTAGAGCCAGAAGACAAATCTGAACAGGGCATTCCCCCAATTAGCATGACCTTAAACGCACAAACACCAGCGGCTCAGGATCATGTTGAAATAATCACTACAATCTCAGAATCTCTCCTGATCCCAAATCCCACTGTGGCCAAGTACGATAAGGTTCTCTCATGGAACATAGCGGAAATAAGAGCCAAAACAGGGAATTCATGCTGGTAGAACTTTCTCCCAATGCATCATATCATCACCCTCCAGGAAGCTTGGGAAGTTAACGATTGTTTTTATCTAGACGGTTTCATTTCATTTCAGAAATGTGCTATTCCGTCAAACATGGGTAGAGCGAGAGGGGGTTTACTGCTAATGTTCTCACTGAAACTCTCTTGCAAGACATGTTTGGTTGATTGTAAATCTCAGAATGTTTTGGCAGTAGAACTGTCCTTTAAGGATCGCCCTACTGTGTTAGTTATACATTTTTATAATTCTTTTACAAGAGGGCATGAGCTGGAACACCTACAAGATTTAAAGGACTTCTTGGAATGTTATGAGGAGGCTAAACCAGTTTATTTTGAAATAATAATTCTAGGGGATTTTAATATTCATCAATGTAAGTTAAATTGTTTCTCAAACCAGGACCAGGGGAAATTTATATTTTCATTAAATCATTTTGAGCACACACCTTCAGGTAATTTGCTTGAGGCATTTTAGCAAATCAAAATATATGCTGTCTCCAACAAGTGGACAATATGGTGCCAGTACCCACTTATATAGGAAATGGAAGAGCTAGCACTATTGACTATATCCTATTGTCTACTCCACTAGTTTTATTTACCGAGGATTTATTGGTCACTTGGCCAAGCTTTAGCGACCATAACCCACTTACTGTTGCTATATTATTTTCTGCTACCGAAGTTGGAGAATCAGCTACCTGTTTGACACTTACAAATATCAGCACTAAAGATCAGGCCCTCAGGCTAAATTGGGAAAGGATAGCCCCAGATAATTTTTTACCAATTTGTATACAGTTTGTGCCCCTGAAATTGAGTCCTGCCTAGACCCTGATATACAGGACACTTCTATCTTAACAGCCTTCGGGAAACTAACTAAACAAATTCAATCTGACCTCACAATTACTGGTGGGACCAGACGCCCGAAGACTGTAAGATGGTCCAATGGAGCATGTTCAGCAACCCATACGAAGCTTATACAGGCCCTAAAAAATACCCCTAGAGACAAAACTGAAATTAGGGATAAAAGAAAGGCTTATAAGATAGCAGTCCATAACAGGAAGAAGGAGTTAAAAGAACAAGCCTGGGATGCCCTACAACAAGCTAGCATACTGAAAGATAGCGCAAACTTCTGGTCGATAGTTGACAGCCCCTTCCTCCCCGTAAGTCCTAACTCTAACATTGATTGTTTAATCCAGGCAGACAAATGGGTATCACATTTCGGAAATATTTTTAGCGATGTAACCCTGGGAGAAACAAAGGAGTATAGGGAAGGTGGACAAACTAGCACACCAATCCACTTTAGGGTAAAGGAGGTCTATGAAGCAATTGTAACTACAGCAGGCGGAAAGGCCCAAGGCCCCGACGGGGTACCGGTCGACCTATACAAAGCAGATCCAAATGTATGGGCTAGCATTTTAACAAATGTTTTTAATGCTGCGTGTTCACATGGATACCCAATATCCTGGGGGTAAGCAGTTATCGTTCCCATTTTTAAAAAGGGTGCAAGGGATGAGCCTACATGGTATAGGCCAATATCACTTTTAGATTCTGCAGCCAAAATGATGGGAAAAGTCGTACTAAATCACTTAACGACATGGCTGGAGGACCGAAATGTTATTTCCAACCTGCAATATGGCTTTAGGCCTGGTAAAGGGACTTTGGATCAATGCTTAAATTTACACTTAGTGGTAGGAAAGTACACCATTGCCAAAAAGGGAACAATACATTTGGCATTCATGGACTTGACGCAAGCCTTTGACTGTGTTAACAGGTCAAAGTTGTGGTCTATCCTAAGTGATAGGGGTCTCGAACCAGAGCTTGTGGACTTCCTACATGCTATCCACAAGAATAACACAGCGGCTGTCAGATATAATAGTAATGGGGATTTGACAACCACCTGGGATGTGAAAAGAGGGGTACGCCAAGGTTTTATCCTAGCGCCGCTCTTATTCACACTATACATAAATAATTTGGGAGATTCTTTAATAGACAGTTACAAAGATATTCCTAGATTTGGTGACAAGATGATCCCCGCATATTTATATGCGGATGACACAGTCATATTAGCTAGAATGGCAGTGGGTCTCCAATTACTTTTAGATGCTTTATTAGTTTTTATGGATTCTCTAGATCGCACACTATGTCTATTGGCCCCAGAAAGTCTAAAAAAAAGACCAAATTTTATTGCAAAGGGATAGACTTAAGAAAGGTTCCAACTTTCCCTTACCTGGGAGTACTTTTTGACGAATGTGCGTCATGGTGCCCACAAATTATGCAAAAAAAGAATACCCTTGCAAGGGCGCTATAGGGGCCACACTAAAGTTTGCTAAGAAACTAGGGACTAAACACATTGCGGCCCTGACGAAGATATATAAGGAAAAATGTATCCCCATGGCAACCTATGGCAGCGACATCTGGGTATATAAAGAAGGAAAGGGCATTCAGCAGGAGGAAGACAACTTCTTACGTAAGGTCTTGGCAGTTCCGCATTCCACCGCTGCATATATAATACATGAAGAACTAGGGTAGGTTACATATCCGATCAGATTGCAGTGGTCCCGTTAATGCGCTGGCTGAGAGTATGAGCAAGTCCAAATACACATTTAAACCACATATTAATCACTGATTGTCTAGCACTAGATAGAGCCAAACATATCCCCTGGTTTAGGTATTTAAAGGAACTGACAAATGGGCTAGGTTGTCCTGACTTATTCCTAAGCCCCAAACCCATGGACAAATTCACGATTAAAAATATCAAACTATAGTTTCTGTCCAAGCTCCAGGGACTGAGGGAAGAAAGGAGCTGTTAAAACCATCTGTAAGATGCTATGTTAAATTATCCATGAATAACCAAGTCCAACCTTATTTACTAAGTGTTGGTAAACCTTTTCATCATTTTGTTTTAACAAGATTTTGTCTGCAAATGGCTCATTTTGTAAGTCCCTCAGGGCTTTTCTAAACCTGGCACCTTAGAACCCTGTCCTTGTGACAATTTCTCTGAACAGGATATTCTCCATTTTATTTTTCTGTGATTATTATGTTTCCTTACGTAAGAAATTCATATTACCATTACTCAGAGATTGTCACTTTGTGCAAGTTAGGCCAGTCCTACTGTACCTCCAAATGTTAGCTTCCCCCATGTTCTGTTTTGGGGTTGCACGTTTTTTAACAGGAGCCATTAGGTGCAGGAAAAAAATGGCTTTTTAACTGTCATTATGGTTTTACATGTTTTTATTCCGAGGCCAAATATGTGTTATATTCGGGGACTATCCTAACTCATGAGTTTGCCCTATTGCATTTTGCACTTTATACAATGCATTATGTACTGTATGTATAGCGGGTCTTGGTATTTTGTATGGTTATTAGGAATGTTATAAATGTGGACTATTTTACCTTGAGTATGCCTCTTTAGCACCCTGCACTTTATAAAAGTCCCTGTACTTAACGTATCCCAGGGCTCGCTTTTCTGATGGATTACAGAAACAACATAAGCGGAGTCTTTTTGTATTTGATCATGTCTAATCTCTGGTAAGATTTAGTATATAAGGACTGCCACTCCACCACTTTGTCAGGAGAGGTCCTTCGCCCAGATTATCACCTGAGATTCTGCCAGACATGGTCCCACCTGCTGCTAGCACACTTCACAGATGCTACATCTCACCTGAAGCTGATAAAGCCAAGTACTGGAGGAAGAATAACTGACTGCTATCACAGTGGGTGTTTGCCATTTGCGGGGGAACACTGTCTTTGCCCCTCCGCTGATAAAGACAGCCTTTGATGTCAACAAGGTATGCAGTGTGTCTCTTCTCCATAAGAAACTAACTCTAGACTGCAAGTGGATCTGCCTTCTAAGCTCTCATAGCATGGCACATAGAAGTATATGTTAGGGGATTAGGTTCTAGATTACATTTTAAATGACATTTTAACAATGCTGAAAATTTTCATTTTATTCTTGTGATTCATAATGTGTCTGACTGCTGTTTTTATAATATTCTGTGTAGTTGTTCTAGATGTACTGATAAACAGATACTTCCTGTAGTAATAAATACTTTTAACTTAAAAGGTTCATTCTTCTTATTACAATGTGTGTGATACTGTGGATAACGAAATAAGGTTTGTTGCTGTTTCCATGGAGCCCCTGATCCTTTGTGGGATGGTTAGTAACCCAAAAGCAATATTTCTATGTCAAGTTACACATTGAATAGTGTCTTGTGGGGCTACAGTAACTTGTCTTTCACATTCATCGCTGGTGCATTGAACCAAGTTTACCTGTGTCACCAGTGGGTGGGAAAGCATAGCTTATAGAGTTACCACAAAGTCATAAAATATGCAACAATTGGATGGAGGCCAATTTTACCATGTTTTAAGGAGAGAGCACAAGCACTTTAGCACTGGTTAGCAGTGGTCAAGTGCACAGAGTCCTAATGCCAACAAAAATGAAATTCAGAAAACATGAGTGGTGAAGGCAAAACGTTTGGAGGTGACCCTGCAGAGAGGGCCAAGTCCAACAGTTCCCATTACTCCCTGAACTCTCATACGAGTCCTCAGCTGCCTGTGATTCTCTTTCCTGTGCATATATCAGAGTGGCATTCCTGAGGATCATGCCATACTTGGCAGCTGTTCCAGAAAATCAATCATTCATTGCATTATTAGTTACAGTGATAGCCCCAACAATGGTTGTTTGTGGTAATCTGGTTTAAGCGACTGTAGTCTGCTCATGGCTTTATTGTTTATAAGTGGACCTTCAGCATGGCCCCTGCTTTTAGTTGCTTGACATGGCTCTTGAATATTCCTTGAAGTTGGCACATGAATCTCTGATCACCCCAGTGATCAACAGATCAATAATTGCATAGAAACATATGACCTGCTGCAATGTCTATAATCCTGGATTTCTAAATTGAGAAAAGGTGTCAGCAGGCATATCCTCCTGAATGGATATCCACTTTTACCAGTGAAATGCAGTAGACATCAGAAACAGTTTGAACATCATGTATAGGTGCAATGTCATGTATGCACATATGGTCTACTCACTCAGTAAAGAACATTTGTGGCATTTGATTCATTAAGTTGTTGTAGAGACATTGATATAATTCAGAGTTGATTCATTGGATTCATTTTGCTACAAACCTGACAATTATGCAGTAAAATACAGTTTGGCATCTCATACTAACTGGATGATAAAGTTGTGCATTCTATGTGGTTGATGTAGATATATGGCCATCAGTGAAGCCTCACGATTTCTATCTAAATCACCAAAGTCAACATTATACATCAGAGTGACTTAGAAGTCCACCACATCCATGTGTTTGATTATTAAGCTTGAACATCTAACCCCCAACAGCCACTTCTGAAAGAACCAGGGGCACTTGGATGGAAGAGCTAAGAAGGAACATAAGTGGTATTTAGATATTTAAAACTGAACATGTAGATTACCCTGAATTTTTTGAAAACATATCTTAAATATGCAAATACTGGGTTATCATTAAAATAGATTGAGGAGGTAGAACAACCTGTGTGATGCTGAAGATGTAAAAAAAAACAGTAGATTACGAAAGTAGGACACCTGTTGGAGATGTAGAAAATGTAGTGACAAAGAAGAGGAGTATTTAGCTGCATAAGTCAAAACATTCAAGTGAAATGAAGAGAAAATGTAGATTGTTTCCAAGTGTCTGAATTTCTTTTTTGCAGCCCTTGAATGCTAAGCCCAAGAAGGCTTTATGGTTTTGCAAATATGGGCTGGAGGTTGTCATAGTGGGCACAGGTTGGTTGATTAATGTGAAAGGGGTACTGAGGTATCACCAACCTGTGCTTGGGTGCATAAGCATTACACTATATTGAAGAAGGGCAGTGAGTACCATGGCAGAGCTCTAAGACTTAGCACAATGGAAATAGGGATTTTAGGTGATGGTTTAGACAAAAGTAAGAGAATGGGAGGCAAGGGCAGTGGAATGAATGCAGGAAAATAAAGGTTTGGAATGCCTCCTGCTGGAGAACAATGACCGCTGCATAAAGTAAGGAAAGGTAAGCTTTAATATAACAGCTTAAAAGATACATGAAATATGGGTTCCTTGAAGCTCTTCAACATAAATGATAATTACCTGATTAGGCTGAGAGATGGAAATACAATTATAATCTAGATGCCTCAAATATGAGCTATTTGGGGCATACAAATAATCTAATAATATTCCTGCAAGAGACACCGATACAATGGTTACCACTGTGTAGTCATGTGTAAGGCAGTTTCCATAGTAAAGTGCCTGGCAGGGTTTTGGCAGTCTGCAGGCGGCTGTAAGCAGGGCCAGTCTGCTGGAAGGTGATAATCGAAGATGTTTTGCAATAAGATATTACTTTATTCTAAAAGAATAAAGAAATTCACTGAAAAGACAAAGGTTAAAGTGGTGTTAACCCTAAATAAGTTAGGAAGATTTTAACTCTGATTAAAAAAAGTTAGACATTCACAGAAAAAAGCAGAGTTATATGTACATCTTTGAAAATTGAAAACTGCTAATTTAAAACCAAAAAACACTGCAATTTACCAGTTATATTTAACTGATGTAGGTTTAACTTTCTACGCTTTGATGCACTGCTCATGACCTCAAAAATTACACAGTGGAAGCAGTCATCTGTGCCCCTATTCAACCAGGAAAGATTAAGGGCCCTAGGACAATGTTTCTGTAGGTTGGACCCTGCAGGATGGGGTTCCTGGGGGCAAAAGAAGATCTGAGATGGATACCCTCCTTGCCTCCTCCCATTAAAAAAATCAAAGGAGGTTGCACCAACTCACGATGGTTTAGCCCTTCCCAGGGGATTTTAAAGTAACATGTAGCAGAGTGTCAGGCGCTCCATTCTCTGCCTTTTCTCCCCGGGGAATTGTGCTTCCGTGGTGGATTCCACCTACTCCAAAGGGTCAATTTAACTAATTTTGGTCTTCTTTTGCTCATGGAGGCCTACACTAGCCACCAGGAGCATTCTCTTCAGGCCTCCTAGCATTTGTTATGTTATGTTATGTTATAAGAGACTTGTAAAGCGCTTGTTCACCAACAGCTTCTTGGCGCTAAGGGAAAAGTGAAGCAGCACTAGGGGAAAAGGAGCTAGTTATAGTAAGCCTGAGAGAATAGCCAAGTCTTCAGCTGTTTCCTGAACAGAGCATAAGAGGTGGCCTTCATCAACTCCAGCGGGAGTGAGTTACAGAACTAAGGAGCTAAAACTCCAAAACGAGAACCTCCGAGTTTCTTGCGTTTTCAGGTGGGGGTGACTAGCAGATTCAAGTGAGTAGATTGTAAATTACGAGTGGGGACGTAACGTAGAATCTTAGATGAGATGAAGGCTGGACTTTTCCCATAAAGAGCTTTACAAATTGTGCATCCCATCTTAAAAAGTCTGCGCATAGCCACTGGTAGCCAATGGAGGCCTTTCATCAGAGGCCGAATGCGATGCCATCTAGGCTGATGGAAAATCAATCTGGCAGCCTGGTTCTGGACTAGTTGGAGGTGTCTAAGTTGGTACGCTGGGATGCCTACATAGAGGGAGTTGGAGTAGTCAAGTCGGAAGATGACCAAAGCCAAAATCACTAAATTCAAGGCTTCCTGAGAAAAAAATCTGCTGATTTTCTTAATTCTGCATAGTTGAAAAAACCCAGCAGAAACCACCGAACTGATCTGAGCTTTCATTGATAGATCATTGCTAACCACTATGCCCAGACTTTTGGCAGAACTAGCCGGGGGGAGGGTTGCCTAGGGAAGATGGCCAAAAGTTGGAGTTCCATGGGTTAGCAAGTCCGCCAGTGAGGATCAGTTCCGTTTTGTCAGGGTTGACCTTTAGTTGATTTTCATTCATCCACTCACTTATGAAAATCATAGTGTCTTGGAAATGGGACAACGAGGATGGGTGGAGATTAATATCGAAGACCAATTGAAGGTCATCCGCATAGTTATATGTCATGACTTTCCTGTCCCGGAGAGAAGAAATTAAAGGGAGAAGATAAAGATTAAAAAGAAGCGGGGAGAGGGAGGAGCCCTGAGGCACTCCACAAGAAAGTTCCATCTTCTTTGAGGAGAAGTTGGCGAGGCGAACCGATTGAGATCGGTTACTAAGAAAACAGGAGAGCCACTTTAGAGACAGGCCCTGGATCCCGGCGTTGCTGACACGGTCCAGTAGGATGTTATGATCGACCGTGTCAAAAAGCTGCTGACAAGTCCAGGAGAACCAGGGCTGGGGTGAGCCTTCTATCAACGCCCCCTCTAAGGCCGTCCATGACTGTCAAGATGACTGATTCTGTGGAGCAAGAGGGTCGAAAGCCGGCCTGGTGGGGGTCCAGAATGTGATGCTGTTCAACAAAGGTACTTAATTGAATTGAGACATATGCCTCTAAAACCTTACCAAGGTAAGGTAGTAATGAAATTGGGCGGTAGTTGCCAAGAGCAGAAGGGTCAGCATCTGGCTTCTTCAAGATGGGGATAATTTCCGCAATTTTAAAGAGGTCAGGAACTATGCCCACTTCAAGTGATTTATTAAGAAGAGAAAGAGGGGGGTCAGGACATCTGGAGAAGACCTTCTGGAGGACGTGGGGGGGAGCAACAGTCTGTTGGGGACCCAGAGCCAACTCTTTTAAGTAAGCCCAAAAAAGTTTCTAAAGAGATATGGGGAAACAGAGTCAGCAAAGGCGACAAACCACAGGTATTAAAAGTATTAACTGGAGTAGCAGAGGTCGGTATGCTAGCCTTAATGGCAGTGATTTTCTCCCTAAAGTATGAGTTGAGAGAGTCACAAAGAAGTTGTGAAGGGATTAACTTAGGTACAATTCTGTCAGGTTTGGACAACTCGCTGACTGTTGAAAAGATATCTTTGGGTTTACTAGCTGAGTTTAAGACTTTTTTAGAAAAATAATCAGTTTTGGTTTGAAGAATAGAGTTTTTATATTCTTTCAGCAGGTTGGTATTGATATTTTTATCAGCTGTATAGTAGTGAAGTCTCCATCTGCGTTCCGCTTGTCTTAGTGCTAACTTCTTAATTTTAAGGTCAGCGGAGGACCATCGCTGTGCATCATGAGGTCTGATAGTTTTTGTAAACTTGAGAGGGGTGACGCGATCACATGCAGATTCAAGCCATAACTTAAGGTTCACCGCCTGAGTGTTTTGGTCGACTCAGAGGCAAGCGAAGCCGTCGCGGTGAGAAGAGAACAAAAGTGATCAATATTGGCGTTTCTCCAACTTCTAGACTTACAATTTTTAGTCATTTTGATTTTAGTAGGGTGAACATCAGGGAGAGTAAAAGAAACAAGGTGGTGATCCGACCAAATACGCGGAGAAATCAAATCAAGAAATCAAATTTTGAACGTTATTGTTTTTTTGCTACCTTCACCAAACCTGTTTTCGGCATAGGCTCCTGATGTTCTTTCCTGCTTAAGGGTGTATTCCACAGCATCTCCACAGCCATCAAGCAGACCACTCTCCCTGCTGCACTCCATAGTTGTCAGAGCCTCATGGCTAGGTGCAGGGATCCTTTGCGTAAGCAGAAGCAAGGGCCCATTCACAGAAATCTCAGGGGAATCCATTTCCTTTATTGTTCCTCAGAGGGAATACGGGAGGGGACAGCAGCACTGGCCCTGGAGAGACCTTTTCTATTCATGTGTGCTATCTGGACTCAAAGTCCACCTTATCAGTGTCTCCTTCCAGTTGGGCCTTCTTTTGCCATCATCACACCCAGGTCCAGTGTCTTCTCAATTGTCTCTCTTTTGTGCAGGCACTTTTAAATGGAGATGGAAAGGCCTAGAAACTAGTTGCCCCCGGCCATCCTACTGTGCTGCATCATCACTCCAACCTTGCCCCAACCCTCCTGCACAGCGTTCTGGAACATTCCAACATGACAGCTTCAAGTGGTCCATAGAAAGACCCACACTGGGAGCCTTAGCTCTACCCCAACTGACACAGATGCCTGATCACCCCCACAAAAAATTCAAAGGGGAGCCCTTCCTGTGGTTGGATCCAGAGGTCTAGACTTCCTCGCCTTTTTCTGTAGGATTGGGCTTGCCCAGGCCAAGTGCAGTGTGAAGAGTAAATCAGCACATGAAGATTTCCTCCCCACCCCTTCCTTTCCCAAGAACAGAGTCAAGGACTGTTAATGGCTATATTGTGAAGGGAGGCCTTTGCTCCTCCTGCTGCCACCAAATTAATTATCTTGGGCCAGTAGGGGTGGGGGCAAAGGTCTAGAATCTGGTTATGTATGAGCCAGGGAAATATGAACATTTTCAAAGTGCCATAAAGTGTGCAGTTATGATGAAAGTGACTGTGGATCTACACTCGGGATACATGATTACCCTACGTTTAATACCACATTGGACCCCATGTGCCATAAGTAATTCAGCTAAGCATCACAGACTTTCAGTTGGAACTAAAGACATACACTATAAACCCCCACTCACATTATAGGCCTACCCCCATGTCCTGGAAGGGTTCCTTCTGCAATAGGAAACCTGTGCACTGATACCAAGATGCGCAAGATAGTAGTCTCACATGCGCATGCCCACCTACTAACGCACATGTGTGCTCACTTGTAACCAATCCAGAGTCTCTTACCCTAGCTGTCCAGCATCAAACCTTATTTTAAAAGGTGGACCCTGGCAATAAGGACTCTCAGTCCACTGCCACAGGCTTTGCCATGAGTAATAATAATGTAGTGAGATTTACTCATAGTAAAAGTCCAAAACCGGATCAGAAAAGGAGAAATTCTGGGAGAGTAAATGGTCAGAACCCAGTTTGCTACAGATATCATGTAATCGTCTATTCAAATGATGTCTAATTATATTTTGACATAGCAAACCAGCAGGTGGGAAACTACTAACATGCTCCTAGCATGTGACAGTGTATACATTCTTCCCTATTTAGAGTTTGGACAACATCAGATAGCGCGCCTGTGTTGCAGTACTCATTGTGCCATAAGAGACCAGCTACAACAATGTTGGATGAAATCAGGTGTTTTGCAATCACTATGGGGTGCTTAATGGTTGTATTAGTATTAGTGGTAAAGAAAGAGTTGAAGTTACTGTAGGTAAGACCGATATCAATCCTATTGTCCAAATAACTTTTCATTAGTCTTGGGGCGCTAGAGGGCGCACAGCGGAATGGCTGCCTCTTGAGACAGCTCCGCCGGACAGGGTCGAAAAACAGCGAAAACGCGCTGCAAGATAGCGAAAAACGGCTGTCTGGGTGACCGGACGCAAGCGCCCACGCCTGGATGGTGCGGAGGACAGTGTGATGGCAAGATAGACCCTGAAATGTGCTGCTAAACGATCTGCCATAGACGCGGCTGGCGGCTGACAAGATGGCGCCGCCCTGAATGAACGGCGACTTTTGAGGCGGAGAGACGCTGGGGCTGTCGCTGCGGGCCGCTCCGTTACACCGGTGCTGAGGGAGCTGCTGATGCCTTTGAGCGATGTGATCGCGCTCTTGTTCCGTGAGCTCTGTGGCGGTCACTGCGATAACACACGGAGAGGCGCGAAATGGCGGCTGAGGAGAGCGCAGATGTTCGCTCCGGGTGAGAGTGAGATGGGGAGCGGAGCGTGGTGACGACCTACAGCGATGCCGACACAGCGTGTAAACCTACCAAACACTGCACAAATATGCGTGGGCAATATCCCGATGGCTGCATCACAGCTATGTATTCGACTGCCCCGGAAGATCTGCTTGTAAGATCAGAGGTCGGGAGATTGACGGCTAACTAACCGGAGTACAGGAAGACCTGACTGCTGTGAGGGTGACTTGAGGATATATGGCCCTGGCTAACGCCTATGCACGGGAGGAGATGGAGGGAGGCACCCCGGCCCATTTTCGCCTACATTAACGGCCGTTATCGACTGTGTGGGCGTCGGACTGGCTTTTGCATCTATCTTCTGCCCCCGAGAAGTGCATGGACGGTGGTGAGCGAGGATCGCCTGGAGTGCTGGCTGTCGTGTATTGAACTGCACACTGGATGTATGAACTGCTAGATCGCGGGTACAGCTGGTGAGCGCTGCGAGTTACTGCCGGCTTTGCAGCTCATGTGGCTGAGAGTGGCTGGGAGCTCGGGGGTTCCACATAGCACGGTGGTGCAGGTGCGGACGCCCGAGGTGCTGTACGCATATCAGAGACCTATGTGCTGGTTCGCCTGGGTTCAATACGCTTGACAGCGGAGGTTTGCGACGCCTCAACTTAGGAGCTCTGCGACTTTACTTTTCCTGGCACCTGGCTGTGGGAGAACGGGACATGGGGAAACCAGATAAAAACCAATCCAAACTCTCCTTTGAAACTAAACGACAGGCAAAGGGTGCCGCCGCTCTATCGGACACTACCCTTGACACTGGAGAGATGGTGTCCACGGGTATGGAAGGCGTGCTGCAGGCTATTCAGCAGAGCCTGCAGGACATCAATGGTAAGCTGGATACTATCACGCTGCGTGTTGACAACATGGCGGCCAAGCTGGATGGACATGGGGAGAGACTGGTGGAGGCGGAAAATCGCATTGGAGCGGTGGAGGATGTCTCACACGCCACGGCCCAAAAATGTGCAGAGGTGGAGCAGCTGCTGGACGTGCTGAAAAATAAGGCGGAGGATTTGGAGGCGAGGTTGCGGCTCAATAACGTAAGGATCATGGGGGTTCCAGAATCCACCAATATTGGACGGATGGAAACGTATGTGGAAGAATTGATTCGCAGCGTCTTTGGCACGGAACACCTCTCCCGATGTTCTTGATTGAGAGAGCGCATCGGTCCCTTACGCCGCGGCCGAAGCCTGGCGCGCCCCCCCGTCCTATAGTTGCAAGAGTCCTTAACTATAGAGATCGGGATGTTATATTACGGTTGGCGCGAGAAAAGCGGCAGATCACGCACCAGGGCAATACGCTGGAATTCTATCCGGATTTCACAGTCGCGGTCCAGCTGGCGCGGAAAGAATTCAATCCGGTTAAGAGAAAACTGCGAGACCTTGGCATTGAGTATGCCATGCTATATCCTTCGAGACTTCGGGTGACGCATGAGGGTCGAGCGACACTCCTTCACACGCCTAAGGCGGCACTGGATTTCATCAAAAAGATTGGTGCCAAACGCAAGGAACAGCGGAGAACGGAACAGAACCAAGACACAGACAAGCGGGCGGATCAGGAGGAGAATTTGGAAGTTGCATACAGGGCATGAGAAACTGAAGGGGCAGATGCACATGATGAGGTAACGTTCATGAGCCAGTCCCAAAAACCCTGGGAGAGGGCCTCGAAAACTCACGCTGGCTGAGAGACTAAGCTAGTCTGGTGGTGACTGTAAGTATAAGCGTTATGAACTATGTTAACTTCACACACGATCTGCTGACACCATAATACTTCACAGTGCGTACAGTCCTGATGGGGCTGAGATCGTTGCTAATGATGATTGGTAAGGGAGTTCCCGCACTAAAACACGGACCGCATTGTTGGAGATCACTGTTGACCTCTGCGTGGCAGTAATGAGACTGAGGGACTGAGAACTGCTGGGACAGATGGGGTTGATGGGGGGTCGGGATATGATCATCAGCAATGATTCTTATGTACTTGTGGCGTTGCCGGTTTTAATTGCAGGATTGTTGCTGGGGGGGTTGGATCCCTGCCCACCTGAAGGTAGCTATGAAGTGCTGCGAACTGGTCGGATCTGGTGAGCAACGTTGCCAAGGAATGATGTGCTCTAAGACAGTAAGCCGGCTGTACTGTTGTGGTACTTATTCAGCTCAAAATCTTAATGTATACCTGTCCACATCCATTTAGTTGGATGGAGATGTGTGCTCTGGGTGGTCCCCCGAAGCGGATTCAGTTAATTTATGTTCGTTTTCTTCCATGGGGTGTGTCTTTGGCATGATTGGGGTGCTGAAGTGGGTGGGGGGAGGAGGGAATGGGTTGGGAAGTTGTTTTGATGGTCACGGAGCATGAGAAGCATCGCTGAAATCCACATATCTATTCTTTTTTTTTTTTTCAGTTCAAGAAAATTTTATTAGGCAATAAAAAAGGGAAAGTCATACATAAATCAGCTAGGAGAGAAAAGGGAGAAGGGGAAGGGAGAAGAAAGAGGGGGGAAGGAGGAAAAAGGGGGATAACAAAATGTAATATGTGAGAGAGAATATACAACAAAACAATAATCATGGGCATTTGAAAAGAAGCATAAAAGGTACATCAATCAACAGTTAAACAGCTAATCGTAAGAAGAATAAAAATAAAACAGTATGTCAGAAAATCTTAAATGTGAAAAGAGTATCATGGGGGTTTAGGAACTTCTTGTTGAGCAAGCGTTGGACGATAGGATCGAGCAACACAAGTATCTAAATATAGTGTAATGGGGAGCCATAGGTCTGCACGTTTAGTTGCTAACTGAACAGGAAAAACAAAAGCATTATCAAGTCTATGATTGTGACAGACATTGTACCACCACGCTTTGAAAGAAATATTGGACGCATTTTTCCAATTGACAGTAATCTGCTGAAAGGCTACAGCCAATAACAAATCAACAATGCGAACATACATATCTATATTATCCCAGCTAGGGGACACATATCTATTCTGAAGAATAATGAGGTCACTTTATGCTCAGAACTGCGTTGGAATGCACTAACTAAATATTTGCATCCTTTATGCTTTGATTTCGCTAGTGGAAAATGTCGGATGTACGCATAGGCGCTAGATATCTCAACTTACTAACGTGGAACGTGCGGGGCTTAATAACCCCGAAAACATCATACAAACATTAGCCTA